>NC_134081.1:85902427-87117427 GCF_000715075.1 Nicotiana tabacum | reverse complement strand
TAATAGGATGGCATTTCCCGTATGAATGGATTAGGTATAGGTGGAAGGAGATGAAAGCTGGCGCATAAGTAATGTAATGATGGCTAAGGGCTTTCTTTTTACCGGTTTGAAAGGAAGAGTGTGCCATGGTGAAATGCAAGACAGAACAGAAAGCAAGGAAGGTGAAACGGTGTTGGCAAAATCCAATACAGAATGTCCCGAGGGGGCATTGTTGAATGAATTGACTTCGGTTTGATTTCCTGAAACACAAGCGGATCGGAACAATAGAACTAATAATAGAATAAACAGAGAATAAAGAAAATATTTGAGAACTCGGGAAAGGAGAATAAGCCTCTCTAAGGGAAGAAGACCTAGCCCAGCTTTCTTTCCGAGCCATCAATAACTGCCGGCTTTCAACGGGTCCGGCTATCCTTTCACCGGTCGGTCAGTTATGGAAGACTCTGCTGGGTAGAAGCCCGAATATCATTAAGAATATCTTAACATTTTTTATTTCTGTGTGTTTTTTTTTAAATAATGGAAGGTAATATATGAATAAGAACAGATAGCATTCTGCTAGAGAGAGAGGGCGCTAGCCCGGGTACATAAGTATAAGGTCCACCAGTGCACACAATTATTCTGTTATTATCTCCTGCCCGTTTAACTACTCCTCGAGACATTTCTGCTGATGGGCCCTTGAATTATAGCAGGAGCAACCTCAATTGCCGTACCCAGGCGCCGGTCTCTAGAAGCTTCTGGAATGTTCAATTTGTATGGCCTCAGTGATGAGAATATTTTGTGTGCCACTTCTGATGATGCATGCATTGGGCACAAGTATATGTCAGTTCCGTAGATCAAGGCTTTCAAGGACTCCTGAGTTGGTGATTTGTCACCAGGCAGCACATTACACATTAGCAGATGGATGCTATAAATTCCTCCGAAAAATCATAAAATACTGTGCGGCCATACAATATACTCTAAATTCTCGTTGTCGAGGGAAGTGAATCAACAAATGCATGCAAGGAGGGATGTAATTCAGGAGGTGTAGTTCATCTAAACATTCATCTATAACAAGAACAATAGATGCAGACATTCTGGAATCAGAAACTGGAAAAAAACCAGGTCTCTTGTTTCCAGTTTTTTTTCTTAATCAACCATAGGTGATGACAGTTCTGGCAAATTTCAAGGAAGCATGGCTCGCTTGTTAGGCTTTATGTATTTTCTTTTCTATGACCCACATAGGCACGGTGACCCTACCCTATAAAGTGAAACAACAGAAAAGCAGTAATTAGACTCTTCGCCTAGTTTTATGCTCATTAAAATAAACTTCAAAGGAGAATTCTTTTTATTGGCCATTGTTTTGTTTTCTAATGGTCAATTTCAGCCTTCTAAATTGGAACTTGCAGAAAGGCTGAGATACATTGGAACAATGATCCAAATAATCTTTAATGTTTTGAATTATAAAATGCCGCCAACCAGATTATGTCAACATCATAGCATTAGGGACACTTTGTATAATCCGATGTCTTTTCTTCAAATGGCCGAACTCTCACAAATAATGCAATACTTAGGGGTGACAGTAGTGGAAGTAGCTAGTATGAAATTTCTTGGGCACTTACCCGCATGATTTGGCCCATCTTTCTTTCCTCCATGAGAAAACACTGCTCAGTGAGACAATGTAGTCAAGTCAATAGCAGCCAGAGCAAAAGATTGATATATAATGACAGTTCACCTTCTTGTGCCAACATCTCCATACTAAATAGATTTAGAAATTCTGCCGCAAGTGGTTGAAGAGCTCTTTGGGTGCACCCAAAGAGCTCTTCTCGGGCAATGTATAGCTTAAGTTGAGCTCGCACCAAACAAAAAAGGAATAAGTTTCTAATTTCCGAAATCGTCTTAGCTAAACCTATAGAATTCAAGTTTTTTTTCTTTTTCATTTTCCTTGCAATTTATAATGCATTAAGGGGACAAAGACCAGAAACTCTTCGCTGAATGTGGCTCATAACCGGTACCGGTGCAGTGAGGTATTCCAGTTGAGATTCCCGAACTTTGATGATTATCTCGTCGTATCTAAACCAGTGAGACATCAAAGTTTGACGCATACATTCTTTTCTAGCCGGAGATAGAGGAAAATAGAAAGATATGGACTTTCAATCAAGATTTTCCTTGCAAGCCGATTCCCCAGCTCCTGAATAGGTGCTGCAAATCTTAATGTATAGAACCTGCGACTATATTGAGGAGTAAGGAAAGGGCTCCCATGACAATGAGGTCATTTTTGCATGGGCTTGGACTTGCTTTGATGATGAGTAGGCTTGTTGTGCTTTGGCCCTTCTGTGGGCTTTTATCGAGGAAAGCAGGCTTGATAGGGCCAAGTCTTCATTTGTAGGACTTTGATGGTTCATGTCATTCATGTAGGCTTGGGTCTTTCATTCGGGCCCTATTGGGGCACCCTGTGGGCCAATGCGTATAAGCTTGGGCTTTCTTAACGTGGCTCATTTGACGACTCAGTACATGGATGTCACGAATCTATTGGCATAGAATATGGAATCTTTTCTACGTAAGCTGGTTGTGCAAAGTTTGTTTGTTCATACAGGCAGTGTGATTTTGGGATCTTTTGTTTGCTCCGCAAGGTAGTCAGAGCCAGCCAGTTTTTCATTAAACAGGCATGATAGTCTTCAACTGCACAAAAGTTGTGCGGAGAACTAGTAAGAATTGTGCCTGCCATCCAATTCTTGACGCATGGCGAGATTACTCTACCACTCTATAAATGGAGGCTCGATAAGTGTCTTCACTTCATCAAATTCTTTTCAAAGAAATTGAGTACTAGCACGTATGGCTATGGATACTGCAAACAGGCTTTCTGCAATTGCTGCCGAAATGGGGCAACTGCAAAATGAAATTCAAGAGCACCGTAGAGTGCTAAACTTCCTTTTGAGAAGTGTTAGAACAATGGATCCTGCAAGGAAAGAAGCGCGCATTCGCGCTACCAGAGAGCGCATAGAGGGTTTGGAGGAGAGGCAGCAAGCGCTGCGGGCGGAGCAGGAAGCGCTCATTGTTCATGGAGCACTCGGTCGCCTGGAAGACTAGAAAAATTTAACAAAAAGTAGTTAAGTCACCTTCAGGCTTTCTTATTCCAGGAAAGTATGTAGTTGCAAAAATAAAAATAGTAGTTCTAAAATGTTGGCCCTATTAGTTGTTGTGGGTCACGAGCATCTAACTTGTTTTGAATTTCTCTTTATTTTATATAAGCCCTTTCCTTAAGGTTATTTTTGAATTGTGTCCACTGCAGTACTCTAACTCTCTTATAGTGTACTACATTACATGAAACGTAGTTCATGATTTCCCCTTCGCTCTCTTTAGCATTTTGGTTTAACACCACGCAGGCAGCTGGTACCTTCCCAGCTTCTTCATCAGGTAACCTGCCAATTCAACACATTGTCAGCGGCATTTTGCCTGTAAAAATTCATTAATGAATCAGTATCTCCTTTACTTGAACACGGGTTTCGACTTCCACTAAGAGCCCGGTTAGAGAATTATCGTCCTCGCTTCGCTTACCGCCTTCGTCTTTCGCCAGGGCTTATACTTCATCAATGTCCTTACTGCGTTTCACGCTTTTCAGGACCTCGATCCAAGCCCTCAGTCTCAAAAACTTCAGCATGGATGGATAGATGCCATACGGCCGTTAGCTATTAAGTATTTCGTATATAGCAGGACTGTGACCCTCCTCTCAACCCAATCCCTTACTTGACCCTCAAAACTCACTATCGAGTTGTAACCGAAGTAGATCAAGAGAAGGGACGATGCCCAGACGACAGATTTGACCCAATGTCAAACAGGCCAAAGGCTCAGAATGAGACGAGTCAGGGATCCAGAATGACTTCATTGACTGATCACCGAGCAAGAAAGACGCTTTACGCAGCATTTCAGGTCGGAAAACTCTATAAGCGTGTCATCAAGTTAGGTTAGGCCAACCTCGGAACTAGATGTGGTCACCTTTCTGATCTAACACCACAGGCGATGGCCAGGGATCATCCTCTCAATAGGACAGAAAGAAGGAATCTTCCTAGGAAGAACCTCGACGGTTTCTGGAAGCATCCTTTACTTTGTTGTTCACAGTAGCAGCTTGCCAAGTGGGAGAATGAGGACCGTCGGATCGAGGGCATGAAGGCTATAACATAGAGTTGGAGGCCTTATTTATGGGACATCCAGAAAAGCCATCCCATTCAAGAAGCCCCTACTTATACCCCTGCTCCCTTCTATCCTTGATGGATCAATTGAAGAACTTTACAGATCAAAATGGAATTCCGAACCGCTATAGAAGCGAACGACTTGATCGCGAACTATAGTCTTTGTTTGTTCGACTGACCGATTCGAATCGATTGGGCTTCGTTCCGGGTAGTGTTTAGTCATAAGCCTGTCTCTTTTGGTCTTCACTTGTCTGCTTTCGTTCCACTCCTTTCCAACTCATTTCTCCGGTTCAACAATTTCAACACCGCGCCCCTTCTCCAGGGCGGCAGATGGGTCTAGAGAACCGAACTGTCTCACGATTTCAATCCGGTTAGAAAAACTTCTCCTGAGCAATTCACGTATCACTTGAGTAGTAGTACGAAACCTTAAGAAAAGGCGATCTACTAGTTGAAAAAAGGAGGATCCGTTGAAGAGTTTATGTTGTCTCGGTAGGGAATAGTCCAATCTTTTCCAGCACCGGTGCAATATGAAAGAGTCCTTTAGAATTCCTTAGAATACGAATGAGATCAAAAAGGCTCTGCCGAGGCTCGAGTAGAAGAAGGGGTACTTGAACAGAGGGCCGTCTCAGACCAGTGAAGATCGGAATTGAGCTGCTTAAGATTCCAATTCAAGTAAGGAAGATTGTCATTAGTCTAGGTATTCTAAATATAAAATACCATTAGCGCCCAAGCTAACCATCTCGACTGATCGATCGGAATGAAACCGATTAATATGGAACTGCTAAAGATGGAAAAAACGCAAGGAACGAAGTTGTGAGAAAGTCCCGTGACATCCAAGTTTGATTTTCGAAATGAAAGATTGAGCAGCTGCTGAAGATGGAGCTGCAGAGGGTAGTTCCGGTAAGAGAGAGAAAGTTTGATTGATAAGGGCATTCTGTGAATGGAGGAATTGGCACAAATCTGATCTGAAGTAATGTGTTGCCGCGAATCGGCTGAAAGAGTTTCAATAGGCCAGGAAACCATTTCCGCTAAAGAGTTCTCTATTGCAATGTTTTTTGGCGGGTCGCTTTCTTTTGAAAAGAGAGGTTTCGCCCTTTCCGGCTCTTCTCCTCCATGCTTCAGTTGCCGAGTATGATTTGGTATAGTTTCAAAGTTTTAAGCTGGAGCCTCACGTCACGGAACGAATGTTTTGTTTTCAAATCAGCTTCGAAGAATGGCCGGGAATCGTCTTCCTAAAAAGAAGAGTCTTCGTTTGAAAAAATATAGTTTTCAATTGGCTCGGCTTCCTTAGATAATCAAATCAAGTTTCAAGCCGGTCAGGTCAATCCTTTCAAAGGAAGAAAATAAAGGCCGAAATCAAGATGAATGTCG
Organism: Nicotiana tabacum; assembly: GCF_000715075.1. NCBI lineage: Eukaryota > Viridiplantae > Streptophyta > Magnoliopsida > Solanales > Solanaceae > Nicotiana > Nicotiana tabacum. Next base: position 87,111,893 of record NC_134081.1, on the reverse strand, counting down.
ACCCGGTAAATCACCTAACTTTGTATAGCTGAAAGTTGCCAAATCGGTTGAAAGAATTGAAAGGAATGCTGGAAAATGAGCTTCAAAGCTTGAACTTCCACTTTCAATAGTCAGAAGAAGCGCGGATGGCACCAGTCCTGATTGATTGTTTTGAAGTGAAGGGCTTTTTCCTACTAATGAGTACAGATATGCGGCCTTAGTATTAGAAAAAGAATTAGCAGGGGTACGTGCGAAGTCTTCAATGAATACCGGGGAATTGGCCAAGTATTACTTCACTTCCTCTTAGTTCAAGCTATTCCTTAGCGATTGTTCATCTTCCACTGCCCGAGGCCTCCAGAAAGAAGGCGTTCTTTTGCATTGCACTTCTTCATGTCTTGGTTCACCGTCGTTCTGAATAAGTCAGATAGTTGATCGAGAAAGCACCGCCCAAAGGTGCTCATTGAGCCGGTCCCCGGTGGCTAAAATCATCTCAAAGCTGAAGTGAAGAAAAAAGCCAAGTTATTGCAAAACAGCAGAATGAAATTCTATAAGGTAGGGCTTTAGTTTTTCACTAGAAGCTCAGCCTAGAGTTGATCGACAGGTTAACCCCGAAATGAGTTGATCGACCGGTTACCCCCCGTAATTGACCCTTAAGCTCGGGGGAATCGGAAACTATTGTATCTTTTCTAAAACGGCACTCTCCCTTGATTTCCACAATAATGTTTGCTTATGAAACCTTTTTTCACGTGGTTCTGGTCTCTTTTCGATTGCTTGACAAAGGGGAACAAAAAGAAAAGCCCTATACACCAAAAGTAAAAAGGGGAAATCCCTTGATCAGGTCTTGAATGAGACCGAAGGTAAGGAGACCCCCCCTAATGAAAAAAGGGCTAAAAAAAAAGGACGAAGTAATTTCGTATATAAAGATATGGGTTTCCGGGTTTAGATCGAAATTACATCCCCGAAAACCAGGGCTGGAGTATTAGACTTGTTCTGCTTCGATAGAGGCACTGTAACCGTAAGTGGAATAACAATCATTCGGCCGATTGCTCTTACTCTTATCCTTCCTTCGCTGACACAGAAGAGAGAGAGCACTCCCCAAGCCAAGGATGAGTGCCAAAGAGAAGATGCGCAAGCTAGTCTATCAGAAGGAGAAAGCGAGGGAGTGAGATTTTAGGTTTCATTAGGGTAGACTGAAGACCAAGCCAATCTCGATTAAAAAAAGAAAACTTATTGCAACTACGAACGTGAACAGATGCTTTCTCATTAGACTATTTTAACCGATTGTTTATGTCGACCCTACGCTACGATTCTTCTTCTCTTATGAAATTTCTAGTTAGATGAACACTGCTCTGCTGCATGACGGAGTGATCTTTCCCTCTTATGAAAGCCGGTATCTCACTTTCGAAAGAGAGTCTCGACGTGGCGGTGTAGACCTAGCTCCATAGCTGGGCTAGTCACTGGCTAGAGGGCGACCGACCTACCGGACCGGAGGCAGCCGAGAATGTTATGTAAAAAGGACCAAGGAGGATCCTATCCTAAAGGAGAAGGAGGAGGAGTAGGAGCTAGCTTTAGGGGCGGAATCGAATGATTACGAGATCATGCCACGATGATCTATATGGAAGGGAAGTTTTGGAAGATATGGCACTTTAACTTTAGGTCAAATGCTTTTTTGGATGAAACTTTCTTATTTACTATCCCGAGTAGTAAGATTTTTAATACATATTTTAATACGGATACTCTATCTGCTACTAATTTCTTACTTATTAAGAAAGGGTCATGGTCATATAGACATTTTGCTCTTTTTTTCGCATTTTTTTGACTCCCCTTCCTCAAGTGGAGAAACGGATTCGTCCAGTTCTACTACTACTATAATTATAAGATCATCCCATACAAATTCACTTCCAGTTAGGCAGGATAATCCGGCGCCCCCCCTTCTCTCCAATTCTCATTTTCTTTGGGGTCGTCAGTTCCCAGAGCTTGAGGATCTGGAGATAGACCTCTATGCTCGAATCCGTCTCTTAGAAGCACTACAAATCGACCAATTACCTCCTCAACTTAACGCTGGGGGATACGAAGAGTTAGTGAGAAGCTTTTTAAATGAAACCCGAACTCCGATTGAATTTCTATCAGCGGTAAATAATGAGTTGTTCGATATCAAAGTTTTAGAGTTAAAAGCGAATCTTCAGGATCAAATTTTTAATCTCTTTCTCAATGAACCGGATAGCGAATTTCTTCCAATTTTACGCGAATCCCCTTTTAGGGAACAAGGCTTAAGGCCAAAAATCCTAGAGTATATAATTCTGCAGTTAGACAGAGCCGGTCTGACCGATCCGCATCCCCGCGATCCTGTAATGAAGACAGTACTCAAAGAATTTCTTCGGAGAATGCTACTTCAACTACAGCAGTAAGGGAAAAATAGCCCCATCTATCATGACTTTCTCCGCTAATTTCGGAATGGGGGAGACTAGGTGAGGGGTGAACCTTCTGTCTGATTCAATCTGATGCTTTCAAATCCGCTTAAAGAATATGATATACGACTGAAATTAGGAGCCTTGATGCCTAAGGAGAGTGCCCAAAAAGTTTTGGAAGCTTCCGAAGCTTTACATGGGGAAAGCAACAATATCGCCTTTCTTGAATACCTTTTGGAAGATTTGCAGCAAAACGGAGTAGGGGGAGAAGCCTATAAAGATGCGGTGGATCTATCGAAAGATCTCGTCTCCAGCCCACTTGAACAATTTGAAATAATCCCATTGATTCCTATGAAAATAGGAAACTTATATTTCTCATTCACAAATCCATCTTTGTTTATGCTACTAACTCTCAGTTTGGTCCTACTTTTGGTTTATTTTGTTACTAAAAAGGGAGGAGGAAACTCAGTACCAAATGCTTGGCAATCCTTGGTAGAGCTTATTTATGATTTCGTGGTGAACCCGATAAACGAACAAATAGGTGGTCTTTCCGTAAATGTTAAACAAAATTTTTCTCCTCGCATCTCGGTCACTTTTACTTTTTCGTTATTTTGTAATCCCCGGGGTATGATACCTTATAGATTCACAGTTACAAGTCATTTTCTCATTACTTTGGGTCTCTCATTTTTAATTTTTATTGGCATTACTATAGTGGGATTTCAAAAAAATGGGCTTCATTTTTTAAGTTTCTTATTACCTGCAGGAGTCCCACTACCATTAGCACCTTTTTTAGTACTCCTTGAGCTAATCCCTTATTATTTTCGAGCATTAAGATCAGGAATACGTTTATTTGCTAATATGATGGCCGGTCATAGTTCAGTAAAGATTTTAAGTGGGTTCGCTTGGACTATGCTATGTATGAATGATCTTTTATATTTCATAGGGGATTTTGGTCCTTTATTTATAGTTCTTGCATTAACCGGTCTGGAATTAGGTATAGCTATATCACAAGCTCATGTTTCTACAATCTTAATCTGTATTTACTTGAATGATGCTATAAATCTTCATCAAAGTGCTTATTATTTTTATAATTAAACAAAAGCGAGTCTTAATGGGTATACTTAGTCGTGGAGCATTCCGAGTATTTGCTTTAGGGATCGTTCCTGCACATCTCCTTACTTTATAGCAGTTATTGCTCCGGTTTCAGAAGGTATAGCTCTCTCCTCAGCTTTTTCTTTAAAATCGGAGACTGTTCCAATTTCCTACTGAGATAGGCAAGCGGAGGGAGAACTAGACGTATCTTGCTAGGCAAAGACAGGTTAGAATGGATAGCTCGCGGGTGGGATTGACGGGATAGATCACTATTGCAAAAGGAGGTAGAACCGGGGGAAGAATTATGGCTATAAAGGTCCTCGCCCTCTTAGGCACATGGTTTTAAAGATTCAATCTCAAAGCGGTACTAAAGATTAGGCAGAAGAAGAACTAGAACTAGAATTCTTCGCCCCTCCCCTTGTACCAAGAAGTAAGTTCAGAACATAAGGATAATGGGCTCGTCTATTATAAGTTATTAGTTTATGGAGCTATCTCAGATATCTCGAGTAAGGATACGGGACAGGATAGTTAGAGTTCTATTTCTAGGAAGGAAGAGACTATCGGGAAGCTCACTCTCGGCCGGGCTCGAAGCAGAAGGTAGAACATAATATCTCTTGTTGGTTCAGCTAATCAAGCTATTACCAAAGAGTCCAGCGGAGACAAAGAAAGAAGCCATTTTTACGGTATTTTTGCTTTCAGTCTGGATCCATCCTAAATCAAAGAGCGGGGCTAAGTGAGGGGCATAGCGATACAGTGTTCATACTCGAGTTGCTCAAATCCAGTAGGAATATCAGGAATAGTAGGATCTAGTAGGAGCTTGCCTTGGAATGCAGTGAGGGAGCCCGGAGCTATTGAATTATTTCATAACCCAAGGAGAAGAATAGGACTCTTTACCAGTATCATAACCTCTCGATGGGAAATGGAACTTAGATCACGATGTGAACCTACTTATGAGTGGAATTTCATTGACAAGCAAATTCCCCGGGAAAACGAACTTTTCTCCAATTGAGATGCTTTCTTCATTTATGGATTCTATGCGATATTCGGTTAGTGTGAAGTGTGATCCTGGCTCAGAAGGAAAAGCTATATGCTTAACACATAGAGTTCGATGTAGGTAAGGATGTGCTCCAAAGTTTTCAATTCCACCTTATCAACCTGAAAAGAGCTAATACGGGCTTAGCCTGCCTTTTATCTTATCCTTCTATTCTAGGCGAGGAGGGAAATTTATAATAAATAGCCCCAGAAAAAACTACAAACTAGTCAAAGGACAGCCTGCCTTATTCTTCTCCCGTTCGGGACCCCTTGCTCAGGAATGTATTGCCTTCCCAAGGCTTCTTTCACATATACATTGCAAATCACTTTCCTTCTCTCTCTCTCTCTCTCTCTCTCTCTCTCTCTCTCTCTATCTATCTATCTATATATATATATATATATATATATATATATATATATATATATGGATATAGTGGATTTTTGATTTTATCTTAAAAGTGCCAAGTGACTTTTTCTTAATATGCCATTTGGCTTAATCATAAGAGATGGCCATTAACATCAACAACTTGACTAGGTTTAATACTTTAATTTCTGTCTTTATTCATTTTGTGTTAGGGGTATGGTTGATGAGGCTAATCAACGCATTAACAATCTGCCTAACACTATTCAAGAGATGATCATTAGTATCATCAACTTAATTGAGTTTAATTTCTATCATTGTTCTTTTTGTTTTAGGGGTATTAAGTTATCGAAAAATATATTTGGCCACACTAACAATGGCCCAAATGTCCAGAATGGGGGCATTATGGTAACTTCACACGACTTTTGAGGGCATAATGAATAATTGTGCATTTTCGTTTTCTATCTCTATCCTTTAGCAGATTTTTATTTTAATTCAATTTTTTCAAACAACTCTCTCTCATTATTTTAATTGTATTGCCTTCCCAAGGCTTCTTTCACATATACATTTGCATGACTACATCATTTTTCATAAAGCATTCAATGCACATATGCACATACTATACCAAACGAAATACATTAGAATATATACATAGTATACTAGAGGAAATACGTGTACATTTAAACTACCACTACAACAAATTTGATTATCAATGATAAATTATTGTCACTTAATACTCATATTTCGTCACAAAAAATTTTTTGTGACGAAAAAAAAAATTGTCAATGGTTCGTCTTTAAAACTAGGCCACTAAAAGTATACAAAGACAACTTAGTGCTTTGTCGCTAAAAAAAGTTATATTAACAACGAAATTTGTTTTAGTCCTCAAATACATAGTATTTGCGACAAACTCGTTTGTCGGAGAATCTATTTAAAAATTGGAGCTGATTGTTTGTTTTTGTCACTGAAAAAGTTATTAATGCTGACAAAACGATTGTCATTAATCGTTTAGTTTAATTAGTGACAATACCAATTGTCTCCAAAGTTATACATATTTCGTGGTTAAACAACTATAATTTTGTCACTAATGATCGCCTTTTATATACAAAAAAGTCTTTTGTCCCTAAATATATGAATTTGTGACAACTTTGCTTTTCTAAAAATGATTATAATTTTGTAGTTAAAAATTATTATGTCGTCACTAAAAATATTACTTATTACTGAGAAAATAAAATTATTACTATGATTAATGGCAATTTCAATTGTCATAAAATAAAACGTTAATCCGTGACCAATATAGGTGATTCTCATACAAGTTTTATTTTTGTCACTAAATGCAGTCAATTTGTGACAAACTAATGTAAAATATGTTTTCACTAGTTACAAATATTTGATGTCATTTAAATTCATAGTGGTACTATTGATAATTAGTATTTACCTAGTTTTTCACTAATTTGTGAATTTATTAGTAGGCGAATTGAAAGTAACATAACAAAACGTGCAAGGTAACAAAAATTTCCATCCATGATCGTATAATTAAAAACAATTAATACTATATTGAGATAATATCTCATTACAAACTTCGTAAATTAAAACACAGAAATTAAGTAAAATCTATCCAACATGAAAGTCTAATAGAGATAGAAGAATATTGATAAATTATAAAGAGATGGACGTATGTTGCTTCCTCAATTTGCTAATGTAACCAGCCGTCTAATAAATATACTCTTGAATAAATTTCCACGTTCTTGTACCTGTGAAAAACAAAAGTTATAATTAAGTACATACTTTTTTATGTCATGATAAAAATATATTTTAAAACTTTAACTATAAATTATGTATTAATTAGTGAAGCAAATAATAGAATGAGAGATGAATACAGGTAAAAGAAAAAAAATACTTACTTGAAGTTGCACAATAAAAATTTTGATTCATCTTCGGCTGCAAACAACCATAAAAATTCAGAGTAAGCGATGTAAAATTTTGAGTACTTGAACTCTCAAAAAAACAATAAACAAAATATCTTCAAATCTTTTTCATATTATTTAAATTAAATAAGAAACCACTACTACATAAACACAATATATCGTGATGAGAAACCTAAATTTACAATGCCTAATAAATGGAAGGAAACGAGATTCCTAGAAACGCACCAGAAAGAATGCACTAGAGATAACGTTACATACCGCAGATTTGTATCAAAGTAGAAGTGATGTTGGATCTTAAAACGCACAGCATTACAAATTTAGTCTATTAAAGTTGTTAAATAGAAAAGGTTTTGAAGAAAATTAAACATTTTGGATTCTGTGTATGTGTGTGAGGGAAAAATGATCTATCATGAATGATTGGATGAAGATCACAATGAGGAAAAATGGGGAAGAAGAAGGGGGTGGGACTTGGGATTGGGACTACAGTGGCGGCAGTAGAGAAATTAAAAAGAGGTATTTGGGAAAACAAACTTGCCGCTTATTTTTTCGTTCAACTTTGAAAAGGAATAAAAAAAACAAAGTTGATTTTTTTTTATAATTAAGTATCTTATCAATGATAAAAAATATTTAACAACCATGAAAATATATTATTTGAAATTTATTTACACTTTAATTTTTTTTATTACATTACTAGGAGTACAAATACCACAAGATTAAATTGTTTGCTAACAAGTAAAACCCCATGATTAAAAGTTTTATTATATATCAATAATTAAATAAAATTTTTGCTATTTATTAAAACTAACAAACAATACTATAGTTGTTAGTTAAAAAAAACTATCTTCAACTCTATACTTTTTTGTAGTGGAAAATATGAAATGTTTTAAACTGATTTAATTTAACGATGTTTAAACCATTTTAATAAAAAAAATATATTTATCAACACTTTTGACGAAATACACAATTATTTATTATCATGTACGACATTATATCCAAACAAGTAATTTCTTATTTATGATATCATATTTAGCGCCTTAAAAGTATTTTGAAACACTTGACTTTTATAGGTTAATTACAAGCAATGACAAAGCTAAGTGTGTTAAAAGGGGTTCAATTGAATCCCTTTTGTCGGACAGTTATACTGCAAAAGTATGGTAATTATAATTTTTTTTTGTGTATATATAAATTTTGAATCCCGGACAAACTGCAAAAACATAATGTAAAGATAGGGTTCATGGTTCATTGCCAATTGGGATAATCAATAGAAATCATATCTTGAAAATTAGAAAAAATCTATTTACCAGATCATCACGCTTAATGTATGATTTGGGCACGTTCTTCCTAAATCATGGATATAAATCATCTTAAATCCACCCGTTAGCATTCATGTTTAGAGTATCTATTTTGTTTGGAGAGTTGAAAATATTGTTTAACACTTTAACTTGTGTTTAAGAGATATATAAAGAGTCAAAACTTTTAATATTTTTACTTTTCCCTTTGTTTCTCTCCGAAAATTTTATTTGAGTTTTAGTCCAAAAATGTCTATCTTGTTTTCCTTCCTAATAAATAAGCTAGAATGCATTTTATTCCTAAAACTTAATCATGTTTTTTCTTTTATTATAATTAATATTAACCAATAAAAATATATAGAATTATATATTGACTACTATATAAACGGTCAATATGGCCTTAATGAATGAAATTATTTATTGGCTATGTATAACACATGCCATATGACTATAACCTTAGTCAATGGACTTATGAATAACTATAGGCCGATACGTATGACCTTAATGAATGAAATTATATATTGGCTATTATACAAACGGTCAATATAATTATGAATCGCAACGATATAATTAGCATAGGTCATATGAATAAAATCTTAGTCAATGGACTTATATGGTTGCTATGAATAACTAGTGGCCGATACATATAAACTAGAATAAATGGACTTATATATTGGCTATTATATAAACGGTCAATATAACTATGAATCACAACGATATAATTAACATAGGCCATATGACTACAACCTTAGTCAATGGACTTATATGGTTGCTATGAATAGCTAGTGGCCGATACGTATGACCTTAATGAATGGAATTATATATTGGCTATTATATAAATGGTCAATATAACTATGAATCACAACGATGTAATAAACATAGGCCATATGACTATAACCTTAGTCGATGAATTTACATGGTTGCTATGAATAACTACTGGCCGATACGTATGACCTTAAGAATGAAATTATATATTGGTTATTATATAAATGGTCAATATAACTATGAATCACAACGATATAATTAGCATAGGCCATATGAATAAAATATTAGTCAATGGACTTATATGGTTGCTATGAATAACTAGTGGCCGATACGTATGACCTTAATGAATAAAATTATATATTGGCTATTATATAAACGGTCAATATAACTATGAAGCACAACAATGTAATTAGTGTATGCCATATGACTATAACCTTAGTCAATGGACTTATGTGGTTGCTATGAATAACTAGTGGCCGATACGTATGACCTTAATGAATGAAATTATTAATTGGCTATTATATAAACGGTCAATATAACTATGAATCACAACGATGTAATTAGCATAGGCCATATGACTATAACCTTAGTCAATAGCTATTGATTATTAAAGGGGGACTAAATATGCAAAATACATAACTTAATTCATTAATATTTCATAATCAAAATTGTTACTTAGGATTCAAGGTTATTCGAATTTATATACCATATAAATTTTCGAAAATTAATCTATATTATACTAAAAGCTCGAAAGCCCTTAGCGAAATGCCGTTCGCCATTTTACCTTCTTAATCTAGAATTCACACTGGACAAAATAGTCATTTGATTATTTTTCTAATATTTAGTAATAGTAATCTAATTAATTTCCTAATATTTAGGACTTTGATATCAACTAAAAATTTAATCATTAAGTCTTTCCTTATTTAAATTAGGTGAAAACTACTAATATGTAGGGGTTTTAAAAAGGAGTAAAATTTTAATTAAATAAATATCTTTCTCTTGGTATTTATTATTTTGACATGAAAGATATTAAACAATCGTAATTATTTAATAAAATGGTAAATCTTTGTACTAAAAATTATCCAATGTTTTGCATCAACAAGCATCCGTATATATTTGGAATGTTCGTTTCGATATGCTTTTATGTTTTTGTATTCTTTTCTTTATCTCTATGTTTCTTATGAATTTATTTATGTAAGTTAAAAGTTCTTATCAAATTATCTTCTAGAATTTTTTTAAATCAAATGTGGCTCATTAATATTTTTATTTGCACGAAGGTCCTTAGCGAAATGTAGTTCGTCTTTTTTACTCTCTTAAACTAGAGCTCACACTGGAAAAAATAGTCATTTGATTATTTTTCTAATATTTAGTAATAGAATTCAATTAATTTCTTAATATTTAGGACTTTAATATCAACTAAAAGTTTAATTAATAAATCTTTCCTTAGTTGAATTAGGTGAAAACTACTAATATGTAATTTCATTTGATGTTGGGAACAAATAATTAAGCCTTTAAATTAACTATTTAATAAGAATTAATTTAATTATTTTTCGTATTCATCATACAAGTAAAATTATTTTCAAATTGACAAACCGAATATGATACACATATTTGTTTTGATAAGAATAGCATTAGCATATGAAAAAATTGGTTATAATAGTACTAAGAGTCAAATTCGTAAAAAAACAAGCTTGAAGCAATTAGGAGGAAACAATAGAATACAAACTATATTCTAAAGGAATTGTCATTTATTATTATTATTATTATTATTATTATTATTATTATTATTATTATTATTATTATTATTATTTTTACAAATGAAAACTTCTCTTATGTTCTATATTAAATTGTTTGATGTAAAAAAATATAAGTCATTCAGGCGTTATGTTTCCCCTTATCAATTTTTTCTATGAGCATAATACCAACCTCTTCATTCCCAAAATGGCAGAGAAATTTTTATTTATTTTATTTTATTTAACAAATCTTTGAAATAGTATTTACATATTATTTTTGTATTAGATCATAGAAATAACAATATTCTTTTAAAAGATATTTCTATAGAAGTCCTCAGAAACTACAATAAGGCATCTAAGAACTTTTATGAAAAGAATTCTTTATTCATTGAACCAATTAAATAGTATATTTAGTAGTCATCATTTTCAAGAACATATACATTTTTTGTTATCTTTTATTTTAAAAGTCAAACACATTGTTTATTAGTTTTTTAATAATTTTTTTAAAAAGTATATTTTATTGATATAGGATACACGCGCAAAACGCGTACCCTAAGGCTAGTATACGTATACATACGAAGGCTTTTGATCTTCTCATCCGTATAAATTTTATTTAAAAAAAATACATAATAGTATAGGTATACATACAAAGGCTTTTGATCTTCCCATGAGAAAAAGATGATTTTATGGGATCAATGTTTTGGGATAATCAATAGTTATTAACTAATTTGGGAGGGAAATAATGGCTATTAAGCCAAATATGAAATAAAGGGCTTTAATGGTATTTCACGGGTGTAGCCATCCTTGGGCCATTATGAGTGTGGCCAAATAGCAGCACTCTTAAGTTATAGGTCTTTATTCGTAATATGTTCTATTTTCATTTTTTTTTCTCTCAGGATGGTTAAGGAGGCTAATCAATGCATTAACAATCTGCATAACACTAGTCAAGAGAAGATCATTAATAACAACTTTACTGGGTTTAATTTCTCTGTCTTTATGCATTTTTTGCTAAGGGTACATGTAGATCACTTTTGCACTCATCACGTTGATCCGCGTAAGTATAATAATTTTAAAGATACAATCCATTATTTTGTATAAAGTCAAAAAATAGCTTCAAATGTGGATCACGTGCTCGTAATAGGAAGGCCGTCCATGATCTCCCTTTTCCGAAAAATCAAATGCAACCCCGCCTGACGAATTTGTTATGGCAATTAAGCACTAATAGCCGTAGAAACTAGAAATACACTACACGTATCACGATCCAATTTCACCTATAGGTCATAATAACGCCCAACACTACATTTAGGCAAGCCAACTAGTAATTTAAAATCATATTCAATTGTTTTAAAATTAATCGAGTAATTAAACTCTTCTTAATTGCAGGAATTTAAAACAATATGAAAAGATTTTTAGTAAATTAAAAACAATCATGTCCAAAAATTCTATTAGTGTGTGTGCCAAGACCTGGTATCACAAGTGTATGAGCATCTAGTAGATTATACAAAATTACAAATATTGTCTGGAATGAAATAGACATAATAAAAATTCAGAAAGAGGCACTAGTTGCTGTAGAATGGCTCAGAAGGGCAGCTCACCACTAAGCCTCTGGATATCGGGGGTGCGCGCCAATAGGTCCAACATAGCACCTGTCTCAGGTCCTGCACAAAAAGTGCAGCAAGTGTAGCATGAGTACATAAACAACGTGTACCCAGTAAGTATCAAACGTAATCTCGAAGAGGTAGAGACGAGATGACCGACTTTGACACTCACTAAGGGTCAATAATAATAATTTAAATAAAACTAGAATATCTAAATCAACATGATTCACAGAGTTAACAATAATTTTATTTAACCAGTAGAAATAATTAAATTTCTTCAATGCGACAATTTCCAATCTATTAATTAAATTCACAAACTGCAATTAAAATAAAAGACATCGTATAATAATAATTATTATTAGGCACGATTTCTGTCGAGGTCGTACGACCTGATCCAGAGTATCGTGTACACTACCGAGGGACGTGCGACGCGATCCACAGATGCATCAATACTGCCGAGGCGTTCGGCCCGCTCCACAAGAAAGGAGGACATTTCCTTATGTACCTCCGGAAGGAGAATATATTTATTATTGGTAAATTCGAGAGGGTGAACAATTATTTTAACAACTAATTAATTTAAGCAGAAAATTAAGTATATAAGATTTCTATCCTTTACTATTTATCTCTAACAATTCACAATATATTTCAAATAATTTAATTAAATAAAGGATATAATTTACACATATAATTCATGCTTTGAGTCCTAAACTACCCGGACTTTTAGCATAGATAGTAGCTACATACGGACTCTCGCCACCTCATGCGTACATAACCCCTACAATTAGTAACAATTATTAATTTAATCACATATGGGGTAATTTACCCCTCACAAGATTAGACAAGAGACTTACCTTGTCTCGAAGTCCACTTTCCGATCAAAATATCGCGTAAAAACCTCAATTCGATGCCGAAAAATATGAAACTATCCAAAAGTTATATAAAATAATTAATACATGTTCAATAATTTAAAATTCATCTATTAAATAAATTACCATATCCAAAATGATAAAATTCCTAAAATTCACCCCGGGGCCACGTGCCCGGATTCCGAAAATTTTCAGATGAAAACATTACCCATAATCTCAAGAACTCAAATATATAATTTCTATCCAATTCCATAATCATTTTCGTGGTTAAAATTCAATTTTTATAAAAATCTAGGTTTTTCATCTAAACCCTTGATTTATAAGATTCACCGGTTATAATCTGCCCATAATCTATGTATTTAACTCAAGGGGTGTAGAATTAACTTACCTCCAAGTTGTTAGTTGAATTCCCCTCTTAAAAACCTCTGAAATCGTTCGGAAATGGAGAAAAAATGGGTTCAAAATGTCTGAGCCCCGATTTTTAACCATTATGCCAAGCAGTGATTTCGCACCTGCGGCTTCCGCACCTGCGTAAAAGCCTCGCATGTGCGAGTTTCACTCGACTTGCCCAGCCTCGCATCTGCGCGTTTTGTCTTGCACCTGCGCGTTCGCAAGTGCATAAACATTCCGCATCTGCGGTCAGTTGCTTGCCCTCCCCTTTTCACTTCTGCGAGCCAAAATCGCATCTTCGATGGTCGCACCTGCGACTGTCCAAGTACAGGTGCGAACGTACCAGAAGCAGAAAGCTTCAGCATTTTTCTCCCAAGTCCGAAGTTGATCCGAGCCTCGTCCGGTTAACACTTGGGGCCCCCGGGGCCCCACCCGAACATGGTAACAAGTTTGAAATCATAAAACAGACTCGCTCGAACTCTCGGAATGTATAAAACAACATCAAATCTAAGAATCGTACCCCAAACCAAATCGATTCAACTTAGAAATTTCAAATTCTTTAAATTTACTTCGAATGCGCCGAAATATACTTATACTACTCGGAATGACACCAAATTTTGTGTGCAAGTCTTAAATCACTATACTGAGCTATTCCCAAACTCGGAATTCCAAACGGACCTCAATTACTCCAAAACCTATTCCAAACCAAATTTAAAGAACTTTAAACCTTGAAATAGTTAATTTTTACTATTAAGCGCTAAAACGCTCCTGGGTTATCCAAAACTCGATTCGAACATACGCCCAAGTCCGAAATCATCATGCTAACCTATTCGAACCGTCAAATCCTGATTCCGGGGTCGTTTTCTCAAAATATTGACCGAAGTCAAACTTGGCCTTTTAAATCCAAACTAAGGAACTAATTGTTCCGATTTCAACCCGATCACTTCCAAATTCTGAACCAATCATCCCCTCAAGTTGTAAATTATTAAAAACACATTCGGGAAGTTTTATTTAGGGTAACGGGGTTCTAAAAGTCAAAATGACCGGTTGGGTCATTATATTCTCCACCTCTTAAACAAACGTTCGTCCTCGAGCGGGTTTAGAATTGTACCTGGAGTGCCGAATCAGTGTGGATATCTACTCCGCATGTTTCCTCGGCCTCCCAAGTTGCTTCCTCGACTGGTTGGCCCCTCAACTGGACTTTTACTGCTGAAATCCTCTTGGACCTCAACTGGCGAACATGTTTATCAATAATGGCAATTGGTTCTTCTTCATAGCCCAAACTATTATCTAGTTGAACTGTGATGAAGTCTAACATATGTGATAGGTCGGCATGATACTTCCGGAGCATAGATGCATGGAAAACCGGATGACCTCCTGATAGATTGGGAGGCAATGCAAGTTCATAAGCAACCTCCCCAACTCGTCTCAACACCTTAAATGGGCCTATAAATCTTGGGCTCAACTTGCCTTTCTTCCCGAATCTCATGATTCTCTTCATCGGTGAAACCTTGAAGAGAACTTTTTCACCCATCATAAATGATAAATCACACATTTTCTGATCTGCGTGACTCTTCTTTCTGGACTGCGCTGTACGAAGTCGCTCCTGAATCAACTTTACCTTTTCTAGGGCATCCTTCACCAAATCAGTACCATATAATTTAGCCTCACCGGGCTTAAACCATCCGATGGGCGAACGACATCGCCGACCATATAAAGCCTCAAATGGAGCCATCTCGATACTGGATTGGTAACTGTTATTATAAGCAAACTCGGCCAAAGGTAAGAAACGATCCTACTGACCTCCAAAGTCAATCACACATGCCCTGAGCATATCCTCCAAAATCTAAATTGTCCGCTCTGACTGCCCGTCGGTCTGCGAATGAAAGGCTGTGCTGAGCTCTACACGACCCCCCAATTCACTATGTACTGCTCTCCAGAAATGTGAAGTAAACCGAGGGCCTCTATTTGATATGATAGAAATTGGCACACCGTGCAACCGAACTATCTCCTGAATATAAATCTAGGCCAACATCTCTGAAGTATACGTAGTCACAACCGGAATGAAATATGCTGACTTGGTCAACTTGTCAACAATCACCCAAACTATATCAAATTTCTGCAAGGTCCGCGGCAACCCGACTACAAAGTCTATAGTAATGCGTTTCCATTTCCACTCTGGTATCGTCATCTGCTGAAGTAGGCCATCTGGCCTCTGGTGCTCATATTTAACTTCCTGACAATTTAGACACCTAGCTACATGCTCAACGATGTCCTTTTTCATTCGTCGCCACCAATAATGCTGCCTCAGGTCACGATACATCTTCGTAGCACCTGGATGAATAGAATACCGAGAACTGTGTGCTTCCTCTAGGATCTTTTTCCTCAGTCCATCCATATTAGGAACACATAGACGATCCTGGAGCCGTAACACACCATCCGCTCAAATAGTAACTTCCTTGGCACCACCCCGTAGTACTGTTTCTTGAAGAACCATTAAGTGTGGATCATTATACTGGCGAGGCTTGATCTGTTCAAATAGTGAAGACTGAGCTACAATACATGCAAGAACTCGGCTGGGCTCTGAAATATCCAGCCGCACAAGTTTGTTGGCCAAGGACTGAATATCCAAAGCTAATAGCCTCTTCTCTGCTGAAATGAAAGCCAAACTACCCATACTCTCCGCCTTCCTACTCAAGGCGTCTGCAACCATGTTTGCTTTGCCCGAATGATACATGATAGTAATACCACAATCTTTTAGTAACTCAAGCCATCTGCGTTGTCTCAAATTTAGGTCTCTCTGCTTGAACAAATGCTGCAAACTATGATGATCAGTGTAAACTTCACAAGACACCCCATAAAGATAATGCCTCCAAATATTTAGAGCGTGAACAATCGCAACTAACTCCAAATCATGCACTGGATAATTCTTCTCGTAGGGCTTCAGCTAACGTGAAACATATACAATAACTCACCCTTCTTGCATTAATACACAACCCAAGCCAACGTGTGAAGCATCACAATACACTGTATACATCCCCGAACCGAAAGGCAACACTAACACTTGTGTTGTAGTCAATGTTGTCTTGAGCTTCTGAAAGCTCGCCTCGCAATCATCGGACCATCGGAACGGAGTACCCTTCTGGGTTAATTTGGTCAAAGGTGCTATAATAGATGAGAAGCCCTCCACGAACCGACGATAATAACTTGCTAAACCTAGGAAACTCGTGATCTCAATCGCCGAAGTGGGACGATGCCAATTCTAAACTGCCTCAATCTTTTTTAGATCAATTTTAATGCCCTCGCCCGATACAATATGCCTTAAAAATACTACAAACTCTAGCCAGAACTCACATTTGGAGAACTTAGCGTATATCTTTTGTTCCCGCATTGTCTGAAGCACCATTCTCATATGCTGCTCGTGCTCTTCCTTGTTGCGTGAGTAAATCAAAATATCATCAATGAAGACAATGACAAATGAATCAATATATGGTCTGAATACCCTGTTCATCAAATCCATAAACATTGTCAGGGCGTTAGTTAAGCTGAAGGACATTACTAGAAACTCATAATGACCATATCTAGTCCGGAAAGCAGTCTTCGGAACATCCGAATCCCGAATCTTCAACTGATGGTACCCCGACCTCAAGTCGATCTTAGAGAATACCCTAGCACCCTGCAACTGGTCAAATAGATCATCAATATGCGACAAGATGTATTTGTTCTTAATAGTGACTTTGTTAAATTGGCGATAATCAATACACATTCGCATAGTACCATCCTTCTTCTTCACAAATAATACCAGTGTACCCCAAGGCAAAATACTCGGTCTGACGAACCCTTTGGCTAGTAACTCCTCAAGATGTTCTTTCAATTCTTTCGAAGCCATGCGATACGGTGGGATAGATATAGGTTGGGTATCTTGAGCCAAGTGAATACAGATTTCAATATCACGATCAGGTGGTATGCCTGGAAGATCTGAAGGAAATACATCGAAGAACTCCTGAACTACAGGCACTGAATCAATAGTCGGAGTCTCTGCAGTAGTATCTCGAACATAGGCTAGATAAGTCAAATAACCCTTTTCAACCATGTGTTGAGCCTTCATAAAAGAAATAACATGAATAGGTGCACTAACAGACGAACCCTTCCACTCCAACCTAGGAAATTCTGGAATAGCCAAGGTAACAATCTTGGCATGGCAATTTAGGATGGCATGATATGGAGATAACCAGTCCATGCTCAGGATAATTTCAAAATCGGTTATCTCAAGCAATAGGAGATATACTCTAGTTTCATAACCACAGAATGTAATAATTCAGGATCGGTAGATCCAATTCACAACAATAGAATTACCCACAAGAGTGGACACATAAACGGGAGTACTTAAGGAATCACGAGAAACACCCAGAAACTGAGCAAATAGAGAGGAAACATATGAATATGTAGATCCCGGATCAAATAATACGGAGGCATCTTTGCTGCAAATAGAAATAATACATGTAATCACGGTATCTGAGGCCTTTGCATCTGGTCTGGCCAGAAAAGCATAGAACCGAGCTGGAGTGCTAACTGGATGGCCTCCGCCTGGCTGACCTCCACCTCTTGGACGACCCCTACCCACATGTCCTCCACTTCTTGGTAATCGGAATACTGGTGGAGAAACTGGTGCGGTAATCATAGGCTGCTGACCCTGCTGCACTGGTCTACTCCGAAGTTTGGGGCAGAATCTCCGTATGTGACCAGGATCCCCACACTCGTAACAACTCTTAGGTACAATGGGGTGTTGTCTGGCCCTTGGTGACTTGAATACCCGCTAGAAGAACCCTGAATAGGTGGTGGGCGATAAGAAATCTCTGGTATAACACTGAAATAAAGTCGTACTGGAGCACCCCGAAGAGGCGGTGGTGCTGGATATGGGGGCATGCTGGACTGCCCTCTCACGAACTGACCTCTACCCCCATACGGAGCACCTCTGAACTCTCCAGAGTATCTAAACCGCTTATCTCTCATAACATGCTCTCGGCTCCGCTAACGCACACCCTCAATCCTCCGGGCTATCTCCACGACTAGCTCATAAGAAGTACCCATCTCAACCTCTCGAGCCATAGTGGCTTGAATGCCAGTATGTAAACCCGCAACAAACCTCTGCACTCTCTCCGTCTCAGTAGGGAGTATCATAAGTGCATGGCGAGATAACTCAAAGAACCTTGCCTTATAATCGGTCACTGATAATTGACCCTGCTGGAGCTGCTCAAACTGAAACCGTAACTCTTCCCTCTAGGAGGGTGGAATATACCTGTCCAGGAAGATACGGGTGAACCTGTCCCAAGTCATGGGAGGAGAATCTATTGGTGTGCCAAGAAGATAAGACTTTCATAATCTACGAGCTCTACCCTCTAGCCGAAAAGTAGCAAAGTCAACCCCATGAGACTCCAATATCCTCATGTTGTACAGTCTATCCTTGCATCGATCAATGAAATCCTGGGGATACTCATGTCGCTCACCCCCAAAGACAGGAGGATGTAGTCTAGTCCATCTGTCCAATAGTTTTTGCGGATCAGCGATTGCAGCTGGCCTGGGCTCAAGTGTAGCTGCTGCCACTGGCTGGGCTCCACCCATGGGTAGTGCACCCTGGGTCTGATAAACAACAGTTGCATGTCCATGAGCTTGCGCGGTAGGGGTCTGTGCTCCCCCGCCCGCCTGAGATATGGCTGGGTCTACCGGAAATAAATCAGCCTGAGTCATATTGTCCATGAACCGCAGCATACGACCGATGACATCTTGGAATCCCGGTGCATATGCGAAATCCACCGGAGCTGGCTCTACCACAGGCACTTCACCTTGTTCCTCAATAATGGGATTCTCTACTGGACCCACTGGCGGCATAACCGGAATAGTCCTGGGACGTCCTCGTCCTCTACCACGGGCTGGAGCCCTCCCTCAGGTTTTGACTCGGCCTCTAGCAAATGGGGGAGTAGCTCTTCCCTGGTCTGGAACCTCATTAAAGCGCGTTCTCACCATCTGTGAGAGAATAAGAATTTAGTACTACATTAATTGCACGATGGAATATGAAGAAAAGTAATTTCCTAACACCCTATAGCCTCTTGCAGATAAGTACAAACGTCTTCGTACCGATCCTCAAGACTCTATTAGGCATACTCATCACTCGTGATACCTACGTGAACCTAGTACTCTGATACCATGTTGTCACGACCCAATTTCACCTATAGGTTGTGATGGCACCCAACACTACAGCTAGGCAAGCCAACTAGTAATTTAAACCCATATTCAATTATTTTAAAATTAATCGAGTAATTAAACTCTTCTTAATTGCAGGAATTTAAAAACATATGATAAGTTTTTTAGTAAATTAAAAATAATCATGTCCAAAAATTCTACTGGTGTGTGTGCCAAGACCTGCTATCACAAGGGTATGAGCATCTAGTAGATTATACAAAAATTACAAATATTGTCTGAAGTGAAATAGACAAAATAAAAATTCAGGAAGAGGCACTAGTTGCTGTAGAATGGCTCAGAAGGGTAGCTCACCACTAAGCTTTTGGATATCGAGGGTGTGCGCCGATAGGTCCAACAATAGTACTTGTCTCTTGTCCTGCACAAAAAATGCAGCAAGTGTAGCATGAGTACGTAAACAACGTATA
This sequence comes from Nicotiana tabacum, assembly GCF_000715075.1. Lineage (NCBI taxonomy): Eukaryota > Viridiplantae > Streptophyta > Magnoliopsida > Solanales > Solanaceae > Nicotiana > Nicotiana tabacum. Next base: position 87,091,787 of record NC_134081.1, on the reverse strand, counting down.
CCCAGTAAGTATCAAGCCTAATCTCGAAGAGGTAGAGACGAGATGGCCGACTTTAACACTCACTAAGGGTCAATAATAATAATTGAAATAAAACTAGAATATCTAAATCAACAAGATTCACAGAGTTAACAATAATTTTATTTAACCAGCAGAAATAATTAAATTCCTTCAATGCGATAATTTCCAATCTATTAATTAAATTCACAAACTGTAATTAAAATAAAAGGCATCGTATAATTATTATTATTATTAGGCACGATTTCTGCCGAGGTCGTACGACCCGATCCAGAGTGTCGTGTACACTGTCGAGGGATATGCGGTGTGATCCATAGATGCATCTAGACTGCCGAGGCGTTCGGTCTGCTCCACAAGAAAGGAAGACATTTTCTTATGTACCTCCGGAAGTAGAGTATATTTATTATTGGTAAATTCGAGAGGGTGAACAATTCTTTTAACAATTAATTAATTTAAGCACAAAATTAAGTATATAAGATTTCCAACTTTTACTATCTATCCCTAACAATTCACAATATATTTCAAATAATTTAATTAAATAAATGATATAATCTACACACATAATTCATGCTTTGAGTCCTAAACTACCCGGACTTTTAGCATAGATAGTAGCTACGTACGGACTCCCGTCACCTCGTGCGTACGTAGCCCCCACAATTAGCAACAATTATTTATTTAATCACCTATGGGGTAATTTTCCCCTCACAAGATTAGACAACAGACTTACCTTGTCTCGAAGTCCACTTTCCAATCAAAATATCGCGTAAAAACCTCAATTCAATGCCGAAAAATTCAAAACTATCCAAAAGTTATATAAAATAATTAATACATGTTCAATAATTTGAAATTCATCTATTAAATAAATTACCCTATCCAAAATGGTAAAAATCATAAAATTTACCCCGGGCCCACATGCCCGGATTCCGGAAATTTTTGGATGAAAACGTTACCCATAATCTCAAAAACTCAAATATATATTTTCTATCCAATTCCATAACCATTTTCGTGGTTAAAATCTCATTTTTATAAAAATCTAAGTTTTTCATCTAAACCCTTGATTTCTAAGATTTACTAGTTATAATCTACCCATAATCTATGTATTTAACTCAAGGGGTGTAGAACTAACTTACCTCTAAGTTGTTAGTTGAAATCCCCTCTCAAAAACTCTGAAATCGCCCAGAAATGAAGGAAAACTGGCTCAAAATGTTTGAGCCCCGATTTTTAACCATTCTGCCAAGCAGTGATTTCTTACATGCGGCTTCCGCACCTGTGGATAAGCCTCGTAGGTGCGAGTTTCACTCGACTTGCCCAGCCTCACATCAGCGTGTTTTGTCTCGCACCTGCGCGTTCGCAGGTGCGTAAAAATTCCGCATCTGCAGTCAGTTGTCTGTCCTCCCCTTTTCGCTTATGCGAGCCAAAATCGCATCTGCGATGGTCGCATCTACGGCTGTCCAAGCACAGGTGCGAACGTACCAGAAGCAGAAAGCTTCAACATTTTTCTCCCAAGTCCGAAGTTGGTCCGAGCCTCGTCCGGTTAACACACGAGGCCCCTGAGGCCCCCACCCGAACATACCAATAAGTTTAAAATCATAAAAAGGACTTGCTCGAACTCTAGAAATATGTAAAACAACATCAAATCTAAGAATCGTACCCCAAACCAAATCGATTCAACTTAGAAATTTCAAATTCTTCAAACTTACTCCGAATGCGCCGAAATATACTTATACTACTCGGAATGACTCCAAAGTTTGCGTGCAAGTCTTAAATCACTATACGGAGCTATTCCTAGATTCGGAATTCCAAACGGACCTCGATTACTCCAAAACCTATTCCAAACCAAATTTAAAGAAGTATAAAACTTTAAATAGTTGATTTTCACTATTAAGCACTAAAATGCTCCCGGGTTATCCAAAACCCGATTCGAACATACACCCAAGTATAAAATCATCATACAAACCTATTGGAACCGTCAAATCCCAATTCCTGGGTCATTTTCTTAAAATGTTGACCAAAGTCAAACTTGGCCTTTTAAAGCCAAACTAAGGAACCAATTATTCCGATTTCAACCCAATTACTTCCAAATTCTGAACCAATCATCCCCGTAAGTCATAAATTATTAAAAAAATACATTCGGAAAGTTTTATTTAGGGGAACGAGATTCTAAAAGTCAAAATAACCGGTTGGGTCATTACAACACGACTCATTTGTGATAAAAATAAATAAATCACTTGTAAAACTGTCTTTAACTCACCTATTATTATTATTATTACTACTACAATATGAGAAGCTACAAACTTGAAAAGAGGTAAAAGAGAAATGAAGTGTTAGTTCTATTTTCTTTTATATATCATAATTGATGTTGAATCGTCAAAAGATTTGTAGCTTACATTAAGAATCACATATAGTATTTACCATAATCGCATTGGTCAGCAGCCAGGTTCATGACGAAAGGGTCATACTAAATATATTTCAGCCTACAAATGAACAAAGAAGAAGAGAAACTCATATCATATATCAAGTCTGATTGATGGTTAATGTAATGACCCAACTGTCGTTTTGAGATCTAGCACGTCGTTCGACGGTTTGAGGCCATGAGTAGCTTCACTTCAGGTCTTATGACTTGTAAGCATGGTCGAAATTGAAATTCGGGAAGTTCAGAGTGGATTTGAAGAGTGAATCCTCATTTCGGAAGCTTGAAGTTGGAAGAATCTGACCTTTGAGTAAACGACCTTGGAATCGGGAATTGAAGGTTCCAACAGGTTCGTATGATGATTAAGGACTTGGGCGTATGTCCGTACCAGGTTTTAGATGACCCGGAAGCATTTCGATGTCTACTGTGGAAGTTAGCCTTTTGGAAGAATTTCATCAATTTGGGTTGAAGTGCATTTCAATATTATCGATGTCCGTTTGGGATTTAGAGTTTGGGAATAGCTCCATATGGTGATTCTGGTATTAAGAGCACGTACGGAAGTAGGTTTGGAGGTCCGTAGGTCATTTTGGGGTCTTTTGGCGAAAGTTATAAATTTTAAAGTTTTCGAGATGTTTAACCGGAGGTGGACTTTTTGATATCGGGGTTGGATTTTTGATTCCGGAAGTTGGAGTAGGCCCATAATGTCGATTGTGACTTGTGTGCAAAATTTGAGGTCAATCGGGCGTGATTTGATAGGTTTCGACATCGAATGTAGAAGTTTGAAGTTCTAAAGTTCATTAAGCTTTAATTGGGTTGTGATCCGTGATTTTGATGATGTTTGATGTGATTTGAAGGCTCGACTAAGTCTGTATAGTATTTTAGTACGTGTTGGTATTATAGGTTGAGGTCTCGAGGGCCTCGGGTGGATTCCGGATGGTTAACGGATTGAATTTGGCCTTATGGAGGTACTGAGGATGCTGTCTTCTGGTGTAACCGCACCTGCGAGGTTAGGGACGTAGAAGCGGCCACGAGGGTCGGAGAAGCGGCTTAGGCTAGAGATGGCTGGGACCGCAGATGCAGCCGAGTTCCGCAGAAGCGGGACTGCACCTGCGCACGTGGAGCCGCAGAAGCGGATGGGGCCTGCAGATGCGGAGTTGAGGGGTGTGGAGGAGGACCGCAGAAGCAGTAGAGTGGCCGCACCTACGGAGCCGCAGAAGTGGCTATTGCACCACAGGTGCGAGGATCGCTAAGCAGTGAGGTTTTATAAAATGGGGTTTTGGCTTATTTTCACTTCATTTCGTCCATGAGAGCCGATTTCGGAGCACTTTTGGAGTGCCATATTCATCAACTATAATGGGGTAAGTGATTTATTCACATTGTGAGTTAAATACATAGTTTTTACATGGATTCAAGCATGAAAATTTGTAGAAATTTGGGATTTTGAAAAAACCCTAGAAATTGATATTCTTGGATTTTAATCACAAATTGGGCATGAAATCAAGAATAAATTATATATTGGAGTTCGTAGTGCTATGGGTAATGATTATCTTCGAAAACTTTCGGAATAAATTTTTATCGACTTTTAGAACGTAATTGGAATTTGTTATAAATTGGATTATAAGGAGTATTAGAGTATATATTCATGGATTTGCATATTTATTGACTAGTTTTGGAGCGTTGAGAATCGGTTCGAGTTATTGGAAAGGCTTGGGAGCCGGTGAAGGAACTTTAGAGCGAGTTAAGTATCCTTTCTAACCTTGTAAAGGGGAATTAACCCAATAGGTTAACTAAATGGTTATGTGCTTCTATTTGTGGGGACTACGTACGGACGAGGTGACGAGAGTCCGAACGTAGCTATTAGTTATGCCTATGTCCGGGTAGTTTTAAGCTTACATCATGCCTTGTTGGTATTGTTATTGATTTATGATTAGTGTTTGTCTTGAGAAGGAGCGGGATTTAGCTTGCTTATTAAATGTTTTGAAAGGAGTTAAAATTGAGGAAAAATTGGGATCTTCAAATTTTTCATTTGAATTTCGTATTTTGAAAAGAATGGAAGAATACTATAATAACTTACGAAATCTATGTGTAACCGCGTCGCAAGTATGATCCTCAAGTGGGGTAATTCCTTAAATTTATATTTAACCGCGTCGCATATATGATCTGCGAGCGGGGTAATAGATGCATCTATGGTTCGCGCTGTTCGACCCTCGACAATGCACAATTTATATTTTTGTTGGATCATGCCAAACATCCTCGGTGGTATTTGTGTGTGATAACAGAACTGGAAGTCCCTTTTATAATTGGTATAAATTCATTATTTGAAAGATTATTGGTTTTAAATGAAGGAAGTGATCTAGGTTCTTAAATATGGTGATGAATTGTTCAGTTATTTCTTGTTTCAAGTTTTATTGTTTTATGTATCATGCTTAATTAGAATTTCATATTATCATATTGTTGGCCCTTAGTAAGTATCGAAGTCGACCCCTCGTCACTACTTCTTCGAGATTAGGCCGGACACTTACTAGGTACGCGTTGATTTACGTACTCATGCTACACTTGCTGCACGTTTTGTGCAAGTACATATATGTCTAGTGGCCTTGTAGGCGCAGAGGCGCAGTTATTGCAGGGATTTAGGTAAGCTGCATTTCACGTTACGAGTCCGCAGCCAGCAGAGTTTCCTTCAGAGTATTTATAGTTTCCTGTCCAAGTTGTATTCCAAACAGATGTTGTATTTTATTTTATATTCCTAGTTGATGCTCATGCACTTGTGACACCGGATTTTAGGCGATTATGGGTTGCATTGTATTGGAATTTTTAAAGATATTATTACTTATTTTGTAAACTTCATATTTTACTATTTAATTGAAGGAAATATAAGATTTTCGAAATATTAAAGATGAGAACCAAATTAAATATTTATTTTTGGCTTGCCTGACAGTGGTGTCCGGCGCCATCACGACCTTTAATGGATTTTTGGGTCGTGACAATATGTTATCAGAGCACTAGATTCACTTAGGTCTCACGAGACATGAGCGAGTCTAATAGAGTCTTGCGGATTGGTACGAAGATGTCTGTACTTATCTTCGAGAGGCTACATGACTGTTAGGAGCACTTCCCTTCTTGATTCCTCATCGTGCATTTCGATTCCTTTGAGGCTTATGCCTTCATTCCATTCCTATTCAGTCTTACGTGACATGAAGCGCTTGTTATAAATTGGGAACCGAGGAATTTTAATGGTACTACAGATGTGGTGCAGGATATTTCTCCCTGCGTATTTGATTGGGCTATTGTCGTTGCCTCGCGGAAGGCCGTTCTGCCGTTGCAGCTCAGTGTCAGCATTATCTAAGGTTTCAAGATTTGGCATTGATTGTTATGACGATTCATGTGTTGCTATCGCACCGTGTTTGTGTAATGGTAGGATGCTTGTCTATGCGTCGAAGCAGTGAATGACTTGGAAATGAGGTATATTTAGTGCATGATTCAGAGATCCAGTATTTTATTCCCGGCAAAGAAAAGACAATCAGACTATGAATGTTCAAGTTTGGATTGACGGAGTAACGAGACTTGGTATTTTCGAGCGTGGTGGAATTTTCATCTGTGATATGGTATCGTCATCCCTGTTGAACGCGTTAAGGTTCGCCGGTGTCATGGTCTTCATCAATTCGCCTTCGGGGGCAGAGTAGTGTGACATGGTGCCGAAGAAGCGGTTGTCAAAGACAACATAGTGCAGTAATTCGAGAATTTAAATGGGTATTTCTAATGTGGATGGCTCGAGGAAGATGATCTTCGGAGGGGTTTAAAGTTGGTAGCGATCTATTAGTTCAAGTGCTACAGAGATAGATATTGGGTTAAGGCAACAATTGGGCAGCAAAGGATGAGGAAATACATGTGGGAGGTGTCTTGCAGTGGTTAAAAATTCTAGAAGACCAAGTGTGAGAAACATAAGTCGGGTAGTTGCTTAAATGAGAGGGTTTGGCCAAAGTGGGAGAGTGGAAGAGTAGCAGATGGGTTCTGTGGTAGGATATCTACGTGCCTTGGGAAAGTTTAGAGTGATTTGGAGTTCGTGGTGGACAGTGACTAAGTCTACAAACTTAATTTGGAATATTGGCTATTCTATAGGGGAGAGTGGATACGACGGAAAGGAGTTGCATGATATGAAGAAGGATACAACATAACTTTGGATTAGAATGTATTGTCGCACGTTTAGTTGATGCCAATGAGGAGTGAGCAGGCTTGTACAACTGGTGAATGTGTACGGGCTCAGGATGGTTTATTGGTTTCGTGGTAATTGTACTCGGTGCAGCATTGTTGGAAGGTGTAAGCATGGAATTTCCACAGGTGGGTTATTTCTGGTGAGCAGGTTAACTGTTGCGTGGTGTTGATGAAGCTTCTACGAAGAATTTTACGGGCTATCTGGTGAGAGGTCGAATATGTACATGTGGCTAGTGATTCAAACAACAACAACAACAACAACAACCCAGTATAATCCCACTAGTGGGGTTTGGGGAGGGTAGTGTGTACGCAGACCTTACCCCTACCCTAGGGTAGAGAGGCTGTTTCCAATAGACCCTCGGCATTCTTCCCTCCAAGAACTCCCCACCTTGCTCTTGGGGTGACTCGAACTCACAACCTCTTGGTTGGAAGTGGAGGGTGCTTACCATTCAAAGCATTCATGAAATGGTTAACATAAGGATTTTGAGGAATTTGGCGGGTCGATTACTCAAGGGCATGTCAGTAAGGAAGAAGGAATCTTGGTAGGTTCCAGAGTTATGCAATGGTAGCTTCAAGCTAAGTGGGAGAGTCCCACCGCCAATGATTGGACTGCATGGTTGTCTACTTGCGAGATTTCTGTTATCGGCATATTGGTGGGTTATTACGACTAAGGAAAGAGAACATCAGTGGTAATTTGAGCAAAGGATTGAGGAATGTGTGCTATAGTTGGCCTTATTAACTCATGTTCGGGCTTTGGGAAGATTCGGGATTTATGCTTCGCGTAGAGGTGATTTACAAGGAAAGTGATTTAGTCGGGTGCTTCTTGAGAGGGCGTTCATGTGCTAGGGGAGCCTTGGAGTTTGATTCTATTCGGGACCAAGACAGAGTGGGTGACTCTCAACAACAGTCCTAGTGGATTTAAAAGTTAAGTGTGGTGCCTAAGGATTTCGAGTCCGTAGTAGGGTTAAGTATCGAGCTGTTGCAGCGGATTATAAAAGGGGCTTGGAATATTCTATGTTATCGTCAGTCTGCGGTGTGGCATTTGAGAAATGGGAGAAAATAACTTTGGGTTCATAGAGGGATTTTCAGAATGGGTATCCCAGTTGAAGATGCGAATATGCGCATAAGGAGGGTATGAGATGGTTCGTGGGTTTTGGAGACAATATGGTCTCGTGAAATAAGGTCACTTAGGGTGAGTGCGGATTTGGGTTCATGATGTTTTGAATGGGACTATTATTATTCCTAAGGCAAGTCCAGAGTAAATTAGAGGAAGTCGGATTCAGCTAGCTATGGTTGAATTGGCATGATGGTGGCAATGATCAGTTCCTTCAGCGTGTTGAGTTATACATGTGATTTGTGGCGGTACGTACAAGGTTTAACGACTGCCGTAATTGATTTTATTTGGAGGCATTCGAGTATTATGGCATGTTATGTGTAGATGGATCCCAGAAGAATTATGGTGGTTTAGACCACCACTCGAGGTTTGTATTTTCTGTGGTTATGAGAATTTTGTCATGTGTGGCAATAGTTCTCCTGAAATTAGTTAAGTGAAAAATTTCTATATGATGAAGTGTGTACCCTATTGGTGGTTCGGGAGTTATGATGAAATTTTTGTACTCTTGCGTATTGGTATGTTAGGTGCAGTGAGCGGCATGTGAATTGGAAGTTGAGGATCAAGGTTGCAGTTGATGTCAACAAGAATGTTATGAGCTCGGATAAGCAGGGTAGAATTCAGATGTTTAGAGTAAGCAGGTATTGTCCTTAGCGTCACCTGAGATCGGTGTCCTGTGTAAGAGGATTTGTGTACTGATTTGCAGTTTCTTGATTTGCTTTACAACATTAGTGTGACCGGTGGTATGGATGTGCAAACTTGTTACCTGGTGCGGAGGGTCGTGGGAGTATATCCCACGGGAAGATTGTATAAGTGTGGCATGTAGTCACTTGATTGGTTAAAGATTTAAAACCAAGTATGGATATTGTGGTATTATCGCTAATGTGAGAATTTATGCCTGAAGGGCGCTCGGTTCATTTGGTTGTGGAATGTGGAAGATCGTTCCGGATTTGACGGTTGTTCTTATGTGTCGTGAATAAGTCATTGTGGGTCCTTGAGAGGCTATTTAGCCAAGCATGGTATGATCAGAACCAGTTAAGGTCTGTGGATGGATCTAAATGTGAATGTGGGTTTTATATCAGGCCGTATGTGCTCATCTCAGCATAGCGTTGCTTTCGGGAGGGTCTTCGGGCCTTGGATGTTATTCCTATCATCACCTACCCCGTGTAATCTATATTATACCAAGTGGGTGGTGAGGTGGTTTGATTATTCGCACTCGTATTGAGATCCCGTATGGTTTGTGGTATTATGTGAGCAGGATGACTCTCGAGATGCAGCTCATATATCGCACCTTAGTGGTGCTTGAGTTTTGTAGCACGTGACGCTGCCCGTCTCCCCAGGATTTGTATTATGCACTTGGCCTGCTTATGATTGATGTTCGGGCATTTTGTGAGTATAAGAGTTTCGACTCGATGTGTGTTTTCTTTAGATTATTATGGTTAGATTGGTTGGCATGCCGCCACATATATGTTGTTTGGGTCGGGTGGTATGCCGCCACGTGTATCATGGTTGGATCGGGTTGCACGCCGCAACGGTATTATGTGTGGATCGGGTTGCATGCCACAACACTATGTTATTGAGTACAGTTTCCCATATATATTATTGTGTGTTCTGCTTCTCATTTCTTGAGGAAGGTTCATAACATCCTTTCGGTTGTTTAAATTAGTTACGTTGGTTGAGTAGTTCTTTCCAGATTTCATTCCCTTAAGTATCACATTCGAGTTTGTAGCTTGTTGGCACATTGTGGAATTATATGAGACTTTTGTCAGTGTCTGAGGTGGCTTACTGCCTGAACAACTTGTACTGGGTGAGACGAGAATTATTGGACCTGGGATCAGTGCGATCAGATTTATATGAAACATATTAAAGAGTAAGTATTGTTATTCAATCCATAATAAGGTAATAGTTCTTGTCGAGAGGAGAGACTTCACAAATTGTGATTCGGCAGGTAGTTATGAGTTCTACACATTTGTCATGACCCCAAATTTCCTTCCGTAGGATGTCGTGATGGCACCTAGTCTCTAAGACTAGGTAAGCCTATCAATGCGGAATAACAATAGAAATATGAAATAAATAAATTTGTAACTCACATAATTATAACTCCCAAAACCCGGTAGAAATAAGTCACAAGCTTCTAAGAATTTATTCTCTATGTATCTATACATCAGAGTCTAAAGCAAATAAGGAAGACAACATAATAAGATAGAAAGGTACTCCGGAGTCTGCGGACGCTGGCAGATATACCTCGAAATCTCCTCGTACAGCTAGATTACTGATGCTTGGTCTGATAAGATGTACTTGGATCTTCACAAAAGATGTGCAGAAGCGTAGTATGAGTACACCACAGCAGTACCCAGTAAGTGTCAAGCCTAACCTCGGCAGAGTAGTGACAAGGTCAGGTCAGGCCCTACTGGAATAATAAAAGACAAGGTGAGATATTTAACAATATAATAAAAATAAAATGACAATGGAAATGAATCAAGTAAGTAGCATGTCACCAATTAACTACGCAAAATAATGGCAAATAATACCTTGTGGAAACAAAACAGAATTCTTTTCAACTTTAAGAAAATCACAACAATAATCAAAGGCAACTGCGGCCATAAATCAATATCAACAAGGGCACTCCCGAGGTACCTCATCGCAGTCCCAAATCATAAATAAATTCACAATATCTCATTTTCTTATATCACCGTGGGAGCCTTCACATTTAATTTTAAAGAACATATTTTTTCCGAAATAGTATCCCGCGTTTTAGCCACCCTTATCACACCGCATGACTTCTAGTAGTTCCCCTACTAGCCACGCGTATCAAGCCACCCTTATCTCACCGCATGCGTTTTAACACCCAGACCTTATACCACCGCATGCGTATCAATATCACAATATATCGTAATTTGCACCTCAAGTGCCCAAATATTTCAACTTGCCAAAATAAATCAACAATCAGAATATTGTTTCCACAATAAGGAGCCCACGGCTCAATCACAGTAAATACAACAATCTTCACAAAATATCCAGCAAAATAATATTTCCACAAATTTAACATCTTGACTTAACATCCAATTATTAAATGTAAAATACTTCATTTTTAATAATATTTAATTTAAGAAAATTCAACCTTCAAACAATGCACAGAATAAAAGAAAGCAAAGTTTCGACCAAACAGGTAAAACCAATTAGTAGAAAAAATGTCAGGCAAATTTAGGAATATAATATGGATCAATGATGATGAATATAATTGAATAAAATAATTTAATTAATGTGTGACAGAGATATACACAATTTAAAAACCAGAGTTTTTTACATTAAGCCCGTGTACACACTCGTCACCTCGTGTTCACAACTTTCAACACATTACAATTATCACATCAATACCAATCCTAGGGGAAATTTCCCCCACACAAAGTTAGACAAGTCACTTATCTCGACTTGCTCCAATTTAATCCACTAGTAGGCATTTTTCTCGATTATCCAACTCTGAATGGCTCGAATCTGGCAAAACTAATTTGATACAGTCAACAAAAAATATAGGAATTAATTTATAATAAAATACTACATTTTTCAACAAAATCAGAATTTAACTCAAAAATTGCTCGTGGGGCCCACGTCTCGTAATTCGGCGAAACTCACAAAATTCGACAACCCATTCAATTACAAGTTTAACCATACCTGTTTCACTTAAATCCGACTCCGAAATCTCAAAAATTCATTTCTATGAGATTTCTAAAATTTTCCGAAATTTAAATCTCAAAACACTAATTAAATGGTGAAAACAAATGATGGATTCGGGTAATCTAATCATAATTGAGTTAAGAACACTAACCCCGATATTTTCTCTAAAAAAGCTCCCAAAAATCGCCTCTCCCCAAGCTCCAATTTGTCAAAAATGGAAAATGGGATGAAGTCCCCTACTTTATAACTTACAGTTCTGTCCACGCTGTCCTCGGCCCTCGATCCTCGACCTCGATCCTGGGCTTTCGATCCTCAGCCTCGATCCTGGGCCTTCGATCCTCGGTCTTCGATCCTGGCCTCGATCCTGGGCCTTCGATCCTCGGCCTCGATCCTGGGCCTTCGATTTCTGCCCCCGAATTTCCAGCAAAAAATATTGCAGCAGCTGTTTAAGTCCAACTTTTGATCCGTTAACCATCCGAAACTCACCTGAGGCCCTCAGGACCTCAACCAAATACACCAACAAGTCCTAAAACATCATACGAACTTATTTGAAACCTAAAATTACATTAAACAACACTAAAATTACATATCACACCCAATTCAAGCTTAATGAAACTTAAGAATTTCCAACTTCTACATTCGATGTCGAAACCTATCAAATCAAGTCCGATTGACCTCAAAATTTGCACACCAGTCATAAATGACATAACGGAGTTATGAAAATTTTGAGAACTGGATTCCGATCCCGATATCAAAAAGTCAACTCCCCGGTAAAACTTCCAAACTTAAATTCCTATTTTAGCCATTTCAAGCCTAATTTAACTACGGTCTTCCAAATAGAATTCCGTACATGCCCCTAAGTCCAAAATCATCATACAGAGCTATTGGAATCATCAAAATTCTATTCCGGGGTCATTTGCACATAAGTCGACATCCGATCACTATTTGAACTTAAGTTTTAAAACTTGGAACTAAGTATTCCAATTTATTCCAAAACCTCACCGGACCTAAACCAATTACTCCGACAAGTCATATATCAGTTATAAAGTACAGAACGAGCAGTAAATAGGGAAATAAGGCTACAACTTTTAAAACGACTGGCCGGGTCGTTACATCCTCCCCCTCTTAAACAAACGTTCGTCCTCAAACAGGTTTAGAATTATACATGGAGTCTCAAATAGGTGTGGATATTTTCTCTGCATCTCCCGCTCAGTCTCCCAAGTAGCTTCTCCTTCTGGCTCGCCTCTCCACTGCACCTTCACGGAAGCAATGTTCCTTGACCTCAGCTTTCGAACTTGTTTGTCCAAAATAGCCACTGGTTCCTCATCATAAGATAGATCCTTGTCCAACTGAACTGAACTGAAGTCTAACACATGAGACAAATCGCCGTGATACTTCCGGAGCATAGAAACATGGAATACCGGATGAACTGTAGAGAGACCAGGTGGTAGTGCTAGTCTGTAAGCCACATCTCCAACTCTTTCAAAAATATCAAAAGGCCCAATATACCTAGGGCTCAACTTTCCCTTCTTCCCGAACCTCATCACACCCTTCATAGGCGAAATTTGGAGCAAGACCCGCTCACCAACCATGAATGCAACATCACGAACCTTCCGATCCGCATAACTCTTATATCTAGATTAGCCTGTAGGAAGTCGATCCTGAATCCAAGGCATCCTGAACCAAATCTGTACCCAATAGCCTAGCCTCGCCCGGCTCGAACCAACCCATTGGAGACCGGCACCGCCTACCATACAAGGCCTCATATAGAGCCATCTAAATACTCGACTGGTAGCTGTTGTTGTAAGCAAACTCCGCAAGTGTCAAGAATTGATCCCAAGCACCCCTAAAATCTATCACACAAGCATGGAGCATATCCTCAAATATCTGAATAGTGCGCTCGGACTGTTCATCCGCCTGAGGGTGAAATGTTGTGCTCAACTCAACCTGAGTACCTAACTCTTGTTGTACAGCCCTCCAGAACTGTGATGTGAATTGCGTACCCCAGTCAGAGATAATGGATACCGGTACGCCATGAAGTTTGACAATCTCGCGAATATATACCAGAGCCAGTTGCTCGGAAGAATAGGTAGTCATCATAGGAATGAAATGAGCCGACTTAGTCAGCCTATCCACAATCACCCAAACTGCATCAAACTTCCGATGAGTCCGTGGAAGCCCAATAACTAAATCAATAGTGATCCGCTCCTATTTCCACTCCAGAATTTCTAACTTCTGAAGCAATCCACCTGGCCGCTGATGCTCATATTTTACCTGCTGACAATTGAGACACCGAGGTGCATACTTCACTATGTCTTTATTTATCCGCCTCCACCAATAGTGTCATCTCACGTCCTGATACATCTTTGTAGCACCCGGATGAATGGAGTATCGTGAACTGTGAGCCTCTTGGAGAATCAACTCACGCAAACTATCTACATTAGGCACACATAGCCTGCTCTGCATCCGTAATACACCGTCATCTCCAATAGTGACTTACTTGGCATCATTGTGTTGAACTGTGTCCTTAAGGACAAGCAAATGTGGGTCATCATATTGACGCTCTCTAATACGATCATAAAGAAAAGACTGAGAAACCACACAAGACAAAGCTCGGCTCGGCTCGGAAACATCCAATCTAAGAAACTGGTTAGCTAAGGCCTGAACATCCAAGGCTAAAGGCCTCTCTGCTACTGGTAAATATACTAAGCTTCCCAAACTCTCCGCCTTACGACTCAAGGCGTCGGCCACTACATTGGCCTTTTCGGGATGATAGAGAATTATGATATCATAATCCTTAAGCAACTCCAACTATCTCCGCTGTCAAAAATTAAGATCCTTTTTGTTTAAATAGATGTTGTAGACTCCGGTGATCGGTGTAGACCTCATAATGGACACCCTACAAATAATGCCGCAAAATCTTCAAGGCATGAACAATAGCTGCTAACTCAAGGTCGGGGACCGGATAATTCTTATCATGTACCTTTAACTGTCTGGATGCGTAGGCAATCACCCTACCGTCTTGCATCAATACTGCACCGAGACCAATACATGATGCATCACAATACACAGTATAAGACCCAGAAGGGTGCTCCGTTTAGTAAAAGGCCAAGTTTGACTTCGGTCAATATTTTAAGAAAATGACCCCGGAATAGAATTTTAACTGTTTAAATAGCTTCGTATGGTAATTTTAGACTTAGGAGCATGTTCAGAATTTTATTTGGAAGTCCGTAGTTAGATTAGGCTTGAAATGTCTAAAACAAGAATTTAAGTTTGGAAGTTTGACCGGGGAGTTGACTTTTTGATATCAGGGTCGGAATCCAGTTTCAAAAATTTTCATAGCTCTATTATGTCATTTATGACTTGTGTGAAAAAATTGAGGTCAATCGGACTTGATTTGATAGGTTCCGACTCCGAATGTAGAAGTTGAAAATCTTAAATTTCATTAAGCTTGAATTGGAGGATGATTCGTGATTTTAGCGTTGTTTGGTGTGATTTGAGGGTTCGACTAAGTTCGTATAATATTTTGGGACTTGTTGGTATAATTCGTTGAGGTCCCGAGGGGCTCGGGTGAGTTTCGGACGGCTAACGGATCACTTTTGGCCTTTGGGAGACTGTTGATAGCTGCTGGTATTTTTCTTTTGATTTTCTTATACGCGATCGCGTAAGTTAGTCTACGATCGCGTAGGGTAATTTGGGCAGAGGTGAATTTGTTCTACGCGATCGCGTGAATGGGGTTGCGATCGCGTAGGCTTAATTTGGGAAGCTGGAAATATTGTTCTATGCGATCGCGTGGGAACGTCCGCGATCGTGTAGGTTGGGCCAGCCTGTGCATCGCGATCGCGTGGCATTGTTTGCGATCGCATAGGGGAAACTAGAGAGGAAGCTGGCCACGCGTTTTCTCTATGCGATCGCGTGAAGAGGGATATGATCGCGTAGAGTTGGAACCTTGTGCACCGCGATTGCGTAGAGTTATTTTCTGGGCAGAAGAATTTGTGCTACGCGATCGCGTGAGGAAGTTCGCGATCGTATAGAAAAAATCACTGGGCAGAGAGTTTAAGTTCTAAAAATGGGACTTCATCCCATTTTCTATTTTTAACGATTTGGAGCTCTGATTTGGACGAGTTTTGGCAGATTTTCTGAGAAAATAACGGGGTAAGTGTTCTTAACTCAATATTGGTTAAATTACCCGAATCCATCACTGTTTTTATCATTTAATTGTTGAATTGTGTTGGAAAAGTTTGAAAACCCTCTTGGATAGATTTGAGGATTTTAAGGCCGAATTATTATCGAAATTTAGTGATTTTGGTATGGGTAGACTCGTGGTTGAGTTGGCGTTTATATTTCGTAACTTTCTCCGGATTCCGAGATGTGGGCCCCACATGCTATTTTTGAGTTAATTTTGGATTTTTATTGAAAAATATAGTATTTTCTTATGGAATTGATTCTTAAAATTTTTAGTGATTGTATCGAATTATTCTTGGCTAGATTCAAGCGAGACAAAGTTGTATAATCGTGGAAAAGGCCTTCTATTGGATTAAATTAGAGCAAATTGAGGTAAGTCTCTTGTCTAATTTTGTGAGGGGAAAATTACCCCATAGGTAATTAAAGTAATAATTGTTGCTAATTGTGGGGGCTACGTACGCACGAGATGATGAGAGTCCGTGCGTATCTACTATTAATGCTAAAGTCCGGGTAGTTTAGGCTCAAAGCATGAATTACTTGTGTAAATTATATTCTTTGTTTAATTAATATTATCTGATATATATATATATATATATATATATATATATATATATATATATATATATATATTGTGAATTGTTAGATAAAAATATTAAAGGATGGAAATCTCATATACTTGATTTTCTGTTTAAATTAATTAATTGTTAAGAGAAATTGTTCTTCCTCCCGAATTTATCTTATAATAAATATACTCTCCTTCCGGAGGTACATAAGAAAATGTCCTCCTTTCTTGTGGAGCGGGCCGAACGCCTCGGCAGGATAGATGCATCTATGGATCGTGTCGCACGTCCCTCGGTAGTGTACACGACACTCTGGATCGGGCCGTACAACCTCGACAGAAATCGTGCCTAATAATAATAATTACACGATACTTTGATAGTTTATTGCAGCTTGCGAAACTAATTGATAAATTGGAAATCTTTGGAATTTAAAGAATTATTATTCCTACTTGTTAAGGAATTATTATTATTCCTGTAAATGAGACTAATTGATAAATTAAAAAGTTATTGGAATTGAAGGAATTTAACTAATATATTGGGAATTGTTGCATTTGAAGGAATTTAATTATGTATGCTAGTTAAATAAATTATTGTTAATTCTGTGAATCATGTTGATTTAGATATTCTAGTTTTATTTCAAATATTATTATTGATCCATAGTGAGTGTCAAAGTCGGCCATCTCGTCTGTACCACTTCGAGATTAGGCTTGATACTTACTGGGTACACGTTGTTTACGTACTCATACTATACTTGTTGTACTTTTTGTACAGGATCTGAGGCAGGTACTAGTGCAGGACCTATCATCGCACATCCACGTTATCGAGAGGCGTAGTGGTGAGCTGCCTTTCTGAGCCGTTCTACAGCTACCAATGTCTCTTCTTGTATTTACATTTTGTCTATTTTATTTCAGACAATATTAGGAGTTTTGTATAATCTACTAGATGCTCATACACTTGTAACACTAGGTCTTGGCATACACATTGGTAGAATTTGGAATTGTATTATTATCTTGGATTTAAATTAATCGGTATCTTTTCCATTTTCATTAATATTGCTAGGAAAAAAGGACAGAATTACTTGGAACTTTTTTAAAGAATAATTGATTTACATTTATTTTATTAGTTGGCTTGCCTAGCTGTAAATGTTGGGCGTCATCACGACATATAGGTGAAATTAGGTCGTGACAAACTTAGTCAATGAGAGTGGACCAAACTCATTTTAACAATTGCTAGTTCTACCAAAAAGTAGAGCCCATTTGGATTGGCTTAAAAAAAGTGAATTTTCAGCAGAAATAACTTTTAAGCCAAAAAACAATAAATCGAGGTTACCCAACTTATTGCTTTTGATTTGTTTTAAGCAGTTTTAACTTATTTTAAGCACTTTTTTTACTTTGCCAAACATTAAAAAAATTAAAAAAAAAACTTAAAAACTAATTTGACCAGCTTAAAACCCAATCCAAACAACTTTCATATTATCGGTGACGCAAAGTTCCACCCAAAAAGTACTAGTCTAATTACAACTATTTAAACTAGACAACAATTTACTAGACAATGGTCAAATAATATAAAAGGCAAAAGCCTAGGGAATTTCTCAGTTTATATTTTTTGGAGCCCAAAAGTCATACAGCATATTGCATGCAAAACGAGCGTATTCATTCGTGCCCCCTGAGAAGTTATGAGTGTTCTTATGTTGAAATAAGGTTCGTCTTGATACTCTCCGACGGTTGACCCAGAATTTTGTGCAAGCAAGTTCAATTTTAGAAGTATATAAATTTAGTCGTAAATTAGTAGTTGTCAAGTGAGTTCAAATAAAATATTTATACAAAATTTATACAGCTTTAATCCTAATTTATACATATACACAATATTATTTTTTTGTGAAGCGGGTTCAGTTGAACCCGCTATCCACCACTTGGGTCCGCCACTGAATTACTCTCCATATCTTATAACAAGCATGACATATGGCTAAGATTGTCTCATTTCATGCAACTCGTGGATATACACATCCCGAAATATAAAACAAAATCAGAGCAAGTAATTCATTCAACTCACTTTTAAGTACTTAAAAACTTATCATTGCATACCTACGGTCAAGGAAGCTTGCATATTAATCAATTCACACGGTAATCGGACCCTACCTTAAAGCTTTAAGGATTAACTCGATATTACCATGCACAGGAAATGAATCATGTTTTAGTGCTTGTTGAAGACTACACAAATACAAAGAGAAAACTTGGACGAATGTAATTAACTAAGTACGAGAAATGGATTAATAGAAGCATAGCCCTATGTAGAGGCGGAGCTAGGATTTGAAGTGTGTGCGTTCTAAATTTTAAAATAAAATACTGCTTTCAACGGGAATGGAACCCCCATTTTTCTCAGCGAACCCACAGCTCTTACTGTTGAACCAAGACCCCTTTTGTTACTGGGTTCAACAGTATATATTTATATAGATTTAGTAATTATTTCAATACAAATATAGGGTTTCGAAAAAAATCACTGGGTTCGCCCGAACCCGCACCAACTACTGTAGCTCCGCCCCTGACCCTACGAAAATTAGTCCGCTTTGGGAAGACTTCCTACTTACATGAGGATCACTCATGCATTCATCATGTCGATCCATACAGATATAGTAATTCTCAAGATGCAACTTATTATTTGTTACATAGTCAACAATATTTTCAAATATGGACCCTCTGCTCGTAATAAAAGGGCAATCCATAATGTATTTTTTTGAAAAATCAGATACAACCGGCGCAAAATGTTGCAACACTACCTAAGAAATTTGCAGTGCCAACTTGAGCAATAATAGCAGTAGAAACTACAAATGCAACACATGATTCTGTTTGTTAAAAAAATAAAATATAAATCACATGTAAAATTGTCTTTAACCCATCTAATCAAATCATACTATTATTATAATATGAGAAGCTCTAAAGCTAATAAAGAGGTAAAAGAGAATGCAAGAAGGGGATAACGTGCTAATTGTATTTTTATTTGTTTATCGCAATTGATGTTGAATCGCTACAAGATTTTAGCTTACATTAAGAATTACATATAGTACTTATAATAATTGCCTTGGTCAGCAACAGGGAACATGACAGTGGGTCGTACCAAAATATTTTAGCCTGCAAGATGAACAAAAAGGAAAGAAAAAGTCATATCATATATCAAAGATCCAACTCCCCTCAATTTTCTAGTCTCTCCATTTCTCCGAGTTCCTACTTGGATGGGAGACACTTATCATGGTTAATAATCAATGAATAAAATTTAATTGAATAAAATAAATTCCTAACCATAGTTAAAGTTTTTAATTGCTTCTTTTATTTATTCCCAAATATCTTTTACAATCCTACAATTATAGCGGTAGATCTTCCTATAATCTTTCCCTCTCCGCGCCAAAATACATCTGCTCTCAAGACACCCCCGAAAATCATGGCACCAGAGAAAATTACCATGAAAATTCAGTCTTTGAAGGTAATCAACAGAAAAAAATGCAGCAAAAAAATGCATCAAGTGAAAACATTGAGAACAATACAGCAAGTAGTGGAACTTCATTCTGAACAATTCTCGCCAGGTTCTTCTTTCTCCATTAACTTGATTCCTTAGAAGTTAGATATTTTTTTGTTCATTTCTTGTTGTAGCAATTGTCGAGTAAAAAGTTGTACATCATGTGTTTGTGGAGTTTACCAACTAAACTTTTTGGTGTGGGAAGAATGGACTTTGATATTAGAATTTTTTAACTGAATCTTTTGGTGTGGAATTTCAAAATTTCACTATTCTGTTCTTTGGTCTATTAGATTTTGACTTGAAAGTGTATGGTGCTTGGAGGCCTGCAAGGTGACTTACATGCTGGACAGTTCGCAATGGAGGAGAAACTGGTGATTGAATCTTATTCTTCTTGGTCTTTTCCACAAAACTCTTTGGTCGAGTATTGGAGCGACGAGTTGGTTGATTCTTCTTTAACCTAACTACCTTTGTGACATTTGCACTATCAACAAATATTGTCTTATCATGGAGAACCTCGCTTGGAACTGATGGACTTTCATGAGATACATTTTTATTTTTACTTCCTTCAACTTTGCAATTATCTCGTTGGAATACTGTGCAACCAACTCATATCCTTCTTTGGATTCTGAAGCTTCACTTGCAATTTGGACAAGAGTTTGGCATAAATGTCTATACCTTGTACTAACTTCAACTTTTGGATCACTTCCCTCAATAAACACTTTAATCTCCATTGCAACCAAGTTGGTAACATCTTTTGTCCACCTTTTTAATATATATATATATATATATATAAGAAAAAAGGTCCAAAATTGCCCTCTACTATGGTATATTGTTTACTTCTGTCACCCGTTATACTTTTCGTCCAAATATATCTTTACCTTTAACAAAGTTTGCATAATTGTCCCTAACCCTAACAGATCTACACGTGGCACCTGACCCCCTTAATTTTCTCCATGTCAGCTGCCAAGTCAGCAGGTCACCCAACCCCTCTAATATTCTGCATTTGAATTAAGGGTCAAAAGTAATCTGCAATATAACTAAGCTATTTTCAAGCAGGTCAACTTAAACAAACGAGATCACACAACTCAAATCCAGATCCATCAAAATAAAAAGCAGAATCTAAAATAAAAAGCAATATCTCTGTTTTTTTTTCAAATATAAACGCTATACATTCAACATATTTGTATTACTCTACGAACCGACCCGCCGGAATTACGTGTTGCCGTCGTGTAAGGATTTGGAAGCAGAAGGCGGCGATGGAGGTAAAAAATATTTCCGGTTCGTCGACTCATCTGCGACCGGTCCAAATCGGGGTCGGTTCATAGCGGCGCCGCCGTATTAGGCGGTGAAGTTGAAGATAGGTTGAAGAAGGAGGTAGAGGAAGATGAAGCAAGTTCTTGGCGCTGCTAAGAACACCAATCCGTACAGAGTTCCCGCCATAGAAGAAGATTCTGGATTTTGATTGGAAAGAGATTTGAGATTTAGATCTGGAAAGTAGTGGTGGGGAAGTTCGATTTTAATAGTTTAATGTATTAATTTCAAACTAATTGGATCGTCTTAATAGTTATATGGAGTCCAAAACTGGCAGTGTGTGGGACCTGCTGAAATCACCATTGAAGGAGCTGTAAGAGAGCTCAAAAACATAAGATGGGTATTCTGATTTGCTGAAGTTTGAGCTAAGTATTTTTGGAGTTTGTTGAGAATATTCATGTGGAGAAGTTATGGATGATCTGAGTCTGTTTGGTTAAAAATTTTGTTTGGATCGAAATATTTGAAGCAAAGATGAAGAAACATCGGGGAAGAAGAAGAATCAAACTTTTTGGGGATTTTTTTTAATTTGCTGATTTAGTAAATAAGTGTAATAAATAAAATATATTTTTAAATAGTGACATGGACTCTGACTTGGCAGCTGGCATGGAGAAAATTGAAGGGGTCAGCTGCCACGTGTAGATCCGTTAGGGTTAGGGGCAATTATGCAAACTTTATTAACGGTAGGGATAAATTTGGACAAAAAGTATAACGGGTGAAAGAAGTAAACAATATACCATAGTAAAGGGGCAATTCTGGACCTTTTCCGTTTATGTAATGGTCAGGAATCTTATCCTTGACATTTAACGTGTCCAGAATCTTTAGAGCATGTCCACATAGTACACCTGAAAATTCGAACAATTTGCAACTGCAAGAGATTATCTCTGTTGAGCACTTCACTAGTACTACATGCTCCATGCAACTTCCATGCATGCTAACAATGTATTTAAGAAATTCTCCTTCATCATGAAAGTCATTTATAGAGACAAGTAATGACTTTTCCCACTTCTTTTCGAACAAATCAAATATGGTTGCAGTATATATTTCTCTTGCTTATATCAATAAAGGAAGCTTAACCTTCAAGACAGATATTCGTTGGGTCATGTCAAAATTCAACTTGCTTTCATTAGTACACTTATCATCAACAGCTTTTTGAAAATGCTTAAAGAACTGTACAATATCTAAATCGGATTTGAAGTAGCTCCTTAGTGATCCATTAAAACTTTTACTCAATTGTGTACTTCGCATACCTGCCGAAAATACATTTCTATCATATGTCATGGACCACTTTTTCCTTATATAAAAGGTGTTTTTCAACCAACTATTATCCTTAAGGTCGTACTTCTTAAGCATTTCCTCCCATGCATTTAGAAAATCTTCGTACTCGTAATAATAAAGCAATTTGCTAAAATCACTCGGAAATGATTTATGAGCTCTAAAGATATGGTTAAGATTTTTAAATGCATTTTATTCCAAGTGCCATATACATAGACGATGATATGTTTATGGCATCACTAATGAGACTGCTAAATATATTGCGGGATCGTGATATGTGATGAATGTTTTTGGCTTATGTGCGGACATAGCTCTAAAAAATATAGTAAAAAGCCATTCGAACGCTTCAGTTGTTTCTTCATATAATAGGGCAGCACCAAATACAACGATTTTCCTGTGATTATTTAACCCAACAAACAAAGCCAATGGCCGATACTCCTTATTTGTTCTATATGTTGTGTCAAATGATACAACATCTCCATAAATTTGAAAATCTCTTATCATTTTAGCATCAGCCCAGAAAATATTTGTTATCAAACCATCATCATCCAATTGTAAAGAAAACCGAAAAGATGGATCTTTTATTATTCTTTTTTCAAAATAATCTACCAAACTACGATCCACTCCTTGTTTTAGACTTTCTTTTCTTTTGTCACGAAGATAGTTTAAGTGATCTCTCTTTGTATAACCTAAAGAAGCTTTTCCCCCAGCTAAACGAGAAGTATAGTCAAAAGATGATTTAGGACATATTCCTGAATCATCCAATAAATCAATTTCATATGCTTAAAAATTTTTAATATTTCTTTGCGAGGGCAACATGTGAGCTAGAAATGGAGGAATGAGAGGATGATTGTGCTTCTCTTCAAATAAAATGACAGAAAACTTTTTATTTGATTGACAACTTACGACCATGTGAGCTAAACAACCTGTCCTAGTTTCCTTTATAGGTTTCTTGACCATCGCATCTCGCTTGTCTCTTCCTCTATAACCTTCTTTATAACATGTAAATTTTCTCGAAGTCACATATCCATGGACTTTACTTTTGTTTGCATATTCCTTTCTAACACTAAACCCAATTGTAGCAATATGTTTGTTGTAATATTCATATGCATACTCTTCTGAATCAAATTCTATCCCAATTTTTATTGACTCAAATAAATGAGAAACATCCATATATTTATTTTGAGATGGGATCTCCATAAATCTACTATTAAACGGGAGAAAGTAAAACACATGTCATAAGTCAGCACTTACTTCGTAGTAGATTTTGCTTAACACTTGATTTATAAAGTAATTATGAAACATAGTCCTTGCAAATCCCCAATTTTTTATTTGATTGATACAATTCAGCAAGCTTAGAGAATAGTGCATAATAATATACTAGTTTGACGATCGATTAACCTTGACTCATAAGATAATCAAATCTGATTTTATATATAAGTTAAAATGATAAACTTTTAAATTTACTCTCTTTCAAGTCAAAATCTAGTAGACCAAAGAACAGAATAGTGAAATTTTGAAATTCCACACCAAAAGATTCAGATAAAAAATTCCAATATCGAAGTCCATTCTTCCCACACCAAAAAGTTCAGTTGGTAAATTCCACAAACACATGGTGTACAACTTTTTACTCGACAATTGCCACAACAAGAAATACACAAAAAAGTATCTAACTTCTAAGGAACCAAGTTAATGGAGAAAGAAGAACCTGGCGAGAATTGTTCAGAATGAAGTTCCACGACTTGCTGTATTGTTCTCAATGTTTTCACTTGTTGCATTTTTTTTGCTGCATTTTTTTCTGTTGATTACCTTCAAAGACTGGATTTTCATGTTAATTTACTCTGGTGCCATGATTTTCGGGGGTGTCTTGAGAGCGGAAGTATTTTGACGCGAAGAATGAAAGATTAAAGGAAGATCTACCGCTATAATTGTGGGATTGCAAAAGATATTTGGGAATGAATAAAATAAGGAATTAAATACTTAAACTATGGTTAGGGCTTTATTTTATTCAATTAAATCTGATTATTAACCATGACAAGTGTCTCCCATCCAAGTAGGAACTTGAAAAAATGGAGAGAATATGAAATGGAGGGGAGTTGGATCCATATATCAAGTCTGATTGATATGATTGAAAATTGAAAAAGGATCTTATATCTCTACAAATAATTTTTTCAAAATTTTTTATTTGACTGCTATAATTAAAAAAATAGAACAAAGACATATGAAAGTGAATTTAAGAAAAAGAAAGACATGTAAGTCTTGCATTTATATTAGCCATTTTCACAAATACTTAAAAAATATATAGTATCAGAGCTAAGAATTGCATTGCAGAAGTCGAAAAAATAGTGCACATCATATATAAGTATCATCTAGTCAAATGACTAGATACAAATTACAGGAAACAAAGTTCCCAAAGAAAAATAAAAAAAAATATTCTCTTGCTCCTCAATATAAAAATGAACGGAAATTGTAAAGATAAAATCAAAATAGAAAGAAAGATTAAACATAGGAAGAAATGTTACATGATAAGTGTATTTCTCTATGAAGAATATATCTTTATGCTCCTCAGTATCAAAATGGAAGGAGAGAAAAAATAGAAGGAAAATATATATCTGCTCAATATGAAAATAGAAGTAGGTTCTTGCCCTAAATTTGTATCAGAGCTATCTGTTCAGAAAATTTGTAGATTCAAAAAGGTGCAAATAAGAATGACACGAGAAGAAGAAAATCTTTTCTAAAAGATAAAGAGAAATGGGTAAAAGAACAAAACAAAAATAAGTGAAAGTTGGGAGAGAAGTGCTCCAACACAAGAAAAAATAACTTTTTGACTTAATTTAAAATTGTCATCAAACATATATTGAATGATAGTGTGTAATGCTATTTGTTTAAATATAAGAACAATTTTAATCATTAGAAGAAATTAGATACAAAATTCTAGCAATATATATATATATATATATATATATATATATATATATATATATATATATAAAACTATATTTTTAAATTATTTTTTCATAACGACATTAATACAAATTAAATATGAACAACCAATCATATATATGAAAGATCCTACTTGAAAATGCTCCTATGTTGATTTATCCAAAAGAAAAAAATTTCATGCATTAAATACAATTATAATACGAATATAACATTAAATAAGGGTATATGAAAATAATTTCTAAGAAAAATATGAACATTAGTACATGAGTATTTACAACTTTAAAATTTATATAAAACTTTTCTAAGTATAAGTGATACAAAAATAATCAAGCCTTAAAATAAATAATTTAAATAGCCAACCCAAAACCCTTCATTCTCCATTTTTTGTTGAAGAAAGTTGTCTTTTTTTTTTTATCGAGTTAATTTCTCATTGCCCATCGAAATTCTACAATTATTCCGCATCTTTAAATTGTAAATCAATGATTAAGCCTAATTTAAATGTATTTATATTTAACTACTACGATATTAAAAATTATGCAGCTCACAACTTAATGGGCTATACCAATTTATCTACCACCTTTTTAGATAATTAGCTAATACTCAGTGTAACATTTATCTTGAAGTTAGCTTTTAAATGGATTAATTCTTGAATATTAAATATTATTGCATACTAATGGATAAAATTTTGACTCTCTATTTGTTATTACGAGAACTTAGCCATAAAATATACAGAAATATAAATTGCCTGCGCTGCACAAAATGTCATGGAATTCAAGATCTACAAATATGGGCTTACAAAAATATACCATCCAAAAAATCAAAAGAGGCTTGGAGTGGGCCTCCTAGGCCCACTTTCTTTCAACTATCAACTTCGAACGGGCGATTATGGTGAATAAACTGTAGGTTCATTTTTCTTTTGAAATGAGACCTCGTCTTAAAGCATTAAGGATTAACTATATACTATCTAGTTGTGTTCATCCCGTAATAGTAACTTTTGCTTGTACCTAAGAATGCACAACAAAAGTATCATGTTTAAGTGTTTGTGGAGACTACACGAATACAAAGAGAAAATTAGAACGAATGTAATTACTACTAAGTACGAAATAGTGAATTATTGGAAGCCTAGCCCTATGAAAGTTAATCAAATTTAGGAAGACTTCCTACTTACACGTTCACTCATGTACTCATCATGTCGATCCATGTAAGCTTATTGATGTAGGCTTATACCGAAGGGCATTTAATAGCCCATTAGCTAAATTAGTGGCGGATTCAGAACTTTATGCATGTAGGTTCAGAGACATGTTGAAATCCTTAGCGACAATAGACAGTACAAACGACACTGAGTTAACAAACAAAGCTTACCTTGCTCTCTTTATTTTAGTTCTTAACAAAGCATAATTTTTTTTGCCTACTACTCTTTATTTTGTTTCAAAGTCGCACTTTTTAAGATAATATACTATAACTTTACCTAAATTTTAACAATAAATCTATTTACCTTTACAAATTTAACAATTTGTTAAAACTTTAGATTTTTTTACTAGTTTTACCATACAATCATCAACGTGATCTATATTAAAATACTAAATTGCTTATTTGTTAATTTTAAATTAATTCGCGCTAAATCTAAACAAAAAATAATGAAAGAGAGCTATAAACTCGACTACATTAATAATTTTATTAAAAAAAGTGCTAAAACTACAAAAAGAAACTAATTTAAACAGCAAAAGAAAGAAGACAAGAACTGATATGAAAGTTTCATATCTAAAGGCTGTCAAAGTTTGATAGAACAAAATATGAAGGAAAAATAATTAAAAAGTAAAAACAAAAATCAATGTTTATACATTTAAAAATGAAGAAAAATGTAAAACCACGGCTCCATTCTTAAACTTGAAAAGTAAAATCCAAGGTTTATGGTGTATTATTTACCTAGCTTTCCTTGATTTACCACATTGGAATTTAAGAAACATAAGGGCCAGAAAAGCTATGGAAACTAAAAACGTAAATAAAAATGTAAGAGCATGGATTCGAACACACAATCATCTGCAAGCTTTGAACCCGCTTTAACCAACACATCCCTTTCACTAAGACGGTTCAACGGCTTATATTTAATACAAGTCTGTTTCACAGATTGACAATTTCCATATAAAAAAAGTAAAAACAATTTGCGAAGCGGGTTCAATTGAACCCCCTAGAACCAACATGGGTCCGCCCCTGGCTAAATGCCTAGGGTCGAAGATACATACTATGTAATCCGAGAAATTCACGAATGACGTTGTGGTAATTATTCTGGAGACAAATCACTTGTTCGAAAACTGATTAGAACCAGGTATTATTGACTAAGAATGGAGCAAGATGCGACTGATTTTATCAAAAAATATGACAAGTGCAACCGTTTGCTCGTCAACTACATTAACCAGTCGAACCACTTCGCTCTGTCCTCACTCCATGTGTATGACCCGACTTATCGTTTTGAGAATTAGCGTCTCGTTCAAAGGTTTAAGATCTCGAGCAACCTCGTAATACGTATTATGACTTGCGTGTGTGCTTGAGTTTGGTTTTTGGAAGATTCGAGATCAAATTGGGAGAACAATTCTTATTTAAGAAGCTTAAAAGAAAAGAGTTGGCCACAGAGTCGACTTTTGAGCAAACGACTCCGGAATAGAATTTTTGTGATTTTAATAGCTCCGTATGATGATTTTGGACTTAGGAGTATGTTCGAATATTTATTTGAAAGTCCGTAGTTGATTTTGGCTTGAAATAGCGAAAATTGGAAATGGAAGATTTAGAAGTTTGACCGGGAGTTGACTTTATTGATATCGGGGTTGGAATCCAGTTATGAAAATTTTTATAGGTCCGTTATGTCATTTATGACTTGTGTGCAAAATTCAAGGTCAATTGGACTTGATTTGATAGGTTTCGGCATCGAATGTAAAATTTGGATAATTCTAGAATGTTTCGACGTCGTTTCTTCAAGAATAAGTAGTATCACATTAAGCAAATGAGATCCAAATTCAGTTTTGATTGAATCATATTAGATCCGTATTGAAATTTCGGAGCCATAGCAAAAAGAATCGTCGAATTCAGACATTGTATGAGAGAGTTATGCTTATTTCCGTGTCAGGAAAGATTTCTGGTCGCCGCCAGCGCCCAGGGTAGCGTGGGGAGCTAGCCCTGGCACTGGGAATTATTGGAGTTCTGGAAACCATGCCACATGCAGTGCCCCATGCTACATGTAGCGCTTGAAATAGCTGAGGCTCTATAAACAGGTTTTGTTTGCCATTTTTGACAAAAATAGAGTTGGGGAGCTCGGTTTGGGCGATTCTTAGAGGGGGTTTTCACAAGTTTGAACTGGGTAAGTGTTTTATATCCGAAAGTGATTATATTTCATGAATATATGGTTATATTCATCGTTTAATTCGAGTTTTGATGGAAGAAATCGAGATTTTGCACCGTGGTTGACTTTCGAGTTGACTTTTTGAATAAAATTGGAAATCTACGTATTATTAATATTTTCTATGAATTATAATTATATAATTAATTGGACTAGATTTGAGCCGTCCGAAGGTCATTTCACGAAAGAAGACTATTTTGGAATATCGACATATTTTACAAAGGTAAGTATCTTGCCTAATCTTGAGTGGGGGAAATTACCCCTTAGGCATTAAGTCTTAAGTGGAAATTGCGTAATTGAAAACTATGTACGCGAGGTGACGAGTACATACTTGGTTTATATGTACAAATTATATCGGTTAAAATTCGTAGATGCCTTTATGTATTAAATTAGAAATTGTTGGCACTTATTAAATCCTTTATTTGTCATCCTCCATTCTTTGTTTGCCGAGATTGTTTTTATATAATAATTTAGTGTGATTGCCACTTTGATTTTTATGTGAAATACCGTGGTTAGTTGGGTTGACATTTCTTGGAAATAATCTCATTATGGATTCCTTATATGTAAATAATTATTAAAATTTTTAAAATGAGGCGTTAATATATTTATCAAAAATTTAGATTAAATAAGGTATTGTCCTATGCTGAGTTACTTTTCCATCTCTGTGGTTGTTGTGTTTGAGGTTTTATATGCGTTGTGTGGAGCCTTGGACTATTTGCTTTGAAATTAATTAATTTTTGTTGTATCTTTGGAGTTGGTTGTGGCAGGTGGGCAAATTGTGATATGAATTGTTGTATTGTGTTGTCGTTTAAACACTCTCCTTGATGTTATTTATGCTTCCTACCTTGCTTGTTAATGATATACATGTGCTTGGTAAGGAAGAGTGTAAAGCATGATGGGTGATGCCGTGCAATTTGAGAGTGTAAAACACGAAGGGTGATGCCGTGCCATTTGAGAGTGTAAAGCACGAAGGGTGATGCCGTGCCATTTGAGAGTGTAAAGCATGAAGGGTGATGACGTGCCATTTGAGAGTGTAAAGAACGAAGGGTGATGCCGTGTCATTTCAGTTATATTATCATGTGAGAAAAAGTATAAAACACAAAGGGTGATGCCGTGCCATTCTTAATTTGCATGAAGGATAATGTCGTGCCAGCTCATTTATATTACCATGTGAGGATGAGAGTAAAAGCACGAAGGGTGATGTCGTGCCATTATTTTTATATTATCATATGTTCATGACACGAAGGGTGTTTCCGTGCAGGCGAGGACAAGAAACATATATTATATTGTGATATCTTTTCGTTGTGTATACATTCATGCCTTTATCTTGAGCTGTTATTGTGCACCTCTATTTTCTATGTGTCTTGTAGTCGTTGTTGCTTCCTGTGTGCCTCTCACTTTATTTTTATTATTATTATTGGCATTTCTCCTACCTAGTTGGTACTGTTATATGTATGCTCTGTGAGAAAGAGATAAATGCACGAAGGGTTTTGCCGTGCCAATTGATTTGATCTATATATATATATATATTGGGTGAGAATGAGACAAGTGCACGAAGGTTATTACCGTGTCATTCAATGTGATATGTTGAATATATTATTCACACCAGAAAAGTTATGAATTTAATGAGATAAATGCACGAAGGTGTTACCGTGCTATTTGATGTGATATCTTGAATATATTTCTCACACTAGAAAAATTAAATGAGGTATCACATGGTGACTTTTACTTGAAAGAATTATATTCGAAAGGTATTTACTTGAAAGAATTATATTCGAAAGATATTTACTTGAAAGATTTTATATTCGAAAGGTATTTACTTGAAAGAATTATATTTGAAAGATATTTATTTGAAAGAGTTATATTCGTAAGATATTTATTTGAAAGAATTATATTCGAAAGATATTTATTTGAAAGAATTATATTCGAAAGATATTTGCTTGAAAGAATTATATTCGAAAGATATTTATTTGAAGGAAGTATATTGGGGATATATTTAATTGTACGGATTACATTCTAAAGATTTTTATTTGAAGAACTTATAGATAAAAGATGTATATTTTGAAGGACTTGATTAATTGGCTGTACTTGTGTTTATTATTCATTTGAGAAATATTTATGGTGTTCCTATTGCCTTGTTGTTTATGTTACAAGTTGATTATTGTTGCCATCACTGCTATTTATTTTCCATTATTTTGTATGCTATATTGCACAGGTTAATAGACTAGTGAGTGTCTTGACTGTACCTCGTCACTACTCCACCGAGGTTAGTCTTGATACTTACTGGGTACTGACTGTGGTGTACTCATACTACACTTCTGCACATTTTTGTGCAGAGCCAGGTATTGGAGATATCAGACTCGGGCAGAGTTAGTGTGCTGATCGCAAGGATTCAAGGTAGAGATGCTTGGTCGTCGCAGTCCCTTAGAGTCTTTCCATTTTATTGTACTATTAACTATTATTCGAACAATATTGTATATTCGATCCTTGAGATCATTTTATGTATTCAGTTAGAGTTCGTGACTCAGTATTACCAATCTTGGGAGGTTGTTATAATTATTTCCGCTGTTGGTTTCGATTTTAAAAAAAGCATGAATTGTTATTAAAAATCGAGTTACTTAGTATTAGAGACTAAGTGCCATCACGACACCTGTGGTGAGATTTTGGATCGTGACACCATGCTTTTCATGAAATGGGATATGGACATAGTAGGTCTATTATCACAAGCTCCGGGGTAGCTCCGGGTCAGGTAAGATTCTTGTTTGTTTAGCTGATTATTTCTCTAAGTGGTGGTAGCAGGTGCATTCACGCAAATTACAGAAAAAAGTCACGGACTTCATCTGGAAAAATATCATATGTAAATTCGAAGTGCCAAAAGAAATCGCATGTGATAATAGACCACGGTTTATCAGGACTAAAGTAACAAAACTTTTTGAAGAGTGGCAGATCAAAATGATCACTTATACTCCATATCACCCAGAAGCAAACAAACAAGTTGAGTCCTTTAACAAAGTCTTGCATAATAGTTTAAAGAAAAACCCGTAAACAACGAAGGAAAGATGGCCATAAGAGCTACTAAGAGTATTATGGGCATACCGTACAACAACGAAGTCGAGCATATGAGAGATCTTGTTTATGGATCTAAAGCACTCATTCCGATCGAGATAGAAGAATGAAGCTTAAGGTTCAACTATGCTACCGAAGAGGAGAACAACGAGGTTGTAGCCACCAACTTGGACCTACTAGAAGGACAGAGAGAAATGGTCTTGATTCGGGCAGCACAGAAGTAAAGAATCAGGAATTATTACAATAAGAAGGTGAACCTTCGATACTTCAAATTGGAAATTATGTGCTGCATAATATATTCTCAGCATCCCAAGAGCCGAACATGAGGAAGCTCGGGCCGAACTGGAAAGGACCTTATCGAATCATCGAGATAACATGCAAAAGATTGTACAAGCCGAGGAGATGGATGGTCGACTCATCAAGGAAAATTGGAACGTGCGCACCTCAAACTATTCTACTTCTAAGGACCGCAACTGTTCTACTTTCTTTCTTATCCACATATTACAGATTTATTTAAATTTTATTTTTACTAGCTATTTTAGATGACAAGCATCAAGCTAGCTCAATCTGAATGATGACTATACTGACTTGTGGCAATATTCTAGAATCACTGTAGTTTCCATCCAAGGTCAAAATATTTGACTAAAAGGGCTCCATCACTGCCTTCATCTAATAACTCCCCCGTCTCTCTAATTCATTTTTAAGAATAAAACCACTAGGAGAAGAAGAATATCACAGTTGGACTAAATGCTAATCCGGACACTGGTGGACTATGATACCAGTCCTCAAACATTCATTCTTCAAACCCGAACACTTGAAGACTACACCATATGAAATTGCAAATCATGAAGACCAAAAACCACATGGAAAATATGGCAGGTAAAAATAAAAATGGGGACAATAGAAGATTTCAAAATCACACAAAATCTTTAGATAAATCCATTCCAAAAATGACATATTTGTATATACGGTCCAATAGAGGCTACCCTAATTGTTTAATCAGATCTCATTCAATATGTCAAGTAACAAATGACTCAATAATATACTCGGGTTAACTACACATACTCGAATGAATATGAATTCTATTTTCTCTAAAACTTATGTTTCATTTTTGCCTCACAAATATACTTTTAGTACTTTATTTTGGTACAAGCGTCTACTCGGGCCAACTCTCCTCACTTTTTTATGCTTAAGTGATGATGGATGTTGATTCATCTGCGCCGAGTAGACATAAAAAGGCTGCTTTTATGCACAAAATACTAAGACATAACTAGTAATGATCGCTTCTGAAGCAACGAATCGTAAACCTTTTATGTCCTTGAGACTAAAGCCAAAAAAAGGAAAACAAATAATTCTAAGTACGGTAAGCATTAAACGCAAATATAAAAGGCATAACGATATTCACAGAAAATATTTCATGTATACATAAAGGGGCTCAATCCCAAAAATTACAGGAAAATGCTTAAGAAGGACCTTGCGGCCTAGAACTAGGATCTAACACCATGCACCTATGACCAGAGGTTGATGGTGAATCCAGATTAGCAGCAAATGCAGCAACTGGAGGAGGTGGATACTTGGGATAAGAGGCAATCTCATATTCTCGCCATCTTCACCCTCAAAATTAGTTTTATCCGACTTAGTGTTAAGTCCTCGCTTATTGGGTGAAAAAGACTAAGTCACCTTCGAATATCCCTCGCCTCAGTATCAAGAAAATGAATCTCATGTTGTAAGTGTATACGGTCGAAATAGATTTCGGCCTTCTTACGTTCGATCGAGTTCGAGTGTTAAGAAGTCAGAATGAGATTTTGGGAGTGAGCTCTGAGGTCGGTACTAACGGACCTCGAGCCCGAAGGTCGCTCGAGGAGGCGGCTTGATAATCCTATTGAGCCCGTGATCGAATCGATCCGCAAGGCACTGCTTCGAGGTCGAAAATGCGCGATGCCCATCTCGAAGGTCGAACTCGATCCAAGACCGAAGGGTCCGACCCAATAACGAGTTCGAGCTAGTATTAAGCTCACAGACAAGAGCCGTTGCAACCACACCAAGAGAGAGAATCTTGGCGGGAATCAAGGAAGAGACAAGTCATCATGGGTCTTCCACTACATATTTTATTTTATTGTTTTTTGGTAATGACCCTCTTTTATAAAAGGGGAATCCTTGTAAGCTAGAGAGGGGGGAGAAAAAGATCACTTCTTATATTGATAGTTATCCCCTCGAGCTTGTTTTACTTATTTATTCTTTTTGCTTATTATTTTTGTTCTTACAGTCAACAATACACATATTTCCATTTCTCTACGCGATTTATATCAAATTGTATCGCATATCCTTAGAACCATCCACAAATCTAACGTTGTTCGATTTTTTCGATAAACAGTTTAGCGCCCACTGTGGGGCTAAGGGTAACAGTGATCGTTTGATATAAACCTAAAGTATACGCCAGTTTGCAACTAGAAATCAGCAATGGCTTCACCTATCGACCACGAAGCTGGCTTCAAGCTGAAACCAACAACTTGGCACCCGGGGCCGGAAGGCCACTCGATGAAGGCGCTGAGGCTCGAATCGAAGCACCCGAAATTCGAGCCGAAGTATCATTGGATGTCAATTCACAAATAGCTCTAGAGGCGAATCAGCGTTCCGAACCGGAAATGAGCATTCAGGGTGGTACTCGACCCGTAGCTCGAGACACCCATAACGTGGAGGAGATCGGAGTTAGCTTACGCATGGTCTTCGAGATGTTACAAGCCCAACAAATAGCGATAGCTCAGTTGCAGAGCCAAACTCAGGTACAAAGAAGACCGGAGCTCAATCCGCTTCGAGAAGTCACCCACAGAACGGAACCAGCCATAAAGAAGCCAAATGAGCAAGAATCGAGGACTACTCCCAAAATTACTAAATTGCTCGAGGAACTCACAAAACGAGTCGAAGCCAACGATAAATAAGTAGAAACATATAATTCCATGGTCGACCAGATCTCGGGGGCTCCACCAATGATAAAAGGGCTAGATTCAAAAAAATTCATTCAAAAACCTTTTCCCTCGAGTGCAGCCCCAAAACCAATCCCCAAAAAATTCCGTATGCCCGAAATACCCAAATATAACGGAATGACCGACCCCAACGAGCACATCACTTCTTACACGTGTGCCATCAAGGGCAATGATTTGGAAGATGATGAGATCGAATCTGTATTATTAAAAAAATTGGGAGAAACCTTGTCAAAAGGGGCAATGATATGGTATCATAATTTACCATCTAACTCCATTGATTGTTTTGCTATGCTTGCAGATTGCTTTGTAAAAGCTCATGCCGGAGCCATAAAGGTCGAAACCAGAAAGTCGGACCTGTTCAAGGTAATGCAAAAGGATAACGAGATGCTAAGGGAGTTCGTAGCTCGTTTTCAAATGGAACGAATGGATCTGCCACCAGTCACAGACGATTGGGTTGTTCAAGCTTTCACTCAAGGTCTAAATGAGCAGAGCTCGAGGGCTTCGCGGCGGCTGAAGCAAAATCTGATCGAGTACCCAGCTATTACTTGGACCGATGTGCACAATCGATATCAATCCAAAATAAAAGTCGAAGATGACCAGTTGACTTCTAGGACCATTACGAAAAAGCAAAAATCGACCAGAGATCGATACCGGCCATATAGCGGAAATGATACTACTGCTGAGTATCCGAGGCCTTTTTAAAATCAACCTCGTACACATGGGGGCTTTATCATTAAACTCATTTATGATGATTATCAAGTTCGGTGCAAAGGAAGTTACTTCGTTATTTCATGACAAACAGTGTCTCAACGGGAAACGTTGTAAGGGCCAAACGGTCAAAACGAACCATGCTTATATAGCTGGCCCGAGCCCTGACGCAAAACATGAACCCATGTGTAATGACCTGCAGAGAAAGCTCTCTTCTTTACCGATATTCTATGTTCAAGATTTATTATGCAAACAGGATCGAGTCTGAATCATTCGATCGATTGCCAAGCCTACGGGCTACCTTTATTTCGAGTTCGAGTAATCACTCACTCGACCATTAAGCCTATGGGTTACATTGTATCGAGTTCGAATCATTCACTCGATTGCCAAGCCTACATGCTACCTTTATTTCGAGTTTGAGTAATCACTCACTCGACCATTAAGCCTACGGGCTACTTTGACTATTACGCCTACGGGCTAAATTGCATCGAGTTCGAATCATTCACTCGATTGCCAAGCCTACGGGCTACCTTTATTTTGAGTTCGAGCAATCACTCACTCGACCATTAAGCCTACGGGCTACTTTGACTATTACGCCTACGGGCTACATTGCATCGAGTTCGAATCATTCACTCTGACTATTACGCCTACGAGCTACATTGCATCGAGTTCGAATCATTCACTCGATTGCCAAGCCTACGGGCTACCTTTATTTTGAGTTCGAGCAATCACTCACTCAACCATTAAGCCTACGGGCTACATTGCATCGAGTTCGAATCATTCACTCGATTGCCAAGCCTACGGGCTACTCGACCATTAAGCATACGGGCTACTTTAACTATTACGCCTACGGGCTACATTGCATCGAGTTCAAATCATTCACTCGATTGCCAAGCCTACGGGCTACCTTTATTTCGAGTTCGAGCAATCACTCACTCGACCATTAAGCCTACGGGCTACATTGCATCGAGTTCGAATCATTCACTCGATTGCCAAGCCTACGGGCTATCTTTATTTCGAGTTCGAGTAATCACTCACTCGACCATTAAACCTACGGGCTACGTTGCATCGAGTTCGAATCATTCACTCGATTGCCAAGCCTACGGGCTACCTTTATTTCTAGTTCGAGCAATCACTCACTCGACCATTAAGCCTACGGGTTACATTGCATCGAGTTCGAATCATTCATTCAATTGCTAAGCCTACAGGCTACCTTTATTTCGAGTTCGGGCCATCACTATTACGCCTACGAGCTACATTATTTCGAGCAAAACTACCCATTTCTTCGAATTAAAACAAACACTTGACTATTTAAGCTGAAGGACGCTCGAGCCCGATAAAGCAAAGGGGACTACCCACGAGGCCCGAAGGCAACAGAGTTTTAAATTCAAACTGTCTATTTAGTTTGAAAGGCCATTTCTCTTATAAAAAAAAAGATTTATATTTATAAATTTTTGTAGAGAAGCGGCGAAAACGCCATCAGAAGTTATCCGATTCGAAGCATGTTGGGCCTCGTTAAAAAGACAGGAAGCCCCTCCATATTCATCACTGATTAATCTTCTCCGGTCACCAAGGACCGAAGGTAACTGGCAATTCTCACCGGGGAAGAAAAAATTCGGGTATCCTCGATAAAGTCGGGGACTATAAAGACGCATAAGATGATCGAACATTACATACATCATGGTCGGGATAGATAAAAACATCAGTGTATATCTTATCGAGTTGCTGGGAAATCATCACATAAAAACATCAGTGTATATCTGATCGAGCTGCTGGGAAATCATCACATAAAAACATCAGTGTATATCTGATCGAGCTGCTGGGAAATCATATCGTTTCTCGCCACATGCTTTTCCGAAAAATGAGGGGACTATTTGTATACGGTCGAAATAGATTTCGGCCTTCCTACGTTCGATCGAGTTCGAGTGTTAAGAAGTCAGAATGAGATTTTAGGAGTGAGCTCTGAGGTCAGTACTAACGGACCTTGAGCCCGAAGGTCGCTCGAGGAGGCAGCTCGATAATCCTATCGAGCCCGTGACCGGATCGATCCGCAAGGCACTACTTCGAGGTCGGAAATACGCGACGCCCATCTCGAAGGTCGAACTCGATCCAAGACCGAAGGGCCCGACCCAGTAACGAGTTCGAGCTAGTATCGAGCTCACAGACAAGAGCCGTTGCAACCACACCAAGAGAGAGAATCTTGGCGGGAATCAAGGAAGAGACAAGTCATCATGGGTCTTCCACTACGTGTTTTATTTTATTATTTTTTGGTAATGACCCTCTTCTATAAAAGGGGAATCCTTATAAGCTAGAGAGGGGAGAGAAAAAGATCACTTCTTATATTGATAGTTATCCCCTCGAGCTTGTTTTACTTATTTATTCTTTTTGCTTATTATTTTCGTTCTTACAGTCAACAATACACATATTTCCATTTCTCTACGCGATTTATATCAAATTGTATTGCATATCCTTAGAACCATCCACAAATCTAACGTTGTCCGATTTTTCTAGTAAACAGTAAGTTCATTGTACCAGAATGCACCAGTAAAGATCAAGAAAGCGAGACTCCAAAATAGCTCAGGTGTAACTATATCTTCCTTTGTAAGACCTCGTAAGGCCACGTAAGGTCTTCTGATTGGCGTTGCTCGCTCGAGACCTTTCCTCTGCTGCTTTCATATTGGATTTCAGTTCCTGTTTCTTAGCCTCTAACCAGGAGAACTCTTCTCTCAGTCGTACCTTTACGTCTGTCTTCTAGGCCAAATCATCCTGACAGACCGAAAGCCTTTTGTTGGTCCTGCTCCGCTCACCCCTAAGAGTCGCCTTACTACTAAGATATTTTGCATCCTCTATTTGGCACTTCTCTCTATTTCTTTGACCCTTTCCAAGAAAGCAGCCTTTTCGACCTTGAGGCCCTCACCTTTTGCTATCGACACTCAGCGCTAAGTCAAACTTAACTACCTTCTTGGCTATACCATGTCATGTCGGACTCTTTTCATATCCCCTGAGGTGAGCAAGCTGAGTTGTATAGAAAAAGAAGATAGATCAATAAGAAGGGCGAAACTATAAAATAACAGAAAAAGGTTAAGGGAACTTACCCCTAGTAGTTTCATAATCTATTTGGGTAATTAGCGCCCCTGAGTTTATGTTAACCATCATCTATTACTCCTTGTGACCTACCAACTCATGGAAATGGATAATGACGTGCCTAGGGTCCTTGAAAAGATCAACCTCACTGAGCATTAAGAAATTGACAACTCGTTATCTACTGGTGTTGGCAGTTGGGGCACTAAAAATTAGAACCCTCCAGAAGTAAAGCAGTCACATCTCCACATTGCCCTCCAGCTGGATCTTCTTTTGTGGGAAAGAATTTTCTTGGGAAGGTATAGCCTCAAAATCTTAGGAAAATTTCTATGGCTTTTCCCATTGATGGGGCATACCAGGCATGTGACAGCCCCTATCCGAAATTGAGCTCGCCGCTTCTTTTCTAGACAAGTCGGCGGAGTGAGGATTCTCCTCAAAATCAACCAAAAGAAGATCAGGGCGCGCAAGTTCCTCAACGACGCCAGTCTAAATAGCACGGGGAGCATATTGGGTACTGCTTAATTCGACCCCATGATGTGCAAGTCTCTCTTCGGAGGTCGTCTTCCTCTTGGTGGTCCCTGAATGAGGCAATGCTACAAAAGCATCGACGATGTCATCCTGTGGTGCTTCGATGAGTAACTCTCGAATTCTTGGAGAAGCATTTGCCGCCGAAGATGGTAGGGTGATAAGAGGCTAAATTCGAGACTGGGGTATCTTGTTAAGACCCACACCTATAAAGATCCGCCTATGTTAGAGAAAATAAAATAAGGGTAAAACAAGAAAAAAGAAGCACTCAAAACAAAAAAAAAATAAGTTACCATGATAGTTCGGTCGAAAGCACCCCACTTTGGCTATAATGGCCTTTTAGGTTGTCGAGCAATTGGTGGAAACTTGTAAAACCTCAACCATTTATTCCTCAATATTGGGTGCTCCCTCGATATCCATCGCAACAACTACAAGCCAAAAAAATTGTAAGAGTAATCCTTAAAATAAATAAAGGGAGAATAGCAAAACACTCACGATTATGATTTCACTTCTCCAAGAACTGGATTTTCTCATTCGAAAAAATGAACTTGGTTTGAACCACCAAGTATTTCTTGAACCATATCTGATCGTAGTTATCACTGTAATTGGATGCCAGGATCATAGAATTTTGATTAGTCATATTAATTATTTTCCCACGATATACTTTATGAGAATAAAGTTGGAAAATGTATCATAAAATAAAAGTGACATCAACCTTTGATGCCAAGTGACGATGGGCTAAAATTAGCCTCCAATTCTGAGGGACGACATGAGCCATAAAAACTTTGTACTGGACACATATTTCAGCAAAAGCTTCATCCATAAGGAGTTTAAATCCCGCGGTGAAGGGGTACATACATATAAAGTAGTCGCAAAGGCGATGGCTGGTGAGCCTCTCATCCTCCCGTGGAATTCCAAGGACAAGATTTTCTCTATCAGTCTACCCACAGTCCTCCCAAATTCAACGAAGGATATCATGGGTGATAAGAGAAGGATATATGAAAACAAGAGAGTTTTGATCCCCTACTTGTTTTTTAGTCTTTTTCCTGACATTAAAGTCGTTGTCCCTTTTCAGCTCATTCATCATAATATATCAGACCATCCTCTCTGGCAGGGACACTAGGTCCACCTTCTTGGTGGTCATCCTCTTCTTCGTTGGAGGAGAATCAGTAAAAACCACAGTTATCTTATCTCATCGGCGACATCAACATGAGTACTTTCCAGGTTGCCAAATTAAAAATGGATGAGGATCGCTTCTTTGAGGAGTTATGATTCTGGGAATCCATCATTGAAAGCTGGGGAGTTTTGAGCAAAGGAACAAAAAACTTCTTAAGGTAGGAAAGACAAAGTATTTGTAAAGAGAGATAAGAAATTGGTGGAGCACATATAGAAAGCAAAACATTAACTACTCCTTTTGTAAGGAGAAGTTATTAGCACCGCGATAGTTGTTGAAGGCACCGTTCATAATCGGGCCGGACCACATGTTGTGCACATTAAATGGACGTAACATTTAATGTTATGGATCCAAAGTAAGGGTGTCATAAACACTTGATTTACCATCTTAAGGAAATCCCACTTTCAAGATAGTTCTTAAAAGTTTCGAGAAGATGAATGAATATATAACAATGAAGCCAAATGTGTCAAGCAACATTGTGTATTCGAGGCCAAGAAATCTCAAGACAGTCAAGCATCACACTCTTTTCCCGATATGATGTCCTCAGGACTGGAAACAAGTCCATCTAAGATAAAATATCTAGGACAGACAAAGATATTAGAAATATTAACAAAAGGCTTAAACAAAAAGGCATAAACAAAAATATGAGAAATATTGCTTCTCATCAAAATCTCAATTTGTTACAAAATAAAGCGTATCCATAACGCCCTCAACTACCCAAAAACAAAAGAAAAATAGAAGACAAATACTTCTAAAATACCAAACACTGGTCATTGCACTTGTATTGTCACTTCACTGACCCCAGTCGGGAAAGAAAAAAGTTACAGATCCTGAGGGGTCGGGCCAAGTGGTGGTGGAGTAGACGGAGACGAATCAACTTGAGGGACCGAAGGGCCAGGGTGTGACTTCGTATGCTCCTCTTTGGTGTCCTCTTCTGAAAGATCTAGAAAAACCTCATCTTTCGGGGACTCTTCTTCGGTAAAAGAAAAATCTTTAGCAGTTAGGGTCGTCTCTACCGCCTGCCTCACCTTCTCAATTTCCTCTTCCAAGTTAGGTATCCCTGTGGAAACACCCTCAAGCGTTGACAACTTAGACTCTAGGAAGATGATGTTTGGTCAAGTTCAAACTGCATCCTCAATCTGTCAAGGACCTGGATTGCCTTGTCCCTCTCACTCTGTAGCCCACCTTTCTTAGCCTAGAAGGATTCAGTAGCCTGCTGAAGAAATCTCCCTTGCACTTTGGAGTTTGGCCTGAGCCAGCTCATCAATAAACTTTGCATGTTTATCAGCCAGCTGACTCTAATGCGCCTCCTTCTAAGCAAGCAACGCCTCAAGGTGATCTCCCTCTAAATGTGCATAGTGTTTTGCTTCTCCATATATTTCTTCACCTCTCCTAGCTCTTCCATATCCAACATGGACAAAATCTTATATGTCTCTTTCTCTACATACATCTTCCCGAACTTAAACTCCTTAGCCCTGGTACTTTCTTTTTAGTTCTGCCACTATTTCCTCATGAAGTAAGAACCTCCTCCTAATCTGGGTTAAAACAAAATCAGCCTACAATAAAAATACAACACAGTTTCAGTTATAAAACTATGAGAAAGCTATAGCATAAAGGGAAGATGACAAACACTCAGGATATACCTGAATGGTGGAATGAAGTATGTCGTTCGCAAGATCAACGTTGGATTAACTGTCCACTTTCTCTCTTTCCAAGGGGCCGACAACTCCTTCGACCACATGGCATCCTCCACCAAATGGTATATAAGATTAACACATTGCAATCGTGACTCTATGTATACCGACACTTGTCGAGGATTAGTGAAGGAAAAGTGCAAAATTAGGGGCTTCGACAGAAACATAAAGTCGTGCTGGGAAATTTTGGGTACAGAAGATCTGATGAAATAATCTCCTGCAACACCTTTACCCCAATTCAGAGTGGAAGCTTCACCTCTTGTTGGTTCCATACTCGGGGACTCCATCTTCTCATCCACAATCACTATGGGAATATTATCCCGGGGGATATGCGGTCTAAATATTAATTTACAGACTTCCTTGAGCACCCTCATATCCTATCATGAAGCTGGACCTCGTCTTCTTCCTTGGAAGGCCTGAGAACCACTCACCAAAGCAGATTTCGATGAACTTCCTTCCTCTTCATGGCAGGTAACTGTCTTGGACAGAATCGATGAAAGTGGAGAGATTTATTAGCACTTATCTAGGGGTCCTCCTCGGAGTAATTCCTATAAAAAGAAAATTAGGTATACAGACATGAAATATTAAGGCAAAGGGTCGATAGACATAAGAACTTACTATGATACTTAGTTATCCATCCCGAAACTTCTGAGATTTACTTCCAAGACCTCTCGACTATCGAGGAGGATGACATAATCTTCTCAACCCATACCTGAATACAAATAACTTCCTTGAGTGTCTCTAGAACTATTGAAATAAAAAAGGCACAAATAAAAAAATGGATGATAAATATTGATACGCGATAAAGATTATATATTTACGTTTATTGTTTCACCTCTCCAGAAAAGGTCAGTCCTCGGAAGAGATGAATTCACAGTCGAGGCAATGACAGATCGGTCATACCAGCCTCTATCGTAATCGCCTTTCGTGCTCAATAGAGCTCGTGTACTGCGATTGATGGCAATAACAATACTAGCCTTGGATGGCCGCGGGGAGTAGAGATGGAGGAAAACTAAAGAAAAAAATAACATCAACGAAATTGGCCGAAAATGGAGACACATTACCAGCCTCCAAACATTCGGACCAACTTGGCCCAGATAAATTTTGAAGTGCCGACAAAAGTCTAAGATTATGAAATTGATTGGGGGTTTGAACCTAAGGGTGAATAGGTAAGTATACATGACGGAAAAGCTAGTCCGATGATTGGTGTTCCTTTCACTTCCAAGGGCGCTATAACATCGACATGATCGCCCCAATGACATTCCCCCCGAACAAGGGGATGTGATTTTTATGAACCAGTGAGTCAAAGTTATTCACAAGAATACCTACAGATTTCATCGTTAGCTTGTTCTATGACTTTTCAGCCGCTTCGAAATCTAATTGCTCAGGAAGAATGTCAGTGACTAGGGGATCAGTATCATACTTCTCTTTTTTGGTCAGAGACTAGAGGCTCAATACCATACTTCCCTTTTCTGCCTTTATGTGGTTTCTAAGTTTTTTTCCCATTTCTTATGAAAAACAGAAGGAACTTCTTTATAGGGGATACAATAGAAGGAACTTCTTCTAGGAGTACAGTAAATGATACTTCATTTAGGGGCAAAATAAAAGGAACTTTCTCTAGAGGATCACGATATTTCTTGGTTTGGTGTGAAAAGATTCACAACTGTTATAAAGTCGAGATTTTGAGAATCCATAGTAATGGTGAAGGAAGAAACAAGAAAAATGGAGAAAGGTTAGGCAAAATGTC
This sequence comes from Nicotiana tabacum, assembly GCF_000715075.1. NCBI lineage: Eukaryota > Viridiplantae > Streptophyta > Magnoliopsida > Solanales > Solanaceae > Nicotiana > Nicotiana tabacum. The sequence continues at coordinate 87,048,213 of NC_134081.1, read as the reverse complement.
AAGAAAGTTGTAGAAGGAATTGCAAATAGTAACTAACAAATGATGAGGTTATGTATCTACATATATAGGCATGAAATCAACTTTTCATAACCGTCAAACTCGGGAAAGACTTCTGTCATAAAAATAGTTATTATGATCTTGAGGACTGTAATCAACCACAAAACCAATAAGGAATTACCATATGTCTTGAGCAATAAAGAAAGACTGCACATACCATCTCAATAACATATCTTATCACTTTAATAGCGAAATACTATTGAGATTTCTTCATTGTCAAGAAATGATATTGGGCGAGATATCTTCCTATTAAAGGATTTTCCCTTCTCGGGTACTTCTCGGAGAACTACTCGACAAGTGCAGGGACTATCTGTATTTGTAAAATTAGGCCTTACCACGTGGCACAACAAAATAGTGACACGTGGTGAAAGTGGTTCTGGACCCATGAGCATGGAAGACAAGATCTGGGAGCAGATAAACTGTAATCGTGACCGCCTCTTCAACTCGAAATAAGGTCAACCAAAGGGGCACGTACCCGGAGCATGTCAAATAATTTCGATGCCGAACTCAACTGTACTGGAAGCTCTTCTGAGATCGTGGTCTCCGTAGGCTGCACAATTATAGTCACCGTTGGAGAGGATCTCGCTACCCCACTAACTGTATACCGAACATGCAAGTTAAGAACTTGAAACAACCTCATCCCATTTAGGCTATAAATACCCCATTTAGTTCATTTGTAAGACACATCCGATTGCAAGTAACGTTTGTAGGATTATTCATTGTATTCTTATTTTGTTCATTAGCAAGTTTCTCTCTTATGAAATTGTACTCCATTTCTACACAACTACCTCAAGGCCAACGATCAATAAGATTTCTCTCATCTTGATCTTCGTTTTATTTATCATTATTATTCTTAGATTTATGATATGCACTTTGGATTAATATGTTTGCTTGTGATCTTAAAATACAAATTCAATTATTTATTCTAAAAGTAGTTTTTGGGTTAAACAATGATTAAGGGTGATCCGATTCATCTTTATATTTTTTGATGGTAGAATTATAGTTTTAAGAGTAACTTTTTTCTTACTCTACTTACCTGGTTATAATCATATTAACTATACGATAAAAAAAGTAAAAAGGGAGAGCTTATTTTTGATAACGTTATTGTGGTTTGATAAAATCATGTAAATATCCCTTTTGTTTAAAAAAAAAAAAAAGAAAGAAAGAAAGAAAAGAGATCTTCATAATTGCATTAGGTTATTGGGATTGATAATTATGCAATGAGATTTATGGTCGCGTTTACATTTAAGTCGCACTTACGTTTTTAGACCCTCCACTTCCAAACAAGAGGTTGTGAGTTCGAGTCACCCCAAGAGCAAGGTGGGGAGTTCTTGGAGTGAGGGAGCCGGTGGTCTATCAGAAACAACCTCTCTACCTCAAGGTAGGGGTAAGGTCTGCGTACACACTACCCTCCCTAGAATCACTAGTGGGATTATACTGGGTTATTGTTGTTGTTGTTGTTGTTGTTGTTACGTTTTTACAAGCCCATTCTACAACTTTGATTTATAATAGCATGTTGGCCAATTTTTTTCTTAGTTTAAGGTGTTTCGCCAAACTATTTGGGGGTGCTTTTGGGAAGAAGCAAAATCAGTTTTGACTTTTCTTCTTACCACAAATACCCTTAACAAAATATGATATACGCCAAAATAACCTTACTTATTAAACATAGTACTTAGGATATTAATGTATAAGTATTTCTTTTTATTTTTAGGATAACTTTCTAATATATATAGTAACTTTAGAGGTGATTATTTTTATATTTGTTGAATAATTTTTAATATATTTAAATCATATTAAAAGAATTAAAGTACTTTTTAATTCTATTTTTATATTTTACTTAAATAAAATAAAATAATTTAATTATTGTCTTTAATAACAAATTTTTAAGATTATTTACTTACTTATAATATTAACTATTGAATAAATCTATTCATGTTCTTATTCGTAATTTGATACTTAAAAATACTTTTTGAAAAGATTGGCAAAACATAAATTATTAGTCATAAATGCTGTGTAGAATGATTATCCAAACACAATATTTTCTTAAAATGTTTTTTGGAAAAAATATTTCTCAAAATAAAATTATTTCAGATTCGCGAAACTGGCTGTAAGGCTTATGGTGATCTCTCTTTCTTTCTTTTTTTCGGGTGCAAAACAAAAGGGATATTTTGAACAAAAGTATGAACTCGCATCAAATTTGGCAAAAAAAAAAGACCAAAAGGGAATAAAATAGAAACAGGCCGAGGAGGAAGAGGCGTAGAGAGAGAAGATCAAGCAGCCCCAAATAGGAAACTTTTTATGCTCTCCCTTTTTTCCTTTTCAAGCCCTATTGGATTCTACAACAAGTCAGAAAATTTTGAAATTGGACTTCTGATTCAGGTAATATAATCGTTAAACCTCCTCTTTGGGCTAATCGTTTTATAGTCGAAATTGATCTGTTCCGGTCCAGATTCGAATTCTTTTACAAAGTTTTCTACTGCATTATTCATGACGTATCAGTAGTATATTTGTTGGAGTATCTTTTTAATTTTAATTCATTAGTAAATCAGGCGATTTCTCTTCTCACTGAATTAGTTTGTTATTGGTTTTAGTTATTCGGTTCTGCTTTTGAGATCATGACATTGAGAATTTGTTACTCTTTAGAAGCCTTATTTAATTGGAGTTAGACTTAGTTAAGTGTTATTTGGTTATTATAGTATAGGTAGTGAATTCGCTTTCTGATTGATTTGGTGCTGCAAAAGGCGGAAAGACTTATATTTGTACTGATTTGGTTAAAGAAGCCCTCGGTACAACATTGACGATCTCAGAAAGATGCAGAGATGAAACAGTAAGTGTGAGTGTTACTTTGAGAAGTTTTACGTTGTGAAGAGTTGTGGTGTATAGTTAATGAAAGGGTTTTTTGGAGAAGGAAGAAAGAGATGAAAGTAGTTGTTATTGTGTGGTCGGAGGAACAATGACTGGGTGGTCATTGGGTCTTCGGACAGGAAGCGATGGGTCGTTGCAGCAACTGGCACAAAATGGAGTTTTGCACTCTCCGAGTTCGTTCGTCTTGCGTAAAACTCCAAAGACATCACTTTCCGGTTCCAGAGAGAAGGAAAGATGTCTTCCCTCTATTTGCAGGTTTTTGGTGCGAAGGCAGGTTGGAATGCTGATTTTGGTTGCATTTGCGCTCTTGGCTTTTGTTGCAGGATTTTCGATGGTTAATAAAGGTCAGTTTCCTGAAGTCCTTTTGGTTTCTTTGTTGTGGAATATCATCTGGATCAGAGGCGGAGCTAGTATTTTAACCTTATGGGTTTCGGGATTATAATTCTTTTAAGTTACTGGGTTCTTAATTAATAATTTGTACTTTTTCATTGGATTTCTTATTGCAAATACAAGGTTTGAACAAAAACTACTGGGTTCGGCCGAACCCTCAATCAGCATTGTGGCTCCGCCCTTGATCGGGATAGGGATCTATCATTTGGATAGGGATCTATTTATATGTAAACTTTAGTAACTTTAATTGTTCTGAAAGGGTGGCATGCATTGTTGGCTCTAGTATCTTTCTTAGTAGGAACAAATTGTTGATTTTGGATAGGTGAAGGAAACAACATTTAAAATGAAAATGTTGGTATTAATACACCTGCACAAGATACATAAGATGCAGCCTGCTGAGAAAGGAATTAGAGAGACAAGGTTGAGTAATTGCAATGAATAGAATTAAGTCTTCATTTTCAATTGGACTTGATTCTGAGAGCATTGGATTTTTACTGTATGTTGGCTTCTGATGTTGTAACTTCTAATTTATTGAAGAAAAGCACGACGCCTTGTTCTTTACCATCGGCTCTATCAGTGTAACCTAAAATCAATTTGAAATTTAGTGAATAAATAAAACAAATAAGGCGAGACATGGATAAATCCAGTGCTTGCTAAATATATAGTTAAATTCGAGTGCCTGCTCTGTAAGAGGCCCTGTTTGGAAGAAGTCATAAGTTAACATCTCTTCACTTGTTAATGGGAATAATGATTTGATAATAAAATTAAAGCTTTTATAATTTTATTTTCCTTGGGATGGGGTGCCGGAATGGGTAGTTATCTATCCCCTGTTGAACCGCACTAAATAGAGTCATAGTTATTTGTTTTATTATTGCAGTCATAGATTTGCACCGAAGTTGTTAGTTTACTCTTACTTTGTCTTTATTCTTTGAGCGTTTTTGGAGTATCGATCTATTTCATGTCCAGATCCAGAAAAGAGAAAAAGGAATGTTATGGTAGGTGTGGTTCACTGGTGCTTGCCTCCTCATTTCTTTTGTGAAAAGCGGCAAAACCACCACCAGTTATATAATGCATTTTACTTAGTTCTGAAGTCACTAATGTAGTTTGTTATGCGATGGATTTCCTGATTTTCATACAAGATTTTTGCTATTATTAGATGACGCATCAAGGAGTTCTGAATTAGACTTCAAGGAGTGGTTTGAAAACAACACATATCATCTATCTGCATTATTGCCCAGGAAGGTTATGGTATGCGGTGAGAATACTGCCCAGCTGCCTCCTCCCAATGCTTCAGCTATGATATTGGCTAAAGATTCCATTGCTTTTCCTGATCCTTGTCGAAACTTTGCATTTCCCCCTCCTCCACCTGGTGATAGGAGGCGAATTGGGCCTCGCCGTAAGTATAAAACTCATCTGTTTCAAACTTGGATCTTATTTGTTATTTGGTCTCATGCATTTGTATTCTATCTTTTGCTTTAATCAACCCTTTACGTAATGTCGTACTCTTGGTTATACTCTCCTTCGTTTTGATTCAGCATGTCCTGTATGCTACATTCCTGTGGAGCAAGCGATAGCTCGTATGCCTAGAGTCCCATCAGCGTCACCTGGGCTTCAGCATTTAACTTATTTCCACGAGCAAATTCCCATGAAGACTGAACCTCACGGGGGTTCTGAATTTGGCGGGTACCCTTCTTTGGAGGAGAGGAATGCTTCTTTTGACATAAAAGAGTCAATGACTGTGCACTGCGGGTAAGTTGCACTTATCATCTTGACACAGTGACTTGTATTTTTGTTGGCTTTAGTGCTTTGTCCTCTTTCCAAAGTCTTCCCATCGCTGATATATTTGGGTCAGATTTGTCAAAGGTTGTAGACCTGGTGATCGGACGGGATTTGACATCGATGCAGCTGATCTAAAGGAGATGGAGCAATTCCATGAAGTCATTGTTGCATCAGCCATATTTGGTACTCTATAAGCTATGCTCCAGAAATTTCATCTTTTTCACTCACTATTTTTTTAAGGTTATGTTAGTACATCTATAAGGTAATAAAGGGTCAGAGAATGTAGCCAAGCTAAGGTAATAAAACTCGTTACCATTCTCAAAAAAAAAAAAAAAAGGGAAAAGAAAAGAAGAAAAACATTCTGAGAAAACAGAGAAGTATTAATATCTATTGGAAACAAAAGTTAGAAGTAATAGTAAATTTTACTATTACTTCTAACTTTTGTTTTCAATAGGTATTAACAGAATCTATCAATGTCCATATGTTCTTTACTAGAATCCCTATCCTCTCCTCTGAATTAGAGATCATGTCCAACCCATCTCCTTGAACTCCATTTGTCGGAAACCCAAGCCTTTGAAATAACAGAGAATATTATGAACTCGTCCTTAGATTCTTCCTTCTTGTTTTTATTAACCAAGTTTTATTAATTATAAAAAGGATTTATTACATATTACTTTTTTTGAGAGTGGTAACATGTTAATGTATATATAAAGACATCAGCACAAAGATTGTCCTGGAAACCAAAATAGGTTGTTACAGCAGAGCACCAAAATAGTACGAAACTAAAACCTTGTTCTTCTTACGAGGAACCTAATACATCCAAAATATCCTCAGGATCATCTGTGTATTCAGATTTACACCAAAAACAAAGGAGAAAAACACAATTCATATTAATCTTCTGTAGAGTACTGCTTGTATCTTCAAAAGACCTTGAATTCCTTTCCTTCCATATTGTCTACCAAATGTTTGCCGGGATAATTTTCCATCTGTCGTTCCTGTCACAATTTCCCCCTATAGTCCAGCATGTCAAAACTTTAGAAGTACTACCAGGCTTTACCCATTTTATACGTCTGAGATTAATGAACAAATCTCATAGCTGTCTAGTAGTTGTGCAATGTAAAAACAGATAACTGATTGTCTCTGCATCCTGCCCACACAAGTAACATCTGGAACAAAGTTGTATTCCTCTTTTTCTGAGATTGTCCTGAGTCAGAACAGCTTCTCTAACTACCAACCAAGTAAAGCATGCCACTTGATATGGCACCTTTACTTTCCAAATGTGTTTCCATGGCCAAAGTGTTAGCTAAGATCCTACCTGGTTCAAATTTTTATAAGCTGAACTAACTGTATAAACTCCACTCGAATGATTTTGCCATCTCAGTGTATCTATACCCTCTTGCAGCCCCATCTATCCAAACCTTGGTGGATAGAGTTATCTGGTACCTGTTGCTGGTGGGAGGTGGCAGGTATCCCATGGAATTAGTCGAGGTGCGCGCAAGCTGGCCCGGACACCGCGGTTATTAAAAAAAAAAAAAAACCCTCTTGTAGCCCCTTGCTTTACTCCAATGTATTAAAAGACTCTTTATCCTCGACACCTCCCAGTCCATGTAATAATCTTCTTAAAGTTGGGTTCCACCCCTGAGTGGACTAGACCTCCTTCAGAGTGACCCCCTGTTGTAGACTCAAAACATATAATATAAGTCAAGAAATAGCAGCTTCAGACAGCCATTGCTATTACCTGTTTTTAGCAACTTGTGTATAACCCCTCCGCTTTATGAGGAGATAACTAATTACCTAGTTCTTGTATGAAACATTATGCAAATGATCTCCTCTCAGTTAAATCATGACTAATACCATTATTCTTTCTATTTTGTTAAAAGATTAAACTGTTACTAGTAAGGTTCATTTGGCTTATGATTTATTTATGCATATACAAGGATTCCTTATGCACTGAATAATAATGTAGGGGTTGTTACCTGATGAATAATTATGCATGATTTGATATACGGTGAATAAAGTAGAGGTTGTTATGTAGGAATTGCTTACATTAAGCGGTACTTATAATATGACGGTCGGAAGTCAAATGTTGTATTAGCTACACGGAGATTATATTAGAAATGCAGAGTTTATATCGAAATCCAGACGTTGTATAACTAATACTTAATCTTATACCAGGATAAACATCCTTATCCCGAATCCAAACAATCTCTAAGTCTCTTACAGGCATTATTATGTCGATTTTTTTTTACTCCATATTCAAGCTCACATACTCTTTCATTTGGTTTATGTTGATCTTCAACTTCAAGTTCCTAAAAGTACAAATGGTAAAACTCATATCTCCAAAATATCAGTATTATTTATGTAGGTTTCTAAGAGCTCTAGTGCTCTCCATAAAGCTAAACCCAGTTATATCTTTTTTCAGAAAAGAACTAACAAAATATCAAAATCTACACAATATTACTATAAATTCTGAAACATATTGTATTAATTATTTTCAGGGGAACTTTAGAACATCAGAAACAAAAATTTAAATGCATGAGAGGTTGATTTTAAATGGTTCGGTGAAACATTAATGCTGTTAAGACACTTTTCAGACAATTTACCAATTTTAGGTGGTTGAATAAAAAAAGAAATATCTCTTAACGATATTAAGCATCCCTTACTGGTGAGAATAATTCACAATATTTTAGAGAGCACGAGGGGGTAAGTAGCCTATATCCTTATCACAAGGAGGTAAATATGACCCTGTAAAACCACAGCGATGGAGTATGCAGTAGCCATTGTAAGTATAACTTCATATTGTTTCCCCCCAACTCACAGCATAGGGGCATTTGTAACACGGCGCGTATAGGCCTTTTCCAATTTCACCCATACATACTTAATCTTAGAGTACCGTGTCCAGTAGGAATGTGCGATTTAAAATTTTGTACACATGATTCATGAGTTGGACTTTTTAATCTTTAATCAGTTTGACATTGTGTTGGAGTTTTAGACGATGCAACATATTAGCATATGATGCATCTCCTACAGAATTACTGAGGATTCCTTATTCTCTCTAGTCTGCTTAGGTATCCTTTGTGTTGTGGCTGCTCAAGAAGCATGAAAATGTGTAAATATTGTGGTGTTTGCATCAGGCAGCACTGTGATTTTTTATGCCTTACTAGTATCTGCATAAACGCTCTTACAGGAAATTATGATGTGATTCAACAGCCAAAGAACGCTGGTGAAATAGCACGAGAAAATGTTCCCTTTTATATGTTTGTTGATGAAGAAACAGAGGCATACTTGAAGAATTCTAGTCTCTTGGACAGCAGGAATAGGGTTGGTTTATGGAGGATTATTCTGGTTCGCAATGTGCCTTATTCTGATGCTAGACGCAATGGAAAGGTTTGCTCTCCTAGTTTTCCTCTAAATCCTTCTGTTCACTCCTTGTAGAAAACATGGAAAACCAAGATACTGGAAGATAATATCATTTGTCTTAAAAGTGGAAGTATTTTTAAAAATTTTTTGGATACAAGGGGTTTGGTTGAACCCATTGTAGTCTGCATTGAGAAGTCTCTTTGTCGTTACACTTTTTCACATCACTAAGCAGAACATACTCTTCTCCTGTTTGTCTCTGTAGCTTTGCACATGTGCAGGTAAAAGTTGTGAGCTTTGATATTAACATATCTCTTCATGTCATTCCATTGAATGAACGAGATTTTCAGTTTGATTTGTGTCATATTCTCTTTTTCGGACCCTTAAAAAAACTACTAAGTGATGAAGCAAGAAAGCATCTTCAAAATACAAAAAAGAACCACGAATAATACAGTTATGAACAGAGAGGGAAAGGGCAAAGCAAAAACAGTAAGTGTCGCAAATCAATGTAACAGGCTCCTAGGAACTCCAAAGGTGATATAGAAATTCTACTGAAATTTTTGCCTAAGCGAGTGAAATGGGGAAAACCTGGAGTAGTTGACCCCCAGGTCATTGTTTGAGCAATTTGAACTTGATCTGAGGAGATTCTGAAGGAGATGATGAACTATAGGGGTTTGGAGACTCAGGCGACCCTGTGGAGTGATCGTGGATGGAAGATGTTGGCTGGAGATGTGCCACGTGTAGCCGCATGATGTCAAACCGGCAGGCAATAGAATCAGCCGATAGGCGCAGGCAAGCGTAGCGAATCACATAGATAAGCCCCTACCTGCCAGCGCGCGGATGGATAGGGCGGGCGAAGCGCGAAGGGGATGGATGTCTGAGCGGTTGAAAGAGTCGGTCTGTCAGCAGTAATTTGAGAAGACTCAGCATGTACTTTACTGCTCGTTGTCATTGATGATGTACTTTGGAAATAGGGTGGCTGTGAGGTGAGAGAATGCTCTTCTATAGGGGTAATGATGGCCATATTTGATTTTTGCGGTTCGGTGAACTTTACTGAAATCTTTACTTAAATATAAAACAGTTAACAGAGAGAATGGATCTACTATCTCCGATACCATTTAGAAAAAGAAGAAGAGGAAAGAGAATTTCGGGATTAACCAGCTTGATTATTCCCTCAAGCTGTTAGAGTTTAAATAGCAATATTCACGGGTTCTAATATAGGAGGGAATATAATGAACGCATAATATGAGAGAAGAATTATCGTAATGGATCCTAACTGATAACGGATCTCCTTAATTGTCACTGCAGTATATTTACAATATTCTTAACAGGATTGGAAAAAAATAAGGATGTTTCTTCTGCTAACAGAAAACCATTTTCCATAGGCATCAGCTTTGCATCTACACCCATATGTTTACATCTGTTGGGGAAAAAAATATCATATTATGAGAAAGTAGGATACGAATGATGGGGAGATATCTCGTTCCAGTTTCTCCTGCATGATACACAGTGCTTGATCTTGCGTCTAGTTATGAAAAGCACTATATTCTGACCATGCTGTTTGTAAGAAACCCCACAAAAAAGCAATGAACTTGGGTAGTCATGTACTGCTTTTACCTTTTAGTAAAATAAAGTATCTATTGTGGATTTTGTTGTTATCACCATATTAACGGTTGAGCTAATTTTTTACACCTCTCAGTGCACATCCTTCTATTTGTCACCTACTGAAGTTTCTAACTTGAAATGAATGTTAGCAGATTGAGGGATTCGCTCTTTTGATCGATTCCCTGTTGCTGTAATAGTTTAATCTTTCTTCCACAAAATGATGAGAAAAACCAACATTCCGAGATGTAATAGAATATACGCTGTAACCGTTATCATTCATCTGATATCAATGTGATTTGACATCGTTGTATTTTTTTTCTTTCATGGATTATAATTGGGGTATTATCACTTTTAGCCCGCGTCAGAAGCTATTTACATATGATAGCCGAAAAAGTATAAAATTTGTATAATTTTTGTATATACCATACATAATGTATATATATACAAAAAATATACAAATTTTATACATTTTTTCGGCTATTATTTTTACAGCGCCTATACAGTGTCATTTTTCCATTATATTTTCAGAAATCTTTCATCAACAAAGTTTGGATTTTAAAGAACACGTGAATTAGATATCAATGTGATTTGACACCATTGTATCTTTCTTTCATGGATTATATTTTCGGAAACTCTTTCAACTGTTAAGTTTGGATTTTAAAGAACATGTGATTTATGAATTTGCTTGAAAGAGATGTATCTCTGGCAGGTACCTAAGCTCCTACTACATAGGCTCTTTCCTAATGTCCGCTATTCAATTTGGATAGATGGAAAGCTTCAGCTCGTTGTGGATCCTTACCAGATTCTTGAGAGGTACATTTGGTTTGCTCCCTCTTGCATTCTTCTGCCTGCAGAACAAGTCATTCATTCTTTTTGTTGGTTTATACCTTCTAGTTTCAGTATCTCATCTCTACTTACTCAGTTTCATGAGTTTCTTCTTTTCTATTCCTTACCTCAGATTCTTGTGGCGCCAGAATGCTACTTTTGCAATTTCAAGACATTATAGACGGTTTGACGTCTTTGAAGAAGCTGAAGCTAATAAAGCTGCTGGGAAGTATGATAATGTATCCATTGACCACCAAATTGGCTTCTACAGGAAAGAAGGTTTAACTGCATATTCGGAGGCTAAGCTTCCTATTACTAGTGGTGGGTCCCTGTACACCTTATGTTCATTTGCCCACTCGCTCTCAAAATGTAATTAACTTAGCAAACTTTTTTCAGATGTTCCTGAAGGATGTGTTATCATAAAGGAACATATTCCCATCACAAATCTTTTCACCTGTCTGTGGTTCAATGAGGTTGATCGTTTTACCTCAAGGGACCAGTTGAGCTTTTCCACCGTTAGGGACAAATTGATGGCAAAGGTTAGCTGGAACATCAACATGTTTTTGGATTGTGAGAGGCGAAATTTTGTGATACAGGTATCCACAGCAGAACATCTTCCTTATTCCATACAAAATCTAAAAATTATTTCTTCCCTCCTCCCTTTTCTTTTGCTTTTTATTTGCCTTTCCTTTTCTTCAGCAAAGGTGGATAACCATATGCATATGTTGTTTTAAGTATCATATGATTCATTTATAGTTTCTACTGGCCCAAAATATTTCCTTGGTTAGTATGTAGGACTTTTCTGTGAGAACTGTTCCAAATTACTTTTGTGTGCGTTTCTTTTGATTTTTGGCTGCCCTTCTCATCTGTACACATCTCTACACATTTTTTGTTATAACTACATGTCCTAATGGAAAAGAGGTGGGAGATGATGAACTTTTGTTTTATATTGAGGGAAGTAGGTAATTTTGCCTACATAAATCTTGAGGGCGTCTGTAACTCAAATTGTTTACACATGCCAAGAATTCTTGGCAATTGTTAGGTGGTCAGTTGACTTCCAAATACCTAGAATGTGGATCATAATGTGATGAGGAATGTTGACTCCTACACAAAGCAAAGAAGTACTAGTATTGACTCATGGGCAAGGGGGTTTTGTTACGATTAGAATAAAATGGGAGCTGATAAGCAGTCACGTGAGATGCACGTGTGCAGAAGTTAGTTAGACAGTTAGTTTTCTGGAAGTTAGTTATAGTTTGTTACAAGTTAGTTACGAGTTAGTTACCAGTAGCTACAGCTGAATTCCTCTCATATAAGCTGAAATCACAGCTATTGTAATGCTCATTCAATTGTATTAGATTCTCAATGGAATATCTCTCCTTTTCTCTCTAAATTCTCGGAATCATTTCTCTTCCTAAGTCATCTGTTCAAGAGCAATTCTCTTCACTTGCTCTTTAGGATACTTAGATTTCCTTTAATTTCGTTAGCTGGTATCAGGTTTGTGGTGGACCTTACCCATTAGGAAAAAGGAAAAGAAAAAAAAAATCGTGAATTTTGGACTCATAGATGCAGAAAATGAGTCATAGATGAAGATATACATGGACTCAATATTAAAGGTATGGGAATATTTCTTTGGTCGGAGAAGATGAACAGTATTTTATTCTAAAGCTGGGGAAAGTTGGATATTACCTTTCCACTTTTTATGGTTATCTAGTTATTTGCCTTAATTTTTGCTGCGTATTACATCCTCTACTTTCTCATAGTATAAGAGTGTTTATACCAAATCTTTGCAGGCATACCATAGAGATTTACTGGAGCAAAGGGCTCACATGACAGTTGTGAGAGTTCATCCTCCACCCGCGTTGGTTCGTGATCATTTTTCTATTAAATTTCCAGTGAGAAGAAATCCAAAGCGTGGAAGAGGTGAAAGGAAGTCTAATTCAAGACGACATCGCAAAGTTGGTTCTGGGAGTAGGGGAGGCAGTAGTTTTTGATTTTCTTGCCCCCCTTGCGGCTGCTCCTCTTTTGCTGCAAAAGGAAAAAGAATATGCTCTCTTTTTTCAACCTATTTGTTGCTTATTGTTCAGCAAGATTAGGACAATTTTGATAGGTACTTGTCAAATGCGCGAAGAAAGAAATTGGTTTTGCTTTTTTTGAAAGTTGTGAATATCAATTCAATTTACATTGTAGATATCACTAATTGAAATAATAGGTTGGCTGATTCTTGTTTTATATCTAAACATATTTTCTGCTAGTAACACGGCAGAGTGAAGACCAACTTTTCGTGCTGGATTTCTTGTTAGCACGAACATGATATGTATGCTTGGGCATTGGATGCATAAGCGTATGGTCTAATGACAATCATATCCAAATTGATGGTGTTGAAATCATGTCCAGATTGGACATCCTTTAATTGGGCTCCAAAATGGACAGGGGATGTATAGAAATTATTTCCCTATTTAATAACTTTGTATACGCAAATGCAATACAAGGATCAGAACGCATAATATTGAAAGTAGCGGGTGAAACGTATGTTGAAAGTAGTCTTTTATGTCACATAATATTGGTATTTTGTTTTATCTGAGTCGTTTTTTCTTATCATTATTTCTCTCTTTTCCAATCATCTATACATTTTTGGGTCTGAGAAAGGCCTATGTAAGGTAAAATCATAATGGAAATTAACCCCTTGGGGATTATTTCCTTAAAATTATGTCTTAATTTAGAAAAATAATACGTACGTGTTTTGCATCCGTTTCGTATTGGACACACCAGTGTCCATGTCAGTACGAATACTAATCATTTATTACAAAAAGGAAACAAATGAAATCTGAAAACAAAAAGAGAAAGGTGAATAAGAGAAGTTAGTGACTGAAACGTTCTTCTTTTTTGTTATTTTAAGTGTCAAATTAGCTGTACTAAAGTAGCCACATTAGTTGTTCTCTTGAATTCTGAAACGCTCTCTCTATATACTACTAAAACCTTAACCATATTCCTTTCTTCACCCCCTTTTACCCGTTGAGCATTTGGGTATTGGATCCAAAGATTTGATTTTTGTGAATTATTTTGTACTCTGTCAAATGGATTGAGTAATGATCTTTTGTTACATTCTTAAAGATTGAAGCTTTATAGAGTTGGTCAAGAAGTAGTTTTTTCTCAATGGGGTCATCTGGTTTTTTCCTATTGTGTATGCTTCATTCTTTGGTGGCCTTAACTTGTGGAATTTTGATGATGTTTTGTGGCAATGAAGTATATGTATTTAGTCATGGGAGTGAAAGGGCCAGTAAATTGCTAGGATCAACAACTCATGATCAGTTGATAATTCGAACATCAGATTCATTTTCGGGTCTACTTTTGTTTGCAGTTGGGTTTCTTTTGTTGATGGTCGCATTTGTAAAAGACACAGAATTCCATAGTTTTTTTGCTAAGGGTTGTGTTTTTCTTCACGTAGCTATGGCTTTTTGGAGAATTTACTTTGAGAGAAAGGTTGAGGATCTTGGTGTTGATTGGGTGAGGCTTGTTATTGGGGACATTGCTTTGGGAATTTCTTGGGTTTTCTTTCTTGTCTACTCCTGGAAAGAAAAGTACGATTAGTCTTGGATTTAACCCCATGTATACACAAAAATTTAACGATTTTTTAGTGTTTTTTGAACTTTTTTATAGCAGTAATTTGTTATATTTTCTAGTTTTTAATCCCACTTGGTATGAACAATTAATTGTATTTATTTTTTTAGATGATTTGATTATGTAAGTGTTCTTTTAGCTGTCAGTTAGTAGAAGGTAAATCTATTTCACAGTTACATTTTCAATGTTATAAAGCATTGGTTGATTTTTATGTTCTATCCATAATACATTGAAATAGTTGTCCAAGAAAAGGAAAGAAGTAGACTGAAATCTGATGTGGTTTCTATATGCAAAATTCAATTCAATAGATGAAGAAAGGTAGGAGGGACAAATAACTTTGCAAATATCCAATATGTTTGATGTTGACGCATGCAAAGACATGTCTTTATTTTTGTCTCATGAATATTCATTGTCGGCAGAATCATTCAAAGGAAAATTGGATTTTGAAAACTTAATCTAATTTTTTTTTTTTGCAATAGAGGCGGAACCACGATTTCAATTTTTATGGGTTTTGAATTTTAGAATGACAATTTTAAATACTAAGAGTTATGTTCTAAATTTAATATTTGTACATATTTAATAATTTTTTTAATAGTTAATACAAATATATTATTTAATCAAAAGTTATTGAGTTCGGCCGAACCCATATTTAGATTTCTACCTCCATCCCGGGTAGCAATGCGATTTTTCAACTTATAGATGTATATGTCGCTAAAGGTAAAATATGTTTGACAGATATCTGTAAGATATTGGCATGTTGAGTTGACACTATCTTTATTTTTCGGGCATAATGTTATGTTATTATATTATGCTGAAAAAAAGAAGAAATAATGTCCTGTTGTGATCTTAATTAAGTTTAAACTTGTGATTAGAGCTTTGAATTCTCTCCCATATTTTCTGCGAAAGAGCATGATCCATGGGCAAGTTCAAATGTTGAGTTTCTGTTCATATTATATCTGAATTTAAAAAGAAAACATATGTTTTAAGACCCTAAAAATTAAACAAGGCATCTTACATTATACGATTTTGAATAAAGAATCCTAACTTCAAACGTGTTTGCTTAATTTGTCTCAAGAAGTTTTTGGAAAACAAAAGTTAAATATATATATATATATATATATATATATATATATATATATATATATATATTTTTTTTTTTTTTTTTTGTTGAAAAAGTACTTCGTCATTACTATTAAAGAAAAGTTCTTTTTAACACCACAATATTCACAAAATCTTAAAAATGATTACAAATATCCTAAAACATTTTCCTTTTGCTCAAGCTTTTATCCTATCACTATTTTAATATCCCAAATTCCTCTTTATTTTGTTTATAAATAGTCTTCATTGTTTAAGAGAATAAATTACTGCAACACTTAAAGTTAAACCAAAAAACATGTCTACCTATTATGATCAGTGGTAACTCGAATTCTTCGTTGATTTCCAAAAAGTTACATTTTACGTAATCCATCTAATTAATTACACAAATATGGGTGTTCATAAAAACCTAAAAAATTGATCCAAACCGAAAATCGAACCAAACCGACCAAAAAAATCGATACTTTTTAGGTTTGGTTTGGGTTTGATTTTGAATTTTAAAAACCGATCAAATTTGGTTTGGTTTTGATTTTAATCAAAAAATAACCGAAAAAATCCGAACCAAACCGACTATAGAAGTAGCTATTTAAATTTATTATTACACCAATATATATGTATATTTTTATATAAAGTTTCTAAAATTTTATGGTACATATTAGTCATTTATATTTTTAGTCTAGTTCGTTACTATTATAATAATCTAATTCTTTATTTTTATATTCTAGTATGATTGGTAATTAAATAATTCATCACTATTTGATTTAATTATCATCAATATATCTTGGTAAATGATAGATTTCTCAAAAAATAATTGGTTTGATAGTGTTACGTTGAAAATGTACTCGCCAGAATATATGTTTGGTAGTGTATGTCTCATAATTAAGAAAAAACCCGGTAAATAACCGAAAAATCGACAAAAATCGATAAAAACCGAATCGATAAAAAACCGACTTAATTTGTTTGGTTCTAATATTTGAAGAACCGACTTACTTGGTTTGGTTTCTTTTTAGGGAAAAACCGATCTAAACCGAACCATGAACACCCTTGTTCACGACACCAAAAAACCAAAACAAAATAAAATAAAAAATCAATAAATAAAAAGTGTGAAGTAGGGGGCAAATCGTCTATTTTGAACCTTTAGGGGCTGCTTTGACATTTCATAGAAAGTCGAGGTGAATAAAAGCAGCTACTGTTGTAAAACGTAACCAGGAATTTGTCCACATAAACCTCCCAAAAACCCTGTCTTGCTGACGAGAACAAAGGAGTCATAGGTATGTACTTTGAAATCTGAAATTTTTGCTATATTTTGGCGATTAAATTTTGTAATTATTCTTCTATTCCATGTTGTTTTTTTTTAAAAAAAAAAAAAAATGAAATTTTAGTAGGTCACACGTGTAAACCCTCGCCGATTTTGATATTAGGGTTTTGTGTATTTTACCCAACTCTGCTGAGATGAAAGAACTTAAATTTAGATGTTTATTTGAGCTTCACGACTTATAAAATTCCAATCGTAAAATATTTTCTTATTGGTTCTTTTTTGTTTCTTATGTTCTGAATTCTGATCTGAGGTACTTTGTGACAATTGAAGTTTTCAGAATTTATGAATTCAGATCATTTTCTGCAATTAAAGGTGCTTGTTTCGTATTAAAACAGCTTTGTTTATTTTAATAATTTGTCATGCATGCACTTATGGGCTTTTTACCTGTTTGCTTCGGTTAATGATAATTACTTAATTGACTAGAGAAGTGACACATGTGGAATTTGCATTGCATTCGTAGCTAGTTTTTCATATCTTACATAGAATAATTTAGCTTGTGTTCCCTTTTTTCAAAAGAATGATTGTGGTATTTAGGCCAGCTTATGCCACCTTGACCATTTCACCAGTTACCTGCCAACCTGCCACCACCCACCAGCATAGGTATCGGATTACTCTGTCTCCCAAGGCTTAGACGAATGTGAAAAAATCACCTAGTGTTTTTTGTGTGTTATTTATTAGTTATTTGATATGATAACTCCCACCCCCAAACTGCACCCTACTTGGGAACCCAGCAGCAGCTTTAACGACTTTGATCCCTTAGTGTCTTGAACCCCGACCTCATGGTCCGATCTAGAGGGTGCTAAACACAAGGCTATCCCTTGTTACCCCGCACCCTCAAACGTAAGTTGATATACTTGTTTATTTGCCAAAAATCTTGGTCTTATCAGAATTAAGTTCTTTTGGCTATGGGGAGGGGAGCTACTTCTATGATAATAATCTTTGGCACACTTCACGTGTAAAAGGATTAAAAGATACTTACAGACATAGATAAGTGTCTTTGTCTTTCGTTCTAAAGATATTAGCTGGGGAAGGGTGTCAAATAAGGTGGGGGTATAAATAAGAAATTCTGTCATATGAGAGCCTTTTATATTGAAATTGCTTGAAACTACTAGAGCGCGTGTTGATACTAAGAAATTTTCTCTAGTTATGATTGCTGGAATGCAAAAGAGTAAAATCATAACTAGGGCTGGGTGTATTATGTGGAGATAACATTGTATGTAATTTTCCTCTTGATCTAATAAAAAAATAGTACTATGTGTTTTTCCTTTTCCTTTTTATTAGTAAAGGATGAGCGAAATGCAGTAAGATATTGCAGAGGTATTCTAGACTCTAAAGCTCTCCCTTTGTGGTAATTAAAAAGAGAAGAAAATTTTCAGAAGATGGTAAAATTCTTGTAACGGCTTTGTATTCTCCTCTCGTACATGTCTTCTTATGGGTGGTGCCATGGTGGTTAGATATTTGAAATCGGTCATCAGCACTTTTTATTCTCAATTGATCACGAGTCGCTAGAAGTTTGATCAGTTTAAAGTGTGATAGTGGAAAATTCAATTTGAAATGATAATTGGTAGGGTAACATTTTGGTCTGTGCAGCTTCTTTGATTGACAAAGTTATAATATTAAAGGTTATCAGTACTTTAGACAGTTACCTTTGTAACTGCATTGCCGGAAAAGAAAGGGACTAAACAAGAAGTCCCTGAAGACTTGTAACACCATACCACAAGTCATATGGTGGACTCTTTGACTTGAAAGAAACAGTAGAAATTTTGTTGGCAAAAGGACAAATATACTTGGCCTTAAACACATGTATTGCTTTACTAGCTTCTTGGTGCATCTTGTCCCTTATAAACAATGTACATTCAATGTTATACACGATACGGGAGTTGCACAATTTGTAATTTCTTTTTGTAGCATTGGCTCGGTGGGAGTTTACCATCTTTAAAATTTCTCTTTACTTATAAAAGAAAAGATAGTTACCTTTGATGGGGCTTTTGTCTTTTGGAAGGCTTGTTCTATTAATATCCTTTGATTTTTGTATATATTTTGTTCTTGGTTGATTTATGACTCTATATTAGAATGCTAATCGGATAGCCATCATCAATCTTTTGTTTCCTAACTCTTGCAGTTTTGTTTTTGGAAGAATGGGCGGACTACCAATAGAGAGCACTTCAATGGCCATATCTTTGTCGCAACTTCCAAAAGATGAAAAGGCAGCTCCCTCTACAGTCCCTGCAGATTCAAAGCCAAAGAAGAAGATTTGCTGTGCTTGCCCAGAGACGAAGAAACTGAGGGATGAATGCATTGTGGAACATGGTGAATCCGCTTGTGAGAAATGGATTGAGGCTCATCGTAAATGCCTACGAGCTGAAGGCTTCAATGTCTGAAATTAGTTATAGAACTAATTTTCCAAAAGAGAAGAAAGCTGATATAGTTATGTAGAATGTCCGGTTTATGTTGGTATTGCATAGATTAATTAGCTAAATTCTTACAGATTATTTATACAAAACATTTTTTCCGCATTTTCAGAATAAAGCAGGACGGCATATTTTTTTTTTAATAAATAAATTGCTTTCTGGGACAGGAAAAAGTGCAAATGATTTGGTTTCCGTTACTTCTGTGAAGAGAATGTGAAAAGTGGACCTCGTACAGTTCTATGCTTCAAACTATCAGCATGTCGCTAAAATGGAAGAAATGCAGGCTAAGAAAGATGTTGAAGCTCTGTACCGATATTAAATTTAACTTATTTGTATAAAAAGAAGTAAATGACACCACTTAAGCAAAAAGGCCTAGTGATCCAGTGGTTAAGTGCTTCTAAGCTCCTATTAAGAGCGAGAGTTAATTACTGTTGGCGGTAGATTTACGTTTTTATCATTTTGACTATCAAAATAAAATGTGTGTTAGTGAGGGCTGAGGCTTGATCCACTGACCTCTAACAAAATTGAAGAGCTATAAGACCACATAATCTAACTAGTTAAAACTGACAATATATAATAGAGGACATCCAGAAAAGACATTTATAGTACAGAAAATACATAAAATAGAAATTAGAGTTTTAGTATTTATTTGAATTGTGTGCTTTTTAAATATGATGTCATTTTTAATTACTTGTTCACTTTTTTTCTTTACTTATCAAAAATATGTGATACTCCTTAAGAAAAATTCTGGGGTGATTGGTAGCAATGGCCCTTTAAGTGGCTGCTCTTAAAATAGTATTTTCATTTTAAAATGTATTTAAAAATAACCTCCGGACCATATATATTTATCGAAATATGGTCAAATATATCCCTGTACTATTCGAAATAGTTTAAATATATCCTCCGTTTGAGTATCTGGTCTGCTATATCCCTACCGTTATACTTTTGCACTAATTTGCCCCTAATTTTGACGGAGAGACACGTGACAACCTAAAAATCAAATAACCCACCCCCCAATTTTAAAATATCCGATTCACTTTACAAACCCACCCCTTAACTTGAACCATGCCCGACCCATTCCCCTCTAAATTCTCTTTATTTTTCTTTTCATTTTCTTTCCTTTTTTTCTTTACATCCTTCTCTCTCTTCTACACTCCAAATCAATGTTAAAACCCAACTACTTTCAGTCACAAATTAATTAATCTCCCAAACTAGTTCCTTCCACCGGTTCAAATCTCAGGAGCTATCGTGATAGAACTCGAAATTTTAAGACCCAAAATTTCTTTTCTCAATTATCAAATCTAGCTGCTTTCAAATTTATCAGTACAGTAACCAAATTGTAGCTCAAGCAGACAATTCCATTTTCAAACCCAAATGATTTTTCAAGTTCAAGTGTAATTTCCATATTGCCAATCACGTCTTCAAATTTTGGATGCAAATCAACAGCCCAAGGGGTTCAATAATCAAGCAATTAAAATTTCTCTATGCGCCACATTTATGTTGCTTGCATACATAAAACCCCTAACTTGAGCTCCCAATCACTCATGGACATGAAAGACAAATTGGACTTGAAGTTGGCTCTAAAGACGCCACTGTTTCCATGAAGCCTACAAACTTTACCCCAAATGCACTGTAAATGTTTGCCATTCGCTTCTCGAGGTGACATTTTACTTCTTTCTTAGTGTTCACTTCTCAGATCTTAATCAACGAAGTGTTTGGATACTGGTGTGATTTCGACCTTTTGTATCCAAGAAAAGTTCGCCTAACGTATAGTCTGATCCGTTCTCCTTGGCATCCTTTCACCATCTTCGATTCAACTGTTTTGGGGCTGTGACGATTTTCGAAAATGCCTGCAAAGAAGAAACCAAATTAAGGGGAATGGGTCGGGTATGGTTCAAGTTAATGGGTGGGTTTGTAAAGTGAATCGGATATTTTAAAATTGGGGTGGGTTATTTGATTTTTTGGTTGCCACTTGTCTCTTCGTCAAAATTAGGGGCAAATTAGTGCAAAAGTATAACGGTAGGGATATAACTGACCAGATACTCAAACGGAGGGTATATTTAAACTATTTCGAATAGTACATGAATATATTTGACCATTTTTCGTATATTTATTGCTTGTCATGGATTCTATACTAGATTGGTAGATTTTATGCTTTACTCCATCTATATGGTTAATTGTTCACTACCTTTATTCGATTGGTATGACTTTGTGATTGTTTAATCGTTTACCAAGCTCTATCATATTGGCATAACTTTATGTTATCTGCATTCGACCTACTTGTCAAATTGTTCACAAAACTCTATTTGGTTGGCGTGATTTTGTGCTTGTTCAATTGTTCACTGAACTCTACCAGATTGAAATAATTTCGTGTTATCTTAAAATTTACAATTTCAATTTCGATAAAATCACCCCAAATCTACTCTGATCTCAAATTTGAAATAAAAACTAAAAATACCAACACAAACGATCCCCAGTCACCAAGTTAGTCAAATAACACCAAATCAGTAAGATCCTCTTCGTTTCTTCAACATTTTCGAAGGACAAGAATGAAGTACTGAGATTTTTAAAACAAATTTTAAAACAAATCACTAAATTAGTATTTGAACTAAAAATTTAAGCAGCAATTATCAACATTCAGACGATTTTAACAACAATCAATCATTAACTTTCAGTTTTTAACCTCAAACAAGAATTTCAAACTTCTAATATTGAAGAACTATAGTGTTCTTAGTGAAGAAGAAGCTTATTTTCGCAACAAAGTAATAAACGAGATAAATATTTAAAGACCAGTCCCTTAGGGAGACAACCTGTGCAATTTTGTAAAAGTTCTGCGTACGCCACTGCATGGAATGTAATATGCCTTTCTTCCACATCGTCTAATACTCCGGTAAACACCAATCTTTCTTTTTTCTCAAACTGCTAAGCGTCTGAATCTCGCCCAGGAGCGTATCCAAGATTTAAATTTAATAGGTTCAAACTTGCACTGAACTAGTTAAATCTATAATTCGCACGGAAAGTTATAGTTAAATTGAACCAATAGATCTTAGGCTACATCTGCCTCTGACCCAGCCCCTTCAATCTACCACGTACCCCCACCTTTTTATCTCTAGCTCTGACTTGTGGCTCAGTAAGTGTATTTGCAGTAGCTATTTTCGTGCAACTTCAGTGTTCCTTTTGCAAGGTTGATGGCTTTAGGTGATTCTTGAACCTGCTTCTGCTACTCTGGTTCTTCTCTAATTTTATTAAGTCTCACATAGTCAACGGGCTACACGCATGATATGATTACTTAAATCCATACTTTTAGCAGTTATTTTCATTTCTCTTTCTTTGTTTTGATATTTGGAAGCTGCAAGCAAAGGCTGAATAGGGAGAGGATCCTATTAGATTGGGGGATGATAATTTGTGTGATCCTAGTTTGATATTTTTCTTCACCAACTAAATTTGAGCCAGCCAAATTATCCTGGCCTGTTTTTGTTGACGGCTTCTGTTTTTGAATTGCATTCCTCTTTGAGCTCTCTTTTACAATGATGAACACCTGTGCAAATGCAAGCATGTCACACGGACTACAAATAGATATATATGATCAACTCGGATATCTTAATTGTCTGAAATTTGATTAAGCTTCATATACGTGTTGTCTACTTGACTTATGATGGAGTATACATTGAAACAAGGTGAGATCACATATGCGGACAGCCGTTGTTTTATTCTTCAGCTGGGACAATTGTACTACTCTGTCCATTAGATCTTGATGATCACAGCTCATTGGTTAAACTGTAAAATCTCCCTTCAATATTGTGTCCCTGCTCCCTCCCCTAAACAACCCAAAGATAAAAAAGGAAAGCCAAAATATTTCTGTGGACAGGTTAAACGTTTGAAGATATTGGGTGAACTGGTCTTCCTAAGCCAAAGATCGATGTAGGAGAACTCTTCTAGGGGATGGTTCTATTGGAATGTCTTTGTCACCAATCTGACTCGCAATTTGTAACGACCCGGTCGGTCGTTTTGAAAGTTAGAGCCCCGAACCCCTATTAACTGCTTTCTCCATATCTATTTCTGCTATTGTGACTTGCCGGGATGATTGGTTTTGAGTTTTGGAGTGTTTTGGGACACTTAGTCCCTAAATGAGAGCTTAAGTCTTAGAATTTGGACCGTAGTCGGAATTGTGTGAAGACGGTTCCGGAATAGAATTCCGTCGGTTCCGTTAGCTCCGTTAGGTGATTTTGGACTCAGGGGCGTGTCCAGATTGTATTTTGGAGGTCCGTAGCTTATTTAGGCTTGAATTGGCGAAAATCAAATTTTTGGAGTTTTGAACCGGTAGTGAAAATTTTGATATCGGGGTTGAATTCTGATTTCGGAAGTTGGAGTAGGTCCGTAATGTTGAATATGACTTGTGTGCAAAATTTGGGGATATTCGGACGTGGTTTGATAGGTTTCGGCATTTGTTGTAGGAATTTGAAGTTTCAAGTTCTTTAAGTTTGAATTGGAGGGTGATTCGTGATTTTAGCGTTAGTTGATATGATATGTGGGCTCGACTAAGTTCGTATGGTGTTTTAGGATTGGTTGGTATGTTTGGTTGAAGTCCCGGGGGGCCTCAGGTGAGTTTCAAGTGCTTAACAGATCAAAAGTTAGATTTGAGTTCCTGCTGAAGTCTTCAGGCATCTGTCATTTTCGCACCTGCGGTGGAGAGACCGCAGGTGCGTGATCGCACGTGCGGAGAGGAAAGCGCAGAAGCGGAAAAGTGGAGGAGTGCCAGGGGTCGCAGGTGCGAGGTGAATTCCGCATCTGCGATGCTCGCAGATGCGTCAGGGTCATCGCAAGTGCGCAATGTCCGCAGAAGCGGAAGGGATTTCCGCATGCGCGCACGTGCAGGTGCGGCCCTTTCATCGCAGGTGCGAAGGCAGATGTGGTAAGTGATTTGCGCAGATGCACACATTTTGCTGCACAAGCACACCCGCAGGTGCGAGCCCAGGCTCCGCATGTGCGGAAATACCTGGGCAGTGGTTAAAACCAAAGGGCTTCGCGATTTTCTTTATTTTTGGACTTTGCAACTCGATTTAGGGCGATTTTTGAGAGCATTTTCGAGAGATTTCTTGAGGTAAGTCCCTTGTGCTTATTTTTGATCAATAATCTTGCTTCCCCATGTATTTTCCCACCTAGTTAGTGTGTATTTAAGGTGAAAATTGAGAATTGGAGGCTAGGGATTTGGAAGTTTGATTTGTGGATTTGGAGGACCATTTGGTGTCGGATTTTAGTAAATTTGATATGGTTAGACTCGTGAGTGAACGGGCTTTCTTATTTTATGACGTTTACCCAATTCCGAGACATGGGCCCCACATGCGATTTTTGAGTTAATTTCAGAATTTTCGTTAAAATGTTGATTTCGTTAATTAGATGAGTATATTATTGTTTTATTTATGATATGTAATTGCTTTTGGCTAGATTTGGTCCATTCGGAGCCAGATATTCGTGAGAAAGGCATTGTGACCGATTGATTGAGCTTGGTTCGAGGTAAGTGGCTTGTCAAACTTTGTGTGGGGGAAATCCCCTTAAGATTTGGAACTATTGTGATATGTGAGCGCCGTGTACGTGAGGTGACGAGTACGTACACAGGCTAGTTGTGGTAAAACCCGATTTTCTTATTGAGTAGCAACATGTTTTCCTGTTATTTTGAGTTATACCATTTTAGTGAGTACTAATCTATTTTCATTCTTAATTGAGTTATTCCAATATGTGTAGCTATCATGTTTAGTCTAATACAACATGTCTACTTGTCTTAATTATTTATGTGAATTATGTGCAACATGCTTAGTGAATTTTCTGCTTTTTTCCTGACTGGTACTTAGTCTAAATTGTAAGAACTTCGTGATGCAGTGTTATTTCTATCATTCGCGATGCATATTTACTTTGGGACTACGGAACGGTATTCCGGGAGATCCTCCTGTACTGCATATTTACTTTGGGACTACAGAACGGTATTCCGGGAGATCCCCCTGTCTTGCATATTTACTTTGGGACTACGGAACGGTATTCCGGTAGATCCCCCTGCACATTTACTTTGGGTCTACGGAACGGTATTGCAGGAGATCTCCCTGCACATTTACGTTTGGGACTACGAGACGGTATCCCGGGAGATCCCCTGTTGTGTTTCTGTGTACTAAGCTGTTACCTTCTATGATTTCATTATTGTTAAATTTCAGCCTTTATTTTATTGCGGCATTACACTTTATATTATTTTATTATATATCTACCAGTAGGGCCTTGACCTGACCTTGTCACTACTCGACTGAGGTTAGGCCTGACACTTATTGGGTACCGATTGTGGTGTACTCATGCTATTTTCTACACATGTTTTTCGTGTGCAGATCCAGGTGCACCTTATCAGCCGTACTATCAGTGAGCCGGGACAGCTTTGGAGACTTCAAGATATATCTGCCGCGTCCGCAGACCTCAGAGTCCCCTTCTACTCTTTCTCATGTCCATTATCTTATGTATTTTTCCTTGTTAGATTCTGATATATAGGGACACTAAATTTTTCCTTCTGTAGTTTGTGATTCACGATGTTCCGGGTTTTAGAATTTGTTGTGTATTTTTGAATAGTTGGTTAATCTATATTTTTATTTCATTATTACGCAAAAAATTAGGCTTACCTAGTTGTAGAAACTAGGTGCCGTCATGACGTCACACGGAGGGAAAACTGGGTTGTGACAAGTTGGTATTAGAGCTCTAGGTTCGTAGGTGTCGTGAGTCACAAACCGGTTTATTTGAGTCTCGCGGATCGGTACGGAGACGTCTGTACTTATCTTCGGGAGGCTATGGAACTCTTAGGAAAATTTCACTACTTTGATTCCTTGTCGTGCAAATATTGTTGACTTCAGAGATTCTAAATTTCTGTATTCTATTCTCTCACAGATGGTGAGGACACGTACAAGCGGATCTAATGAACATGCACCCGCGCCCCCTGCTAGAGCCACGAGAGGCCGAGGCCGAGGACGTCTACGTGGTGTAGCCAGAGCACCCGCACGAGCTGCTACAGAGGAGCCCCCAGTAGCTCAAGCTGGAGGGCAGACACTTGAGATACCTATTGCTGCACCAGCCCTCCAGGTGACTCTAGCCCAGTTTCTGAGCATGTTCAGCACCTTAGCTCAGGATGGATTGATTCCACTTGCTCCTGCCACATCTCAGGACGGGGGAGGAGCACAGACTCCCATCGCCGGTACTCCAGAGCAGTGGGTTCAGGTCGACCGGATTCCAGAGATTGTACCAATGCAGCCGGTAGCTCTAGCTCAGCCCGAGGTTAGGGCAGCATATTCTGAGGTAGAGAAAGAGGTACAAGAAGTACCACCCACCTACTTTCAGCGGATTGGGTACAGATGATGCTCAGGGTTTTCTGGAGGAGTGTCATCGTATTCTCCGTATTATGGGCGTAGAAGAGACGAGCGGGGTTTCTTTTACTACATTCCAGCTTAGAGGAGCAGCCTATCAGTGGTGGCGTGCTTATGAGTTGAGTAGTCCGGCTGAGGCACCTTTACTTACATGGACTCAGTTCTCGGACATGTTTTTGAGAGAGTATGTCCCTCAGAGCCTCAAGGACTCATGTCGCGTGGAGTTTGAGTACCTGCGCCAGGGTGCTATGACTGTGTTAGAGTATGCAGTTTGCTTCAATGATTTGGCCCGACATGCACCGACCTTAGTTGCCACAGTTTGAGAGAGGGTTCGACGGTTTATTGAGGGTCTCCATCCTAGCATCCGGAGTAGTATGGCCAGGGAATTGGAGATGGATATTTCTTATCAGCAGGTTGTAGGTATTGCCAGGAGATTCGAGGGAATATTTGCCTGGGATAGAGAGGAGAGGGAGGCCAAGAGGTCTCGAGAGGCTGGTTATTATTCTGGAGCTCGTGCCCTAGCAGCTCGCCATGGTAGGGGTTATGTGAGCCGCCCCGTTCATTCAGCTCTTCCAGCCTCCAGCGGTGTTCCAGCTCCTTCTAGACCCCAGGAGCCTTATTATGCACTGCCAATATCTAGTGTGCCTCCTGCACGGGGTGTTCCTAGCGGCCAGTCCAGCAGATCTGGCCTGATCCAGTCACAGCAGCCACGCCCTCCTAGAGCTTGTTTTGAGTATGGCGACACTAGCCACATGGTGAGGGATTGCCCCAGGATTAGGATTTCAGCCACAACGTGCTCCACGGGGTCCTCAGGCTATGATTACAGCACCAGCTGCCACCCCACCTGCTCAACTAGCTCGCGGTGGAGGTCGGGGAGGTAGAGGTCGCCCTAGAGGGGGAGGCCAGGCCAGATATTATGCACTTCCTGCTCGTATAGAGGCAGTTGCTTCTGATTCTGTCATTACAGGTATTGTTCCGGTCTGTCATAGAGATGCGTCGGTATTATTTGACCCAGGCTCTACATATTCTTATGTGTCCTCTTATTTTGCTCCGTATTTGGGCGTATCTCGGGATTCTTTGAGTTCCCCTATTTATGTATCTACTCCTGTGGGATATTCTCTTGTTGTGGACCGCGTGTATTGGTCGTGTTTGATTGCTCTTAGTGGTTTTGAGACCAGATCTGATTTACTATTGCTCAGCATAGTGGACTTTGATATTATTTTGGGTATGGACTGGTTGTCTCCCCATTAAGCTATTCTTGATTGTCACGCTAAAACCGTGACGCTGGCTATGCCAGGTTTACCGCGATTAGAGTGGAGAGGTACCTTAGAGTATACTCCCAGCAGAGTTATTTCTTTTCTTAAAGCTCAACGAATGGTTGAGAAGGGGTGTGACGCATATCTAGCTTATGTGAG
Organism: Nicotiana tabacum; assembly: GCF_000715075.1. Taxonomy (NCBI): domain Eukaryota; kingdom Viridiplantae; phylum Streptophyta; class Magnoliopsida; order Solanales; family Solanaceae; genus Nicotiana; species Nicotiana tabacum. The sequence goes on along the minus strand of NC_134081.1, from coordinate 87,020,090 downwards.
AGATGTTAGTATTGATACCCCTATAGTTGAGTCGGTTTTAGTAGTGAGGGACTTTCCAGATGTGTTTCCAGCTGTTCTTCCGAGCATGCCGCCCGACAGAGATATTGATTTTGGCATTGATTTGTTGCCGGGCACTCAGCCCATCTCTATTCCTCCATATCGTATGGCTCCTCCTGAATTGAAGGAGTTGAAAAAGCAGTTACAAGAATTGCTTGATAAAGGCTTCATTCGGCCCAGTGTGTCACCTTGGGGTGCTCCTGTCTTATTTGTGAAGAAGAAGGATGGTTCTATGCGGATGTGTATTGATTACCGCTAATTAAACAAAGTCACAGTGAAGAACAGGTATCCATTGCCTCGTATTGATGACTTATTTGATCAGTTACAAGGTGCCAGAGTATTTTCCAAGATTGACTTACGTTCAAGTTATCATCAGTTGAATATTCGGGAGCCGGATATCCCGAAGACTGCTTTTAGGACCAGATATGGTCACTATGAGTTTCTTGTGATGTCTTTTGGGCTGACCAATGCCCCAACAACTTTTATGCACTTGATGCACAATGTGTTCTGGCCCTATCTTGACTCATTCGTCATTGTGTTTATTGACGACATTCTGGTATACTCCCGGAGTCGGGAGGATCATGAGCAGCACCTGAGGACTGCACTTCAGACCTTGAGAGAAAAGAAGTTATATGCAAAATTTTTAAAGTGTGAGTTTTGGCTAGACTCAATGGCATTCTTGGGTCATATAGTATCGAGTGAGGGGATCCAGGTGGATCCACAAAAGATTGAAGCAGTGCAGAGTTGGCCCAGACCATCCTCAGCTACAGAGATCCGGAGTTTTCTTGGTTTGGCGGGGTATTACCGTCGCTTTGTAAAGGAATTCTCATCTATTGCAGCACCTATGACCAAGTTGACCCCAAAAGGGTTCTCCGTTCAGGTGGACAGAGGAATGTGAGGAGAGCTTTCAGAAGCTCAAGACAGCTTTGACTACAGTCCCAATATTGGTATTACCTACAGGTTCGGGGTCTTATACTGTATATTGTGATGCATCGCGGATTGGTCTCGGTGCGGTATTGATGCAGGATGGTAGGGTGATTGCCTACACATCCAGACAGCTGAAGGTGCACGAAAAGAACTAACCTGTCCACGACCTTGAGTTAACAGCTATTGTTCATGCCTCGAAGATATGGCGGCACTATTTGTACGGTGTCCCTTGTAAGATCTATGCTGATCACCGGAGTTTGCAGCATCTATTCAAACAGAAGGACCTTAACTTGCGTCAGCGGAGGTGGTTGGAGTTGCTTAAAGATTATGATATCACCATTTTGTACCATCCCGGGAAAGCCAATGTGGTAGCTGATGCATTGAGTCGCAGGGCGGAGAGTTTGGGGAGTTTAGCATATCTACCAGTAGCAAAGAGGCCATTGGCATTGGATGTTCAGGCCTTAGCCAGCAAGTTTGTGAGATTGGATATTTTTGAGCCGAGTCGAGTATTGGCTCTTATGGTCTCTCGATCTTCTCTTTATGATCATATCAGGGAGCTTTAGTGTGATGACCCTCATCTGCTTGTACTGAAGGACACGGTCCAGCATGGTGATGCTAAGGAGGTCACTATTGGAGATGATGGTGCATTGAGGATTCAAGGTAGGCTATGTGTGTCCAATGTGGATGGTTTGCATGAGTTGATTCTCCAGGAGGCTCACAGTTCACGGTACTCTATTCATCCAGGTGTCGCAAAGATGTATCAGGACTTGAAATAGCATTACTGGCGGAGGAGAATGAAGAAAAACATAGTAGAGTATATGGCTCGATGTCTGAATTGCCAGCAGATAAAATATGAGCATCAACGACCAGGTGGATTGCTTCAGAAGTTAGAGACTCCGGAGTGGAAATGGGAGCGGATCACTATGTATTTAGTTGTTGGACTCCCACGGACTCAGCGGAGGTTTGATGCAGTTTGGGTGATTGTGGATAAGTTGACCAAGTCGGCTCATTTCATTCCTATGATGACTACCTATTCTTCCGAGCAGCTAGCTCGAATCTACATCCGTGAGATTCGTCAGGCTTCATGGCATACCAGTATCTATTATCTCTGACCAGGGTACGCAGTTTACATCACGGTTCTAGAGAGCTGTACAACATGGATTGGGTACTAGGGTTGAGTTGAGCACAACATTTCACCCTCAGACGGACGGGCAGTCCGAGCGCACTATTTAGATATTAGAGGATATGCTCCGTGCGTGTGTGATAGATTTTAGAAGTGCTTGGGACCAGTTCTTGCCACTTGTGGAGTTTGCTTACAATAACAGTTACCAGTCCATCATTCAGATGGCGCCGTATGAGGCTCTGTATGGTAGGCGGTGTCGGTCCCCAGTGGGTTGGTTCGAACCCGGTGAGGCCAAATTATTGGGTACGGACTTGGTTCAGGATGCCTTGGAAAAAGTGAAGGTGATTCAGGATAGACTTCGCACAGCCCAGTTCAGACAGAAGAGTTATTCAGACAGGAAGGTTCGCGATATGGCATTCATGGTTGGAGAGCGAGTCTTGCTCCGGGTTTCGCCTATGAAGGGCGTTATGAGGTTTGGAAAGAAGGGCAAGCTCAACCCAAGGTTTATTGGTCCTTTTGAGGTATTGCGTCGAGTTGGGGAGGTTACTTATGAGCTTGCCTTGTCTCCCAGTCTAGTAGGAGTTCATCCAGTATTCCATGTTTCTATGCTCCGAAAGTATCACGACGATCATTCCCATGTTTGGATTTCAGCTCAGTTCAATTAGACAAGGATCTATCCTATGTTGAGGAGCCAATGGCTATTTTAGACAGACAGGTCAGAAGGCTAAGATCAAAGAACATTGCTTCCGTGAAGGTTCATTGGAGGGGACAACCGGTCGAGGAGGCGACTTGGGAGACCGAGCAGGATATGCGCAGCCATTATCCTCATCTTTTCACCACTTCAGGTATGTCTCTATGCTCGTTCGAGGACGAACGATTGTTTTAAGAGGGGGAGGATGTAACGACCCGGTCGGTCGTTTTGAGAGTTAGATCCCTGAACCCCTATTAACTACTTTTTCCATATCTATTTCTGCTATTGTGACTTGCCGGGATGATTGGTTTTGAGTTTCGAAGTATTTTGGGGCACTTAGTCCCTAAATGAGAGCTTAAGTCTTAGAATTTAGACCATAGTCAAAACTGTGTGAAGACGGTTCCGGAATGGAATTCTGTCAGTTCTGTTAGCTCTGTTAGGTGATTTTAGACTCAGGAGCGTGTCCAGATTGTGTTTTGGAGGTCCGTAGCTTATTTAGGCTTGAATTGGCGAAAATTAAATTTTTGGAGTTTTGGACCGGTAGTGGAAATTTTGATATCGGGGTCGAATTCTGATTCCGAAAATTGGAGTAGGTCCGTAATATTGAATATGACTTGTGTGCAAAATTTGGGGACATTCGGATGTGGTTTGGTCGGTTTCGGTATCGGTTGTAGGAATTTGAAGTTTCAAGTTCTTTAAGGTTGAATTGAAGGGTGATTCGTGATTTTAGAGTTAGTTGATGTCATATGTGGGCTCGATTAAGTTCGTATAGTATTTTAGGATTAATTGGTATGTTTGGTTGAGGTACCGGGGGACCTCACGTGAGTTTCGAGTGCTTAATGGATCAAAAGTTAGATTTGAGTTGTTGCTGAAGTCTTCAGGCATCTGTCATTTTCGCACCTGCGGTGGAAAGACCGCAGGTGCGTGATCGCACGTGTGGAGAGGAAAGCGCAGAAAGGAAAAGTGGAGGAGTGCCAGGGGTCGCAGGTGCGAGGTGAATTCCGCATCTGCGATGCCCGTAGATGTGTCAGGGTCATTGCAGGTGCGCAATGTCCGTAGAAGCGGAAGGGATTTCCGCATGCGCGCACGCGCAGGTGCGGCCCTTTCATCGTAGGTACGAAGGCAGAGAGGGTAAGTGATTTGCGCAGATGCGCACATTTTTCCGTACAAGCGCACCCGCAGGTGCGGAAATACCTGGGCAGTGGTTAAAACCGAAGGGCTTCGCGATTTTTGTCATTTTTGGACTTTGCAACTCGGTTTAGGGCAATTTTTGAGAGCATTTTCGATAGATTTCTTGAGGTAAGTCCCTTGTGCTTATTTTTGATCAATAATCTTGCTTCCCCATATATATTTCTACCTAGTTAGTGTGTATTTAAGGTGAAAATTGGGAATTGGAGGCTAGTGATTTGGAAGTTTGATTTGTGGATTTAGAGGACCATTTGGTATCGGATTTTAATAAATTTGATATGGTTAGACTCGTGAGTGAACGGGCTTTCATATTTTATTACTTTTACCTAATTCCGAGACGTGTGCCCTACAGACGATTTTTGAGTTAATTTCGAAATTTTCGTTAAAATGTTGATTTCGTTAATGAGATGAGTCTATTATTGTTGTATTTATGATATGTAATTGCATTTGGCTAGACTTGGGCTATTCGGAGCCAGATATTCGTGGGAAAGGCATTGTGACCGATTGATTGAGCTTGGTTCGAGGTAAGTGGCTTGCCTAACTTTGTGTGAGGGAAATCCCCTTAAGATTTGGAACTATTGTGATATGTGAGCGTCGTGTACGTGAGGTGACGAGTACGTATACGGGCTAGTTGTGGTAAAACCCGATTTTCTTACTGAGCAACAATATGTTTTCCTGTTATTTTGAGTTATATCATTTTAGTGAGTACTAATATATTTTCATTCTTAATTGAGTTATTCCAATATGTGTAGCTATCTTGTTTAGTCCAATACAACATGTCTACGTGTCTTAATTGTTTATGTGAATTATGTGCAACATGCTTAGTGAATTTTCTGCTTTTTCCCTGACTGGTACTTAGTCTAAATTGTAAGAACTTCGTGATGTTATTGTATTTCTATCATTCGCACTGCATATTTACTTTGAGACTACGGAACGGTATTCCGGGAGATCTCCCTGTCTTGCATATTTACTTTGGGACTACAAAACAGTATTCCGGGAGATCCCCCTGTACATTTACGTTTGGGACTACGAGACGGTATCTCGGGAGATCCCTTATTTTGTTTCTGTGTACTAAGCTGTTACCTTCTATGATTTCATTGTTGTTAAATTTAAGCCTTTATTTTATTGCGGTATTACACTCTATATTATTTTATTATATATTTACCAGTAGGGCCTTGACCTGACCTCGTCACTACTCGACCGAGGTTAGGCCTGGCACTTACTTTGATTCCTTGTGGTGTACTCATGCTACTCTCTGCACATATTTTTCATGTGCAGATCCGGGTGCACCTTATCAGCCGTACTATCAATGAGCTGAGACAGCTTTGGAGATTTCAAGGTATATTTGCCGCGTCCGCAGACCTCGGAGTCCCCTTTTACTCTTTCTCATGTCCATTATCTTCTGTATTTTTCCTTGTTAGATTCTGATATATAGGGACACTAGATTTTTCCTTCTGTAATTTGTGATTCACGATATTCCGGGTTTTGGGATTTGTTGTGTATTTTTGAATAGTTGGTTAAATTTATATTTTATTTCATTATTCCGCAAAAATGCTAGGCTTAACTAGTTGTAGAGACTAGGTGCCGTCACGACGTCACACGGAAGGGAAATTGGGTCGTGACAATAATAATAAGGACAATTATGAATATATATATATATATATATATATATATATATATATATATATATATATATATATATATATATATATAGAGAGAGAGAGAGAGAGAGAGAGAGAGAGAGAGAGAGAGAGATGGATGTCTCCTCCTTACAAGATTAGCCTATTAGGGTGTGTTAGAATACAATTGTCTTCTTATTGCCCACAATATTTGGTGAGAAGTTGATACCAAATGGTAGCTCTAATAGCTGTGTGCCATCAAGCCCGCTTTAAGCCGTGATAAATGTTATTGTTCTCATGAAAGTAACTCGTTTAAAATTATTTTACATATGAAGATCATGACAACTGGGAAAAGGGTGTCATTTGAATATAATGGAAATATTATGTTTTCACTGTCAGTCAAGCTACTATGGAGGGGCAAGTAACAAATGAAATTTGAAAGAAGGATAATTTCTGCTGACACATGCTGTTTACCCGAAAAATGGATAGAGTTGAATTTGTATGTAGTTCTAAGGATATGTGATATAACTTGACACAAATCATAAAGATGAATAAAAATATCAAAAATTGACTATAAAGAGTAAAAAATAAGCAAAGTTGCAAGGAGGAGGATTTAAGGATTGAGCAAGATAAGTCAACCTATGAAGCTAAAAAAAGATAATTGTGAATGTATGAGAGTATATGATATCTGAGTTACAGTGTATGCAAAACTTGATCCTTTACAGAAATAATAATCAACCCCTTTATAGTGGAGGGATCTTACTTTAGATACAATTAAAAATATATAGTGGGAGACCTATGATAAATCAATTTTTCCATAATTCCTGCCAAGATTCTCTCTCCTAGTGCGGTTGCAACAACTCTTGTCTATGAGCTCAATATTGTCTCGAGCTCGATATCGACTCGAGCTCTCGATCTTGACTCGAGTTCGATTCTGACTCGGAGCCTTGTATTGATTCGGGGACGGTGTTGATCGGTTTCTGCCTCGTAAGCTCGGTAGCTTCATCATAGTTCGATTTGGATTCGAGCTCGATAATGATATCGAGCTCGACATTGATCGGTCCCTAGGGCTCGAAGCTTGATGACCTGACTTCGCACTTCAACCTAATATTTGATCCAATGCATTACCATTTCGACCAGTTCGTACGAAGGACTAACCGGTTTTTACCATATACACATACATTATTTTTAAAGCTGCTAAAGGTGACTTCTTTATTAGTGAATCTGGAGCTAAATTGCCTACAAAGATGGGCTTTACTTATGTTTTCTGGAATTGTCTTTGATTTGTTTTCTTTGGCAAATGGCCTCGATACAGATTGTCAACCAGCGTGAATCTGCTAGCAGCAGCATCTTTCGGCAGAAGGAATTCAACATTCAGTCACTGGGTGACTAAAGTGAATTGCATGTTATCATCTTTGATGAGATTGATGCAATTTGTAAGGTCGGAGCTTCTTGCTTTGGTACTTTGGTACTATTGAGTTATTTTTGCTGTATGTTGCATTTCTCAGGCATGAACTTTCATTACATCATATAGGTTATCTGTTATGGTAACAAAGGTGTTTATGGTTTTAATACTCAAAAGTAAAATACAAGTGGATGGAGAACGAATACTCATTTTCAATCATTGATTGTTGGCATGAGCAGTAATTTGGGAGTGGAACATGTGTTACTTAGATTTGAATATCATCATCTGCCTGTTGGACTTTTAAATAAACAATATCCTTAGCTTGAGGTTGTGTTGTTTGTTTCAAGATCTCATAGTTCGGTTGCAGGCTGTCCAGCACTAATTAAGTTTCTCCAATTTATCCCTACATTTTTTGGCTATTAACGGAAACAGCCTCTTTACCTTCACAAGGTAGGGGTAAGGTTTACGTAAGCACTACTTTCCCCACACCCCACAATTATGAGAGATGGCACTTAGTATGTTTTTGGCTACAAAAACTTTAATGATTATCTGGTTTATTAAATTTTTTTTCATGATAATGTGCTCTATTCAAAGAATTCCTTTTTCTTTTTTTATTGATTGAAAATTGTTTCTTAGTTGATGCATTTGACATGCACGTATTTGCAGTCTAGAGGTTCAACTAGAGATGGAAGTGGTGTACATGCATGTTAATTTGAGGAAGGAATGTATCTTAATTGTTATTGCATTAGCTATAAGAAACCGCATGCCCATGGATTTCTGATTCAATTTGTCAGGAAGGCCATCATTTTTAAAATGCTTGTTATAAGGAAATTAAAGCTCTTGGACAAGCTGTCCAGGATGGTTAGAAGAAGGTGAAGCTTCAATCTATAGAACAACGCGAGTCATCTCGCTAAAATGCTCAACGGCATTTTCTTTTTTGTCAAAAGGCAAGTGATGTGTCAATTAATAATTACACATTCTCTAAGATTAAACTGGGTATGTTTTTGTAGTATGATACACGACATCAAAAATTATAAGAAATATAATGCACCACGTATGAAAAGCCAAAATAATTAAACAAGAGTACAGATGATAGCAAAGCATAGTCCTAAGTTACCAACCTTTCCTACAAAACATTTCTAAACAATGTTCATATAGAACCTTTTGAATCAAAGATTCTAATTATATCAGTAATTTAAATTGCATACCAAATCGATACATATTCATCAAATCAATTAGTTATCTACCTTGGCTAGAAAGTAGGGATAGCCAACCACTATCAGCTAATATGTTAGACAATATGTATCTCATACTTTCCCAAACAACAAAGAGAAAATCATTTCTTCTGCATCTTCTTTGTCAATCATTTATATGGCAGTGTGCGGTAAAATTAATTTTTAACCTTTAAACATATCAACAAATATGTGCGTAAGTTTTTGCCAAATATATATATATATATATATATATATATATATATATATATATAATTTAGGGATGGTAATGGGGCGGGGCGGATTTACTCTTATGCGGTGCGGGTGCGGGGCGGGGCGGGTTAAAACAACTTTAAAAATTTTAAAACGGGGCGGGGAAGGTTGCGAGTTTAATGCGGGTTCAATGCGGGGCAACTTTGAATTTTAGCTTTTTGAAACAAAGCAATCATTTCAGCTACAATTTCACATTCTTTTTCGCTAGCACGAATACTATTTTGATTTATAATTAACCAATTTGCATGTCTCACCAAAATGATATTACATAAGTCAAGATATCGTATTAGTAATAGGAATGATAGTAACCCATTTATTTTGAAAGATCAACGTAATACTCTCTCAGTTTTATGTTTATGTGATTCTATTAAACTCTCAATTTTATAAAATAATAAAATGTCAAACTATTTTATTTTAGAAAAAAATAATTAAAGAAAAAAGAAAAAAAATTTAATTGGGGCGGGGCGGGTCCAAGCGGGGTGGGGTGGGGCAGGTTGAAAACTAAAACAATAACTATGTGAGGCTGGGAGGGTTAAATTTTTGTGGGTTTTGTCAAACCCGCACCTTACCCGCTCCGCACCCGCCCCATTGCCATCCCTATATATTATTCCTAATTATAAATTTCATTATGCAATATGATATTATCACTCTAAAAATATGAATAATAGAAGTTGGATTTTAGTAAATTAAAAGGATGGAGATAAAAAATAAATAAATCATAGGGTTTGTATAGGGTACAATATGTTCATATCAAATGCTCGCATAATAAAGAGACACGTGGAGCCGAATGCTGAAGGCAATCAAGTCTGAAGGCATTAATCTCCTTTGTTCCCGAAGGAAAAGATGTTCATAAAGGCGAAATAAATGACTGTCATCCGGTAACACTTAATGGAGAATATTCTATAGCATTAAGTACGCAATCTATTATAGAGAATATGGCATTCACTGCATACCGTTACACATTCTTCAATGGCCCCCAAAATTTTTATTTAAAAGGGGTTTGATCCTAGAACCTTGTTCCCTAGGTGCAACTATAAATAGTGAATTCAACAGCCATTGTAAGTGAGAATTTTCTGACAAACTCATACTATATATTGTTCAAAGCTCTGCTCCCTGAACCGGGATTTCTGCTGTCTTATCTTGATTTCAACGCTAAGTCTTACATTCTCGTTCAATTTATTTATCATTTTTGAGATCAAATCGATTCACTTGTCTATAAATCACGTATAAATTCAACTGCATCATGTTACGGGTAAATATTTTGGCGCCCACCGTGGGGCTTAGAAAATTATGTAATTGAGTTGATCTTTGCATCTATTACTAACCTGTTTGATTGTTTGAAAAAAAAAAAAATAGAAGATGGCAGATAACGATGTCAATATCACACACAACGTTGAGGCCCAAGAAAATCAGCTTCAACACAAAGATTCGATCAATCATACCCGCAACGAGGGAAAGGAGGCCACGCCGGTCCATGGCGGGCAATATCCATGTCATGTTTGAGAGGCAACTCCTGATGATGTTGAAGAAGAGCACGTCGCTGATACAGTAAGGATCCTGACGGAGCAACCAAAAGCCATTATGGGCCACCTCTCACGACAGGATCAGGTCATGAGACGGAGTTGAGGCAGATTTTATCGGGTGCTTCCAACAACGTGAATGGACGAGGTCTAGTTCCTCCCGATGCTCCTGCAAATCAAACAACGCAGAGGGTCGATAACAACACCCCGAATGGAGAAGTCGACTTCGACAAGACCGGGGAAAACGGCAACGGATCTGGTAACAAAAATGAAAATGATCCCTTTAAAACAGAACTCATGCGGTTTATGAGGGTAATAAACGCCCGAATGTATCAGATTCCGGATGCACCACCAGTGTTGAAAGGACCGAACTCAAAAAAATACACCCAGTTGCAGTTAAAACCAAGTGGGGCACCAGAATTGATCCCGAAGTGACTTAAAATGCCAAACGTGCTGAAGTATGATGGGACTTCGGATTCTCAGGAGCACATCACCACTTATACAACGGTGGTGAAGGGGAATTATTTAGCTCCGCACGAGATTGAATCAGACTTTCTCAAAAAATTCGGGGAGACCCTGACATGGTATTCTCTCTTGCCCGAGCACTCAATAGATTCCTTTGAGATACTCACAAATTCTTTTATCAAGGCCCATGCCGGGTCCAGAAAGGTACATGCTTGAAAGGTCGACATATTTAGAATTGCGCAAGGAGAGCCCGAATTTCTACGAGAGTTCGTAACCAGATTCTAGAAAAAAAGGATGCTGCTCCCGGTCATACCAAACGAATGGGCAGCTGAAGCATTTACTGAAAGGCTGAATCCGAGAAGTTCTGATGCTTCCCGAAAATTGAAAGAAAGTCTACTCGAGTTCTAGGCAACAACATGGGCGGGGCGGATGTTCACAACTGGTACGAGTCAAAGATAAGAATTGAGGATGATCAGCTCGGTTTCTCGGCATCAACCAAGGGTGGGGATCGTGAGAAGAATAAGGAGAGATTAAAGGATGATTTTGACACAGATTGACGGTCTTCAAGAGGTCGGTTTTGCCCTATGAACGGACCAAAGGATGCGACAGAGGTTTCTGATCGACAGATAGATTCATTACTGATAGGGGAGCTGATCGCGGCCAGAATATTACTCACGAATTGCCCTTTGAGAAGATCAACGAAGGTTTTCAATTGCTTGTGGACGGAAAATGCTTAAGATGCCTTCTTCATCTTTGAATGTTTTCGTGTTCTTTAGTGAAGGAGTTGGGGGGAGGGGGAGGGGTGTTTGTACGTAGGAGGGGAGAAAGGTACAAATATGCATATGAAGCAATTGATGATCCCCACATCTCACTAATTAAGTAGTGTATGATATATTCGAGATCTCGAGTGTAGCTTTCTGCAAAAAAAAGTTAGGAAGAGTCCATTTGTATGCGCTTTCAAATGTGGGGTACTTTGTGAAATTCTACATGTCAGTATCGTGGAATATTCTAAATATTGGCTATATTTTTATGGTTGAAAAAAAGTATGAAATATATTTGCATTGATAACTTTAAAGGTAAACGGTAAAAAATTATTTTTTGCAATATTTGTTAAATAAATTGTGTTTAGCCAATCTTTCTAAAAAGTATTTTTGAGTGTTAAATTACCAAAAAGATAGTACCAACTCTGATACGATCATAAAGAAAAGACTGAGAAACTACAAAAGCCAAAACTTGACTCGGCTCGAAAACATCCAATCTAACAAACTGGTTGGCTAAGACCTGAACATCCAAGGCTAAAGGCCTTTATGATACTGGTAGATATGCTAAAGTGCCCAAACTCTCGCCTTACAACTCAAGGCATCGGCCACCACATTGGCCATACCGGGATGATAGAGAATGGTGATGTCGTAATTCTTAAGCAGCTCCAACCATCTTCGTTGCCGCAAGTTAAGATCCTTCTATTCAAACAGATGTTGTAGATTCCGATGATCGGTGTAGACCTCACAAGGGACACCATACAAATAGTGTTTCTAGATCTTCAAGGCATGAACAATAGCTACTAACTCGAGGTCGTGGACAAGATAGTTCTTCTCATGCACCTTCAGTTGTCTAGAAGCGTAGGTAATCACCCTACTTACATGCATCAACACCACACCGAGACCAATGCGCCGACGTATCACAATACACCGTATAGGACCCCGAACCAGTAGGCAATACCAACACTAGGGATGTAGTCAAAGCAGTCTTGAGCTTTTGAAAGCTCTCCTCACACTCCTCGGTCCACCTGAATGGATCACCCTTCTAGGTCAATCTGGTCATAGGTGCTACAATAGACGAGAAACCCTCTACAAATCGACGGTAATACCCCGCCAAGCCAAGAAAACTCTGGATCTATATAGATGATGATGGTCTGGTCCTACTATGCACTGCTTCAATCTATTTCAGATCTACCTGGATCCTCTCACTCGATACTACATGACAAAAAAATGCCACTGAATCTAGCTAGAATTCATACTTCAAAAATTTTGCATATAACTTCTCTCCTCTCAAGGTCTGAATCACATTCCTTAGGTGATGCTCACGATCCTCCCGGATCTGGGTGTACGCCAGAATGTCATCAACAAACACAATAACAAATAAGTCAAGATAGGGATGAAATACATTGTTCATCAAGTGCATGAATGTTGTTGAGGCATTGGTTATCCCAAAAGACATCACAAGGAACTCGAAATGACCATACCAAGTCCCGAAAGCAGTCTTCGGGATATCTGGTTCCCGAATCTTCAATTGATGATATCCTGAACACAAGTCAATCTTAGAGAATACTCTGCACCCTGAAGCTGATCAAATAGGTCATCAATATGTGGCAATGGATACCTGTTATTCAATGCAACCTTGTTCAACTAGCGATAATCAATACACAGTTGCATAGAACCATCATTCTTCTTTACAAATAAAACTGGAGCACCCCTAGGCGACACACTAGGCCGAATGATACCCTTATTGAGCAAATCTTGCAAATGTTCCTTTAACTCTTTCAAATCTGTTAGGACCATACGATAGGGTGGGATAGAAATATGATGAGTGCCCGGTAACAAATCAATACCAAAGTCGATATATTTGTTGGGCGGCATGCCGGGAAGATCTGCCAGGAATACATCTGGATAATCCCTCACTATCGGAACTGACTCGATGGTAGGACAATCAACACTAACTTCCCTCACATATGCCAGATATGTATCACACTCCTTCTCAACCATTCGTTGAGCCTTAGGAAATGAAATAACCCTTCTAGGAATATAATCTAAAGTACCTCTCCACTCTAACCGTAGTAGACCTGGTATAACCAACGTCACTGTCTTAGCGTGACAATCAAGGATACCATGATACGGCGATAACCAGTCCATGCCTAAAATAACATCAAAATCTGCCATACTGAGCAACAATAAGTCGGATCTGGTCTCAAAACCACTAAGAACAACCAAACATGACCGATACACACGATCCACAATAATAGAATCTCCTACGGGTGTAGACACATAGATAGGAGAACTCAAGGAATCACGAGATACACCCAAATATGGAGCAAAATAAGATGACACAAAGGAATACGTGGAGCCTAGATCAAATAAGACTGATGCATCTCTATGATAGACCGAAACAATACCTGTGATGATAGAGTCAGATGCACCTGCCTCCATCCTAGTAGGAATGGCATAATATATGGCCTTCTCTCCCCTTCTAGGGCGACCTATACATGCTCGACCTCCACCTCAAGCTGGCTGTGCAGGTGGGGTGGTACCTGGTGCTGTAACCATAGCATGGTGACCCGGTGGAGCACGCGGCGCCTGAGTAATCTATGAAGGTGCACCCCTCCTGAGTGTGGGTCAATCCCTTACCACATGACGAGTGTCCCCATACTCAAAACAAGCTCTTGGAGGACGTGGCTGTTGTGGCTAGCTCAGGCATGATCGGCTGGACTGACCGCTGAAAGCACCCCGTGCAGGAGGTGCACTAGACAATGCCGGTGCATAATAGGAATCCTGAGGCCTAGGAGTTGCCGGAATACCACTGGAAGCTGGAAGTGCTGAATGAACATGGCGACTCACATATCCCCTACCATGACGAGCTACAACTAGGGCACGAGTACCACTGTAGCTGCCATACTGTCGAGACCTCTTGGCCTCTCTGTCCTCTCTATCCTGAGTCATCATACCCTCCAATCTCCTAGCAATCCATACTACCTGCTGGTATGCAATGTCCATCTCCAACTCCCGGTCCATGCTAAATCTGATACTGGGATTGAGCCCCTCGATAAATCAATGAACCTTCTCTCGAACAGTAACAACCAAAGATGGTACATGCCTAGCCAAATCACTGAACCAGACCGCATACTCTGACACAGTCATAGAACCCTGGTGTAACTGCTCAAACTCTGTGCAATGCATCTCTGAGACTCTAGGGAACATACTCCCTCAAGAACATATATGAGAACTGAGTCAAAGTGAGTGAAGTTGCCTCGACCGGACTACCCAACTCATATGCTCGCCACCACTGATAGACCGCTCTCTAAGCTGGAACGCAGTGAAAGAAATCCCATTAGACTCTGCAACACCCATAGTATGGAGGATACAGTGGAACTCCTCAAGAAAACCCTAGGCATCCTCTGATTCCAAGCCATTGAAAGTAGAAGGGTGGTATTTCTTGCACCTCTCGAGCTTGAGCTGCTCTTTCTCAGAAATTGTTGCCCTAACCGTGGGCTGAATTGGGACTACTGGTTGAATGGGTATGACCTCTGAAACCTGGTCGACCTGGACCAGCTGCTCTGGGGTACGGGCGGTGGGAGTTTTTGCTCCTCCCCTAGCCAAAGATATGGCAGGAGCAAGTGGTATCAACCCTGCCTGAGCCTAAGTGCTGAACATGCTCAAAACTAGGCGAGAGTCTCCTGAAGGGTTGGTGGAGTAACAGGCGTATCAGGTGCCTGCCCTATAATTAGAGCTACTGGTGGCTCATCTGTAGCAGCTCATGGGGGTGCTCTGGCTGCACCATGTGGACGTCCTCAGCCTCTACCCTGGCCTCGGCCTCTCGCAGCTCTAGCAGAGGGTGCGGGTGTCTAGTCATCTGATCTAGTTGTACATGTCCTCACCATCTGTGAGAGAATAGAAAGACTGAAGTTTAGAATTCGAAGTCAAAAATTTTGCATGATAAGGAATCAAAGAAGTGAAGCTTTTCCTAACAGTTCCATAGACTCCCGAAGATAACTACAAACGTCTCTGTACCGATCCGCGAGACTATACTAAACCTGTTTGTGACTCATAACTCCTATGAACCTAGTGATTTCTTACCAACTTGTCACGACCCCAAATTCCCTCAGTAGGATATCATGACGGCACCGTGTCTCTAAGACTAGGTAAGACTAATCAAGTATGCAGAATAACTGAAATATTAAGCCAAATCTCAAAACATCAACATTTGTAATAAACAAAAACTACAATTCAAGTATAACAACTTCCAAAACCCAGTAGATATAAGTCACAAGCTCTAAAGAGAAATGCTAAATATCCCGATACATCAAAGTCTAATAAGGATAAGAATCAAAATAATAAAAGGATTCCAAGGTCTGCAGACGCTGTCAGATGTACCTTGAAGTCTCCACACACGGACTAGCTCACTGATACTTGGTCTGGTAGGCAGTACCTGGATCTGCATAAAAAGATGTGCAGAAGCATAGTATGAGTACACCACAACGGTACCCAGTAAGTGCAAAGCCTAACCTCGGTAGAGTAGTGACGAGGTTAGGTGAGGCCCTACTGGAATATAATAGGAAACAAGGCAGAAGATAAAATAATATAATGAAATGACTAAGAAGTGAACAATGATATTTTACAGAAGGTAATAACACGAAATCAAAGAAAGACAAATACAACATGAAAGGAAATAAAAAATCTTACAAGTTAAGGAACAACAACAACAATAACAACAACAACAATACAACAAATAGAGGAATCAACAGGGGCACTCCCGAGGTACCGCCTCATAGTCCCAAAAGTAAATATCTCAAAATATTTCCTTATATCACCGCCAGAGCCTTTATAGTCTGTATTAAAAATCATTTTCCCGGAATAACATTCCATGTTTTAGGCAACCTTATCATACCGCATGACTTCTAGTAGTTCCCCTACTAGCCACGCGTATCGAACCCACCTTATCTCACCGCATGCGTTTCAACACCCAGACCTTATACCACCGCATGCGTATAATCACAACAGCACGACAAAAACCTCGTGTAACAATAATAACCGCATGGCAGAAACATCATGCAACCACCAAACAATCATCTCCACAATAATCACGGAAACCAAACATAATAATTATAACAATGATATTTCAAGAATAGCAATTTCAAGTAAAGAATCCCACAGTTTATTAATGAACATAGAACCAAGAAAACAGCTAATTCAACTAAACGTGTAGTATAAGTTGCAAATAAGAGATAAGACAAGTAGACATGTGAAATAAGGCTAAGCATGATGACTATACATACTAAAGTAACTCAGTTAAGGCATAGGAAGGAAACTACTTAAACAAAATCGGAATTTAACATTTAGCCCGTGTACGCACTCGTCACCTCGCGTACACGGCCCCCACATCACAAATTATCACAATAATACAAAATACTAAGGGGATTTCTCCCACACAGGGTTAAACAAGTCACTTACCTGAAACCTCACTCAATCAATCAATAAGAATGCCTTTCCCTCGCTTTTCCAACTCCAATCGACTCGAAACTAGCCAAAATAATTTCATAATATAAATATAACTATATGAAACTATTTTAAATAATGAAATTATGACTTTTGCGAAGAATTGAAAAATTATTCCAAAAGGTCGAATCGGGCCCACGTCTCGGAACCCGAAAAAAATTATAATATCCAAATACTCATTCGATATCGAGTCCAACCATATAAGAATTACTCGAATTTGACCTCAAATCGCTTTTCAAATCCCCAAATTTTAGCTTAAGAAGTTTTCCAAATTTACCCCAAAATTTCCAACTAAAAACACTAATTAAATGATGAAAACAACAATGGATTCATGGGAATTAATCAAAAACAAGTCAAGAATACTTACCCAAATACTTCCTCTAAAAATCCCTCAAACTTTCGCCTCAATCTGAGCTCTAGGTCCCAAAATGAATTATGAAATCAAACTTTCGAAAATCCCTTTTTCTGCCTAGTGAATCCGTATCTGCGGACCTTACTGCCATACCTGTGGCTCCACACCTTTGAAACTTCCATTGTAGGTGCGGTCCTCAATTAGCCCCGCAAACTCCACTTCTGTGGACCAAAATGCGCATATGCGCTATCACTCCTGCGGAAGGGGCTCTGCTTCTGTGACCCCGGGCTTGGCTAGCCTTTCTGCTTCTGCGCTTCCTCAATCGCACATGCAAGTCCGCTTCTGCGGAACTCTGACCACATCTGCAGTCCCAGCTGTGCAGGCCACAATTTGCTTCTACGATCAACTCTCCGCATTTGAGAGTCCGCACCTGCAGCAAATTCCTCCTCAGGTGCGATGACACCAGAAGGCTGGAACTTCAGCAATTGCACAAGTCCAAAATTTGTTCCGGATTCAATCTGAATCACACCGGGGAACCCGGGACCCCGTCCGAATATACCAACAAGTCCTAAAATATCATACGAACTTAGTCGAGCCTTCAAATCACATCAAACAACGCTAAAAGCATGAATTGCACATAGATTCAATCCTAGTGAACTTTGGAACTTCTAACTTCTAAATTCGACATCGAAACCTATCAAATCAAGTCCTATGACCTCAAATTTTGCACACAAGTCACAAATTGACATTACAGGCCTACTCCAACTTTCATAATCGGAATCCGACTCCAATATCATCCAACTTTCCAACTTTCACCAATTAACATTGAAATGACCTACATACCGCCTAATCAACATCCGAACATGCTCCTAAGACCAAAATCACCATACTGAGCTATTGAAACCGTCAAAACTCCATTATGGAGTCATCATATTTGAAGCTCTAGAACTCGGATTGAAGCAATTTTTGAAGCGATTTTTTACTGTGTGGATTGAGGTAAGTTTTCTCTACTCATTTTTGATTTTGTAGCAAGAATCTATCTTCGTTTTTGCCATTTGATCGAGGGTTTCAAGAGAGAAATTGGGGTTTTTTGTCTAAAGTTTCATACAACAAATTTATGAGTTTTGAACATCTATTCGAAGTCGGATTTGAGTGAAACTAGTATGGCTGGACTCATAATTGAATGTGTTGTCGGATTTTGTGAGTTTAGTTGGGTTCCGAGGTACGGGCCCAAGTTTGGCTTTTTGGTTG
Source organism: Nicotiana tabacum (assembly GCF_000715075.1). Classification (NCBI taxonomy): domain Eukaryota; kingdom Viridiplantae; phylum Streptophyta; class Magnoliopsida; order Solanales; family Solanaceae; genus Nicotiana; species Nicotiana tabacum. Next base: position 87,001,742 of record NC_134081.1, on the reverse strand, counting down.
ATTTTGGGATTTTGATTAAAAATTTGACCTTTATTGATCGGGTTGTTTCCTTTGACATTATTTGATGTATTGGAGTTGCTTTTGGCTAGTTTCGAGCCATTCGAAGGTCGGTGCACGTGAGATGGCATTTTTGGAGTATCGTTTGGCTTATTCGGTATTGGATTTTGCTTGTTCGAGGTAAGTAACACTTCTAAATTTGGTGTTGAGGGTATGAACCCCGAATATACGTAATATGTGTTTGGTGTTGAGGTGACGCACATGCTAGCTGACGGGCGTATGGGCGTGCACCGTGTGAATTGTGACTCAGTTATTTATGTGGTATTGTGTAGTCACCTGATCTTTTTTGTATCCATGAAATCTCTACGTGCTAGGGTAATTAAGCTGTGATCCATGTTAGAAACCATGTCCAGGCTATATGCTTATCTTGTTGGGACCCACTGAGGTCATTTTTGTTGTTGAATTATTTGCTTAGTATTGAAATTACATACTCAATCATACACATTCATCTACATATCATATCTCAGTCTCTGTTACCATTTACCGATACATCACATCATTACTTTTGGGCAGATCTTTCATAACATTGTGAGCCCGAGAGACTGGAGAGATTGATAACTGAGTGAGGTTGAGGGCCTGATTGTAAGGATATTTATGGGATCAGGTTGCATGCCGCAACAAGTATTATTGATTTATGATGGGAGTGAGATGCACGCCGCAACAGATGTTATTGATTTACACCATGATTGGCTTATTGTAACACTTGGGCTAAAGGAGCCCCTCCGGAGTTTGCACACCCACAGTGAGCATAATACCTATTGAGTGCGAGTGTCGAGTGTGAGTGCCGAGCGAGTGTGAGGATTGAGTGACTATGAGGACTAAGTGATTGGGATTACTGAGTGACTAGAAGGACTGAGTGGACTAATACTCTAAGAGTATGCATATGTTTTGTTTTGTCACCGAGTGTGTTACAACTCAAATTTGCGTACCTTAGATCACGCCGTAAGTTATTCGACGTAAATCCAAGAAGAGATTATCTTTGAGATGATAAGAAGTTAATCCTATTGGTCTTAAACGATACAAGGGTGTATAAGAGTGGTTAACAAGTATTAGAAGTTAAACGAATCAAGGATGTTGTAACCCCTATTTTCGGTTAACACTAGAGGTGATTAATTGTCCCAAGAGGTCATGTTTTAATGTATTTGAATCATATAATATCCTTATCATAAGTCTTGAAGTCAAGCGAGTTATGAAACAAAAGTTGACAAAAGTTGTCGCAACTTACGTTTATAATTTTACTTAAATTTTAGGTCAAATGTTACTACATTTTTCTTCCAATGTACTTGTAATTACGGGGTGATATACCTACCAAATTGAATATATATGAGTCTAGTTTCCAACGCATTAAACCGTTCATCGATACGATATCAGAATAGAGAGATATTCGTGTTTTCGCGAGAGTGCGCCAAGCAGCTCTCTATGGGGCCCACATAGGCGGAGACATATGGATATATATTAGATGCCTCAACCCCGTTTTAAGTCATTCGTTTTCATTATATTCAGACCTTAGAACCCTAAAAATACTCTCTCAAGGTTCTCTCATGATCCAAGACCCAAACAAAGGGCAAACACCACAAATCAAGTGTCGGAAATCCCGTGGCGCTAGTAAGTTTTTTGTTCTTCTTATTGTTGCTGATTTTTGTGTTGTTCCAGCTCGTGTGGGAGGTTTTTTTAAGTGTTTTATGTTCTGTAAATACTCCCTCAAGTTTTTAATATCAACCCTAGGTGATTTCAAGTCTTCTAAAGTAATTCTAGTGCCGAAAAACCCGAATTGATTGCTAGTTTCGCTTCCTTGTTCTCGTGGAAGAATTGGAGGGATATTTCGTGGACAATTAAGGTCAAATTGGAGTTTTTCTTTACATTTAAAGGTAAGGAACCTCTTACTCTACATGTATTTAAGATTATCCAAGTTGCGGCTAAGTCATTGAAGCTAGAACTTGTGAAATATATATCGAAAGGCTTGGTAGTAATGTTGTTGGTTGGTGGACTATTTTGAGAGGCTCAATATGATTATTAATGATGTTGTTTGGGATGTTTGGTGATTTTATTTACTTGTGGGAAGTCATATAAATAGGGGAGGTGTAGTCTGTTTCATCGTAAAATAGGTTGCGGTCGATACATAATAGTTACGACGCTTAAACGATAATGATAGTGTCATTTCTCTTATTGTAGACTAAGGAGTCATGACATTTGCATAGCTTGAGGTTGGGCAGTATATACAAGGTATGTGAGGCTATCCCCTTCATTCTTTTGCACGACTCCGATTGTACATAATGTAATGAACGAGCTTCCAAAGATACTCTACTCTTAGAAGCTAGCAGTACTTACATTGCTGCCCTTCTTATGGAACGATTGATGTTGATGTTACTTCTCTTATTCTTATGTTATCAATGTTGTTGGTACTTCCTGATTCTTATAAGATTCTTGATGAAGAGTTAATCCTAATAATGTGTATGAAGGATACCGACCTTACGTCACTCCAAAATGTTTAAAATGTGATTCCAATGAGTCCAGCATGCATCATATATATGTATCTATTTTACTATACCGAGCCACGCTATAGTCGGCCGGGTACGGCACCTATTGTGCAACCACTGATCAGTTGGGTTTTACCGAGCTCCACGTGGTGGGGTACGATTCTATCGAGCCCTATGATGGTCGGGTACGTTTTACCGAGCCTATTATGGCCAGGTACGATATGATGATGGTGATGCCCACAGAGGCGGATGATTTAAAAGTTTATGTATATATATGTATGTATCATGCATTTCATGTCAGTAGCCCTCAGAGGTACCCAGATGTCACAGGTTGTATATTCTCTATCCCTGTTCACATTACTCTTCTTACTTATGCTTTCCCACCTTACATACTCAATACTTTATTTGTACTGACGTCCTCTTTATTTGTGGACGCTGCATGTCGTGATGCAGGTCCTGATAGACGGGTAGACGCAGCTCCCCCACCAAAGTAGGCTACCCAGTTCAACGGTTATTGGTGAGATCCCTTCTCCGGACTTGTCATGGTCTTGGTATGCATTTTTGTTATAGACATTATGGGTATGTCGGGGCCCTAATCCGGCAATGTTGCAGCACTTATGTTCCTTTAGAGGCTCATAGACAGGTGTCGACTCATGTATGGTTTGGAATGCCTTATCGGCTGATTTTTGTTGTATAGTCTTTCACGACAGCGTGGTAGCTCGTACCTTATATATAGTTTCTTGACAGTCTTGTCGTCCCATGTTATGTATGTTCATGCCATTATCTTTCATTGTTGGGTGTTCATGATCCATGTCTACCATTTATATTGATCTCGTCGGCCCTTAAAGATAATAAGGAAGGTTAGATAAAATGTACGTTGGTGCTCGGCAAGTATGGCCCGAGTGCTAGTCATGACCCTCCGGTTGAATCGTGACAGAGTGACATCGCATTTGACATGCACACTTGACATACAGGCATAGAGATGCATTTTTCTCATATTATACGGTATCACGCCATTCATGACTTCTCACACATTGACATGTATTCATAGAGACGTTCATTCCTCATGCCATATGATAAAGAAATTTCTTATCTGTTGTTGAAAGTTTTGAGAAAAATCACACTTTTCAGACTTACTCATAATTTCGGTGATTTCGGCAAAAGATTTGAGTTTTACTGTAATACTTGAAAAGTAAATGACTATTTTTCCGGAACTGTGAACGAGATCAGAATTTTTATCGTAGAGTTATTACTTATGTTACTTTCATTATATTGTTATGAACTGCTACTGGTTATTGGTGTCGAACTCCGACCTTTGTCCCAGATTGTCACTACTTTCAACCTAAGGTTAGGTTTGTTACTTACTGAGTACATGGGTCGGTTGTACTCATACTATACTTATTCACCTTGCGTGAAGATTTTGGATGATGATGTTGTTGTGTATGACGGAAGCTAGCAATGAAGACGTACCTGCATTCCAGTTACAGCTGCCTTTTGTTCAATGTAGCCCTAGACTTATGAAAATATGTTTACGTATATTCGGACAGATGATGTACTTATTTCATACTAGCTTTGTAAACTCTAAATCTTAGAAGCTCATGATTTGTACTACCAGTCCTTGGAAATTCTTTGTATAATAGTACAATTGTATTAACATTTCTTCTCTTAATAAATATCATTTGAACTGGTTTGTTGTTAACTGACTTACCTAGCGGGTCGGGTTAGGTTCCATCACGAAGGTTTGGTTTTGGGGTCATGATAGTACACCTCTCTAGGCGAGGTCCCAAGCTCGTCCCAGTCCAGTCTTTTTCTAGCTTAACCTGTGCGGAAAAACAATTATTTCCTTATGAAATTTGGACTTGGAGACTTCGACCCTAGCCTATGATTACTCCCTAAACGAGTTGAATGAGGGGTTGGACATATTTTGAAGGCAACAAGGGCTTAGGAACACAAATGGAGCATGGATTCATCGATTCTTCCATCTTCATCTCGTATTTCTAGCTTTTATGATTCAAAACAACATTTGGATTGCTTTTAGGATCATGAGTGGCTAAAACCGCCTTTGTTCTTGGATTATGGTTGTTCTTGAGTATTGTTGACTATATTACTTGATTTAATCATATTAATTTATTTATTCAATCTTGCGCTCAATTATTTACTGTGTAACTAACAGTAGAATACTATCTACGAATTTATAGTTGAACTTGAAAGTAGGAAGTATAGATTGCATATAAGATTTAGTAGAGCAAGTTCTCGCATCCGAGTATCAGAGAATAGATTTTCGATTATGATAGATATATTCTAGTTGTTGTACTTGGTTATTATTGCAGGAAATACACATGAATTCTAGTTAACTCTGATTCTATAGACATATAGTATTAGGTTGGCTTAAATAGGCGAGTGAGGCATCAAAAGAACTTCACGAGCATAAAAAATCTTATTAATCAACAAATCAGGTAGATCAAGTAGTTGAATCAATCGGAAAAACTTAATAGGAGAGACGTTAATCCCATAACTCTAGAATATTCCCGTCTTACTAAAATTGCTCATAAGTGTTTGTATACGCTACTTGCATTCGTGTTTGCTTTATTATTTCTTAGTTTTCATAGTAATTTTGGTTATAATAAAAATCACAATCATCTTCCTCGAAACTGCTCAAACAATTAACTCAAAAATAATTTAGTTTAGGCAGTAGTTGATCATAAATCCACGTGGGAACGATACTTTCTTGTCACTTTATTACTTTTTGACCGCATATACTTGTATTTGTGTTAGACCCAATAAGTTTTTGGCATTGTTGACGGGGATTCTTGTCTGAAATAAGCCTTTAGCCATTATCTGTTCGAGTTTTAATTTGTTTGTTGTTTTTACTTCTACAGATGTTCTCATTGAATGCTACGGAGAAGTGAAAACTTGAATGATCTTCCTTCTTACGAACCTGAACCTGATAAACTCTTTCACAAGTTAAAGAGGGAAGCCGAAGCAAGAGCTAGAACTTCAGAGTTGGGCATTATAGTCTAACCACAACCAATAGAGATGACAGAAAATGATGAGCGACCGATGATAGAGGTTGCAAGGCCTAATTTTGCAAACATGAACCAGGTTGTCGTGAAGCCAGACATAACTGGTCATTTTGATCTTAAGCAGTACATGTTGTAACTTATTCAGTCCACGAGGTAATTTGTGAGTCTCTCTCATGAAGATCCACAACAGCATATCTAGAATGTTTTGGAGATTATGGATACTTACTACTATCCGAATGTTTTCAAGGACTATGTCGGACTGACTTTGTTTCCCTTTTCTCTATTGGGGGAAGCAAAGTAATGATTTCAAAAGGATCAAACTAACTCAATCTGTGCGTGGAATAATCTAGAAAGGAAATTTTTGATCAAGTGCTTCCCCACAAAGAAGACTAAGTCACTAAGGAGCCAGGTTTTTGGGTTTCAGCAAAGGAATAGCGAGACTCTTCGTCAAGCTTGAGAAAGATATAAGAAGTTATTGCCCACATCATTGTCAGACTAATGAGTTGTTGGGTCACACTTTTGTTGATGGGTTAATAAAGGCCTCAAAGAAGAATCTTGACTTAGTCTGTGGAAGGAGTTCTATGCAGAAATCTTATAGTGAAATTCAAATAGTCTTGAACAACTTCATTGCGAATCATCATAACTTGCAAGGTGATGGAGAACGGAGAAGAATGATAAAACAGTGGGTAGCAGGTGCACTCGAGCTAGATGAGATTTCAGTTATGAGGACAGATATTTCCAAATTGACAAATCAGGTGACTAAATTGGAGATGGGTTAGGCGCAATAGATGCAACATGTGAAACATAAGTCTATATGACGTGAGATATATGGAGAAGGTCACACGAGTAACCATTATCTATTGAATCCTGAATCCATTTATTATATGGTGCATCAAAGAAGAGGTCCAGTCAACCAAAATGCCAGTATGGGAACACGTATAATTCCAAGTGGAGAAACCATCCCAACTTCTCATGGGGTAGTAATTAGAATAATAACTGACCTTAAGGAAACTACAACTTATCACAGACGCCACCACAACAGGTAGAAGAGACTACAAATGAGTTTCTAAAAAAGCTCTTGCTTGATAATCAACAACTCAGGATTGACAATCAACAACTATGGATGGATTTCAGAAATTTAGAGAGGCAATTTGGGCAAATAGTCTCCAATAAGAATGTTAGACTCACTGGAGCTCTCCCAAGCAATACTAAGAAAAATCCTTAGAAAAAGTGCAATCAATCAATTTGAGAAGTGAAAGAGAACTGGAGGATTTGCCCTCTAAAAAATCTGTACTTGAAAAAGAGCTGGTGGCTAAGCCAATAAAAGAAGTAGAAAAGATAGATGATACACAAAGGCAAGAGATAAATGCAAGGCCACCACCATCTTCCACAAAGATTGCACAAGCAGAAAGATGATACTAAGTATAAGAAGTTTTTAGATATTTTAAGCCATATACGGGTGAGTCTGCCTTTGATGAAAGTGTTGTAGGAAGTGCCTAATTATTCCAAGTATCTTAGAGATTGTGGCTACCAAGCGGAAACATGCAAAATTTGAAACAGTTGCACTTACTGAGGAGTGCAGTGCTAGAGTGCGGAGTAAGCTTCCTACAAATCTGAAGGAACCTAGATGTTTTACAATCCCCTTGGCCATTGGAAAACATGAGATTAGTAGAGCCCTATGTAATTTAGGGGAAAGTATTAATTTGATGCCACTATCTATTTTTAAGCAACTCAAATTGGGAGTCCCTAGACCTGCTAAGATCACTTTACAATTAGCAGATATGTCGTTGACAATGCCAAAAGGGATTAATGAGGATGTGCTAGTACGAGTGAAGAATTTTATTTTTTCTGCTGACTTTATTATTCGTGACTACAAGGCAGATGAGGAAGTGAATAATAATTTTAGGCGATCATTCTTAGATACTGGTGAGCAATTATCAACATGAGGGAAGAAAAGTTTAAGACAATAGTGCATGATGAGGAAGTCACTTTTAATGTTTACAAAGCGCTTAAAATTTTCAAGCATTATGAGAATTTGTGCATGATTTATGTGGTGGAGTCAAAGTTGATAGAGCAAGGTCATGATGTGAATCTTAGTGGTCTTGAAAAGAAAGTTGAGTTAGAAGAAATAGTATTGGAAGTTGAATGTGTAATGGTGAAAGAGAAACATGCCAGGGAGGAAAGAAGAGATCCCACTCGAGCACATAAGAAGGCAAGACTCCACTAGAGGAAGATGAAGCGAAAGCGTCCAGCATAAGCTAGAGGTTCATGTCGTGCCACAATATAAATATAGGTGCTTGTTGGGAGGCAACTAATCTTTACTGTTTTCTTTTATTTTTGTTTGTTTATTAATTTTTCAATATGTTATTTTTGTAGTGTTTGTTTATATTTTGTAGAAAAAAAAAAAGCAAGGCCATAATGGAAAGACCTGACTGGTCTTTTTAAGCTTTAACAATCCGTTTAGCGGTTTGAGACTTTGAGTAGTTTCGCATGATGCATTATGATTTGTGTGTAGGATTAGTTGTTCGGGATTAATTTGGAAGAGTGATTCTCAATTTGGAAGCTTTAAGTTTGAAGAGTTGATCAAGGTTGGACTTTTGAGTACACGACCTTGGAATCATGATTTAAAGGTTCCAATATGTCTGTATGGTGATGTTGTACTTAGGCGTATGTTTGGATTTAAATTTGGATATTCCTAGAAGGTTTTGACTCTATTTACCGAAAGTTAGCAATATGAAGGTTTGGAGAGTTCTTAAGTTTGACCGATAGTTGACTTCGATGATATTGGAGTTCGTTTGGTATTTCGAGCCTGGGGACAGGTTCATGTTGTCATATTGGAATTGTGTGTGAAATTTGGTTCCATTTTTGAGTTGTCTAAGCATGATTCGTCGCGCTCGAAATTTGTTAAAGGAAGTTGGAAGTTTGAGAAGTTGATTAGTTTGATTTGGGGTGTGTTTCTTGTTGTAATGCTATTTTATGTGTTTTGATACCTTGAGTAGGTCCGGTTTATGTTTACGTACTTGTTGGTATGATTGGATGGGATCTCGGGTGTATCGGATGAATTTTGGACCACCCAAAGCATGTTTCGTGTTGCAGTTTTTTGCCGGTACTGGTGTGCTTCGCAATCGTGAAGCAAGTTCCGCGGTTGCAAAGAAGGAGACTGGTATGAGAGGTTTTGTTCTTCACGAACTCAACAGGGGGTCGCGAACGCAGAAAATGAACTGGGGCATGAGCGATTTTGTTATAAAGATAAGCACAGAATAAATATTGCATATTCAACATGCACATGATTAATATCCAGTATTTGGTCTGAAACACGAAAAGAATTAAGCATAATATTTTAAAATTTAAACTATTTTCATATAAAATTCCAGCATAATAATCCGGGATTCATATTGTGCTCCAATATCTAGCAATTAACTTATTTAACTGTGAGATTTTAATTTTGTTAAAAACTCAGCTATTTTTAGTTCGATCTCAGTCACAAATATAAATTATTGGCGATTAAAGCTGCTATTATTTAACCTCTAGAATATAACTCTATAATCATTACAATCTAAATTGCAACACAAAATCAAACTTTGTGCAATAATCACTAGAATATTTGCAGGACGAGAATTTATTTTCATCTTTGGTAATGATGTGAAATCTGTAGCAACACAATGCAAAAATATGTAGGGGTGATGATGTAGAAGCGAGCGTAAGATTTATAGACATTAAAAGGGTATTATTATCCAAAAAGTATTTTCATCTAAAATAGTGGATACATGTCGATGACTTATGAATTTGTGGCTTAATTCCGAAAACCAATCGAAGAAATAACTTATTGGCTAGGTTTTAGTTACTTCACTCTAAAATCGACTCTACTCTAGAGTATAAGCCTTGGAATCGGCGAACACTTATGATTCATTTGTCCATAGATTTTTTTTTTTTCAAAAACGTGTTTATCTTTTTTGGAAATTTTTCAAAAATGAGCTTTTCAAAAATTTAAAAGTGGTTTTGACCATTTTTTTAAAAAATTTTCAGAAATTTTTGTTTCTCCACTCATAAAACTGTAATTTATTTTCTAGTGAAATGTATGTCCAAACATAATTTCAACTTTCAAATATTTTTTTTGCACTTAACTCCAAATACTACTTTATTTCAAAAATTAAAATTTTTATGTCCAAACGCCTACTTAGTTTTATTTCTATAATAATATTTGTCATAAAAATTAGATCATTATGTTCACTTTCTTATCCAATTTGAACCAGAAAATGAGAAAAATAAATAAAAGGTAGGCGCAGGTTGCTTAGGGATCATAGTTGTGAAGGGTGGAAGTAGTAGATCTATGTTTTAATGATAGAAAATAACTTACTTTTATTGCGGGAAATCAACTCCCAAGAAGGAAGTCAAGAAAGCAAAATGGAAAGCTACGAATGAAGAAGAGATCGAGATCCTGTCCAAGATCCAGAAGGGTGGATTAAGGAATGAGATCCTGCTAAAGATTCTGAAGCAAGGATTAAGGAATCAATCTTGCACATGATTACGAGCATCAAGGAGAACAAATATTTGATCGCAGTTATTTACGGAAGGCATAGCAATCAATTTACATGGAAGATTTGCGGAGAATAATCAATCATAACCTTCAAGGAAGTAACAACTATCACGCCACTCTTCAAGGACCAAGTATAGAAAGTTCCTCCCATATTCTTGGAAGGAATCAATTCGAGATTTGATTCTAAGGATCAACTCCCTTGGGTTGCCCGTCATCTAAGAATCTGTCATCCCAAGAAGACTCTTCTTCAAATCACATAAATACAACAAGAGGCTCCAAACAAGCATTGTAGTCTATTCTAGATTTACTGTATAATTAGGGAGAAAAGAAATAGAGAAAAGAATCACTGGTGAGGCATTGTATCAAAAGCAAGAAAAGAACATATGTCGTGAAGAAGCTATTAGTGTATAACAACATCAACATACCTATACCAAATATTTCAAATACTCAAAAGAGAACTCCCTTGCAACCCAAAGGGACTAGAGTAGGATTCACATTAAATTCGAACCAGTATAAAATATCTGGTGTTATTTACTTTCTGCAATTTATTTTCTGTACTTATTTCATGTGTATCCGCATCAAGGATTCAGTCTATTAAGAAGAAAATTAGTCAACTAACTCGTGAAGAAAAAGAAAGAGTTATAATTCACCCGCCTCTTGTACCTTTAATTGGTATCATAGCAGGTGTCACATATTTACCCTTTTGCTTAACAACTAGTGAGAAAAGATCATGTCAAATCAAGTAACTACTGGGGCACTATTTCAAGAAGGGACATCTCAGTTAGGCCGGCATATTTCAATGGACAACACTTCTCCCATTAGAAAGTTTGCATGGAAATATATGCAAAGTCCTACGATATCAAAGTGTGACGCATAATAAAGAAGGGAAACTATCCCCTTCCAGCAGCAAAGTCTGACAAGGAAGCTGAAGGACAAACATCCATTGATCCAGAAGATATAGATGACTATTCTGATGAGCAAATAGCAGTAATCAAGTCAATGCTAAGGCACGAAATCTGTTATATAATGCTATCAGTGGAGAAGAATATGAAAAATTTCAAGTTGTGATACAGCTAAGGAAATGTGGGATAAACTGAAAGTTACCTATGAAGGAATGAGCAAAGTGAAGGAAACAATGATAAATTTGCTAGTTCATGACTATGATCTCTTTCGGATGAAAGAAGGCGAATTCATTGAAGAAATGTTTACACGATTCAGCAAAATTATTGAAGATTTGAAAGCATTTGGTAGACCACGTTCCAGTGGTGAACAAGTTCAAAATATCCTAAGAAGTTTGCCCACTATATGACAGAAAAAAGTAGTTGCACTTGAATCTCACGATCTGGACAAACTATCATATGATAAACTACGTGGAGACCTTATGCTTTTCAGAAAACACATCTGAAAAAACGTGGTCAGGAAGAAAAGAAGAAAATCGTTTCCTTCAAAAACGCAGCTGAAGGATCTGAAAATGACAATGATGATGATGCAGAGGCATTGGAAGAGGAAATTTCCATGGTCTCGAGAAATATGAATGGACTAATGAGAATTTATAAAAATGCGAAAAAGGGAAGAATGTCATCCAGAAGAACCAGACAATTCAATGAACAAGACAAAAATGATGGAAACTATTTTGAATGTGGAAGGTATGGCCATGTTCAAGCTGAATTCCTGGAACTCAAAAGGAAAGTCTCCAGATGTTTTACCAAGAACAAATATTACAGAAGCTGGAGTGATGAAGACATCTCAGAACATAAATAAATAGCAAATTTATGCTTCATGTCCATCTTGGAAAATGATATGAACAAATACTCGTGTTATTGGACTGATGAAGATGTATCTAATGATGACAGCAAAGAAGAAACTGAAAATTATTATGAAAGATGTAATGAATTATAGGATATTCTTGATCTTACCCTAAAAGAGCCTCAAAAAATATTAAATGAATTAAAGAGACTCAATAAGGAAAAGTAAGACTGGAACTTAAACTTGAAGTATGTGAAATCGAAAGAGATGTTCTTCAAGAGGAAGTTCATGAATTACTATTATAACTAAAAGGCATGCGCAAATCCACCAGTCACAGTTCTGTGAGGTCTAACCAGGCAACCTGTAAGTCTACTGGCAAATGACCTGCTGGAAATGAAACTACTAGTAAAGACATCCAGTGAAAAAAAAATCACTATTTGTCATTATTGCAATAAAATTAGTGATAAGTACTCCTTTTGTAGATCAGACTCATTCGTCAAAGTTTGAATGTTTGAAAGTTGAAAGAAGGTTTCGATCGTCAATTCATAGTTTTGATGTTATTTGGTGTGATTTGAGGCCTCGAACAGGTTCATGTTGTGTTTTGGGACTTATTGGTGTGATTGGACGGGGGCCTCGGGTGTGATTCAAGGTGCTTTCAGACAATTTTTCCTTGTTTTCAAATTACTGGTGTCTCATTTTGTTCTTCACGAACGTGAAGGGTCTCACGCGTTCGCGAAGAAGGATTTTGGGATTTCCTGATCGCAAACGTGACACAGGAGTCGCGAATACGGAGAAGAGGTTTGGGTAGCTTACGCGAACACGAGTTGGAGGTCGCGAACACAGAGAAGGAAGGGGAGCTGGGGCCTGTCAGGCATTAAGCCTTCGCGAACGCGGCTCGTGGCACACGAATGTGGCTCGTGGCACGCGAACGCAAAGGGCAGGGGCCAGAAGGATTCGCGAACGCGACGTGGAGGTCGCAAAAGCGTAGAGGAAATTTTGGAGTCAATGATTTTGGCCTTCGTGATCGCTATGGTTTTTCCGCGATCGCGAAGAAGAGCGGGCCTGGGCAGATTGATTTAATATAGGACTTAGCCCATTTCTCTCCCACTTTTCATTTGTTTGGGAGATTTTTGGAGCTCATGGAGTTAAGATTTTAATCATCTATGTCAAGGTAAGTAATTCCCGCATATTGTTAGATTACTACATGGATTCTACAAGGATTTAAACATGGAAATTAGTAGAAATAGTGAGATTTTGAAAGAAACCTAGAATTTGATATTTTTGGATTTTGACCACGAAACTGGACATGGATTTGGGAATAAATTATATATTTGAGTTCGTGATATTACGGTTAATGTTTATCTTTGAAAATTTTCGAAATCCAAACACGTGAGCCCGAGGGTTGACTTTGTTGACTTTTCGAGCAGAGTTGGGAATTGTTATGAATTAATTAATTATGATGTTGGAGTATATATTTATTGGCTTTCCTCATTGATTGACTAGTTTCGGATCGATGAGAATTAGTTTGAGGTGTTAGAGAGGCGTGTGAGCTAGTTCTGGAACTTCGGAGCGAGGTAAGTCTCATGTCTAATCTTATGAGGGAAAAATTACCATGTAGGTGTTATATGTTTTATGTGTTATATGTTGTGGGGGATACGCACATGCGAGGTGACAAGAGTCCGTGTGTATGCTAGAATTCTTGATTATGTCCGGGTAGACTAGGATTCACGCCATGTTTAAAATGTGTTATTTGAGTTATTCTTGCCTATTAAATTACTTTATTTCACATTACGACTTGAGATTAGACTTACACAAAGTAACAGACTCACTATTTTAGAAATTTAACGAGCTACTTGATTAGCCGTGGAAATTGTTCTTCCTTATGAATCTCTTCCGCATTGTGCGTATTCATCGAAAAGTTTCCTTAATTTTATAACTCACACGTATATTCGTGAGTGGGGTCAAGGACCCGTTAAAACTTCTTATTCTAATGGGATCGGGATGTTCTCCATGACGGTATCATGTAACACACTCTTATGGGATCGGGTCGTTTGCCTCGATGGGATATTGTAACACACTCTTAAGGGATCAGGTCGTTCGCCTCGGTAGTATTATGTATCATATTCTTATGGGATCGGGCCGTTCACCTCGACATTTATATGAACACTCTTATGTAATCGGGTCGTTCGCCTCGGCAGTATCATGTATCATATTCTTATGGGATATGGTCGTTCACCTCGATAGTTCTATGAACACTCTTATGGGATCGGGCCGCTCGCCTAGGCAGAATTGTGCAAAATACTTGATAAGGAGTCCGCGTACTCATGAGCTTCCCTAACTTGAGATGTGATCGTTGATTTAATATTGACCATTACGTATTCCATTTGAGGAGGTACGCGATAATTGAGGACTTCATGTCCATTGTTCAGCTGTAGACCATATTATTTGCCTATTTATGTACTCCTTGTTTACTTACCATATTTTATACTTGCCTACTTTATTATATTTGATGTACTGGATCACTAGTAAATGTCAATGTTGATCCCTCGTCACTACCTCTTTGGAGTTAGACTAGATACTTACTGGGTGTGCGTTGATTTACGTTCTCACATTGCACTTCTGCACTAAATGTGCAGGATCTGACAGGTTCGTCGGTGGTCATTTGGATGCGTAGGCGCAACTGCATAGGGTACTTAATGGTGAGCTGCATTTCCATGCTACGATCCGCAACACACAGAGTTTCCATCATAATTATTTACTTTATCCTATCTACTATGTATTCCAGACAGATAATGTATTGTTATTGTATTTCCTAGAAGATGCTCATGCACTTGTGATACCAGGTTTTGGGGTGTTCTAGAATTTGTGTACAGTTGCTTTACATTGGTACACTTTTATTTTATATTTAATTTAAATTGCACGTGCCTACTAATTTTAATTTATTGATCTCTCCATCTAATAAGATTCATAATTTTAAAAATAATAAAATAAATAATTAAGTTGATAGCTTACCGTTGGCTTGCCTAACAATGATATTAGGCGCCATCACGACCTATAGTGGATTGTGAGTCGTGACACCTTATCTCAACCATTCAGAGTGATCATGGAGGATAATTCGAAAGTAAACCATTTGAGGAATTCTATAATGACCAAAGATACACTCATAATTTCTCAGCACCATGGTCACCACAACAAAACGGGGTAGTGAAACGCAAAAATAGAACTCTGCAAGACATGGCTAGAACCATAATACTTGAGCATTCTATACCAAATTACTTCTTGGCAGAACCAGTCAGCACAACATGTCATATATTAAATAGGTATTTGATTCGACCCATTCTGAAGAAGACTCCATATGAACTATGGAAAGGGAAGAGACCTAATATTGGATACTTTCATCCCTTTGGAAGCAAATACTTTGTCCACAATAATGGTAAAAAAAGTCTTGATAAGTTTGATCCAAGAAGTGATGAAGGTATATTTCTCGGTTACTCTAATAATAGTAGATATTTTAGAGTTTATAACAAGAGTACTCTGTGTGTAGAAGAATCAGTTCATGTTATTTTTTATGATAATAACTTTATGGCCGAGAAAGGAGTCTTTGCAGGTGATAAAGATATAAGCCAAAATCAATCCACGATCAGTAAATAGATCGACCCCAACGAATCGATTGATAACAACAATGAACTCTCAAAGTCGACTACTCAAGCTACCAGCGAGCATGTTGAATATCAGACAGAGTAGACTACTCAACATGCTGAATCAGTACCAAATGAATGAAGAAGCGAACCTGAATATTCACAGAAGTTTATCATAGGAAATCCAAATGACAAAATGAAAACCAGAGGAGCTCTAAATAAAAAGGCTAACATGGCACTCATATCTCAAATAGAGCCAAAGAAAGTCGACAAAGCTTTAAAAGATTCAAGTCGGGTACAAGCTATGCAAGAAGAACTTAATCAGTTTGACAAAAATAAGTTTGGACATTGGTACCCAAGCCAGCAAACGTATTAATCATAGGAACCAAATGGGTATTCAGAAACAAATTGAATTAAGAAGGTGAAGTCATCCGAAATAAAGAAAGGCTAGTCGCGCAAGGCTACTCCCAACATGAAGGAGTCAACTATGACAAAACCTTCACTCTAGTGGCTCGGTTAGAATCGATTCGTATTTTACATGTATACATTTCTTTTAAAGGTTTAAAATTATTTCAAACGGATGTTAAAAGTGCGTTTTAAATGATTTTATTGATGAGGAGGTCAACGTTAAACAACCTCCTGTATTTGAAAACTCACATTTTCTTTATCATGTGTTTAAGTTGACTAAGGCTCTCTATGGGTTAAAAAAGGCACCTAGAGCCTGCTATGAAAGACTAAGTTCATCTCTGGTTAGTCATGGATTCTCAAGAGGTGAGATCGACGCAACTCTCTTTATCAAAAGGCCATTATCACGTAATCTAATTATTAAAATTTATGTTGACGATATTATATTTGGAAGTGCTAACCCTATCTTATGCAAGGAATTCTCACATATCATGCAAAGCGAATTTGAAATGACCATGATGGGAGCACTAACGTTCTTCCTTGGACTTCAAATTCATCAATCAGACAAAGGTATCTTTATATTCCATACGAAATACATGAAGGAACTGATACAAAAATTTGGAATGAGCAACGCAAAGACACTTGGAACTCCCATGAGTCCAGCCACATCTTTTGACAAAGATGAGGAAGGAAAATATGTGGATGAATCAAATTATAGTGGAATAATTGGATCTTTACTTTACTTAACTGCTAGTCGACCTGACATAATGTTTAATATGTGTAGATGTGTCAGGCTCCGATCAACTCCCAAAGAGTCTCACTTAACTACAGTGAAATGAATTATTAGATATCTCATTGGGACTGCATCACATGGTTTATGGTATCCACGTCTTAACAATTTTAAGCTTGATGGTTTTTCAGATGCAGATCTTGCATGAGATTAAGATGATAGAAAAACCACAAGTGGAACATGTCAATTACTAGGAAAATCACTTATTTCTTGGAATAGTAAGAAACAAGGATCAGTCGCATTATTAATAACTGAGGCTGAATACATTGCTATCGTACAATGATGTACTCAACTATTCTAGATGACTGACCAACTAAGCGACTATGTTCTTTCCTTTAAGCTTGTTAAAATTTTTTGTGACAATTCTAGTACTATTTGCTTGTCAAAAAATCCAGTGCATCATTCTACGGCAAAGCATAAAGATATCAAGCATCATTTTATTAGAGATCATGTTCTTAAGGGTGATATTGAATTATCGTTTGTTAGTACCGATAATCAATTAGCTAATATTTTTACTAAGCCTCTTTTAGAAGAAAGATCTCAAAACCCTTAGGAACTTAAATTGGCATTATTACTTTTTCTAAATAGGCCTTTGAAATTTCTGTACTTTTCAAAGATTATTGTGTGTGATAGTGATTTTGGTAAGAAAGTAAAGACAGACTTATACAGTGAATTACTAAAATTCACCCAACAGAAACAAGTTCGTTACTTTCAAGGGAAAATCAATTGCTCATGGAAGAATCGTCAATCAGGAAGAGATGGATGCCCTAAATTCCAAGGTAAAAGGTTTCTTTAGTTTCAGGGATGGAAAATTTCTTTGTTCTAACCCCTCCAACGGTTTATGAAGATCTTGTTCGCATGTTCTATGCAAATCTTCGTTCCCCCAAATCTGATAAGACTGAGTCCCTCGTGCTAGGTCAGCGCATTATTCTAGATTGTTCCACCTTTGATTCTCTATTTCAATATAAACGTTTTGGTTACTCTGCTTTGTTTAGAAATTCTTGGCCTGAAGATTTTGAAGTTTCATTTGAACAAGCCAAAAAATGTCTTGATGGTTCCCTATATTATCTCTTTCCCAACCAATTGGGACCTAGTGACATCAACTTTGAAACCCGTGTTCTTGACCATATTTTTTCCACCGCCATACTTTCCAGAACAGGATCCTACACCACTCTATCTCAAAGAGACAAATTTCTGGTCTATTGCCTTCTTACAAAGGACAAAGCGAAGTTGTCCTCCTAGGTAATCAATTTTATGATAGAATATGCTGAAGAACCATCGAGTCCCTCTTATGGGATGGTTATCGCTCACCTCCTCGAAGCCTTCAATATCCCTCTCTCAAACTACCCATATGTGTCTGTCTCCAAGTGTTACAACAATATAATATTTATCAGCACGGGTTATGTTGCTGTGTATGGTGCTTGGATAAAGAAGCAGAAAACTGAAGCCAAAGTGATCCCCTCTACTCCAAGGTAAAGGTTGATACTTCTCAAGCTATTGCAAACAATTCAGAATTACTTGCGAAGATTGTTGCACTTGACGACAAACTGGCTGCCATCAAAGATCCGTTCTTTATCACTCAGCCTTCAGTTGGTGATATCTACGAAGTTTCCAAGGAAAAAGGTTCTGATGTGTCCAAGCTGAGAGTCATGGTTCAGAAGGCTGCATAAAAGGCAA
The DNA here is from genome assembly GCF_000715075.1 of Nicotiana tabacum. Classification (NCBI taxonomy): domain Eukaryota; kingdom Viridiplantae; phylum Streptophyta; class Magnoliopsida; order Solanales; family Solanaceae; genus Nicotiana; species Nicotiana tabacum. The sequence goes on along the minus strand of NC_134081.1, from coordinate 86,983,392 downwards.
TAAAAGCCTTCAAAGAAGTTCATGATCGTGTTGATGGAATCTCAGTCAAAATGAATGCAAGCTTTGACCGTCTCAAGGAAGCCATCTGCAATACCCCTACCTACTTTGTTCGTCGTTGAATAATGTTGGTTGTGTTAAGACAATTTTTTGCTCTGTCCTGGATGTTTTTTTTTGGATGCTTGCATGGTTTATCTATCTTGAATGTTTTTGGATAATCTGGATAGTAATACTACTTAATTAGACCTCTTTTTGAGTGACGCCAAAGGGGGAGAAAGGATCAACTAACTTGTAGATAAATTCGAGTCAACTAGCTGGGAAGGGTCAACAACTCGAATAGCTGGAAAGAAAGTCCACTAACTAACTAACATAGAAAGACAACAAGTTGAGGGGCAGCCGATTCAAAAGACCTGACAGCAAGTTGAGGGGGAGCCGACTGAGGATAAAATAAACAGGGAAGTAACATGAATTAAGTTATTTTATCATTATCAAAAAGGGAAAGATTGTTAGATCTATGTTTTAATGATGGAATATAACTTACTTTTATTGTAGGAAATCAACTCCAAAGAAGGAAGCCTAGAAAGCAAAATGGAAAGCTACAAATGAAGAAGAGATCGAGATCCTGTCCAAGATCCAGAAGGATGGATTAAGGAATGAGATCCTGCCGAAAATTCAGAAGCAAGGATTAAGAAATCAATCTTGCCCATGATTACGAGCATCAAGGAGAACAAATATTTGATTGCAATTATTTACGGAAGGCATAACAATCAATCTGCATAGAAGATTAGCGAAGAATAATCAATCATAACCTTCAAGGAAGTGACAGCTATCACACCACTCTTCAAGGACCAGGTATTGAAAGTTCCTCCTATATTCTTGGAAGGAATCAATTCAAGAATTGATTCTAAGGATCAACTCTCTTGGGTTGCCCGTCATCTAAGGATCTGTCATACCAAGAAGACTCGCCTTCAAATCACATAAATACAACAAGAAACTCAACGGGAGGATATACTTTGATCGAACTATTACCAATCTTTTTGTTCTATTCCAAACAAGTATTGTAATCTATTCTAGATTTATTATGTAACTAGCGAGAGAAGAAAGAGAGCAAAGAAAAGACATTGTATCAAAAGCAAGAAAAGAACGTATATCGTGAAGAAGTTGTTGGTGTGTAACAACATCAACATACCTGCACCAAAGATTTCAAATACTCAAAAGAGAACTCCCTTGCAACCCAAGGGGACTGGAGTAGAATTCACACTGAATCCGAACCAGTATAAAATATCTATTGTCATTTACTTTCTGCAATTTATTTTCTGTACTTACTTCATAACTATCTCGCATCAAGGATTCGGTCGACTAACAAGAAAATTAGTCAGATAACTCGAGAAAGAAAAGAAAGAGAAACAATTCACCTCCCTTCTTGTACTTTCAGGAAAAAGTTTGAAAAAGAGCAAAATCGATTATGATATACTATTATCAAATTATTTAAAATACAAATTTATGTTATAAAAGTAAAAGAGTAAAAGACAAATACTAAATAAATTATCATGAGATATATTTTATTAGCTCCCGATATTTTTCCTTTATAATAGGATCAAATTTCATCACTTTCAAGAACTTAAACTGTTCTTTTAATTTTATTTATAATTCAAAAATATTGTTCATGTTATAAAATAAAGACTTTAAAGTAAATAAACTGAAGAAAAGTATAGAGAGAGGTTGATATATTATTCAACTTCAAACTCATGTTCATAATGAACTGAAAACTCCTCTATTTATAGAAGAAAGGAAGCAGCTGCGAGGCTTTCCAGGAAGCAGCTGCGAGGCTTTCCAGGAAGCAGCTGCAAGGCTTTTCTTTAGCTTCTTGTAAGCTGTATGTATGAGCTGCTTGCAACCTGCCCATTTAATAAGAAGCTGCTGCAAATCATTTCATTGAGTTGCTTGCAACCTGCCTGCATCAACTGCTTGTAGATAAACTTCAACAGAGTACTAAATGGATAATCTTCTCCAGAAAGATTATCTATAGCGGAGTAATGAATGGACATCCACAATATAATATTTTTATAACACTCCCCCTTGGATGTTCATTAAAAGATAATGTGCCTCGTTAAAACCTTACTAGGAAAAACTCTGTGGGAAAAAATCCTAGTGAAGGAAAAAGAGCACACATATTTAGTAATACGCATAACTAGTTGTCTCATTAAAAACCTTATAAGGAAAACCCTGTGGGAAAAACCTTAGTAAGGGAAAAAGAGTACAACGCGTATTTCACTCCCCCTGATGAAAACCTTGTTCCAAATATTTGAGTCTCCGCATTCCAATCTTGTAAACCATCTTCTCAAAAGTTGAAGTTGGCAAAGTGAACAAATCTGCTGGATTGTCACTTGAACAGATATGTTGCATATCAATGTCACCATTTTTCTTAAGATCGTGTGTGTAGAATAATTTTGGTAAAATGTGCTTCGTTCTATCTCCTTTTATAAATCCTCCCTTCAATTGGGCTATGCATGTAGCATTGTCTTCGTATAAAATTATGGGTCTTTTCTCATATTTCAAACCACATTTTTCTCGAATAAAATAAATTATTGATCTCAACCATACGTATTCCCTACTTGCTTCATGAATAGCTATTATCTCAGCATGATTTGAAGAAGTAGCAATAATAGATTGCTTTGTGGAGCGCCATGATATGACAGTACCTCCATATGTAAACACGTATCCGGTTTGAGATCGAGCTTTATGTAGATCAGATAAATAACTTGCATCTGCATAACCAATATGATCTGCACCACCTTTGTTAGCATTAACAAGATATATAAGTGTACCAATTGCTCTGAGATCGAGTATTTCAAGACCAAGGAGTTCCTCATCCTCTTCTGGAGGTCAGAACGGATCCTTATTCACTTCAAGTGATCGAACACCCATTTGGTGTACTTAATGGGTGCGCTTTGTCCATGTAAAAGTGTTTTAAGATATTTTCTGTATAGACAGAATGATGGATAAAGATCCCGTCTGCTAAATATTCAATTTGCAGACTAAGACAGTTTTTCCCTTTGGATCTCTTCTGGAGTTCCTATAATATTTATGCCATTAACATAAACAACAAGTATAACAAACTATGATGTTGTTTTCTTTGTAAAAATGCATGGACAAATGCCTTCATTTACATAACCTCCATTCATCAACTCAGTGAGGCGATTATATTACATGCGCCCATATTGATTTAAACCGTACAAAGATCTTTGTACTCTGATTGAATGCATTTCACGATGCTTTGAACTATATGCTTCAGGCATTTTAAATCCTTTATGGATCTTCATATAGACTTAATCAAATTAGTCATATAGGTTATGCCTTGTATTTAAATGGCATGACATCTTCAGGTGTCTGGACTACAGGTCCGATCCTCACAATCTTTTACAATAATGTGAACTATATTGTATCAAATATATCGTCGACGATCGTTTTGTATCGGCTTGCAAGTGATATAACTTGTTGAGATCTCATCACTTTCTTTATTTTCAGGTACCTGAACTTCTTCTGGAGTTTCATGAAATGTTATGTCGTGGGCTATTCTAGAGCTCATTTCCTCCTCATTATGATCATTTGCTCCTATTCTTTTCAAGGATTGTTACCTTTGGAACCGATCGATTTACTACTCTTCATGCGTGCGTAAACTTTATCCTCCAGGGACTTTAATTTTAATAGGAGCATTTGTAGCTGAAATATAATATTTAATTTTGGATCAAAAAATGCTTCTGGCATTTGACTTGAATTATCTTCTAAGTGAGGATCATATTAATGATAATTCGATTCATATAGCATATTTTTCAACGGTTTATTCCATCCCCCAAATGTTAGAAAAACTAACACATATCTCCAATCTTCTTTGAAAAATCTATCTTTGTACATTGTGGTAGAGAAATTAATCATATACCACACATCAAAAGTTATTAGATAGTAAAAATATTTGGTTTCTGATCCTAAACCAATTGTGAGGGGAGAACTTATAATATTTTGTTAGTCTGATGCATACAAGTGCTGATGTATGCAATTTAGAAAATCTTAGACCAACGCATGAAGCTTTGTTCTCATAAGCAATAGCTTAGACATTAATAGGAGGTATTCAATGCTAAACTAGCTTTGATATAAACCAGCATCATCAAGATGAACTATCTTGATTTCATAATCTGAAAATTATGCTATTAATTGAGAAAGACAATTTCAAATGCCAAACTGCAAGTTGACAATAAACATACATGTAACCATCTTATATATGCATCTATAAGCGGTTCACATGATAGGTGAATGTGCCCATATTCACCTTTTATATATTCCAGAATTCGGGAATTTTAGTCTCAACTTTAGCTGGTATAATCAAGTTATTATGAGAACAAGCAACACAAGAGAATTCTTGAAGAATCTTCTAGTTTTTCAGTATATGCTTATCTGAATTCTCAAATAGCTCATTTAAAAATGGTAAATGAAAACTTCAAGTTTATCATAGCATGTGCTATCTCTAAATAAACTTCTGGTTTATTATGGCATAAACTTTTGCATCAGTAAACTTTTGATTTACTGTGGCTACTTTTGTATCAGTAAATTTTTGATTTACTGTGACTGCTTTTGCATTAGTAAACTTCTGGTATACTGTGATACATGATGTAGTACAAATTTGAAAAATAAGGCAGGTAACTTCTCACATACATATTTACCCCATATGATTGTGAAAACATGAAGATTTTCAATCTTTCAATCATTTGTAGTCTCAGTATGATAGTCATATGTATTAGTAAACTTCGTGTTTACTACAACATATATTTTGACCATAATCATATAATCTGAATGACATATTTGTATATAAGCTTATCGAGAACCTTCATTTATTATCCACAATCTAATATTTATCGGACACTACTGGTGTCATGTGTCTTCTAGACAAACAATTAGCTCTTCAGGAGCTTTTATTGTACTACCAAATATTGCTCAGACACTTCTGGTGTCATGAGAGAAAATCATAATCAAATGAACAATATAAAGCTAATTCTAAATTTATAAATGACGAAAATTAAGAATTTTAATATTTCTACCACTAACTTTGTGATAAATATCTCCTTCAAGGAGAAATATCATTAACATCTGAATATTTTGTATCAATACGGCAACCACATAGTCATTGCATATTTTAAGAAAAGATACACGAGTTGTTATTTCCTTCGGGAAACTTAATAACTAACCATAATATATTAATGTGGTTGTAGTAGAAAGCATTCTACAAGAATACTTTTGCCTTAGAATGATACTTAATAAAATTATCCAAGATGTTTTACGTATAACATGTGCAATGATCTTTATGCCAAAAAAATAATATTTATATCCTCTGTTATTCTAGCTCTTCCGGAGGTGAGTTGTGGTATTTCTTCATTCACTCCAGGGAATGAAAATGTGCTTCAAAAATAACTTTGAATAGCTCATTATATTATTTACGCACAGAAAGACACAGTTTCATAATATTTTCCCGCTTCGGGAGAAAATTTCAATTGTGTTACTTCTTTCGGAGCAAATTAAAATACGAAAAATTGAGTATATATTCTCTCAATCATATTACCTCTTCTGGAGGTGAATCGTAATATATTTACATCAATAGTGTGCACACATTTACGACTTTATTAATATTGTCACATTCACTTCAGGGAATGGATTAATGGAGTTTAAGTGGATCTAACAATGTTATGCACTTTGCAATCCTTTATTAAGATAATTAGGATGAAAACAAATACTAAAATAGGTACTGTATACGTAACATATAACCAAGCAAGCGATGATAAATATATTAAAATATAAACAAAAGGCTCAAATTAAATTACGCAAATTTGGCCACTCCATATGTAAGTAATATCTATATCACTACCGCTAAGAAGAAAAACTCATCACCTCAAGGATATAATCTGCCTTATGATGCTCGGAATGAACAAGATCTAACCATGGACATAAGAGTGTCGCCTTACATCAGAGATAAACACTGAAATAGAAATTAAATTCGAAGTAAGTGTTCAAAATGGCAGAGTCTCGTGTTGATAACGTGTTATAAAATAAAGGCTGTAAAGTAAATAAACTGAAAACAAGTATAGAGAGAGGTTGATATATTATTCAACTTCAAACTCATGTTCATAATGAATTGAAAACTCCTCTATTTATAGAAGAAAGGAAGCAGCTGCAAGACTTTTCTTTAGCTGCTTGTAAGCTGTCTGCATGAGCTGTTTGCAACCTGCTTGTTTAATAAGAAGCTGCTGCAAATTATTTTATTGAGTTGCTTGTAACGTATCTGTATCAGCTGCTTGTAGATAAACTTCAACAGAGTACTAAATGAATAATGAAGATTATCTATAGCAGAGTAATCAATGGACATCCAAATATAATATTTTCATAACAGTTCAACAATATTTATGTGATTTTCTTAAAATTATGTAATTGACACACGTTAATGCATACCCAGAAATTAGCAGAAAAAAATAACCTTTCAATCTGACAAAACTAATTGCCCACGACAGTCCAGCATAAATAAAAACCCTAAAATTCACGGTTTCCACTACACGACCTAGAACCATCCGAAACATTCCCCAAATTAACCAAACGAAGAACACATCGGTAGCTGACGTCTGGACCGGCGGAATCACAGGTAAGACCTTTTCCGTCACCCTTTTATGCTTTAATTAATCCCTTTCCCCTATCTTTCGGAGAATTTTGTCCGGAGCTTGTGGCTTCGTTAGCTGACGACGACGATTTTAGTTCTTCCTTTTCCTTGTAATTTCCCTCTTGTATTATTTATTTAATTCTAGAAACGGGAAACTAAAAGGAAAGGGGTAGGAGAACGGCGAGGCCCTAAACCCTGTTCTGGTTTGTTTAGGTCTTTCCATATTCTTATGTATCCAAACAAAATTAAGTAGTTTTTTTTTATTTGAGATGAAAACTCTAGCCTTTTCACAGTTGCTGTTGGTTGTTCAATCGTTGGAGCAAGTGTCTTCCAATCAACATCATGAGAAAACCAAGTAAGTCTTTTTGGAATTCTAGTCTCTTTTGTGATTTATCATTTTGTTATTCTTAAATTTTATGGCTTTATGTTATCGCTGCAACATCTTGCATCGACGTGGCCAGATGTGATGATGTGATGTTTGTGTTATCATATTCTTAATAGTTTGTGACTTTATGCGGCTTGGCAGACAGAGCTAACCCGAACCTCTATTAGAAAGTGCTCATCATTCTATGCATCAGCCAATGATAGAAACAAACCTCTAAATACTTTACATATATAGTTGAAGCGCCAATGCCGCTAACTTATGTGTGAATTCGGGCTCCTGTTGTGATCCATAGAAATCAAATAGGATTTTAGGTTAAGCAAAGGGTAAATGCTTCTTTACCTTCTAAGGTTATTGAGTCATAGCTCTTCTTGACAGTGTTTTGTCCTGGTCAAGAAGAGCTTTGACCAAAAATTTTACATCCCAATAACAGAACTAGCTTTTCCTTGGTCACCTTAAGAATGGAAGAGAACGAAAATAGTGTTCAAAGCCTTTTCACTTTAGGCTTTTTCTGGTCTAAAGAAAGTCTTGGCCTTTGAAGTACTGGTTGGTCTTTCAACTTGGAATGACTTGGAGTTGAGAGATTGAAGTGTTAGTTGGTTTGTCAATTTAGAATATCTTAGAGATGCAAGATATTTTGGTCCAGTTGCATCTCCAATTTAGTTAGTAAATGGTAATAGTAAGCTTTCGGCTTTGGTCTTTCCAACAAAATAACAAATCCAGAGTAGGCTTTGAGCCCCAACTTTGAGGCCAAACATAATTGGTCCAGTCTATGGGCAGGCCTAGCCTGCGTAAATTGGCAGTTAACATCATATGTATTTTGAGCTGGTAAGTATTCTCGCATATTCTGTTTCACAACAATTCCTGTTCGCACTCAAGTTTTCGTCATCTTGTCAGTACTTGATCGTCTTATTGACGCTGGGATTGGTACTATAGCAAAGTGTATAACTTCTAGCCTGAGAAGAAAAGATGGCATCTTGCACCACCCCGAGTTCAATCAATCCATTGCCGAATATGGTCAGGTAAATGAATTATTTTTTACTTATGCTGGAACTCGAAAAGCAAATTTCTAAAAGAAAAGAGAACTGTAGAAAGTTTAAAATAATTTCAAATTTAGCAAAGCTTACCTTGTTGTTGTAGTAGTAGCAAAGCTTTACCTTGGACAAACTAACTGTTAACACTTGCTATCTCTTTTTAATGGAATTCAGACATTCACCCGTAAGCGTGTTAACGAGGAAGATGCAATGCTGATAGGTGTCGATGTTTTCGTCCGTTATACGGTATTCAGAATTATTTTTTTGTTGATATTAATTTACTCTCAAAGTTTAGCAAACGACATTTACTGGATGCTTATTTTTAGAGGGACTATGATACTTATTTATTACTTTTTTTTGTTTGTTTTTAGGTGATAGGTTCTGGAGTTGTCGCTTTCATCTATCTTGTGAAAAGTCATTTCAACTGGCTGAATCAAAGTAAGTTGGAGATGGAGCGACGCAGGGTAAGATTCTTCCAAGAAGCCGAACAAAGAATGGAGCAAACCATGCAACAACATCAAATTTCCAAGCAAAGTATCATGGGAGGTAAAAGCAGGAATTGTACCCTTTGTGTATCTAGCCCACCCTTCAAAACAATGAAAAAAGCATTCGAGGACACCTATTATTATTAGCTGCTAGCGTAGATCATGATGTTAATTCCATCTTGTTGCATCGATCATCCTTATAAGGAAAAAAAAACTGTTATTTTGATCTGTTACATCTTATAATTGTCGCAGGCAATGCGCCAAAAGCTGCAGATGGAGCTCACGCCAAGGTAACGAAAGATGAAAAAACCATGACTGGGGCAGTTAAGGCTTGAAGAAGAATGACCAACATCTGAGGAAAAATTCTAAGCTAGGGAAAAAGAGGGGATGGATGATACTTCTTGGTATATTTAGCAATTTCCGCTTATTCTATTTATGCATACAAGTGAAGCCTCAGAGACCCAAAACATTGAGGTGAATTATTGCTAATTACCTACCTGCTGTGTTAATAGTACTATCTTCCCATTCTCATTGACTGAACTATTAGCTCTCTCTATCTTTCACCCACCACTCACCAAGTCCCCTCGTCAAAATCATTCGCAGCTCTACGCCTAAACAGCTCGCTTTATGTGTTTGTGGTCTGTTCTTGATAAATGTTCCGTATTTTGCTTTTGGTAAAACTTGGCTCCCTTGTAACTATCAGCTATTCTTCATTCGCTCCCGGTAAGATGGATGATAGTCTTGGTATATTTAGCGTCATTTCAATTGACGACGCAGTGGGTTAATAAACTTCTGCAGACTCATAATTTCATAAAATAAGCTGCGATAAAAGAAAGAAACTATATATAGAGAGAGATAGAATTAGAATGATGCCAAAAAAGGGAGAAAAAAAGATAAATGGCGATCCTTGTCTAAGAGAGAGGCACCTCTTCCATTCCCTCCTTTATATTTATCTTCATTTATATTCGTACGTATGCGTTAGATTAATTGGTGTGCAATTTTAATAATTATTGTGCATTATAGCGGAGAAGTGAAAAGCATCATCAGCTTTCAATTGCTAATCGTGCCTTTCTTCTCCAACATCAAAGTGACGGTTATCTTGTAATTACTGCACTAACATTAATTATGGGCATGAACTTACCACCTTTCACATTCCCGGGTCATTATCTTATGTGTGGTAAACACTAATTAAAGCCGTCACCAACGATTCTTTTATCCCTATAAAATTCACAATCCCTAACCTCAATCATTCAATCATCTGAATTTTCTTCACTTTACTCTATTCGTATAGACGTTGGACTCATCACCAGTATCATTTGAGCAAAGCTCATTTCTGTAGACCTCTATTAATCCAAATATCTTGGATTGTCTGTTTAGTTTTCTAATGCATAACCATGACTAAAATTTTTAACTATGTAACCCCAATGATAAAAGTCAAATTGGACGTTGATTGATCACGCGCAAATTGATAAAAAGAGAGCAAATTTTCATGTAATTGAGGTATACAAAAATAATGAGATGAAGTATGTGCAATGTTGAAAGATCAAATAGCTTACACATGAAACATAAACTCTTGCCAACACAAATAGAGTTGTCGAAAGTCCAAAAGCTGAGAAAACGTTGAGCAAGATCAACAGTCATACTAGAGAAAATGTGAACATGGTTGTGATATTATATTTTCCATTCTTTTCTTTTTCTATTTATTTCTTTGTGTATGTCCTTTATCTTATAGTTTTACTATAAATATTTATTTGAGAGAAATAGAAAAACATATCAACTATATGAAATATAAGTATTAAGAGTTCATTCTAAGAAACAAAATAGTACATAATTTTTCATAATTATGCTAATATTACTTTGAGTAGGTTTTCCATTTTTATTATTATGAATCGTCAAAAGATTCACTAACTTATTCTCGGCGATGTAATCCATTTTTCTTTTTAGGTATATAATTACAATCTTTATTTTCATTTCTTATCCTTTTCCCTCATGAGATGCAGCTTTTTCCTTTTATTTTTTCTTTCTTAATTTGTGAAGGTAACATTGTAGGTTATTTATCTTCTATGCTCTAACTAAATATTTTAGAAAATTAATTAGAATTAAACAAGTAACCATATAAAATTGAAATCCAAAAGATTTTATTTTATAAAATTAAACTGAAAATAATCTTTATTCTCTATGTTTATACTTTATATTACTAGTCTCTCTGTACGCGCGTTGCGGGTATACCATTTATTAATATAATATAGATATTTCTAAAAATTGCATAAATGTTATTAAAAATATGTTTGACAAAAAAATTAATTAAAGAAAAAAGTGTACGATCTTGAAAATAATAATAAGCTAACTTAATAGAAGAAGAAACTAATACAAAAAAATATTAAAAAATGGTTCTACAAGAGTAGAACAATATTTTGACTTGTATTCATACTGATTGTATTAGTATTTCACCCCTTCTACATATAGTATTTACTTCTTTTAGTAAACCTGGAAATGATAGGTTTAATATTACAAACCTTAATTCATAGCTCTAAGAAGATAGAACTGTATTTTTAATATGAGGAATATCGCAATTATGACAACATGGTACGGTAAATCTAAAATTTCACCGGTTATAGTTACATTAACAAATATAAAAAAATAAATTAAAAATATATTGTAAATTCTTTTTTTTAATATATCATTTTTTAAAAACTAAAAATATATAATTATCTTATGATCAATATATTGAAAGTAATATCTATCACTCATGGATTAAAACATCACACATTTATTGATAAGGCTGCATAGTTTTTTGTTAGTTGAAGTTGTATATATATGCTTATCAGGAAGGAGGATATATAACATTTTATACCTCCTTCTGTTATTTTGGGTGATGGAATCACAATGTTGTATTATATATATATTTTTGGTCATATGTTGTGTTATATCTGAGATAAGGTTCAAGCCCTTTCATTGCACCTTTTTGGAATGCAACACCACCCAGACTTATATCTTGGTAAATTTATGAGGAAAAAAAATTGAATTGCATGTATTATTTTAAATAGTATTGGAAGGTTAAAATAAAAATTTAACCACACAATAATTTTACACCAACAGAATAATCTAGGTTACTTAATAAAAGTTTATTGAATAAGTAATATTTACCTTGCAAAATAAATTAATACGTTTATAAAATAATTTGCAATTATATGGTAATTCTTCTGCTTAAATAACTATATTGGTTCGAAACACATCTTGCTTTGAGTGAGTCTCTTCGACCGAAAACAAAATCTCTTCGATTGGACAAACTCCAGTGTTAATTATTTTCAGCCGAGCTTTTCAAGTCCATATTCTGCAAACACCGAAGATGGTAGTTCCTGACTTCTTGCTTCTTGAGTGCTTATAGAAAGACCGATAGCAATCACATGTAATGCTATATTCGTCTGTCTCCGATTACAACTACACAAGGCCCTTCTCTTCAATGCTTTAACTAACAACGGTTCATCATAAGTGTTATAGAGTGGTTGGAACAGAAATGGTTGTTCCCAACTTGTTCGTTTTGCTGGAATTTTCCAAGTGCTAAAATTTTCTAGTGTTGAAATTTCTCTCAAGTGCCGTAAACTCTTTTGACGTTGGAATTGTTTCAAGTGCTGAAAATTACACAATGATCTATTATTTATAAGGAGTGGAAAAATAACTAACGCACCTTTCTATGAAAGATGCATCCTTTAGAAAAGGATGGCACCTTTTACCAATATTATTTAGTGTTTTATTTAATTATTATTTTTATTAAATATAAAAGTATATTACTAAAAGGGTATTTTAGTCTTTCAACTTTCTAATTTAGAGTTTTCCACTTTTAAATTAGTATAGATTATCTAGTATAACAATTTGGCCCCTAGGTATTTAAGGAAAGTAGTGGATAATGATATTAAACAAAGTGCCAAGTTAATAAAAAATCACATAAAAACGTGATAATACTATATATTAGATAACATAATACCAAAAATATGGAAAAAGATTAAGAAATGGATGGGAAAGAACTTGAAACTAAAATACTCTTAAAGTTAGATGAGAACGCTTAAACTATGGAGGACCACGAAAGTGTTACTAGATAAAAGAAAAATAAAATCTTGATAACAAATTAAAATTTAAAAATATAAAATAAATGTCGAGTATAGGTAACTTTACTAATGAAAATTAAAAATTAAATTTATATCTTGAAACTAATAGAGAAAGAAAATTTAATGGCACATAATACAAAAGCTAATCGAAGAAAACTCAACAGATTTGGAACATAACAATGAAAGAACTTATGTATTAATATCTTAATCATAGATAAAATATTAATGCAATAAACTAATTAAAATTTTATAGCAGGGAAGAGAATATATAAAGAAAACAATATTGATAGTGTGAGGATACTTATACTTTGAATTAATTTAAATAAATAAATTAAATAATTGGATAATATAATATTATTGATATATTTAAATGATAAAAGAGTTTTGAGTAAGATGATAAAGTATAAAAATACATTAAATTTTAATAATTAAAAAAATTATATTTATCAATGATTATGAAAAGGATAATAATCAAGACATTAAGTCAGATGATAAACTAATAAAAAGTCATATAAGAGTATAACAATATTAAGTAATAATAATACAATAACTATAAGCAAAGAACAAAAAGAGAACAAAAATGTAAAAGAATAAGACATATTTAAACTTGAGATGTAACACAAAGTGGTAGTCTGACCAACGATATTGTATGTGGCGGAGTGTTGACACCAATTAAGATCGCTCATGTCCAGAAGATGAAGGTAGTAGAGATGAGGAGGTTGCGATGGATCTGCGGGCACACCAGGTTAGATAGGATTAGAAATGAGATTATTCACGATAAGGTGGGTGTGGCCCCATATTCATGAGAACAAGATGCAAGGAGGGCTTAGGCGATTTGGGCATGTGAGGAGGAGGAGCACAGACGCCCCGGTGAGGGAATGTGAGAGGTTGACATTTGAGGTACTACAGAGAGGTAGAGGTAGGCCAAAGAAGAGGTGGAGAGAGGTAATTAGACAAGACATGTCGCAACTTCAGCTGATCGAGGAAATGACCTTTGATAGGAAGGTATGTAGGTCGAGGATTAGGGTAGTAGAGTAGGTAGTCTAGAGTGTTCATATGTAACGATCCGGCCGGTCGTTTTGATAATTTAAGTTCCGTTTGGCGGCATAAGGTCTTGTACAACTTCATATTATGTATATCGACTTGCGTGCGTGGTTGAATTCAGTTAACGGATGATTCAGAGTCGAATTAGAAGAAGGATTCTAGTTTTGGAAGCTTAAGCGGTGAGAATTTGACTTTTGTGTAAACGGCTCCGGAATGGATTTTGGATGATCTCAACAGATTCGTATGGTGATTTTGAACTTAGGCGTACGTTCAGATTTGGATTTGGAGGTCCGTAGGGTAATTTGAGGCATTTCGGCGAAAGTTGGAAAAGTTGAAGTTTGGAGGATGGAGAGGTTTGACCCATAATTGACTTTGGTGATATCGGGGTCGGAATGCGATTCCGAGAGTCGGAGTAGTTCCGTTATGTTATTTGGGACTTGTTTGCAAAATATCACATTATTCTGGGTAGGTATGATTAGTTTCGGCACGAGTTTTCGAAGTTAGGAGCATTGGAAGTTCATAAGTTCGATTCATGATACGATTCGTAGTTTCGTCGATGTTTGATGTGATTTGAGACCTCGAGCGGGTCCGTGTTAGGTTATAGAACTTGTTTGTGTATTTAGACGGGTCCTGAGGGCCTTGGGTGTTTCAGACGAGTTTCGGAGGTCTTTCATAGTCTTAGTCAGGTCTGGTTCTGGTGTCTCGCACCTGCGACACTTTCGAGCGCAGGTGCGGATCCGCTTCTGCATGAGCCTGGTCACTTCTGCGATCTTTGAGGTCTGGGAGCTAACCCGCTTCTGCGGATGCTGGCACGCAGGTGCGAAGGCCACTTGTGCGGTTCTGTGATCGCATCTGCGAAGGAGTCCGCTTCTGCAGTCCTGTCATTCGCTTTTGCGCGCCGCAGGTGCGACTATGTCATCCGCAGATGCGGACCTGGGCCTGGTAAGTTAACTTCGCATATGCGAACGTTTCTCGCAAATGCGATTGCGCAGATGTGCTTAATTGCCTGCAAATGAGGAAATGCCGGGCAGAATCATAAAAGTCGAGGGTTTGGTCATTTAATCGTATTTTGAGTTTTGAACTTCGGATTTGGGAGCTTCTTTTGAGGTTTTTCAAGAAAATCGATTGGGTAAGTGTTCTTCGCCTAGAATCTAACATATTCCATGATTTTATCTTCATTTTCATCATTTAATTTGTGTTTTTATTTGAGGAAAATGGTGGTTTTTGAAGAAAAGTTTCAAAATGAAAAATCACGATTTGAGGGACGAAATGGTATCGGAATTTAATAATTTTAGTATGGGTGAACTCTTAGCGGAATGGGTATTCGAGTTTTGTAAAATTTGTCGGGTTCAGAGGTGCGATCCCGGGGGTCGAGTTTTGGGTCGATTGTTAGATTCTTATAAAGATTGAGACTTTATGATCCAGAATAGTTTGTTATAAGTTTTTTTTTGCGCTTTCAAGTTATTTTGGTTAGATTTGAGCCGTCCGAAGGTCGTTTCACCCGAGAAGTTCATTTTAGAATATCAGTTTATCTTCTTTGAGGTAAGTATCTTGCTTAACCTTGTGTGGGGGAACTACCCCTTAGGATTTGAGTTTTCTGTGTTGATTGTAATCCGTGTATGCGAGGTGACGAGTGCGTGCTCGGACTTATTTATGGAAAGTTGGCCTTTTAGGGTTCTTAGGTCCTTCCATTCAATGTGTATGAAGTTGTTCTGGATACATTTGAGTTCCTATTTGCTAGTTTCACCTCTACATGCTTTAATTAGAGTTAATTATTTTAGGATTCACTCTTATTGTCTATTTGACTGATATTTGACTTAACTAAAGATTTTACCTCTTCCATCGTCATGCTATCTTTTCATAACTGCTTATCTTTAATTGAAATTATTATTATCTCATCCTATAATTGTTTATTCTTAATTGGAGTTATGATTATCTTCTGCTGCTTTTCCTTAATTAAACTTTTGAATATCCTTCATAATTTCTCAACCTCAAAAGGAGTTTAGATAACCTATATCTTAGTTGACTTGCCTTTATTTGGAACTATTTGACTCGTGTTGGCTTCCTTATTGTTGACTTGAATATTGTGGAATCATTGCTACTTTTTAGCTTTCCCTTGTTAAGCTGTTCTCTCTACGCCTAGCATTCTTTACTGTGGTTATTCCCTGTGAATGAGTTTCTACCGTTTCTTTGTGATTTAAAGTTCTTGAGTTGATTTACTCGCCGTACTTTATATTATTGTCATTGTTGTTATTGTACTTGTTGTGGTGATGTACGAGATTTCTGCCATGCTGTAACTCTTATCTCTGTTGGTTGCACTGCATATTTACTTTGGGACTACGGAACGGTATTTCGGGAGATCCCCCTATTCTGCATATTTACTTTGGGACTACAAAACGGTATTCCGGGAGCCCCCCCTGCATATTTACTTTGGGACTACAGAACGGTATTTCGGGAGATCCCCATATTCTGCATATTTACTTTGGGACTATGGAAAGGTAATACGGGAGATTCCCCTCTTCTGCATATTTACTTTGGGACTACGAAACGGTATTCCTGGTGATCCTCCCTGCATATTTACTTAGGGACTACAGAACGGTATTCCGGCAGATCCCCCTGTTCTGCAAACATTCTACGTATTGTCTGTTCTTTTCCTTATGCTTACTAGCTGGTATGAATTATGTTAGGACACTTGCAAAAACATACACATGGCTAAGCACCCTTAACGGATAAAAGGTTTTCTTGATATTGTTGAGTATAGATGCACACCCTTGTTTACTCGCCTTCTATGTGAGAACGGCTCTATTCGGCACGTGAGTTGTCACCGTGATTATGAGGTGTGATGAGGGCTCATGATGCTAAGTGTTAGGGTTCAGGTATTGAGACCCTTGAGTTGTAATTTATCCGAGGTTCGGTACTTCATGAAGTTTTTAACTAAAATCCGATGTGAGAGCTATCGTAGTTGCTGAGTTATTATTTGTCCCTACTGTATTTACGCTTTCAGATTTAAGTTGTGTTTCCGCTCACTCTTCTGTATTATTATTGTGGTATTCCGCTGGTACTTGTCGTCTTTCCTTTCTTATTGCAATTACTGTATTGATAGTCATATTGCGTAGTTTCCATGTAGAAATCATGCACTGTTGTTCCTATACTTATGCTCGTTTAGTTTATTAGACCAGTGGGTGTCTTGACTAGTCCTCGTCACTACTTCACCGAGGTTAGTTCTGATACTTACTAGGCACCGCTGTGGTGTGCTCATACTACACTTCTGCATATTTTTGTGCAGATCCAAGTATTGATCGTTAGTAGCTGTGCGGATTCTTGCTGAGGAGACTCAAGGTAAACCTATCGCCACGTTCGCAGGCTTTAGAATCACCTTCCTATTTTGTATTCACACTGTTTTTACTTATTTCCAAATAGTTGTATTTAGAAGTTGTAGTAAACTCTATAGAGCTTATGACTTGTACTATCGATTTTGAGAAATTATAAATTCTATAAAGATTTCTATATCGAGACTGTTAGATCTTCTTTATTATTGTTGTTATTCAGTAAATGTTAGTGGCTTAACTAGTCCCTAAGACTAGGTGCCATCACGATACCCAACGGAGGGGAAATTGGGTCGTGACAAGTTGGTATCAGAGCTCTAGGTTCATAGGTGCTACGAGTTATAAGCGAGTTTAGTAGAGTCTTGTGGATCGGTACGGAGACGTCTGTACTTATCTTTAAGAGGCTACAAAACTATTAGGACAATCTCACTTTCTTCATTCCTATCGTGCGAATTCATTGGTCTCGAAGTTTGAACTTTTATCATTCCATTCTTTCACAGATGGTGAGGACACGAGCTGCAGTTCCTGATGATGTTACCCCTAGAGCGGATGTCGCTAGGGCAAAGGCAGAGGCCGACGAGGAGTACGTGCTGCAGCTAGAGCACCTACCAGAGCAGCCGTTGAGGAGCCGCCAGTAGTTCCAATTGGGGGGAAGGTACCGGAGGCACCTGCTGTTACCCCTGGACTTCAGGAGACCCTGGCACAGTTCCTGAGCATGTTTGGTACCTTGGCTCAGGCGGGGTTGATTCCGGTTGCACAAACTACTTCATAGACCGGGGGAGGGACTCAGACTCCCGCCTCCCACACTCCAGAGCAACGAGTTCATGTTGGTGAGGTTCCAGGTGTCATGGCGACACAGCCTGTGGTCCCAGTTCAGCCCATGGTCAGGGCAGCAACATTCGAGGAAGAGCAGCTTAGACTTGCAAGGTTCAAGAAATACGACCCTCCTACATTCAGTGGTTTGGCTTCAGAGACTGCACAGGGTTTTCTAGAGGAGTGACATCGCATTCTCCACACTATGGGTATTGTTGAGACAAGTGTGGTTGATTTTACTACGTTTCAGCTTAAGGGAGCAGCTTATTAGTGGTGGCGAGCATATGAGTTGGGTAGCCCAATCGATGCAGCTTCACTTTCACGGGTTCAGTTTTCAGAGATGTTCCTGAGAGAGTTTGTACCTCAGTCCCTTCGGGATACATGGCACATAGAGTTTGAGCAGCTGCGCTAGGGCACTATGTCAGTATTAGAGTATGCCGTCAGATTCAGTTATTTGGCCAGACATGTACCTGCCTTGGTCGCTAAAGTTAGAGAGCGAGTCCGTAGATTCATTGAGGGGCTCAGTCATGATATTCGGTTCAACATGGCTCGGGAGTTGGAGTTAGATGTGTCATTTCAGCAGGTGGTAGGGATCGCTAGCCGGTTAGAGGGCATGTGGGACCAGGAGAGAGAGGGTAGACGAGATCATGAGGGAGAGTACAGGGAGGCAAGGAGGCCTCGTAGGCCGGAGAGATTTGCTGGTCCTTATTTTAGAGGCAGGGTACGACATGATAGAGGTTTTGTGGGTCAGCCATTTCAGTTTGCACTTCCGGCTTCGCACGGTGTTTCAGGTTCTCATGAGTCTCAGAGTACTCGTACTGCACAGTTTCCACAGCCACATCAGCAGAGAGGTTGCTTTGAGTGTGGAGATATCAGCCACATGGTGAGAGATTGTCCCAGGCTTCGGGCAGGTGTGTCACAACGAGATATTCAGGCGAGTAGGGGGGTGCCCAAGAGGGGGAGGCCCGGCCCGATGATGTGTTTCATATAGTAGGCTGGAGGCCGTTATACCAGATGTTATTATACAAGTATGTTGTGATTTGTTATAGAATGTACCATTCGCATTTCGTTTCGGTTATGCTTATCGAGGTGAGTTCCCTATTTGTTGCTCCACTTATGGGTGTGTTTCATGATTTGGCACTCTGTTTACATGTTGCCCCTGTTGGGAGATCTTTATGAGTGGTAGTCATGCCTATCATTGTTTTTATTCATTATTGAGAGTTACGAGACTAATAGTGAATTCCTGTTGTCCTTTACGGTAGGCTTGATGTGATTCCCTGAGTATTTTGGTTACGAGCTGTGATTTGATACTATACTGGGGTGAGAGTTCAGTGAGTGTTGTGATTTTATTGGCAGAGCTGAGTTAGTGGAAGATTTCAATTAGTATGATATATATTCGATCTGTGATTTAGAGTTGCAGGCGAGACCCTCTTGATTTCATGTGATTTGATGTGTTCGAACCGGGTTGTGCACCGCGATAGAAGTTATATAAGGATGGGATCCTTGTGACTTGTTCATATGCTTTAATTCTTTCCTTGTTATATTGTTTTGTAGGTTAGTACTGATAGAGAGTTGTACATGTTGGGCTTGTTTGATAGTTCCCTTATATGTTTCTCTTTTCATATTCAGTCATTTTCGTTCTGTGCTTCTTGAGCTTTAGCTTGCGGGGTGTGTGCCCGGTGATGTTAGTTGTGGCTTGGTGATTCGGATGTCTAGTTGTGAGGTCTTCGTGTTTCTTGCATCATTGTCAGTGTTATGGAGGTTTGAACCAGAGTTCTACCGAATATGTGGCTAATTGTCGGTGCTGGGTTGATTTCGGGTAGCTATTGTGATCAGAAGTGTTATTATGGGCCTATGTGTGGTGTGTTATGTTGTGTGATCGTACCTTATGGGTGTAGTCATGAGTTGATGAAGCTGGTTGAGACTGATACCGGATACGGATTTAGAATCGGGTCTTTTGGAAATGAATAGAATGTGAGAATTTGGGGTATGAGGCTTATGAGTGTCAGTAGAAAGGCTAAATTGCAGCTGAGATGGTGTCGTCAGGTTTATAAAGATTGGGGTAATGTGGGATCATTCGCGGGTATATGTTGGAAGAGTGCATTCAGTGATTTGAGGACTTCGAGGCAAACCTTAACACGTTCGAGGACGAACATTTATTTAAGAGGGGGAGAATGTAATGACCCGGCCGGTCGTTTTGAGAATTTAAGTTTAGTTTGGAGACATATGGTCTTGTACAACTTCATATTATGTGTATCGACTTGCGTGCATGGTTGAATTCAGTTAACGGATGATTCAGAGTCGAATTGGAAGAAGGCTTCTAGTTTTGGAAGCTTAAGCGGTGAGAATTTGACCGGAATTTGACTTTTGTGTAAATGGCTTTGGAATGGGTTTTGGATGATCTCAACAGCTTCGTACGGTAATTTTTAACTTAGGCGTGCATCCGGATTTGGATTTGGAGGACTGTAGGGTAATTTGAGGCATTTCGGCGGAAGTTAAAAAAGTTGAAGTTTGGAGGATGGAGAGGTTTGACCTATAGTTGACTTTGGTGATATCGGGGGTCGGAATGCGATTCCGAGAGTTGGATTAGTTGCGTTATGTTATTTGGGACTTGTTTGAAAAATTTGACGTTATTCCGGGTAGGTTTGATTGGTTTCGGCACAAGTTTTTGAAATTAGGAGAATTAGAAGTTCATAAGTTCGATTCATGATGCAATTCGTAGTTTCGTTGATGTTTGATGTGATTTGAAACCTCAAGAGAGTCCGTGTTAGGTTATAGAACTTGTTTGTGTGTTTAGACGGGGTCCCGAGGGCCTCAGGTGTGTTTTGGACGAGTTTTAGAGGTCTTTCATAGTCTTGGTCAGGTCTGGTTCTGGTGTCTCGTACCTACGACACTTTGGAGCCCAGGTTCGGCTCCGCTTCTGCGTGAGTCTGGTCGCTTATGCGATCTTTGAGGTCTAGGAGCTATCCCACTTCTACGGATGCTAACACGCAGGTGCGAAGGCCGCTTTCTGCGGTTCCGTGATCGCATATGCGAAGGAGTCCGCTTCGGCGGTCCTGTCATTTACTTCTGCGCGCCGCAGGTGAGGCTATGTCGTCCGCAGATGCGGACCTAGGCCTGGTAAGTTAACTTCGCAGATGCGAACGTTTCTCGCAAATGCGATTGCGCAGATGCGCTTAATTGCCCGCAGATGCGGAAATGCTGGTCAGAATCATAAAAGTCGAGGGATTGGTCATTTCTTCATATTTTGAGTTTTGAACTTCGGATTTGGGAGCTTTTTTTGGGGGTTTTAAAGCAAATTGATTGGGTAAGTGTTCTTCACCTAGAATCTAACATATTCCATGATTTTATCTTCATTTTCATTATTTAATTTGTGTTTTTAGTTGAGCAAAATATTAGTTTTTGAAGAAAAATTTTAAAATAAAAAATCACGATTTGAGGGACGAAATGGTATCGAAATTTGATAATTTTAGTATGGGTGAACTCGTAGCGGAATGGGTATTCGGGTTTTGTAAAATTTGTCGGGTTCCGAGGTGCGGTCCCGGGGGTCGAGTTTTGGGTCGAATTTTAGATTCTTATAAAGATTGAGACTTTATGATCCATAATAGTTTCTTATAAGTTTTATTTGTGCTTTCAAGTTATTTTGGTTAGATTTGAGCCATCCAGAGGTCGTTTCACCCGAGAAGTTTATTTTAGAGTACCGATTTGTCTTATCTGAAGTAAGTATCTTGCCTAACCTTGTGTGAGAGAACTACCCCTTAGGATTTGAGTCCTCTGTGTTGATTGTATCCGTGTACGCGAGGTGATGAGTGTGTGCTCGAACTTATTTGTGGAAAGTTAGCCTTTTATGGTTCTTAGGTCCTTCCATTCACTGTGTATGAAGTTGCTCTGTATAGGTTTGAGTTCCTATTTGCTAGTTTCACCTCTATATGCTTTAATTAGAGTTAATTGCTTTAGGATTCACTCTTATTGTATATTTGGCTCATATTTGATTTAACTGAAGATTTTACCTCTTCTATCATCATGCTATCTTTTCATAACTGTGTATCTTTAATTGAAATTATTATTATCTCATCCTATAATTGTTTAGTCTTAATTGGAGTTATGATTATCTTGTGTTGCTTATCCTTAATTGAACTGTTGAATATCCTTCGTAATTGCTTAACCTCAAAAGGAGTTTAGATAACCTATATCTTAGTTGACTTGCCTTTATTTGGAACTTTTTGACTCGTGTTGGCTTCCTTTTTGTTGACTTGAATATTGTGGAATCGTTGCTTAATTTTAGCTTTCCCTTGTTAAGCTGTTCTCTTTACGCCTAGCATTCTTTACTGTGATTATTCCTTGTGAATGAGTTTCTACCGTCTCTTTGTGATTTAAAGTTCTTGAGTTGATTTACTCGCCGTACTTTGTATTGTTGCTGTTGTACTTGTTGTGGTGATGTATGAGGTTTCTGTCATGCTGTAACTCTTATCTCTATTGGTTGCACTGCATATTTACTGTGGGACTACGGAACGGTATTCTGGGAGATCCCCCTGTTCTGCATATTTACTTTGGGACTACGGAACGGTATTCCGAGTGATCCCCCCTGTATATTTACTTTGGGTCTACGGAACGGTATTCCGGGAGATCCTTCTATTCTGCAAACATTCTACGTGTTGTCCATTCTTTTCCTTATTCTTACTAGATGGTATGAACTATGTTAGGACACTTGCACAAGCATACATGTGGCTTAGCACCCTTAGCAGATGAGAGGTTTTCTTGATATTGTTGAGTATAGATGCACACCCTTGTTTACTCGCCTTCTATGTGAGAATAGCTCTATTCGGCATGTGAGTTGTTAGCATGATTATGAGGTATGATGAGGTCACATGATGTTAAGTGTTAGGGTTGAGGTATTGAGACCCGTGAGTTGTAATTTATCTGAGGTTCGGTACTTCGTGAAGTTGTTGACTAAAATCTGAGTTGAGAGCAGTCGTAGTTGCTGAGTTATTATTTGTCCTTGCTATATCTGCACTTTCGGATTTAAGTTGTGTTTCCGCTCACTCTTTTGTGTTATTATTATGGTATTCTGCTGGTACTTGTCGTCTTTCCTTTCTTATTGCAATTACTGTATTGATCGTCATATTGCGTAGTTTCTATATTGAAATCATGCATTGTTGTTCCTATACTTATGCTTGTTCAGTTTATTAGACCAGTGGGTGTCTTGACTAGTCCTCGTCTGTAATGACCAGGCCGGTCATTTTGAGAGTAATAGCCCCGATCCCCTATTATCTGCTTTCCCCATATCTATTTCTGCTATTGTGACTTGCTGGGATGATTGGTTTTGAGTTTCGGAGTGTTTTGGGACACTTAGTCCCGAAATGAGAGCTTAAGCCTTAGAATTTGGACCGTAGTCGGAACTGTGTGAAGACGACTCCAAAATAGAATTTTGTCGGTTCTGTTAGATCCGTTAGGTGATTTTGGGTTTAGAGGCGTGTCCGGATTGTGTTTTGGAGGTCCGTAGCTCATTTAGGCTTGAAATGGCGAAAGTCGAATTTTTGGAGTTTTGGGCCGGTAGTGGAATTTTTGATATCGGGATCGGAATACGATTCCGGAAGTTGTAATATGTCCATAATATTGAATATGACTCGCATGCAAAATTTGGGGTCGATCGGACGTGGTTTGATATGTTTCGGCATCGGTTGTAGAATTTTGAAGTTTCAAGTTCTTTAAGTTTGAATTGAAAGGTGATTCATGATTTTAGCATTTTTTGATGTGATTTGAGAGCTCGACTAAGTTCGTATGGTATTTTAGAACTTGTTTGTATGTTTGGTTGAGGTCCCGAGGACCTCGGGTGAGTTTCGGATGCTTAACGAATCACTTTTGGACTTTGGAAGATGACAGATTTCCGGTGTTCTGTTGCAGGCATTTTCTTCATCGCGTTCGCGTAAGGTATCTGGGAAAGGCAGCTGAATTACTCTTCGCATCCGCGATGTCGCTCTCGCGTTCGCGAAGGTGTGGAACCTCGAAGCTACGAGTTCGCGACATGGTCCTCGCGTTCGTGAAGAAGAACTGGAGGCAAGCGAGATTTCGTGCTTCGTGTTCGCGATGCAGATCCCGCATTCGCGAAGGGTCAAGCTGAGTGGTCTTCGCATTCATGACATGTGCATCGCGTTCGCGATGGAGGATTTTTGGGCCGAAGTAAATTGTACTTCACGAACACGAGGGTGTGGCCGCGTTCGCGAAGAAGGACGCGTCTGGGCAGTATTAAAGTTTCCAAAAACGGGGATTAAGCCATTTTTATCAAAAGCTTGAGTTGGGAGCTCGGATTTTGGACGAGGGATTGAGGGATTTCAGAGATATCGATTGGGTAATGATTCTTAACTCCTTTATGGTTATATTTCACTAATCTATGCTTGAATTCATCGTTTAATTTCGGATTTGGGGTAAAAAATTGAGAAAAGTTCTTAGGCCGAATTTTGGAGTTTTGATCAAGATTTTGGTATCGGATTTGAACAATTTTGGTACGAGTAAACTCGGGAGTGAATGGGTGTTCGTATTTTGCGAATTTTACTCGATTCCGAGATATGGGCCCCACAGGAGATTTTTGAGTTAATTTCGGAATTTTTGTTAAAATATTAATTTTATTAATTAAATGAGTCTATTATGGTTGTATTTATGATATGTAATTGCTTTTGGCTAGATTTGGGCCATTCAGAGCCGAATATTCGTGGGAAAGGCATTGTGACCGATTGATTGAGCTTGGTTCGAGGTAAGTGGCTTGCCTAACTTTGTGTGGGAGAAATCCCCTTAAGACTTAAAACTATTGTGATATGTAAGCACCGTGTACGTGAGGTGACGAGTACGTACACAGGCTAGTTGTGGTAAAAACCCAATTTTCTTACTGAGCAGCAGTATATTTTCCTGTTATTTTGAGTTATACCATTTTAATGAGTACAAATCTATTTTATTCTTAATTAAGTTATTCCAATATGTATAGCTATCATGTTTAGTCTATTACAACATGTCTACGTGTTTTAGTTGTTTATGTGAATTATGTGCAACATGCTTAGTGAATTTCCCGCTCCTTCCCTAACTGGTACCTAGCCTAAATTGTAAAACTTTTGTGATGTAGTTGTATTTCTATCTTTCGCGTTGCATATTTACTTTGGGACTACGGAACGGTATTCCGGGAGATCCCCCTGTCTTGCATATTTAAATTGGGACTACAGACGTATTCAGGGAGATCCCCCTGTCTTGCATATTTATTTTGGGACTACAGACGTATCCCGGGAGATCCCCCAGCACTGCATATTTACTTTGGGACTACGAATATATTCCGGGAGATCCCCCTATACTGCATATTCATTCGGGACTACGGGACGGTATCCCAGGAGATTCCACATTGTGTATACCTTGTTCTGAGCCGAGGGTTCCCTTGACTGTTAAATTTCTTTGAAAAATTTTCTTTAACTGTTTACCGTAAAACTTACTTATATCTTTTTACTGTTTAATTTATTATATTTATTCCGGTAGGAACTTAACCTGACCTCGTCACTACTCGACCGAGGTTAGGTTTGGCACTTACTGGGTACCGATTGTGGTGTACTCATGCTACTCTCTGCACATATTTTTCGTGTGCAGATCCAGGTGTACCTTATCAGCCGCACTATCAGTGAGCCGGGACAGCTTTGGAGACTTCAAGGTATATCTGCCGCGTCCGCAGACCTCGGAGTCCCCTTCTACTCTTTCTCATGTCCATTATCTTCTGTATTTTTCCTTGTTAGACTCTAATGTATAGAGACACTAGATTTTTCTTTCTGTAGTTTGTGATTCATGATGTTCCGGGTTTTAAAATTTGTTGTGTATTTTTAAATAATTGGTTAAATTCATATTTTATTTATTTATTTTATTATTCCGTAAAATATTAGGCTTACCTAGTTGTAGAGACTAGGTGCCGTCACGACGTCACACGGAGGAGAAATTGGATCATGACATCGTCACTACTTCACCGAGGTTAGTCCTGAATACTGGGCACCACTGTGGTATGCTCATACTACACTTCTGCATATTTTTGTGCAGATCCAGGTATTGATCGTTAGTAGCTATGCAGATTCTTGCTGAGGAGACTCAAGGTAAACCTGTCGCCGCGTTCGCATGCTTCAGAGTCACCTTTCTATTTTGTATTCACATTGTTTTTACTTATTTCCAAACAGTTGTATTTAGAAGTTGTAGTAAACTCTGTAGAACTTATGACTTGTACTACCGGTTTTGAGAAATTATAAATTCTGTAAAGATTTCTATATCGAGACTATTAGATCTTCTTTATTATTGTTGTTATTCAGTAAATGTTAGACTTACCTAGTCCCTAAGACTAAGTTCCATCACGATACCCAACGGAGGAAAAATTGGGTCGTGACATCATAACAATAGTATTAGCACACAGTCTCGCTTTCTGTTGGTAGTAGGTTTTTATGACTAACAGTTATTTTCTTTCATTGTTGATCACCTTACTATCTTGTTATTTTTATTCTGCTTTTATATGGATTTTTGATACTATCCCTTCTTGTCTATATTTTCATAATATGGTGCTTATGCTTTTCTGAGCGTAGGGTCTATTGGAAACAGTCTCTCTATCCTCACAAGGTAGGGGTAAGGTCTGCGTACACACTATCCTCTCCAGACCCCACGATGTGAGATAATACTGGGTATGTTGTTGTTGTTGTTAATATGCTAAAACAAGATAGATCCCAACGTGACATGTTTAGTATTCTTTAATATTGATCGTTGAACGAAATGCAAGTAATAAAATCAAGGAATTATGTTGTTATAGATTTAAAAAGAAAAAAAAATAGTTATCCACTACGAAATTTAAAAAATTATTCCATGTCCTCTTCTTAATTAATATCTAATTATTATCTATAATATTTATGTGAAACTTTACATACTAAGGTTATTTGCACATAACCTAAATAATCTAAATCATAATTTGATATAGTTTGTATCCGCGTATCGCGCGGGTATTGATACTAATTTTATTATTATGAATCATCAAAAGATTCATTAATTTATTCTCGGCGATGTAATCCATTTTTCTTTTTAGGTATATAATTACAATCTTAATTTTCATTTCTTTTCCTTTTCCCTCATGAGATGTAGCTTTTTTCCTTTTATTTTTTCTTTCTTAATTTGTGAAGGTAACATTGTAGGTTATTTATCTTCTATGCTCTAACTAAATATTTTATAAAATTAATTAGAATTAAACAAGTAACCATATAAAATTGAAATAGATCCAAAAGATTTTATTTTATAAAATTAAACTGAAAATACTCTTTATTATCTATGTTTATACTTTATAGTATAAAAACCAAAAAATAGCACGTCCTATTTCGTGACCTTATAAATTAAGAGAAATTATAGCAATTATAGAATTTTAGCTTTTTAACACGTAGATTTTTAGCTAACACGATACTTAAATTTGAAATAAATTAGTTATCATTCGAACATACAAAAATGATCAACTTAATTAAAATAGTTAGATGTTTCCTTCTACCGCTTTGGTGCCTCTATCATGTTGAGTAATATGTCTTTTATATTGATGCCTTCTGCAAATGCAATATAAAGTTATCTGGATGAGAAAACATGTTGCCGCAAGTATAGTACAATATTGAAGATCGTTTGACCATTTATCATTGAAAAGCAGGT
The DNA here is from genome assembly GCF_000715075.1 of Nicotiana tabacum. Classification (NCBI taxonomy): domain Eukaryota; kingdom Viridiplantae; phylum Streptophyta; class Magnoliopsida; order Solanales; family Solanaceae; genus Nicotiana; species Nicotiana tabacum. Next base: position 86,955,824 of record NC_134081.1, on the reverse strand, counting down.
GTACTTATTTTTAAATAAATTTAAATGGATATATTTTATTTTTGGAGGGGAAAATTGAATTATTGAATAACACATGCTTGAAAAACCATATTGATCCATCCTTCATGTATTGCATATGTCGTCAAAATCTGTCACACATTATCCTTGTACAATTCCTTAAGTAATTTAATTTCATAAATGACTTTTTCCTCGTCGTCTACACAATATAAACAAGAACCTATCATGGCTCTTTTATGTAACTTGTACTAATACTTTATTATGTTTACTCCCGGGGCAGATCTATGTAAATGATTTGGGGTGGAAATTTCAATTTCTAAAACTTTATATATATATATATATATATATATATATATATATATATATATATGTATAAGAAATAGAATATATATATTTAAAGTGCTACCCATAGAACAAAAGTGGCAAAGGTGCCAGTGGCAAAGGTCTGCCTTTTCATTCAGAGCAAGAGTTTGAATCCAGGTGGAAAAATTTAAGGATGTTTGACTCTTTTGTTTGTTTAAGTATAAACAAATAAGATAAAATAATAATAAAAGTATTCTTTCTTATAATCTATCTATATATTATATAAATAGGGAATAGAGACGCTGATGTGGCACTCTCAAAAGCCTAAGGAATTGATTTATCTTTTTCTCTTTGTGGGGGGGGTTTTCCATTACTTTCCCTTCTTTTTCTATTTCTAAATTATTGCATTCCACCCATGTCCGTTTCATTCCACTCTTTTTGTCCGTTTCATATTGAAAAGTTTTTTTATATTAATTTTGATAAAAGCTCTTAAATGACCTGTAAGCGGATGATTAATTTTTCATTCTCCAACTAAATTCTATACATATTCCTGTGTATGCACCCTGATCGCCATTCTATAAATACAGATCAAGAATCAATCAAGTTCTTTCATCCTCCTTTGCTTTACCTATTACTTATATTATAGAAATATGGGGAAGACAAATTATTTTAAGTACCAATAAAATCGGAAGCACCCCTTCTTCCAAAGAGAGGAGGACGAGTTATTCACATTTTATTTGATGGTCAGGGGTGAAATAAAAGTTAAGCAGGGGAGATTCCAAAGATTCATTGGGGGAAAAATAGAAGTGTCTCCTACGTTACCCATAATATGTGGAAGTATCGAAATAATTTCATAGAGTCATTCGGTCTGAATGCTACATTAAAAACATAAACCCAGATGATAGAACAGATAGAACCAGGGTGTAGTATTGACGGCTGTCACGACCCGAAATTTTTCACCGATGGGACCGTGATGACGCCTAACATTTCACTTGCTAGGCAAGCCAACGTTAGAGAATCATTAACCAATTTCATATTTTCATTCAGTAAATTTTTTTTTTAAATTAAGATGGAATGTAATAAGTGCCAAATATCATAAAATTGTATTAATTACTATCACCCGGATCTGGTATCACCATTCACGAGCATTCTAGAATTTACGACAAGTAATAGTCTGAAAGAAATACAACTGTCTGAAAGAAAGAAAACAGTAGGACATAAAAGATAGACGAGGACTTCAAGCTCTGTGAACGCCGACAGATCTACCTTGAGCCTCTAGACAACGGACCAGTATCAAATCTCGATCGATCAACCTGAGCCGGTATCAAAATCTGCACAGAAAGTACAGAGTGCAGCATCAGTACAACCGACCCCATGTACTGGTAAGTGTCGAGCCTAACCTCGGCAAAGTAGTGACGACGCTAGGCCAAGACACCCACATATAACCTGAACAATATAATCATGCTAGTGGCAACAACAGTAAATAAAGAAATAATGCAGAAATAATAGGAAGAGGGCATACAGTGGGGAATACAACATAAAGAGTGAGAATAATGAAAAGACAAAATTAAACAGAAAATCCTTAAACGAATTGAGCAATTAAAATAGCAAAGAAAAACTGCACGACATCACCCTTCGTGCTTTTACTCTCAACCTCACCAAGTAACAAATAAGACTGCATGGCATCACCTTTCGTGCTTTTACTCTCTTCCTCACAATATAAATAATTCATGCACGGCATCACCCTTCGTGCTTTACACTCTTCCTCACAATATAATTAAATTATACAACGGCATCACCCTTCGTGCTTTACACTCTTCCTCACAATATAATTAAATTATGCACGACATCACCCTTCGTGCTTTACACTCTTCCTCACAATTCACAGAATCAATAATAATGGATAAAGAGAAGTTTCACAAGAAATTAATATTTCATCAATGATTACTTCCACAATTTAACATCTCGACCTCGAATCAATATTCACAATATTATCGACCTTGGTGGAACCGGATACAAGTCTCCTAATATTTCAACAACAACAATAAGCATGAATAACAAGATTTAAGACTATAATTTGCAAGAAATGGAATTTCAATTGCATACTACGACTCGACCACAACGTATAGATGCTCGTTACGTCAACTATATATCCTATTCAACAACAAAACACGTAGCAAATACTCACACAATACCTATTTCCTCAAGCCAAAGTTAGACACAATACTTACCTCGCTCCGAAGGCCACTTAATTCTTAATCACAGCTTTTCCTTTGGAATTCACCTATAAACCACTCGTATCTATTCAAAAATGACACATTAATATCAAATATTGCTAAAGGAATCAATTATATTTCATAAATTAAATTTTTTTCAAATGTTTCTTCCAAAAAGTCGAAAAATCGATCCCGGGCCCGCTTGATCAAAATCTGAGGTTCGGACCAAATTCCATTTACCCATTCACCCCCGAGTCTGAATATATAATTGGTTTTGGAATCCGACCTCAAATTGAGGTCTAAATTCCCAAATTTTCGAAATCCCTAGTTTCTACCTAAAACCCCTGATTCTACCATGACAACCTTAGATTTTGATTGAAATCTTGTAAAATGTAGTGAAAGATTGAAAGAAACCAGTTTAGAATCACTTACCTATGATTTGGGGAAGAGATGGTCTTTGGAAAATCGCCTCTTGTGTTTTAGGTCTTGAAAATTTGGGAAATAAATGAAAATTCCCGTCCAAAAGTCATTTTGTTCAGCTGCAGACGTCGCATTTGCGGCCTGAGCTTCGCAAATGCGAAGGTCAAAATTGTGAAGAGGCTATCGCAATTGCGAAGCCTTCACAATCCTGCTGCCCTTCGCAAATGCGAGGAAAGTATCGCAATTGCGATCACTGACCTCGCAAATGCGGACAAAATATCGCATTTGCGATCTATACCCCTCCCAGACTCCCTACGCAAATGCGAAGAAAAGTTCGAAATTGCGAACACCGACTGACCCAGCTTCTCTTCGCATTTGGGATGAGAAACTCGCAAATGCGACCTCAACAATGATCGCAAATGCCAACCCTGACCTCGCATTTGCGAGGTCTAAGGCCTGCAACACAGCTGAAGCACACCAGCTATTTTTCTAAGCCCAAATCACTCCGTAGCCTATCCAAAATTCACCCGAGCCCTCAGGGCTCCAAACCAAATATGCACGCAAGTCTAAAATATCATACGAACTTGCTCGCGCGATCAAATCGCCAAAATAACACCTAGAACTACGAATTTAGTACCAAATCAAATACAATTCTCAAGAATACTTTAAAATTTCTATTTTCTCAATTGGACGTCCAAATCACGTCAAATAAACTCCGTTTCTAACCAAATTTCACACACAAGTCTTAAATATCATAAGGAACCTGTACTGGGCTCCGGAACCAAAATACGGACCCGATACTAAAAATGCCAGATATCAATCAATTCTTAAAAATAAATAATTTCCAAACTTTTAATTTTCATCAAAAATTCATAACTCAAGCTAGGGACCTCCGAATTCGATTCCAGGCATACGTCCAGGTCCCATAATTAGATACGGACCTACCGGGACCGTCAAAATACGGATATGGGCCTGTTTACCAAAACTGTTGACCGAAGTCAACTAAAATCAACTTTTAAGGTAAAAATTCTTATTTTCATTAGTTTTCAACATAAAAGCTTTCCGGAAACCTGTCCAGATTGCGCACGCAAATTGAGAAGGGTAAAAATGAGATTTTTAATACTTAAGAACGCAGATTCGAGTTCTAAAATATAAGATGACCTTTTGGGTCATCACATTCTCTACCTCTAAAACAACCGTTCGTCCTCGAACGGACATAGAAAAATACCCGGGCTGGTGAAAAGGTGGGGATATCTACTCCGCATATCGGACTCGAACTCCCAAGTAGCTGCCTCAATAGGCTGACCTCTCCACTGCACTCGAACTGAAGGGTAACTCTTTGACCTTAACTGACGAACCTGCCGGTCTAGAATGGCCACCGGCTCCTCCTCATAAGTCAAATCCTTGTCCAACTGGACAGAGCTGAAATCTAACACGTGGGACGGGTCACCATAATATTTCCGGAGCATAGATACATGGAATACCGGATGAACTGAGGATAACCCTAGAGGCAACGCAAGTCGATAAACTACCTCCCCCACTCTCTCGAGGATCTCAAATGGCCCGATATACCTAGGGCTCAACTTGCCCTTCTTCCCAAATCTCGTAACACCCTTCATGGGCGATACCCGAAGCAATATTCTTTCTCCAACCATGAATGCAATATCACGAACTTTACAGTCAGCATAACTCTTTGCCTGGACTGAGCTGTACGAAGTCGATCCTGTATAATCTTGACCTTGTCCAAGGCCTCCTGAACTAAATCTGTACCCAATAACCGAGCCTCCCCCGGCTCGAACCACCCAACTGGCGACCTACACCGCCTACCATATAATGCCTCATAGGGAGCCATCTGAATGCTCGATTGGTAGCTGTTATTGTAGGCAAACTCTGCTAACGGTAAAAACTGATCCCAAGAACCTCCAAAGTTAATAACACAGGCGCAGAGCATATCCTCCAAGATCTGAATAGTACGCTCGGACTGCCCGTCTGTCTGAGGATGAAATGTTGTTCTCAACTCAACCCGCGTACCCAACTCACGCTGAACTGCCCTCCAAAAGTGCGAGGTAAACTACGTACCTCGATCAGAAATGATAGACACAGGCACACCATGAAGACGGACGATCTCCCGAATATAAATCTCTGCCTACCTCTCCGAGGAATAGGTAACTGCCACGGGAATGAAATGCGCTGACTTAGTTAGCCTGTCCACAATGACCCAAACTGCATCGAACTTCCTCTGAGTCTGTGGGAGTCCAACAACAAAGTCCATAGTGATACGCTCCCACTTCCACTCAGGAATATCTAACCTCTGGACTAAACCATCAGGTCTCTGATGCTCACACTTTACCTGCTGGCAATTTAGGCACCGAGCTACATAGGAAACTATGTCCTTCTTCACTCGCCTCAACCAATAATGCTGCCTCAAGTCTTGATACATCTTGGCGGCGCCCGGATGAATAGAATACCGGGAATTGTGGGACTCCTCAAGGATTAACTCACGAAGTCCATCCACATTAGGCACACAAATACGACTCTGCATCCTCAAAACTCTGTCATCTCCAATAGTAACCTGCTTGGAATCACCGTGCTGCACTGTGTCTCTAAGGACAAGTAAATGAGGATCGTCATCTTGCTGGTCTATGATGTGCTCAAATAAAGAAAACCAAGCAACTGTACAAGCTAGAACACGGTTGGGCTCAGAAACATCTAACCTCACGAATTGGTTGGCCAAGTCCTGAACATCCAATGCAAGCGGTCTCTCACTAACTGGAATATATGCAAGGCTACCCATACTGACTAACTTTCTACTAAAAGCATCGGCCACCATATTGGCCTTCCCGGGATGATACAATATAGTGATATCATAGTCTTTCAATAGCTCCAACCACCTTCTCTGCCTCAAATTGAGTTCCTTCTGCTTGAACAAATACAGCAAGCTCCGATGATCATTGAATACCTCACATGGCATGCCGTAAAGAGAGTGCCTCCAAATCTTCAGCGCGTGAACAATGGCTGCCAGCTCTAGATCATGAACAGGGTAATTCTTCTCGTGAACCTTCAGCTGCGGTGACGCATATGCAATAACCTTGCCACCCTGCATCAATACCGCACCCAGACCAATACGAGATGTGTCACAATATACTGTATAAGATCCTGAACCTGTGGGTAACACCAATACCGGTGCCGTAGTCAAAGCTATTTTGAGCTTCTGAAAGCTCGCTTCACACTCGTCTAACCACCTGAACGGGGTACCCTTCTGAGTCAATTTGGTCAATGGGGCTGCTATAGATGAAAACCCCTCCACAAATCGATGGTAATAGCCTGCTAAACTCAGCAAACTACGGATCTCTGTAGCTGATGTGGGTCTAGGCCAGTCCTGAACTACCTCAATCTTCTTAGGATCCACCTGAATACCCTCTGCTGATACAACGTGACCTAATAAAGCAACTGAACTCAACCAAAACTTGCATTTTGAGAACTTAGCATATAACTGGCTGTCTTTCAGAGTCTGAAGAATGATCCGAAGGTGCTGCTCATGCTCCTCTCGACTGTGGAAGTAAATCAAGATATCATCAATAAACACAATCACAAAGGAATCCAGGTAGGGTTTGAACACCCGGTTCATCAAATCCATGAATGCTGCTGGGGCATTTGTCAGCCCAAATGACATCACTAGAAACTCATAATGCCCATACCGAGTCCGAAAAGCTGTCTTAGGAACATTGGATGCCCTAATCCTCAACTGATGGTAGCCAGATCTCAAATCAATCTTTGAAAACACCTTGGCACCCGGAAGCTGATCAAATAAATCATCAATCCTCGGCAATGGATATTTATTCTTGATGGTGACTTTGTCCAGCTGCCGATAATTTATACACTTCCTCACCGATCCATCTTTCTTCTTCACAAACAACACAGGTTCACCCCAGGGAGAGACACTAGGTCTAATGAAGCCCTTATCAAGCAAATCTTGCAACTGCTCTTTCAATTCTTTCAACTCTGGCGGGGCCATGCGATATGGCAGAATGGATATGGGCTGAGTGCCCGGAGCCAAATCAATGCAGAAATCAATATCCCTGTCGGGTGGCATCCCCAGCAGGTCTGCAGGAAACACCTCTGGAAACTCACGAACAACCGGCACCGAATCTATGGAAGGAACCTCCGCACTAGAATCACGGACATAAGCTAAATAAGCTAGACACCTATTCTCGACCATATGCCGAGCCTTCACATAAGAGATAACCCTGCTGGCAGAATGGCCAAGATTTCCTCTCCACTCTAATCGAGGTAACCCCTGCAAGGCTAAGGTCACTGTCTTGGCGTGACAATCTAATATAGCATGATAAGGTGACAACCAATCCATACCCAGTATGACATCAAAATCAACCATGTCGAGAAGTAGAAGATCTACACGAGTCTCAAGACTCCCAATGGTGACCACACACGAACGATAAACACGATCTACAACAATAGCATCTCCCACTGGTGTGGACACATACACATGAGCACTCAAAAAATCACGGGGCATAACCAAATAGGCAGCAAAATAGAAAGACACATAGGAGTAAGTAGATCCCGGATCAAATAGAACTGAAGCATCTCTACTGCAAACTGAAATAGTACCTGTGATAACAGCGTCAAATGACTCAGCCTCAGGCCTGGCTGGGAAAGCATAACACTGGGGCTGGGCCACACCACCCTGAACTACGTCCCTGGGACGACCTCTAGCTAGCTGGTCTCCACCTCTAATGGCCTGACCTCCACCTCTAACAGTCTAGCCTCTACCTCTGGCTGCCTAACCCCTGCCTCTGGCCGAGTAAGCAGGTGGTGCAACAAGTGGTGCCGGAACCATGGCACGAGAACTCTGATGCTGTGAGCTGCCCGTTGCCCGAGGGCAAAATCTAGCAATGTGCCTCGAATCACCACAAGTATAACATAACTTTGGCTGTTGTGACTGCTGACCCTGAAACGGACCCTGTTGACCTGAATAACCACCCTGATGACTATGGAGTGGAGGTAGACTAATAGGAGCTGGTGGTGCACCGTAGGCTAGCTGGTCGGAATAATGCATCTGAGGGCCACGACCACCTGAGGCACCGTGAGATGCCTGAAGCGCTGAATGAAATGGTCTGGGAGGATGACCTCTACCAAAAGTACTCCTGCCTCTAGGTGAGGCATCACTGAACTCGCCGGAATGACGGGGCCTCTTGTCAGACCCCTGACCTCCCTGAGTAAGAACCATCTCGACTCGTCTAGCGATATTAGTACTCGTCTAAAAAGAAATCTCACTCCCAGTCTCCTTAGCCATCTGCAATCTGATAGGCTGAGCAAATCCATCAATAAATCTCCTCACCCTCTCTCTCTCGATGGGAATCAGAAGAATGGCATTACGGGCCAAATCCACAAAATGGGTCTCATACTGAGTAACAGTCATACTGCCCTACTAGAGATGCTCAAACTGACGGCGATGCTCCTGTCTCAATGTGATCGGCAGAAACTTCTCTATGAAGAGCTGAGAGAACTGGTCCCAAGTAAGAGCAGGCGACCCGGCTGATCTGGTCAACAAGTAATCTCTCCACCATTTCTTGGCAGAACCAGCCATCTGAAATGTAACGAAATCGATCCCATTGGTCTCCACTATACCCTTGTTCCGTAAAACCTCGTGATAGTTGTCAAAATACTCCTGAGGTTCCTCTGAAGGAGCACCGCTGAAGTGAACAGCAAAGATCTTGATAAACATGTCTAATCTTCATAAGGCCTCAGAAGACACAACTGGCCCATCTCCGACCTGTGCCGCAATAATCGGCTGAACTAATCCGATTGGCTGAGCTGCTGGAGACTGATACTGGGGAGCTATCTGCTCCGGAGCGGGAGTGGTAGGAGTCTGGGCTCCTCCTCCAGCCCGAGATACTGCTGGTGCCATGAGAAATACGCTAGTTTGGGCCACACTCTCCTTAAGGCCCACCAAACGGACCAAAGCGTCCTGAAGTATTGGGGTAGCAATGAACCCCTCTAGAACCTGAGCTGGTCCAGCAGGAACAGTTTGGGCTGGAACCTCCTCGTCAAGATCTATCTGAGGCTCAACTGTTGGGGCTGCTGCTCGGGCCCTAGGCTGAGCCCTGCCCCTGCCTCGGCCTCTGCCCCGCATAGGAGTTATCACTGGAGGCTCTGACTGCTGCTCAACTGAGGAAGTGGTACGTGTTCTCGCCATCTGCGAGAGAATAAGAGTAGAAGAATTCGATCAGTATTGAGAAAGTAAATTCGCACGACAGAGAAAAATAGAAGTGAAACTTGTTCTTAAACTTCATAGCCTCTGGAAGATAAGCACAGACGTCTCCGTACCGATCCTCCAGACTCTACTAAGCTTTCTCGTGAATAGTGAGACCTAGGCAACCTAGTGCTCTGATACCAACTGTCACGACCCGAAACTTCCTACGGACGGGACCGTGATGATGCCTAATATTATACTTGCTAGGCAAGCCAACGTTAGAGAATCATTAACCAATTTCTTATTTCCATTCAGTAAAAAATAATAATTAACTAAGATGGAATGTAATAAGTGTGGAATATCATAAAATTGTATTAACTACTACCACCCGGATCTGGTGTCACCATTCATGAGCATTCTAGAATTTACGACAAGTAATAGTCTGAAAGAAATACAACTGTCTGAATAAAAGAAAATAGTAGGACATAAAAGATAGACGAAGACTTCAAGATCTGTGAACGTCGACAGATCTACCTTGAGTCTCCAGACAACGGACCAGTATCAAATCTCGATCGATCAACCTGAGCCGGTATTAAAATCTGCACAAAAAGTGCAGAGTGCAGCAACAGTACAACCGACCCCATGTACTGGTAAGTGTCGAGCCTAACCTCGGCGAAGTAGTGACGAGGCTAGGCCAAGACACCCACATATAACCTGAACAATATAATCATGTTAGTGGCAACAACAGTAAATAAAGAAATAATGCATAAATAATAGGAAGGGGACATGCAGTGGGGAATACAACATAAAGAGTGAGAATAATGAAAAGACAGAATTAAACATAAAATCCTTAAACGAATTGAGCAATTAAAATAGCAAAGGAAAATTGCACGGCATCACCCTTTGTGCTTTTACTCTCAACCTCACCAAGTAACAAATAAGACTGCATGGCATCACCTTTCGTGCTTTTACTCTCTTCCTCTCAATATAAATAATTCATGCACGGCATCACCCTTCGTGCTTTACACTCTTCCTCACAATATAATTAAATTATACAACGGCATCACCCTTCGTGCTTTACACTCTTCCTCACAATATAATTAAATTATGCACGACATCACCCTTCGTGCTTTACACTCTTCCTCACAATTCACAGAATCAATAACAATAGATAAAGAGAAATTTCACAAGAAATTAATATTTCATCAATGATTACTTCCACAATTTAACATCTCGACCTCGAATCAATATTCACAATATTATCGACCTTGGTGGAACCGGATACAAGTCTCCTAATATTTCAACAACAATAATAAGTATGGATAACAAGATTTAAGACTACAATTTACAAGAAATGGAATTTCAATTGCATACTACGACTCGACCATAACGTATAGATGCTCGTCACCTCAACTATATGTCGTATTCAACAACAAAACACGTAGCAAATACTCACACAATACCTATTCCCTCAGGCCAAAGTTAGACACAATACTTACCTCGCTCCGAAGGCCACTTAATTCTTAATCACAGCTTTTCCTTTGGAATTCACCTCTAAACCACTCGTATCTATTCAAAAATGACTCATTAATATCAAATATTGCTAAAGGAATCAATTATATTGCATAAATTAAATTATTTTCAAATGTTTCTTCCAAAAAGTCAAAATATCGACCCCGGGCCCTCTTGGTCAAAACCCGAGGTTCGGACCAAATTCCATTTACTCATTCATCCCCGAGTCTGAATATATAATTGATTTTGAAATCCGACCTCAAATTGAGGTCTAAATCCCTAAATTTCCGAAATCCCTAGTTTCTACCTAAAACCCCTGATTCTACCATGAAAACCTTAGATTTTTGGTTGAAATCTTGTAAAATGTAGTGAAAGATTGAAAGAAACCAGTTTAGAATCACTTACCTATGATTTGGGGAAGAGATGGTCTTTGGAAAATCGCCTCTTGTGTTTTAGGTCTTGAAAATTTGGGAAATGAATGAAAATTCCCGTCCAAAAGTCATGTTGTTCAGCTACAGACGTCGCATTTGCGACCTGAGCTTCGCAAATGCGAAGCTCGAAGTTGCGAAGAGGCTATCGCAATTGCGAAGCCTTCACAATACTGCTGCCTTTCGCAAATGCGAGGAATGTATCGCAAGTGCGATCACTGACCTCGCAAATGCGAACAAAATACTGCATTTGCGATCTATACCCCTCCCAGACTCCCTTCACAAATGCGAAGAAAAGTTTGAAATTGCGAACACCGACTGGCCCAACTTCTCTATGCATTTGCGATGAGAGGCTCGTAAATGCGACCTCAACAGTGATCGCAAATGCTAACCCTGACCTCGTATTTGCGAGGTCTGAGGCCTGCAACACAGCTGAAGCACACCAGCTATTTTTCTAATTCCAAATCACTCCGTAGCCTATCCAAAATTTACCGGAGCCCTCGGGGCTCCAAACCAAACATGCACGCAAGTCTAAAAATATCATACGAACTTGCTCGCGCGATCAAATCGCCAAAATAACACCTAGAACTATGAATTTAGTACCAAATCAAATGAAATTCTCAAGAACACTTTAAAATTTCTATTTTCTAAACTGGACGTCCAAATCATGTCAAATCAACTCCGTTTCTCACCAAATTTCACAGACAAGTCTTAAATATCATAAGGAACCTATAACGGGCTCCGAAACCAAAATACGGACCCGACACTAACACTGCCAGATATCAATCAATTCTTAAAAATAAATAATTTCCAAACTTTTAATTTTCATCAAAAATTCATAACTCAAGCTAGGGACCTTCGAATTCGATTCCGGGCATACGCCCAGGTCCCATAATTCGATACGGACCTACCGGGACCGCCAAATAACGGATACGGGCCTGTTTACCAAAAATGTTGACCGAAGTCAACTAAAATTAACTTTTAAGGTAAAAATTCTTATTTTCATTAGTTTTCAACATAAAAGCTTTCCGGAAACCTGCCCGGACTGCGCACGCAAATCGAGAAGGATAAAAATGAGATTTCTAATGCTTAAGAGCACAGATTTGAGTTCTAAAATATAAGATGACCTTTTGGGTCATCACAACGGCAGATGTCACGACCCGAAATTCCAACCATCGGGACCGTGATGGTGCCTAACATCACACTTGCCACGCAAGCCAACGTTAGAGGCTATTTAGCCAATTCTTTACATTTTGAGTGATTATTAGTAAACAAGCCAAAATAAACCGAAATGAACGTGAAGCTATATAGATAACAAATTTAGTTACATGCTATATCTACCCAGAATCGGGAGACACAATTCACGAACATACAAAGACTTTTCTACAAATATTTATTCGAAAGAAAGTACAACTTTTTATGAAATAAAGTAAAACAATAAGTAAGGGAGTGTAGAAGTGGACGCCAGGGCCTGCGGATGCCAACAGGACTACCTTGAGTCTTCTAACTGTGAAGTCTACAACCAACCTCTCGATCAGCCACTACCTGCTCCAAAATCTGCACAGGAAGTGCAGAGTGCAATATTAGTACAACCGACCACATATACTGGTAAGTGCCGAGCCTAACCTCGACGAAGGAGTGACGAGGCTACATCGGGATACTCACAATAAAATCTGCATACAGTGAATAGTAAAGGTAGAAAAGAAGGCAGAATAAAGTAAAAACAGTAATTTGCTAGAAATAAATACGGTACCCAACTTGTTTCATCAGTGTTCATATATTACCAATCCTTAAGTGCAATTCAAGACTACCGTACAACTAACACAGTCAAAGAAAGAACATCAACATATAAATTATTGCGGCACGCAACCCGATCCTACCGTACATGTCATAATCCTCCCTTATTTCTTCTTAATATCATACACAACAGAATATAGATAAAAGTGTTGCTGCATGCAACCCGATTCCACCATATCATAATAATTACAATCACGATTCACCCTTACTTCACCACATTCTACCCTTATTACACATGTTGCGGCGTGAAACCCGATCCCACCATATAATATCAATTCACCCTTATTCCTCCTCAACATATATCACCCTTATTCCACCTGTTGCGGCGCTCAACCCGATCCTATCATATTCATATCAATTACACAAGAAGTATAGAAATTTCACAATTTAACACCAAACCCTTCTCAATACTTAAGCTTCAGAACAGGGCAAATGAAAATCTTGTACTCAATAATACCTTACACAAGTAATACTACTCAGCGAGACCAATCCAGAATATCACTAAAACACCAATAAGAATAGCTTAAACAAGTAATAGGAGATTATGAAACTATGGGATATCTACTACTTTCAATAAGAAGAAACAATATACAACAAGTAGCAGTTAAGCATGAAAATACTAGAAAAAGCATGTAACAGTTAAAGCAGGGAAAGAAACAATATAAAAAGAATGGGAAAGAAACAGGCAAGACAGGTAAATTGGCGGCGCATAAGTATTCGTCACCTACGCTGCTCACATGAATTCCATATAACAATTAAGGCAAGAATTTCTAATTCCCTCAAGTCAAAGTTAGACTCAACACTTACCTCGCTCCATAGGCCACTCAATGCTCAATTACCGCTTTTCCTCTAGAATACAGCTCCAAACCACTCGTATCTAGCCACAATTAACTTAATAACATCAAATATTGCTAAAGAAATCAATTACAATGCATAAACTTAGGTTTTCCAAAATTTCCTCCAAAAGTCAAAAAATTGACCCCGAGCCCGCTTGGTCAAAACTCGAGGTTCGGACCAAAACCCATTTACGCATTCATCCCCAAGCCCGAATATGCAATTAGTTTTGAAATCCGACCTCAATTCGAGGTCTAAATCCCAATTTCCCAAAAATTTATAATTCTACACAAACCCCCAATTTCTACCATGGAAATCCTAGATTTTAGGTTGGAAAATCATGAAATGCAATGGGTAATTGAAAGAAAATAGTTTAGAATTACTTACCAACACTTTGGGGAAGAAACTAACTTGGAAGAATCGCCTCTAGGTCATTTGGCTTTTGAAAATTTGAAAGAATGGCTTAAGTCCCGTAATGGGACTGTTTAATAGCTGGGCGATAGTATTCAACGCGTTCGCGAGGATACTGTCGCATTCGCGAAGAACAGATCTTGCCAAGCTTACGTGATCATAAAACTCCTATCGCGTTTGCGAAGACTACACCCCTCTGGCCTTCGCGTTCGCGAGTCCATGCTCGTTACTGACCCCCTCCCCTAGGTCCCTATCACTACGTGCTCGTTGTGAGCTGGTCGCGTTCGTGAAGGGTAAAGCTCCCATCGCTCAGCGTTCGCGACCCATCCTTCGCGTTCGCGAAGAAGTAAAATTCAGCCAGCCCAGTTTCTACTTCGCGTTCACGAGAGTGCCTTCGCGAACGCGAAGAAGGAAACCAGAATGCTCTAAAACTGCAGAAACCAGATGTTTCCTAAGTCCCAAAACATCCTGTAGCCTATGCAAAACTCACCCGAGCCCTCGGGGCTCCAAACCAAAGATGCACACAAGTCCTAAAACATCATACAAACTTGTTCGCATGATCAAATCACCAAAATAACACCTAGAACTATGAATTGAACACCAAATCGAATGAAATTTTCAAGAAAGCTTTAAATCCTCTATTTTCACAACCGGACATCCGAATCACGTCAAACTAACTCCGTTTCTTACGAAACTTCACAGACAAGTCATAAATATTATATTGAACCTGTACCGGGCTCCGAAACTAAAATACGGGCCCGGTATCAATAATGCCAAACATCAATAGATTCTTAAAACTATTATATTTTCAAATTTTTAATTTTTCAACAAAAATTCATATCTCGAGTTAGGGACCTCGGAATTCGACTTCTGGCATATGCCCAGTTCCCATATTTCAATACGGACCCACCAGGACAATTTTACTCAAAATATTGACCGAAGTCAACTAAATCAACCTTTAAGGTAAATATTCTTGTTTTTATCAGTTTTTAATATATAATCCTTCTGGGTCAATACCCGAACTGCACACGCAAGTCGAGAAAGGCTAAAATGAGTTATTTAAGGATTCAGAACACATAATTCAGTTCTAAAACCTGAGATGATCTATCGGGTCATCACACTCTCCACCTCTAAAACAATAGTTTGTCCTCGAACGGACATAGAAAAGTACCTAGACTGGTGGAAAGGTGGGGATATCTACTCTGCATATCTGACTCGGAATCCCAAGTAGCTGCCTCAGCTGGCTGACCTGTCCACTGCACTCGAACTGAAGGATAACTCTTTGATCTCAACTGACGAACCTTCCGAGCTAGAATAGCCACCGACTCCTCCTCATAAGTCAAATCCTTATCCAATTAGACATAGCTGAAATCTAATACATGGGACGAGTCACCATGATACTTCCAGAGCATGAATACATGGAACACTGTATGAACTGCTAATAACCTCGGAGGTAACGCAATCCTATAAGCCACCTCTCCCACTCTCTCAAGAATCTCAAAAGGTCCGATGTATCTAGGGCCCAGCTTGCCCTTCTTTCCAAACCTCATGACACCCTTCATGTGTGATACCCGAAGCAACACTCTCTCCCCGACTATGAATGCCATATCACGTCTACGATCGATATAACTCTTTTGCCTGGACTGAGCTGTGCAAAGTCGATCCTATATAATCTTGACCTTATCTAAGGCATCCTGTACTAGATCAGTACGCAATAACCGAGCCTCCCCCGGCCCAAACCGCCCAACTGGCGATCGGCTCCGCCTACCATATATTGCCTTATAGGGAGCCATCTGAATGCTCGACTGGTAGTTGTTGTTGTAGTCGAACTATGCAAGGGGAAAGAACTGATCCCACGATCCTCCAAAGTCTATAACACATGCGCGGAGCATATCCTCCTAGATCTGAATTGTACGCTTGGACTGCCCATCCGTCTGATGATGGAATGTTATGCTCAACTCAACCTGCGTACCCAACTCACGATGTACTACCCTCCAGAAGTGCGAGATGAACTGCGTACCTCGATCAGAAATGATGGACACGGGCACACCGTGAAGATGGACGATCTCACGAATGTAAATCTGTGCCAACCGCTTCGAAGACTAAGTAACTGCCACAAGAATGAAGTGTGCTGACTTAGTCAGCCTATCCACAATGACCCAAACGGCATCGAACTTCCTCTGAGTCCGTGGGAGTCCAACAACAAAGTCCATAGTGATATGCTCCCACTTCTACTCAGGAATCTCTATCTGCTGAAGCAAACCACCGGGTCTCTGATGCTCATACTTCAGCTGATGTCAATTTAGGCACCGAGCTACATAGGTGACTATATCCTTCTTCATCCTCCTCCACCAATAATGCTGTCGTAAGTCCTGGTACATCTTGGCGGCGCCTGGGTGAATAGAATATCGAGAACTATGAGCCTCCTCAAGAATCAGCTCATGAAGCCCATCAACATTAAGCACACACACGCAACCCTGCATCTTCAAAACTCCGTCATCTACAACAGTAACCTATTTGGAACCACCATTCCGTACTGTGTCCCTAAGGACCAACAAATGAGGATCATCATACTGCCGATCTATGATACGCTTAAACAAGGAAGACCGAGCAACTGTGCAAGCTAGAACACGGCTGGGCTCTAAAATATCCAGCCTCACAAAATGATTGGCCAAAGTCTGAACATCTGATGCTAGCGGCCTCTCACCGTCTGGAGTGAGCACAAGGCTGCCCATACTTGCTGCCTTCCTACTCAATGCGTCGGCCACCACATTGGCCTTCCCGGGATGGTACAAGATGGTGATATCATAGTCTTTCAATACCTCCAACCACCTCCTCTGCCTAAAATTGAGATCCTTTTGCTTGAACAAATACTGAAGGCTGTGATGATCCGTGAAAACTTCACACGACACGCTATAAAGATAGTGCCTCCAAATCTTCAGCGCGTGAACAATGGTTGCCATCTCTAAATCATGGACAGGGTAATTCTTCTCATGAACTTTCAACTACCGAGACACATATGCAATCAACCTGCCCTCCTGCATCAATACTGCTCCGAGCCCAACACGGGAAGCATCACAATATACTGTGTAAGATCCTGAACCTGATGGTAACACCAACACCGACGCTGTAGTCAAAGCTGTCTTGAGCTTCTAAAAGCTCGCCTCACACTCGTCTGACCATCTGAACGAGGCACCCTTGTGGGTCAACCTGGTCAACGAGGCTCTATAGATGAAAAACCCTTCCATAAATCGACGGTACCCGCCAAACCCAAGAAGCTCCTGATCTCCGTGGTTGAAGTGGGTGTAGGCCAGTTCTGGACTACCTCAATTTTCTTAGGATCTACCTGAATGTCCTCTGCTGATACAACGTGGCCCAAGAAAGTGACCGAATCTAACCAAAACTCACACTTCAAAAATTTAGCATACAACTGGTTGTCCCTCAAAGTCTGGAGCACTATCCTAAGGTGCTGCTCATGCTCCTCCCGACTGTGGGAGTATATCAAGATGTCATCAATAAACACAATCACAAAGGAGTCCAGATAAGGCTTGAACACTCGGTTCATCAAATCCATAAATGTTGCTGGGGCATTGGTCATCCCAAAGGACATCACCAGGAACTTATAGTACCCAAACCACGTCCGAAAAGCTGTCTTAGGGACATCAGATGCCCTAATCCTCAACTGATGGTAGCCAGACCTCAAATCAATCTTCGAAAACACCTTGGAATCCTGAAGTTGATCAAATAAATCATCAATCCTTGGCATTGGATACTTGTTCTTGATGGTGACTTTGTTCAACTGCCGATAATCTATACACATCCTCATAGACCCATCTTACTTCTTAACAAACAACACCGGTGCACCCCAGGGCGAGACAATATGTCTAATGAAACCCTTATCAAGCAAATCCTGCAACTGTTCTTTCAATTCTTTCAACTCTGGCAGGGCCATCTGGTATGGAGGAATGGAAATGGGCTGAGTACCTGGAGCCAAATTAATACAGAAGTCAATATCCCTGTCATGTGGCATCCCACGCAGGTCTGCAGGAAATACCTCTAGAAACTCACAAACAACAAGCACATAATCCATAGAAGGAACCTCTGCACTAGAATCACGAACATAAGCCAAATTAGCCAAACACCTATTCTCGACCATACATCGAGCCTTCATATAAGATATAACCGTGCTGGTAGAATGGCCAGGAGTCCCTCTCCACTCTAATCGAGGAAACCACAGAAAATCTAAGGTCACCGTCTTGGCGTGATAGTCCAATATAGCGTGATAAGGTGACAACCAATCCATACCCAATATAACATCGAAATCAACCATATCAAGGAGTAGAAGATCTACACTGGTCTCAAGACTCCCAATAGTGACCACACACGAACGATATACACGATCTACAACGATAGCATTCCCTACAGGTATAGACACATATACAGGAGCACTCAAAGAATCTCGAGGCACAACCAGATATGAAGCAAAATAAGATGACATATAGGAGTAAGTAGACCCCGTATCAAATAGAAATGAAGCATCTCTTCTACAAACTGAAACAGTACCTGTAATAACAACATCAGATGACTCAGCCTCAGGTCTGGCTGGAATAGCATAATATCGGGGCTGGGCCCCACCACTATAAACCATATCCCTGGGACGACCTCTAGCTGGTGGGCATCCACCTCTAACGACCTGACCTCCACCTCTAACAGTCTGGCCCCTACCTCTAACTGTCTGACCTCTGCCTCTGATGGCTGAGCAGGCGGTGTAGCAACTGGTGCCGGAACTATGGCATGAGAACCCTGATGCTGTGGCTGAACACCCAATAATCTCGGATAAGTCCTCCTAATATGCCCATAACCACCACACTCGAAACATCCATCCTGATACTGTGGCTGTGGGAACTAAGACTGACCCGAACGGGCCGGCTGACCACGATAATAACTCTGAATAGGAGGTGCACTGATAGGAGTTGGTGGTGCACTATAGGCGGGCTTCCCAGAAGGAGGCACATAAGAACCACGACTCCCTGAAGCATTGTGGGATGCTTGAAGCGCTGAATGGAACGGCCTGAAAGGATGGCCTCTACCAAAAGTACCCCTGCCTCAAGATCAGGCACCGCTGAATCCACCGGAATGACGAGGTCTCTTGTCAGACCCCTGACCTTCATGTGCAAGAACCACCTCGACTCGCCTGGCGACATCGGCAACCACTTGAAAAGGAATCTCACTCCCAGTCTCCTTAGCCATCTACAATCTGATAGGCTGAGCAAGTCCGTCAATAAACCTCCTCCTCTCTCTCTCTCTCTCTCTATCTCTCTCTCTCTCTCTCTCTCTCTCTCTCTCTCTCTCGGTGGGAAGCAGAAGAAGAGCATGACGGGCCAAATCCACAAAATGGGTCTCATACTGAGTAACAGTCATGCTGCTCTGCTGGAGACGTTCGAACTGACGGCGGCACTCCTCTCTCAAGGTGAATAGAACCTTCCCTAGGAAGAGCTGAGAGAACTGGTCCCAAGTATGAGCAGGCGACCCAGCTGGTATGGTCAACAAATAATCCCTCCACCATTTCTTGATGGAACCGGTCATCTGAAAAGCAGCAAAGTTGACCCCATTGATCTCCAATATACCCATGTTCCGAATAACCTCATGACAGCTGTCAAGATACTCATGGAGATCCTCTGAAGTATCATCACTAAATGGACCGGAAAGAGCTTAGTAAACCTATCCAATCTCCACAAAGACTCAAAAGACATAGCTGACCCATCACCGGGCTGCGCCGCAGCAATCGGCTGGACTACTCCGAGTGGATGAGCTGTTAGAGTATGAAACTGGGGAGCCATCTACTCTGGAGTGTGAGTAGCAGGAGGCTGGGCTCCTTCTCCAGCCTGAGAGACGGCTGGTGCCATGGGGAATGCGCTAGTATGGGTCACACTCTCCATGAGGTCCACCAATTGGACCAAAGCATCCTGAAGCACTGGGGTGGCAATAAACCTCTCCGGGACCTGAGCTGGCCCGACAGGAATAGTCTGAGCTGGAACCTCCTTAGCGAACTCTACCTGAGGCTCCACTACTGGGGCTGCTGCTCGGGCTCTGGGCTGAGTCCTGCCCCTCCCTCTGGCACGACCTCGCCCTCGATTTCTGCTCCTCGTAGGAGCTGTTGCTGGAGGCTCTGGCTGCTGCTGAGCTGAAGAAGCGGTACGCGTTCTCGCCATCTGCGAGAGAATAAGACTAGGAGAGTACAATCAGTATTGAGAAAACAAAATCGCACGACAAAGTTGAATAAAAGTGAAACTTGTTCCTAACTTTATAGCCTCTGGGAGAAAAGCACAGAGGTCTCCGTACCGATCCCCCAGAGTCTACTAAGTTTGTTCGTGAATTGTGAGACCTAGGTAACCTAGTGCTCTGATACCAATTTGTCACGACCCGAAATTCTAACCGTCGGGACCATGATAGTGCCTAGCATCACACTTGCCAGACAAGCCAACGTTAGAGGTTATTTAGCCAATTCTTTACATTTTGAGTGATTATCAGTAAACAAGCCAAAATAAACCGAAATGAACGTGAAACTATATAGATAACAACTTTAGTTACATGTTATTTTTACCCTGAATCTGGAGTCATAATTCATGAACATACTAAGACTTTTCTACAAATATTTGTCCGAAAGAAAGTACAACTGTTTATGAATTAAAGTAAAATAGTAAGTAAGGGAGTGTAGAAGGGAACGCCAGGACCTGCGGACGCCAACAGGACTACCTTGGGTCTCCTAACTGTGAAGTCTACAGCCAACCTTTCGATCAGCCACTACCAACTCCAAAATCTGCACATGAAGTGCAAAGTGCAGTATCAGTACAACCGACCCCATGTACTGGTAAGTGCCTAGCCTAACCTCGACGAAGGAGTGGCGAGGCTACGACCGGACTTGCAAGAAATAAATACGGTACCCAACTTGTTTCATCAGTGTTCAGTTATTACCAATCCCTAAGTGCAATTCAAGACTACCGTACAACTAACACAGTCAAAGAAAGAACACCAACATATAAATTATTGCGGCGCGCAACCCGATCCCACCGTACATGTCATAGTCCTCCCTTATTTCTTCTTAATATCATAAATAACAGAATATAGATAAAAGTGTTGCTGCGTGCAACCCGATCCCACTATATCATAATAATCACAATCACGGTTCACCCTTATTTCAACACATTCCACCCTTATTACACATGTTGCGGCTTGCAACCCGATCCCACCGTATAATATCAATTCACCCTTATTCCTCCTTAATATATATCACCCTTATTCCTCCTGTTGCGGCGCGCAACCCGATCCCACCATATTCATATCAATTACACAGGAAGTATAGAAATTTCGCAATTTAACGCCAGACCCTTCTCAATACTTAAGCTTCAGAACAGGGAAATGAAAAGCTTGTACTCAATAATACCTTACACAAGTAATACTACTCAGTGAGACCAATCCAGAATATTACTAAATCACCAATAAGAACAGCTTAAACAAGTAATAGGAGATAATGAAACTACGGAATATCTACTACTTTCAATAAGAAGAAACAATATACAACAAGTAGCACTTAAGCATGGAAATACAAGAAAAAACATGTAACAGTTAAAGCCGGGAAAGAGTGACTGACCCCTTCCCCCAGGTCCCTATCACTACGTATTCGCATTGAGCTGGTCGCATTCACGAAGGGTAAAGTCCCCATCGCTCCGCGTTCGCGACCCAGCCTTCGTGTTCGTGAAGAAGTATAATTCAGCCAGCCGAGTTTCTACTCGCGTTCGCGAACGTAGAGAAGGAAATCAGAAGGCACTGAAACTGCAGAAACCAGATTTTTCCTAAGTCCCAAAACATCCCGTAGCCTATCCAAAACTCACCCGAGCCCTTGGGGCTACAAACCAAACATTCACACAAGTCCTAAAATATCATACGAACTTGTTCGCGTGATCAAATCGCCAAAATAACACCTAAAACTACGAATTGAATACCAAATCGAATGAAATTTTTAAGAAAGCTTTAAATCCTCTATTTTCACAACCGGACGTTCGAATCACGTTAAACTAACTCCGTTTCTTACCAAACTTCACAGACAAGTCATAAATATTATATTGAATCTGTACCGGGCTCCGAAACCAAAATACGGGCCCGATATCAATAATGCCAAACATGAATAGATTCTTAAAACCATTAAATTTTTAGATTTTTAATTTTTCAACAAAAATTCATATCTCGAGTTAGGGACCTCGGAATTCGACTTCGGGTATATGTCCAGGTCCCATATTTCAATACGGACCCACATGGACCGTCAAAATACGGGTCCGTGTCCATTTATTCAAAACGTTGACCGAAATCAACTAAAATTAACTTTTAAGGTAAAATTCTTGTGTTTATCAGATTTTAACATATAAGCCTTCCGGGTCAATACCCGGACTGCGCACGCAAGTCAAAAAAGGCTAAAATGAGATATTTAAGGATTCGAAATACAAAATTTAGTTCTAAAATCTGAGATGACCTATCGGATCATCATATTTATGTAGAGAAGATAATGCCATCGTTCCTGAATATGCTCTACTCTACTGTTTGGATAGTATCCTCGATAAAATATTAAAATTGTGAGTCACGATTTACTGCTGAGTTTTTCAACAATGCAGCTGAGATATCTACACATATTTAGATATCTGAGGAAGGATTTGTCCTTTGCAATATTTTATTATTTAGACCAATAATATTGTGTAGTGGTGGCTTGATTTTTTAGAGTAGAAAGTGAAGATTAGCAACAGGGAAGTATGGGGGTCTAGATAGCAGCTCTAGGGTTTTTTCTGTATTAATGGTGATTACAGCTTTATGTGTGAATTTATGTTAACGTGTAGAGTGAGGCGTGAGTGAATGCTATGCGTATCATGAGTTTAAATTGTGTGGCCAGCAAATGCAGTTGCGCCTTTGTGAGTGAATTTTGTATTGGTCAACTGTACCTGCTGTTAATCTAGAAGAACGGAACTTGTCCAGGCACCATGCATTTGAGTGTCTAATTTATTTATTTTTGGGTTGAGAGTGTATAATGTTATGTTACGCGCACAGTGATAGTTGTGAGGTGTAAAACATAGAAATAGTATATGCAAAGGAATCTTTCTGTTAGATAAAATTTTATTTGTTATAAAAGTTCTATCCAATTGAGCTAGGTACCATGATTTCATTTGTTTTCTTTTAACCTATTAACACAAAGGTCAAGAATTTTACTATTATAAAGTACTATAGATGTGACTATCCTTGTACGTCTCAACTTTCTCAAAAAATAAAGTTGATTAAATATGCTAAATTAGAAAATAATGACGTGATGAACACCAAAAACGCATCTTTGAAAACTAAAAATAAATTTTAATATGTGAGGGACAAAAATTAGGTATATATTTCCATTTACATAGCAATCCATCATGTCATTCACACCGATGACTGAAACAATAATACTCCATAGTGAATATGCAGAAATATAACGATCAAGTGGGCATAAATACCTAGCTTCAGGATCAAAACTAAGAAGGACCGTTTGATTACCTCATTGTAAAGTTTTAGGATGACAGCGGTTTTTATTTTAAAAGCTAAAGTGCATATATTAAAAGGTCAAACGTATATTTTGACAAGTCTATTTTTGCTCAATTGTACGCGTCAGAAATGTCCAACTTCAAATATAACGAGTCGTTTGGTTGCAGTGTCTGGGATTTGATTTATAAAAAGCTAACAATGATTTCAATACTCCAAAGTTATTGAAACCAAGAGAAAAGAAGAAAAAAAATTATATTATTAATTATATCAAACCACTATACTGTAATGTTAAATTAATTAGGTTTTGCTTGCTATGAATCTTTACAGTTGGACTATTTTTATAATAAAAATTATGGTATGTTCCATCTAACACAGACTGCCATTACAAAGTCAAGATACACGAGTCAGTCATTAAAATCTCATGAGAAAACCACCCAACGTGAATATGTTAAGGTGATTTCTATTTGACAAATTGAAGATATTTTTTAGTCATCACAAAAAAAACCTATTTTTATTATTTTGAGAGTTTAAGTAATAATAAATAATCATTTTTAAATTCAAATATATAATGTTTTTATGACCGCGCGTAGCGCGAAAAAATTCAGTAGTTATACTTCTAATAGAAAGTTAAAATCCTTTTTAGGATCTTTCCCAAATCCCAAAACTCTCCCGTAAAACAAAGCCCCAATTCCCCACATCCCTTATGCCACTTTCCCCTTTCCCTTTCTCGCTGCTTCAGCCATCACGCCACTGCTTCTCGCTTCTCTGATAGCATTTATTCTGCTTTACCTCTACGGATACTTCACACCTTCATTGCTCACTAGTTATTACTCTACACCCACCATTGTAAAGTTACCTCACTTCCTCATATTTATTTTATCTCATTACATATCTTTTTCAAGAATATTAGTATTTTTGGTAGAAATATTATTTTAATTTTGTGATGATTTTAATCTAATCCTATTTTTTATTTTTAGTATGATATTTGAAAAATGCCAAAAATAGTTTTGTTTTAACGGTTAGTTTTATTTTAATAGTTATTTCTACTTAAGTAGGGCTAGTTAATATTTTATCTTTATTTTTTATTTAATAGGCAAGAGTTGATGTGAGGTCTCCGGGAAGGTTCGAGGTCCCATCGAGGTTGTTGTCGTCCAAGGTTCCCGATCTTAGAACATTTTCAGATTCGGTCTACGGTTACGATTCATTCTTATATCAAGCTCTGTTCGACAGACTTTCGATTTGGGTTTCCGTACTTTCACATTTGGAGGTTTGCTGATTATATAATAGGTCAATTTACTCTATTCTCTACTTTATTTTAATATCGTGCTTGTGAATCGAAATGTGATGCTGGCCTTTCTCTTGTTTTGTTTGTTGTGGATCAAAATATGTGCTCTATTTTATCTTTTTTATTTTTATGATTGCAATTCTTCAATCTTGATTGTTGCGGGAATTTTTTAATCTTTGATCTAAGCTAGCTTCAAATTGATATTTCGTTGGATAATCACTATAACTTTGGTGATTCTCGTTGAAATTTCTAGTCATAAAGTATTTGCTCATGCCCATGAGTAGTGTATCTGGTAGTATGATTTTCTCTTTTTTCTTCCAAATAACTTCTTAAGCCCCCTTTAAATACTGCCGATCTATATTCTCGTTAGTTTTCGTACAAGTTTGCCTTTGTCATTTTCTATTATTCTTTTGGTTAAAAAACCTTAGTTGGCCATGATTTTGAGTAATTTTCATTACTTCTTTATAGTTTATTGATTTCTTTAAGTAACAAAAAATATTTGTTTAAAAGGGATTTTCTCAGACTCGTCACTTGGCATATTATCTCGGTGTGCCAAGTCACCATTTAAAAGCAATTTTTCCCTTAAAAATATATTTGACTCTAAACCGGTTTGCACCAGAGATTCCAAGTAAAGGGTTCATTTGACTGGGGGAGAATGTGTTAGGCATTTTCCGAGTCCCGTAACTAGTACGGTTGCATAAATGATCAAGTTGGTTTTTAAGAATATTCTAATTAAGGTAAACACACATAAAAAGGAAAGAAAAAACACAAAGGAGGTTCGAGGTTGTCTCCACCTAAAAAAAGAAAAGAGAAGAAAAGAAAAATAAAATATTAAAAATCCTATAATAAACTATACTATGCTTCCTCCACAAGCTCGTCACGGCCTCCAGAATGTTTACAAAGTTCTTCGGGGCATTCCCCGAATAAATTAGTTAACTAAAGGGACAACCTCTCACCTAAACAAAAACTATAACATAAACGCCCTAAAGGTTTGCCTACCCAATGTGGTCGGCCTAAATATGCTACTAGCGATAAAAGAAATAACGAAACAAAAACACTTAAACTCAAATACTTTAATTTCTGTTTAGCCTAAGTTCCTTAGCCTATTCTTCATCATCTCAAACAAGCACAAATCACACAATGCAACAAAAAACATCCAATTGATAACATCTAAATCACGCATGGAAATACAACGATAATAACAAAATAGACTAAATAAAGTAGTGGGTTTAAAATATGATATTGGCCTAAAGAAAACTCTGAATCACTTTCTTTTGTTAATAATTGAGAAATCAGCTAAAGAAGATCACTTAAAGAAATCAATAAACTATAAAGAAGTAATGGAAATTACTCAAAATCATGGCCAACTAACGTTTTTGAATTAACCAAAAGAATAATAGAAAATGACAAAGGCAATCTTGTACCAAAACTAACGAGAATATAGATCGACAGTATTTAAAGGGGGCTTAAGAAGTTATTTGGAAGGAAAAAGAGAAAATCATACTACCAGATACACTACTCATGGGCATGAGCAAATACTTTATGACTAGAAATTTCAACGAGAATCACCAAAGTTATAGCGATTATCCAACGAAATATCAATTTGAAGCTAGCTTAGATCAAAGATCAGAAAATTTCCGCAACAATCAAGATTGAAGAATTGCAATCATAAAAATGAAAAAGATAAAACATAGCACATATTTCGATCCACAACAAACAAACAAGAGAAAGGCCAGCATCACATTTCGATTCACAAGCACGATATTAAAATAAAGAGAGAAGAGAGTATATTGACCTCTTATAAAATCAGCAAACCTCCAAATGTGAAAGTACGGAAACCCAAATCGAAAGTCTGTCGAACAGAGCTTGATATAAGAATGAATCGTAACCGTAGACCGAATCTGAAAATGTTCTAAGATCGGGAACCTTGGACGACGACAACCTCGATGGGACCTTGAACCTGCCCGGAAACCTCAAACTACTACGTACGACGACCTCGAAACTCGCCGGAAAACTTGATTGATCAGTGGGTTTTGACTGATTTTTAACGAGTTTGATGGGGGTTTTGGAGTGATTCAGCAGGAGAACAATGGTACTTTAAGTGAAGTTTCAACTGGGTTTTCTACATGCAGAAGCTCTAGTGTATTTATGGTATTGAATTGTTGCGTTTTTCAGTTTTGGAGTTTTCTTTCCAGACTTTTGTTTCTCGTTCGTCCCCTCTCTCTTTCTCTATCTATGTGTATGTGCAGCTGCCTCGGTCCTCTCTCTAGGGTAAGTTCTAGGGTGTTATATCTGATGGGGTATGTGGGCTGAGGGAATGGGCAGTCCACTTTGGGCCTTTTTAGCTAGATTTGTGCTTAAAATGGGCCTAATTAACCAAAAATCTATCCACCCCACATCAACTCTTGCCTATTAAATAAAAAACAAAGATAAAATACTACCAAAATATTAACTAGCCCTACTTAAGTAGAAATAACTATTAAAATAAAACTAACCGTTAAAACAAAACTATTTTTGGCATTTTTCAAATATCATACTAAAAATAAAAAATAGGATTAGATTAAAATCATCACAAAATTAAAATAATATTTCTACCAAAAATACTAATATTCTTGAAAAAGATATGTAATGAGGTAAAAAATACAAAGTGAAACTATTTTTTTGTGTTTTCGAATTTTATGTTCTACTATTAGATTAAAAGTGAAAAATAGGCTAACAATAAGCAACGTAATTGATTTATGACCCGACGCTTATTCAAAACGAAATAAAGATGGACAAAAGATTGTGACCGAGCCTTGGTATTTAAGCTGCCTACATATCCTTGACTATACAGGAATCAGGCCACGTGTAGTTCAAAAGTGAGAAGAGTGATGGAGTATACCGAGGTGGAGAGCCGATTGAGGCGCCGTCGAGGTTCCGGTCCGCGGTTCCTTCCATTATATAAAAAATAAAAGGAAAAATTACATCAAAAATAAAAAAAAATACAAGATCGTATCTACTTCTTGTCTCGAATCTTCCTTGAATATCCACTTGATCCTTCAATCATGAAACTGAAAATTCAACCCCATTCTTCAAGTGGGCATCCTGCTGACTTGAGTCTAAAGAACACTGGAAGTTGACCCTATTCTTCATGCGTGCACCCTGCTGCTTGCACTTGAAATAAACGTGAACTTGCGGTAGACTCGAGCTTGCAAACCTTGTCCTTCATGCGGCTCGTGCTACTTCTCATTTGACTTGAAAAAAACTGGAGGTTAACCCTATTCTTCAGGCGGGATCCTGCTGCCTCTAACTTGAACTTGAAAACTGAAAGTTGACCCTGTTCTTCAGGCGGGATCCTGATGCCTCTTCGACTTGAACTTGTAAACTGAAAATTGACGTTGTTCTTCAGGCAGGCTCCTGATGCTTCTATACCTTGAACTTGAAAATTGAAAGTTGACCATGTTCTTCAGGCGGGCTCCTGATGCTTCTCTGACTTGAAATTGTAAACTAAAAGTTGACCCTGTTCTTCAGGAGGGCTTCTCCTGATGCTTCTCTAACTTGAACTTGAAAATTGAACGCTGACCCTGTTCTTCAGGCGGGCTCCTGATGCCTCTCTGACTTGAACTTGTAAACTGAAAGTTGTCCCTGTTCTTCAGGCGGGCTCATGATGCTTCTCTAACTTGAACTTGGAAAATAAAAATTGACCATGTACTCCAAACGGGCTCCTGATGCTTCTTGAACTTGAAAATTAAAAGTTGACCCTGTTTTTCAAGCGGGCTCCTGATGCCTCTTGAACTTGAAAATCGAAAGTTGACTCTATTCTTCGGGCGGGCTCCTGATGCCTCTAACTCGAACTCTAAGTGAATTCTGAAATGACTTCCCTCGTTCTCCAGGTGGGCGCCTGCTAATGACTTGAAACTTAAAATGAATTCCCTCAATCTCCAGATGGGCGCCTGCTAATGCCTTGAACTTGAAATGAATTTCCTCATTCTCTAGGTGGGCGCCTAGTAATTACTTAAAACTTAAAATAAATTTTCTCATTCTCCAGGTGGGTGCCTGCTAATGCCTTGAACTTGAAATAAATTCCCTCATTCTCCAGGTGGGCGCCTGATGACTTAAAATTTTAAATAAATTCCCTCATTTTCCAGGTGGGAGCCTGATGACATAAAACTTAAAATAAATTCCCTCGTTCTACAGGTGGGCTCCTGATGACTTAACTTGATATGAATTTCCTCGTTCTCCAGGTGGGCGCTTGATGACTTAAAACTTGAAATGAATTCCCTCGTTCTCCAGGTGGGCGCCTAATGACTTAAAACTTGAAATAAATTCCCTCGTTCTTCAGGTGCCCTCGTTCACCAGGTGGGCGCCTGATGACTTAAAACTTGAAATAAATTCCCTCGTTCTTCAGGTGGGGGCCGGATGACTTAAAACTTGAAATGAATTCCCTCGTTCTCCAGGTGGGCGCCTGATGACTTAAAACTTGAAATGAATTCCCTCGTTCTCTAGGTGGGCGCCTGATGACTTAAAACTTGAAATAAATTCCCTCATTCTCCAGGTGGGCTTTTGATGACTTAAAACTTGAAATAAATTCCCTCATTCTCCAGGTGGGCGCCTGATGACTTAAAACTTGAAATAAATTCCCTCGTTCTCCAGGTGGGCGCGTGATGACTTAAAACTTAAAATAAATTCCCTCATTCTCCAGGTGGGCGCCTGATGACTTTAAAATTGAAATAAATTTCCTCGTTCTCCAGGTGGGCGCCTGCCAATGACTTGAACCTAAAATTGATTTCTGAAATATTTCCCTTCATTTTTCAAGTGGGTGCCTGCAATTAAAACAACACAACAAACAAAATTTTCTGCCTCAGTTTACACTAGGAAGATTTGTGAGTTGTTAGCAAAACTGTAAAATACCTATGCTATTGATGCAATGATGAGAGTAAAACTAAAGACTCGACTAGTATGTACGTCTCCTATTAGTAAAACCAAGAAAATTTGACTTGCAAATGCGTCTGCTAAAAATAAAACCTGAATGACCCAAACTAGGAAGTACGTCTCCTAAAAGAATAACCTGAAAGATCCAGATTAGGAAGTGAGTCTACTAGGGGTGAACTTAAATTACTCAAACTAGGAAGTGCGTCTCCTAGGGATGAACTTAAATGACTCACACTAGGAAGTGCGTCTCCTAAGGGTGAAGCCTTTAACATAAAATTAGGAAGTGCACCTCCTAAAGAAATAGAATCTGAAAAACCCAAACTAGGAAGTGCATCTCCTATATTTGAGGTTGAGCTTGAGGAAAACTATAAACTGAGCTTGACTAAACTAAAAATTGACCATATTTTCCAGGCGGGACCCCTGAACTCAAAAAACTAAAGATTAAAACTTAAGGAAACTAACAATTGACCCTATTCTCCAGGCGGGACCCCTGAACTTAAGAAAAACTATAAATTCTTCCAACTAGGGAGAATGCCTAGGAGGTATGATCTTCTCAACTAGGTAAAAACCTTCTCAAACAACCTTTGTGCTCCCAAAATTTGGGCACGATACCTGAAAAATTCCAACTTCCAATCTTTGATTTGGACATAGTCTTCGTCCCTGTTTCAAGCAAAGAAGACTTGTGAGTTTAAAACATAGTGGTTGATTTGTGGCCTTGATCTTGAGGGTGATTGCTCCTACACTTGCCATGATAACTTTGATTTCAACTTGGAAGACCTTGATTGTTATTGGCTAACCACTTTCTCTATCACCCTTATCACAGAAAATACCTATGATCCGTTCAAGCCCAAATCCTCTATCTGTTGCATTGTACCCATGAATTGACATTTACCGAACCTTTGCATTTCACATGAATCCCAAAGCACTTCAATTGTTATCAACTCAGTACGAATGCCACTTTTCCCTGACTTATGCCACTTTGATGTGCTAGTCACACTTCGCTTTGTGCAATTGGAAAGCTGGTAGCAAATTTTGAAGTCATTTCTCACTTGTTCTGACAGAGCAGACTCAAAAAGAGGACTTAAACAAAGCAAGAAGAACAAAGTAAAGGGACAATGGAAAGATATGACATCTAACAAAAGAATTACAAAGTAGAAAGTTTTCTGATGTAACACCAACTCTAATGATCATGACGTGCATCTTGGAATAAGTGGCATGATCTGTCAAGCAAGTCTAATCTTCCATTCTTGTCATACCTCTAAGCTGTGAAACTAGGTTTCAATGCTCCAATTGTCCTATCTAATTCACGATCCTCAGTCGACTTGTAGTGCCCTGAAGGGTTTTTACTATCAAGCCTCTCTCATTTTGTTCTTTCTCTCAACTCACCGTCTCCTTATGGTGCCCGTGAGGGTTTTCACCGATAAGACTCTCTCATTTTCTTCTTTTCTTCTTATTTCCTCTGATTCTGCAGATGACAAAGCATTAACCATGGTAAAAATATCATATGCTCCTGGCATGTCTAACTCGGCACTCTCAAAGATCATATGGGAGGTCTTTTTTGGACTTTAATGTGACTTTTGGACAGGATTAGAAAGAAAGAAAGAAAGGCATGAAGGCTCAAATTCAAACTAAGATAAAATGGATAATTTATTTATAACTTTTGGAATGTATTTTAAAACTTTGCCCCGGTTTATAAAACAAGAGAATTTGAACCTCTTCCTTTTTTTTATATGGAATTTCTACGAAAATTGCCCCACTCTTGACTTCGTGGGATTATGAAACAAACCTATGGGGATACAAACTTCTTCTTCTTTTTTTCTTTTTTTCTTTTTTATGACTTTAACTTGATTCCAAAAGAGGAAAAGTCAAAGAGATCAGCACAGGCTCAAAAGGGTACCGAAGGGTATAAAGTGTTTGGGTAGTTGAAAGAGGGCCTCCCAATCTCTGAAAATGCCAAGTACGACACATGCAACTTGAGGATGAAAAATGAAGATCATGCACAACATTTCTTTTGTAGCATCGGTATTTATATCCCAGATATGCCTTCCATCTTTCTTTAGTGTCGTGTCAAGTACAGAACTCTCATTGGGTGATTTCTTCTTCACAATGAATACCCTCCGTCAGTTTGGGACAAACTCCCTTGGCTTTATCTTGTAACCTGAGATGCACTTGAACTCAAAGTTGCTTGCTTCAAAAATTCTAGGATGCACTCTCTTATACCAAATCCTTGTCGTCCTATTAACTTCCCAAACTATCTGCCCAGTTTCATACAATTCGGGATTTAAATGATCTCAAAATATTCAAATCTTTACTTCTTTCCCTCAAATGTCCCTATCATCTTCAAAATTTGTTTCATTGCTTCCTGATTAGACTAATTTTCAAGACCAGGCTGAGAATTCCGCGTGCAAATCATGTCACTAGAGTCGGCATGAAAAAAACTATAAAAGGAAAAGAGAACTAAACAAAAATAACTAGAAATAACAGAAAATATGAGATTGCATTAGACAGACGGTGAAAGGGTTTGAAAAACAAAACAAGCAAAATAGACATGGGTTACAACCTTGGAACGATCCTAGATAACACTAGACGAGTTACTATAACTAAACGAACTAGGAAAAACATGAGGAAGAAGGGTTTGAGCCACAAAACAATATCCGGATTACGACCCTGAAATAACCCGGACAAACAGAAATGACAACAAAATCAACCACCAAAACTCCTCCCTGGCTAGCCAAGAAAGGAGTGTCTTTCCAATTACAAAGCTCGACATCTTAGCCACTAAGTCGCACATCGACATTACCAGAACCTTCACAAGTCTCGATCACGTTGACCTTAGCAAATAGCTTTTGGGTCCCTTTTGCCAACTCGTTCTTAAGATCAACTTCTGGAACCGAGACTGATAGCGCTGAAAACTTTGCGGTAAGTGGCCCTCCAAGAAATGCAGAAGATTTCTCACATTCCTTTTCAACACAAATTATGCCACCATATGTGTCTCATTATGAACAAGCAAAGGACTTTGGCTAGTATCCGTTGTATCTGGATTTTGTACGGTAATGTCACCTGCATCAATAAACTTCTGGACTGCTCTTTTCAGATGCCAACACTTTTCTATATTGTGCTCGGGGGCATTAGAGCAATATGCGCACCTTTGGAAATAATCAAAATTCTTTGGAAGGGGGTTCGGCATTTTTATCTGAATTGGCTTCAACATGTCCAATTGCCTCAACCTTTGGAACAAACTAGCGTATGATTCTCTAATAGGAGTGAAAGACTTTTCTCTTTGCTGCTGCCTTTTCATTTTGTACTCTGGCCTCGGTTGGAACCTCTTGCGGGTAGGTGGTTAACATGCATGAGGAGGCGGGTAAAATATTTGTGGAAGTGGTGTAGGCCAATGCGAGTCCTGTGGATGTGGAGCATATGGCAATGCATTATGGATAGAGTAGTGGGAAGGTGAGGTATGACTTTGGAAATTTTGTGGAGAGAAGTAGCATCGGGGAGGATTATCTGGAGTACGGAGATATTCATGGGGTTGATGTTGAGGCTGAAAGCGTTGAGCAGGAACGCCCACTAGGACTTGTCATTGGCGAGGCTCAAGAACATCAGAAGGGCTATTTTTGGGAAAGGTAGTTGGAGGACGAACGATGGAGCTACTAGGGAGGTTAGGAAAGCTGTGATTAGCGGGAAAATCCGGAGAATATGGTGGATCATTTGACACTATGACCGGAGCTTGGGTAAGGGTAGCATCTAGGAAGCTAGGTGGTGGCGGGGGTGGTGCCTTCCCAGTCATCCAAACCTGATACATGTCCGCCATATGTTGTCTCAACATCCTTACCTCTTCAACCAACCCCATGTCCTGTTCAACCAACTGCTTTCGTGTACCAATATCCACTAACTCAACTCTGTTGTCGGCTGTCATTGCCTTTCGACTTTATGTTGTAGGAAAGAGTTACCAGTTTAAGAACCACAAACCAACCACCTTTCTCAATAATGAATATAACAAAGAGGAACAAAATGAAGTCATCACGTTAGCGTTAGGGCATTTAACATAAGATAATCTCACATTATGTGCAATGCACCTAGTCACAGTTATCGGTTCTAAAATGACTTCGAGGCTATAAAGGTCATATGGCATCATCCCAATTTTACTCTCATTGCCCTTTTCTTCTTCGTTTCCTCTCTTACGCTCCTTGATTTGCTCATTTCTTCCCTCTCTTTTCTTTCTGATTATCACACTTTTCTTGTACCCCGCAGTTTTCTCTCATTTTTCACATCCCACAACATCATCTATTTTTTTCTTTTTTCTTTCTTTCTTTTTTTTTTCAAATAATTTCTAAATTGATTTGATCGAACCCGATGTAGGTTGCCTACGTATCATGTTCCACATGAATCAGACCAAGCGTAGATTATTTTACTTTATTATAACATTTAAAAATACAAAAATAGTTTCACTAGGCCCTACTTGCTTCATTTACAAAAATGATGGGAAAGTGCAATATCTTTTTGATTTTTTTTTTGGTCTTTTCTTGAAAAAGTTGTGAAAGAAAAATATAACTGGGCCCTACTTGCTTCATTTTCAACCTTATTTCCCAAACATCATTCCGCCAAATGACCTTTCTACCCTCAAAGATGTTGCATGTATCACATAGGGATGATTGAATGTCCTTTTGGGCCATGGGCCCACTTGACACAATTTGGACAAGCTTCCTATGAAGGAACACGGTACCTAGGACCGAGCCCTACTAAGTCACAATGATATGATGCAAATAAGCATGACCTTTGACCTGAGTTTTGGAGTTCACTAGAAAAGGCAGTCCGGGGGAGCGTATGGTCGATGGTGACTGCTCAAGCTTTCCACCCACTCCATACGTCTGACGGCCCCCCTCCTAAAATAAAGGTGACTCAACAAAGTATTCGTGTACGCGACGCGTACTACGAGACTTGTTGCAGAAAGAATTGAACGGGTAATGAAAATGATGACAGTTATAAAGCAGTAACACATAAAGGAAAAACTGTAAACACGTAAACAACTAGCAAATAATAAAACGACATAAACAAAAATAAATAAATAAAAACAAATAAACCAAATAAAACATAAAAAACTCAACAGAATATCTTAAAAAGCCAACAAGATCAAGTACCAGCTCGAACCTGCAACTTCCCAGCAGAGTCGCCAAAGCTGTCACACCCCTTTTTTCACCTTAACAAACCCTCTTAAAAGAATAAAAAGATTTAAAAACTCAAAATGGTTTTCAAATTCGAAAGTGACAAAAGATTGTGTTTCAAAAGATTTTTCAGAGTCGCCACCTGACATTTAGTTTCGGTGTGCCAGGTCACCATTTTTAAAAAAAAATAATTTTCCTTCAAAACACATTTAGACTCTAAAGCATAGTCTGCACCAGAAATTCTAGATAATGGGGTTCATTTGACCCGGGGAGAAGGTGTTAGGCATTCCTCAAGTTTCGTAACGAGTACGATTGCATACTTGATCCGGTTGACGTTAAAGAATACTCAGATTAAGGTAAAAACACACACAGAAAAATAAACACAAAAGAGGTCCGAGGTCGTCCCCACCTATATGAAAGAAAATTACACGAAAAGAAAATTAAAATAATAAATTAACCTATACTATGCTTACTCTGCGATGTCCGTCACGACCTTCAATTACATTCACTATGGGGTATACCCCGGATAAAAATATATACAAAATCCACGGGGCATTCCCATGAGTATAAACTAAAAGGAACAACCTCTCACCTCGAATTAAAATAAAATAAAAGAAAACCAACCCTAAAGTTTGCCTACCCGAATGTAACCGGCTTAAACATGCTACTAGAGATAATAAAATAAATAAAGCAAATAAAACAGAACTAACTAAACCATGCTGGAAATCTTTTGACTTTTTATTTTAGGTATTTGACCAAGCCCAATTTTTAAAGCATGTGAGAAATAGTTAATTACTAATGGGCTCAATCTTTCAGCTCCACAATCCAACTATTTTCTTTGTACCTAATTCGTATGGATTCAGTATCATTAAAATAGTTTTGCAAAGCAATTTAACCAAATAACTTTTTTCTAAATCAATCCACTATTCTCACCACTTCAACGTGTTAAGCTAATAAGGAAAAGAACAAAAATTAATACATTCATCACATTAAAGATAAGTGAGGCAAAGAAACACAAAAGACAAACATGTATAATGATAAAAAATGGAATAGGAAAAGTAAAGAAATGACCTCAAAGTAGCTGGTGTAGAGCCATAAAATTGGAACACGAATCAAATTTGGGACCTCATCCGGAAACCACGAACGGAAGTCCTCGACAGACCCGATTTGGAAGTGCTTTCCCGGCGTAGCTGGATTGAGTTTTTTAGCAGTTTACCGCTGATTTTGCTGCTTAGAGGAGAAGTGACGAGCAAAAGTTTGGGACGGTGGAGCCGGAAAAACCATCCGACATGAGCTTCGCAAATGGATTAAGCATAAAAAAACGACAGTAAGGTTCCAATATGTGGAAATATCAGAACAAAGACTCCGTTCGAGATTGAAACTGCAGCGGCGACGGAATTAGTAACAGCAGAAGCGTCGGAGGAGGAGGAAGCGTAGGCGGCGGAGACGGAGATGGGGTGGTGCGGTGGCTGGGTCTTGGAAGATAGGGTGGCTGATCCTTTTTTTTTTCTTTAAGGTTCATGGGAGATGTCGCTTTTATTTTGGTTTGGGGGAATTAATATTGGCCATAGGATTAAAGTCAAATAGAGGGCCAAGATTAAAAGGTGATGGGCTGGGTTAACTGGTGCGGGTCAGGGGATAAGCTGATGGGTCGTGGGGTTTGGATTTAGAAAAATTGGGTTGGGTCTATGTCTTTTGGGTTTAAATTTGGGCTAAGAAGACTAAATAATATAATGTTTTTATAATAATATAAAAATCACTCTTAATTAATTAAAATAAACTACTAAAATAAAACTAAACATTAAAAGTGAAACTATTTTTGTATTTTCAAATGTTATAATAAAGTAAAATAAATTACGCTTGGTCTGATTCATGTGGAACATGATACGTAGGCAACCTACATCGGGTTCGATCGAATCATTTTAGAAATTATTTGAAAAAAAAAAAGAAAGAAAAAAAAAAGAAAAAAATAGATGAAGTTGTGGGATGTGAAAAATGAGAGGAAACTGCGGGATGCAAGAAAAGTGCGATAATCAGAAAGAAAAGAGAGGGAAGAAATGAGCAAATCAAGGAGCGCAAGAGAGGAAACGAAGAAGAAAAGGGCAATGAGAGTAAAATTGGGATGATGCCATATGACCTTCGTAACCTCGGAGTAATTTTAGAACCGATAACTGTGACTATGTGCATTGCACATAATGTGAGATTATCTTATGTTAAATGCCCTAACGCTAATGTGATGACTTCATTTTGTTCCTCTTTGTTATCTTCATTATTGAGAAGGGTGGTTGGTGTGTGGTTCTTAAACTGGTAACTCTTTCCTACAACATAAAGTCGAAAGGCAATGACAGACGACAACAGAGTTGAGTTAGTGGATATTGGTACATGAAAGCAGTTGGTTGAACATGACATTGGGTTAGTTGAAGAGGTACGGATGTTGAGACAACACATGGGGGACATTTATCAGGCTTGGATGACTGGGAAGGCACCACCCCCGCCACCACCTAGCTTCCTAGATGCTACCCTTACCCAAGCTCCGGTAATAGTGTCAAATGATCCACCATATTCTCCGAATTTTCCCACTTATCACAGCTTTCCTAACCTTCCTAGTAGCTCCATCGTTCGTCCTCCAACTACCTTTCCCAAAAATAGCCCTTCTAATGTTGTTGAGCCCCGCCAATGACAAGTCCTAGTGGGCGTTCCTGCTCAACGCTTTCAACCTCAACATCGACCCCATGAATATCTCCGTACTCCAGATAATCCTCCTCGATGCTACTTCTCTCCAATAAATCCCCAAAGTCATACCTCACATTTCCACTACTCTATCCATAATGCACTGCCATATGCTCCACATCCACAGGACTCACATTGGCCTACACCACTTCCACAAATATTTTACCCGCTTCCTCATGCGTATCAACCACTACCCTGAATCTAGGGCCTGCGGACGCTAACAGGACTACCTTGGGTCTCCTAACTGTGAAGTCTACAGCCAACCTCTCGATCAGCCACTACCAGCTACAAAATCTGCACAGGAAGTGCAGAGTGCAATATTAGTACAACCGACATCATGTATTAGTAAGTGCCTAGCCTAACCTCGACGAAGGAATGGCGAGGCTACGTCGGGACACTCACAATAAAATCTTCATACAGTGAATAGTAAAGGCAGAAAAGAAGGAAGAATAAAGTAAAAACAGTAACTTGCAAGAAATAAATATGGTACCCAACTTGTTTCATCAGTGTTCAGCTATTACCAATCCTTAAGTGAAATTCAAGACTACCGTACAACTAACACAGTCAAAGAAAGAACACCAACATATAAATTATTGCGGCGCGCAACCCGATCCCACCGTCCTCTCTTATTTCTTCTTAATATCATAAACAACAGAATATAGATAAAAGTGTTGCGGCGTGCAACCCGATCCCACTATATCATAATAATCACAATCACGGTTCACCCTTATTTCATCACATTCCACTCTTATTACACATGCTGCGGCTTGCAACCTGATCCCACCGTATAATATCAATTCACCTTTATTCCTCCTTAATATATATCACCCTTATTCCACATGTTGCGGCGCGCAACCCGATCCCACCATATTCATATCAATTACATATGAAGTATAGAAATTTCACAATTTAACACCAGACCCTTCTCAATACTTAAGCTTTAGAACAGGGAAATGAAAAGCTTGTACTCAATAATACCTTACACAAGTAATATTACTCAGCGAGACCAATCTAGAATATCACTAAAACACCAATAAGAACAGCTTAAACAAGTAATAGGAGATAATGAAACTACGGGATATCTACTACTTTCAATAAGAAGAAACAATATACAACAAGTAGCAGTTAAGCATGGAAATACAAGAAAAAGCATGTAACAGTTAAAGCAGGGAAAGAGTGACTGACCCCCTCCCCCAGGTCCCTATCACTACGCGTTCGCGTTGAGCTGGTCACATTCGCGAAGGGTAAAGCCCCCATCGCTCCGCGTTCGCGACCCAGCCTTCGTGTTCGTGAAGAAGTAAAATTCAGCCAGCCGAGTTTCTACTCGCGTTTGCGAGAGTGCCTTCGCGAACGCGAAGAAGGAAACTAGAAGGCACTGAAACTGCAGAAACCAGATTTTTCCTAAGTCCCAAAACATCCCGTAGCCTATCCGAAACTCACCCGAATCCTCGGGGCTCCAAACCAAACATTCACACAAGACCTAAAATATCATACGAACTTGTTCGCGCGATCAAATCGCCAAAATAACACCTAGAACTACGAATTGAACACCAAATCGAATGAAATTTTTAAGAAAGCTTTAAATCCTCTATTTTCACAACCGGACGTCCGAATTACGTCAAACTAACTCCGTTTCTTACCAAACTTCACAGATAAGTCATAAATATTATATTGAACCTGTATCGGGCTCCGAAACCAAAATACGGGCCCGATATCAATAATGCCAAACATGAATAGATTCTTAAAACCATTAAATTTTCAGATTTTTAATTTTTCAACAAAAATTCATATCTCGAGCTAGGGACCTCGGAATTCGACTTCGGGCATATGCCCAGGTCCCATATTTTAATACGGACCCACAGGGACCGTCAAAATATGGGTCTGTGTCTATTTATTCACGAAATCAACTAAAATTAACTTTTAAGGTAAAAATTCTTATTTTTAACATATAAGCCTTCCGGGTCAATACTCAGACTGCGCACGCAAGTCGAAAAAGGCTAAAATGAGATATTTAAGGATTCGAAATACAAAATTTAGTTCAAAAACCTGAGATGACCTATCGGATCATCACATTTATGTAGAGAAGATAATGCCATCGCTCCTGAATATGCTCTACTCTACTGTTTGGATAGTATCCTTGATAAAATATTAAAATTATGAGTCACGATTTACTGCTGAGTTTTTCAACAATGCAGCTGAGATATCTACTCATATTTAGACATCTAAGGAAGGATTTGTCCTTTGCAATATTTTATTATTTAGACCAATAATATTGTGTAGTGGTGGCTTGATTTTTTAGAGTAGAAAGTGAAGATTAGCAACAGGGAAGTATGGGGGTCTAGATAGCAGCTTTAGGGTTTTTTCTGTGTTAATGGTGATTACAGCTTTATGTATGAATTTATGTTAACGTGTAGAGTGAGGCATGAGTGAATGCTATGCGTATCATGAGTTTAAATTGTGTGGCCAGCAAATGCAGTTGCGCCTTTGTGAGTGAATTTTGTATTAGCCAACTGTACCTCCTGTTAATCTGGAAGAACGGAACTTGTCCAGGCACCATGCATTTGAGTGTCTAATTTATTTATTTTTAGGTTGAGAGTGTATAATGATATGTTACGCGCACAGAGTGATAGTTGTGAGGTGTAAAACGTAGAAATAGTATATGCAAAGGAATCTTTCAGTTAGATGAAATTTAATTTTTTATAAAAGTTCTATCCAATTGAGCTAGGTGCCATGATTTCATTTGTTTTCTTTTAACCTATTAACACAAAGGTCAAGAATTTTACTATTATAAAGTACTATAGATGTGACTATCCTTGTACGTCTCAACTTTCTCAAAAAATAAAGTTGATTAAATATGCTAAATTAGAAAATAATGACGTGATGAACACCAAAAACGCATCTTTGAAAACTAAAAATAAATTTTAATATGTGAGGGACAAAAATTAGGTATATATTTCCATTTACATAGCAATTCATCATGTCATTCACACCGATGACTGAAACAATAATACTCCATAGTGAATATGCAGAAATATAACGATCAAGTGGGCATAAATACCTAGCTTCAGGATCAAAACTAAGAAGGACCGTTTGATTACCTCATTGTAAAGTTTTAGGATGACAGCGGTTTTTATTTTAAAAGCTAAAGTGCATATATTAAAAGGTCAAACGTATATTTTGACAAGTCTATTTTTGCTCAATTGTACGCGTCAGAAATGTCCAACTTCAAATATAACGAGTCGTTTGGTTGCAGTGTCCGGAATTTGATTTATAAAAAGCTAATAATGATTTCAATACTCTAAAGTTATTGAAACCAAGAGAAAAGAAAAAAAAAATTATATTATTAATTATATCAAACCACTATACTGTAATGTTAAATTAATTAGGTTTTGCTTGCTATGAATCTTTACAGTTGGACTATTTTTATAATAAAAATCATGGTATGTTCCATCTAACACAGACTGCCATTACAAAGTCAAGATACACGAGTCAGTCATTAAAATCTCATGAGAAAACCACCCAACGTGAATATGTTAAGGTGATTTCTATTTGACAAATTGAAGATATTTTTTAGTCATCACAAAAAAACCTGTTTTTATTATTTTGAGAGTTTAAGTATTATTAAATAATCATTTTTAAATTCAGATATATAAAAATAATTCACTAGTTATACTTCTAATAGAAAGTTAAAATCCTTTTTAGGATCTTTCCCATATCCCAATTTACAAAACTCTCCAGTAAAACAAAGCCCCAATTCCCCAGATCCCTTATGCCACTTTCCCCTTTCCCTTTCTCGCTGCTTCAGTCTTCACGCCACTGCTTCTGCTTCTCGCTTCTCTGTTAGCATTTATTCTGCTTTACCTCTACGGATGCTTCACACCTTCATTGCTCACTAGTTATTACTCTACACTCACCATTGAAAAGTTACCGCACTTCCTCATGTTTATTTTATCTCATTACATATCTTTTTCAAGAATATTAGTATTTTTGGTAGAAATATTATTTTAATTTTGTGATAATTTTAATCTAATCCTATTTTTTATTTTTAGTATGATATTTGAAAAATACCAAAAATAGTTTTGTTTTAACGGTTAGTTTTATTTTAATAGTTATTTCTACTTAAGTAGGGCTAGTTAATATTTTAGTAGTATTTTATCTTTATTTTTTATTTAATAGGCAAGAGTTGATGTGGGGTGGATAGATTTTTGGTTAATTAGGCCTTTAAGCACAAATCCGGCTAAAAAGGCCCAAAGTGGATGGCTCATTCCCTCAGCCCACATATCCCATCAGATATAACACCCTAGAACTAACCCTAGAGAGAGGACCGAGGCAGCTGCACATACACATAGATAGAGAAAGAGAGAGGGGACGAATGAGAAACAAAAGTCTGGAAAGAAAACTCCAAAACGCGGCAATTCAATACCATAAATACACCATAGCTTCTCATGTTGAATCACTCCAAAACCCCATCAAACTTGCTAAACATCAGTCGAAAACCACTGATCCATCAAGTGTTCCGACAAGTTTCGAGGTCGTCATAGGTAGTAGTCTGAGGTTTCCGGGCAGGTTCGAGGTCCCATCGAGGTTGTCGTCGTCCAAGGTTCCTGATCTTATAACATTTTCAAATTCGGTCTACGGTTACGATTCATTCTTATATCAAGCTCTGTTCGACAGACTTTCGATTTGGGTTTCCGTACTTTCACACTTGGAGGTTTGCTGATTATATAAGAGGTCAATTTACTCTCTTCTCTCTTTATTTTAATATCGTGCTTGTGAATCGAAATGTGATGCTGGCCTTTCTCTTGTTTTGTTTGTTGTGGATCAAAATATGTGCTCTATTTTATCTTTTTCATTTTTATGATTTCAATCTTGATTGTTGCGGGAATTTTCTGATCTTTGATCTAAGCTAACTTCAAATTGATATTTCGTTGGATAATCGCTATAACTTTGGTGATTCTCGTTGAAATTTCTAGTCATAAAGTATTTACTCATGCCCATGAGTAGTGTATCTGGTAGTATGATTTTCTCTTTTTCCTTCCAAATAACTTCTTAATCCCCCTTTAAATACCGCCGATCTATATTCTCGTTAGTTTTCGTACAAGTTTGACTTTGTCATTTTCTATTATTCTTTTGGTTCAAAAACGTTAGTTGGCCATGATTTTGAGTAATTTCCATTACTTCTTTATAGTTTATTGATTTCTTTAAGTAACAAAAAAATATTTGTTTAAAAGAGATTTTCTCAGAGTCGCCACTTGGCATATTATCTCGGTGTGCTAAATCACCATTTAAAAGCAATTTTTCCCTTAAAAACATATTTGACTCTAAACCGGTTTGCACCAAAGATTTCAAGTAAGGGGTTCATTTGACTAGGGGAGAAGGTGTTAGGCATTTTTCGAGTCCCGTAACTAGTACGGTTGCATAAATGATCAAGTTGGTTTTTAAGAATATTCTAATTAAGGTAAACACACATAAAAAGGAAAAAAAAAATACAAAGGAGGTTCGAGGTTGTCTCCACCTAAAAAAAGAAAAGAGAAGAAAAGAAAAATAAAATATTAAAAATCCTATATAAAACTATACTATGCTTCCTCCACAAGCTCGTCACGGCCTCCAGAATGTTTACAAAGTTCTTCGGGGCATTCCCCGGATAAATTAGTTAACTAAAGGGACAACCTCTCGCCTCAACAAAAACTATAATATAAACGCCCTAAAGGTTTGCCTACCCAATGTGATCGGCCTAAATATGCTACTAGCGATAAAAGAAATAACGAAACAAAAACACTTAAACTTAAAGAAATCAATAAACTATAAAGAAATAATGGAAATTACTCAAAATCATGGCCAACTAACGTTTTTGAACCAAAAGAATAATAGAAAATGACAAAGGCAAACTTGTACCAAAACTAACGAGAATATAGATCGACAGTATTTAAAGGGGGCTTAAGAAGTTATTTGGAAGGAAAAAGAGAAAATCATACTACCAGATACACTACTCATGAGCATGAGCAAATACTTTATGACTAGAAATTTCAACGTGAATCACCAAAGTTATAGCGATTATCCAACGAAATATCAATTTGAAGCTAGCTTAGATCAAAGATCAGAAAATTCCCGCAACAATCAAGATTGAAGAATTGCAATCATAAAAATGAAAAAGATAAAACATAGCACATATTTCGATCCACAACAAACAAACAAGAGAAAGGCCAGCATCACATTTCGATTCACAAGCACGATATTAAAATAAAGAGAGAAGAGAGTAAATTGACCTCTTATATAATCAGCAAACCTCCAAATGTGAAAGTATGGAAACCCAAATCGAAAGTCTGTCGAACAGAGCTTGATATAAGAATGAATCGTAACCGTAGACCGAATCTGAAAATGTTCTAAGATCGGGAACCTTGGACGACGACAACCTCGATGGGACCTCGAACCTGCCCGGAAAACTCAGACTACTACCTACGACGACCTCGAAACTCGCCGGAATACTTGATGGATCAGTGGTTTTTGACTGATTTTTAGCGAGTTTGATGGGGTTTTGGAGTGATTCAAGAGGAGAACAATGGTACTTTAGGTGAAGTTTCAACTAGGTTTTCTACATGCCGAAGCTATGGTGTATTTATAGTATTGAATTGCTGCGTTTTTCAGTTTTGGAGTTTTCTTTTCAGACTTTTGTTTCTCGTTCGTCCCCTCTCTCTTTCTCTATCTATGTGTATGTGCAGCTGCCTCGGTCCTCTCTCTAGGGTTAGTTCTAGGGTGTTATATCTGATGGGATATGTGGGCTGAGGGAATGGGCCATCCACTTTGGGCCTTTTTAGCCGGATTTGTGCTTAAAATGGGCCTAATTAACCAAAAATCTATCCACCCCACATCAACTCTTGCCTATTAAATAAAAAACAAAGATAAAATACTACCAAAATATTAACTAGCCCTACTTAAGTAGAAATAACTATTAAAATAAAACTAACCGTTAAAACAAAACTATTTTTGACATTTTTCAAATATCATACTAAAAATAAAAAATAGGATTAGATTAAAATCATAACAAAATTAAAATAATATTTTTACCAAAAATACTAATATTCGTGAAAAAGATATGTAATGAGGTAAAAAATACAGAGTGAAACTATTTTTTTGTGTTTTCGAATTTTATGTTCTACTATTAGATTAAAAGTAAAAAATAGGCTAACAAT
The DNA here is from genome assembly GCF_000715075.1 of Nicotiana tabacum. Lineage (NCBI taxonomy): Eukaryota > Viridiplantae > Streptophyta > Magnoliopsida > Solanales > Solanaceae > Nicotiana > Nicotiana tabacum. The sequence goes on along the minus strand of NC_134081.1, from coordinate 86,910,862 downwards.
AAGCAATGTAATTGATTTATGACCCGACGCTTATTCAAAACGAAACAAAGATTGACAGAAGATTTATCCGAGCCCTGGTATTTGAGCTGCCTACATATCCTTGGCTATACAGGAATCAAGCCACGTGTAGTTCAAAAGTGAGAAGAGTGATGGAGTATACCGAGGTGGAGAGCCGATTGAGGCGCCGTCGAGGTTCCGGTCCGCGGTTCTTGCCACTACATCAAAAATAAAAGGAAAAATTACATCAAAAATAAAAAAAAAAATACAAGATCCTATCTACTTCTTGTCTCGAATCTTCCTAGAATATCCACTTGATCCTTTAATCATTAAACTGAAAATTTAACCCCATTCTTCAAGTGGGCATCCTTCTGACTTGAGTCTGAAGAAAAATGGAAGTTGACCCTATTCTTCATGCGTGCACCCTGCTGCTTGCACTTGAAATAAATGTGAACTTGCGGTAGACTCGAGCTTGCAAACCTTGTCCTTCATGCGGCTCGTGCTACTTCTCATTTGACTTGAAAAAAACTGGAGGTTAACCCTATTCTTCAGGCGGGATCCTGCTGCCTCTAACTTGAACTTGAAAACTGAAAGTTGACCCTGTTCTTCAGGCGGGATCCTGATGCCTCTTTGACTTGAACTTGTAAACTGAAAATTGACGTTGTTCTTCAGGCAGGCTCCTGATGCTTCTATACCTTGAACTTGAAAATTGAAAGTTGACATGTTCTTCAGGCGGGCTCCTGATACTTCCTTGACTTGAAAATTGAAAGTTGACCCTGTTTTTCAAGCGGGCTCCTGATGCCTCTTGAACTTGAAAATCGAAAGTTGACTCTATTCTTCAGGCGGGCTCCTGATGCCTCTAATTCGAACTCTAAGTGAATTCTGAAATGACTTCCCTCATTCTCCAGGTGGGCGCCTGCTAATGACTTGAAACTTAAAATGAATTCCCTCATTCTCCAGATGGGCGCCTGCTAATGCCTTGAACTTGAATTGAATTTCCTCATTCTCCAGGTGGGCGCCTAGTAATTATTTGAAACTTAAAATAAATTTTCTCATTCTCCAGGTGGGTGCCTGCTAATGCCTTGAACTTGAAATAAATTCTCTCATTCTCCAGGTGGGCGCCTGATGACTTAAAACTTAAAATAAATTCCCTCATTTTCCAGGTGGGAGCCTGATGACTTAAAACATGAAATGAATTCCCTCATTCTTTAGGTGGGTGCCTGATGACTTAAAACTTAAAATAAATTCCCTCGTTCTACAGGTGGGCTCCTGATGACTTAACTTCAAATGAATTCCCTCGTTCTCCAGATGGGTGCCTGATGACTTAAAACTTGAAATGAATTCCCTCGTTCTCCAGGTGGGCGCCTGATGACTTAAAACTTGAAATAAATTCCCTCGTTCTTCAGGTGGGGGCCGGATGACTTAAAACTTGAAATGAATTCCCTCGCTCTCCAGGTGGGCGCCTGATAACTTAAAACTTGAAATGAATTCCCTCGTTCTCTAGGTGGGCGGCTGATGACTTAAAACTTGAAATAAATTCCCTCATTCTCCAAGTGGGCTTTTGATGACTTAAAACTTGAAATAAATTCCCTCATTCTCCAGGTGGGCGCCTGATGACTTAAAACTTGAAATAAATTCCCTCGTTCTCCAGGTGGGCGCGTCATGACTTAAAACTTAAAATAAATTCCCTCATTCTCCAGGTGGGCGCCTGATGACTTTAAAATTGAAATAAATTTCCTCGTTCTCCAGGTGGGCGCCTGCCAATGACTTGAACCTAAAATTGATTTCTGAAATATTTCCGTTCATTTTTCAAGTGGGTGTCTGCAATTAAAACAACACAACAAACAAAATTTTCTGCCCCAGTTTGCACTAGGAAGATTTGTAAGTTGTTAGCAAAACTGTAAAACACCTATGCTATTGATGCAATGATGAGAGTAAAACTAAAGACTCGACTAGTATGTGCGTCTCCTATTAGTAAAACCAAGAAAATTTGACTTGCAAATGCGTCTGCTAAAAATAAAACCTGAATGACCCAAACTAGGAAGTACGTCTCCTAAAAGAATAACCTGAAAGATCCAGATTAGGAAGTGAGTCTACTAGGGGTGAACTTAAATTACTCAAACTAGGAAGTGCGTCTCCTAGGGATGAACTTAAATGACTCACACTAGGAAGTGCGTCTCCTAAGGGTGAAGCCTTTAACATAAAATTAGGAAGTGCACCTCCTAAAGAAATAGAATCTGAAAAACCCAAACTAGGAAGTGCATCTCCTATATTTGAGGTTGAGCTTGAGGAAAACTATAAACTGAGCTTGACTAAACTAAAAATTGACCATATTTTCCAGGCGGGACCCCTGAACTCAAAAAACTAAAGATTAAAACTTAAGGAAACTAACAATTGACCCTATTCTCCAGGCGGGACCCCTGAACTTAAGAAAAACTATAAATTCTTCCAACTAGGGAGAATGCCTAGGAGGTATGATCTTCTCAACTAGGTAAAAACCTTCTCAAACAACCTTTGTGCTCCCAAAATTTGGGCACGATACCTGAAAAATTCCAACTTCCAATCTTTGATTTGGACATAGTCTTCGTCCCTGTTTCAAGCAAAGAAGACTTGTGAGTTTAAAACATAGTGGTTGGTTTGTGGCCTTGATCTTGAGGGTGATTGCTCCTACACTTGCCATGATAACTTTGATTTCAACTTGGAAGACCTTGATTGTTATTGGCTAACCACTTTCTCTATCACCCTTATCACAGAAAATACCTATGATCCGTTCAAGCCCAAATCCTCTATCTGTTGCATTGTACCCATGAATTGACATTTACCGAACCTTTGCATTTCACATGAATCCCAAAGCACTTCAATTGTTATCAACTCAGTACGAATGCCACTTTTCCCTGACTTATGCCACTTTGATGTGCTAGTCACACTTCGCTTTGTGCAATTGGAAAGCTGGTAGCAAATTTTGAAGTCATTTCTCACTTGTTCTGACAGAGCAGACTCAAAAAGAGGACTTAAACAAAGCAAGAAGAACAAAGTAAAGGGACAATGGAAAGATATGACATTTAACAAAAGAATTACAAAGTAGAAAGTTTTCTGATGTAACACCAACTCTAATGATCATGACGTGCATCTTGGAATAAGTGGCATGATCTGTCAAGCAAGTCTAATCTTCCATTCTTGTCATACCTCTAAGCTGTGAAACTATGTTTCAATGCTCCAATTGTCCTATCTAATTCACGATCCTCAGTCGACTTGTAGTGCCCTGAAGGGTTTTTACTATCAAACCTCTCTCATTTTGTTCTTTCTCTCAACTCACCGTCTCCTTATGGTGCCCGTGAGGGTTTTCACCGATAAGACTCTCTCATTTTCTTCTTTTCTTCTTATTTCCTCTGATTCTGCAGATGACAAAGCATTAACCATGGTAAAAATATCATATGCTCCTGGCATGTCTAACTCGGCACTCTCAAAGATCATATGGGAGGTCTTTTTTGGACTTTAATGTGACTTTTGGACAAGATTAGAAAGAAAGAAAGAAAGGCATGAAGGCTCAAATTCAAACTAAGATAAAATGGATAATTTATTTACAACTTTTGGAATGTATTTTAAAACATTGCCCCGGTTTATAAAACAAGAGAATTTGAACCTCTTCCTTTTTTTTATATGGAATTTCTACGAAAATTGCCCCGCTCTTGACTTCGTGGGATTATGAAACAAACCTATGGGGATACAAACTTCTTCTTCTTTTTTTCTTTTTTTCTTTTTTATGACTTTAACTTGATTCCAAAAGAGGGAAAGTCAAAGAGATCAGCACAGGCTCAAAAGGGTACCGAAGGGTATAAAGTGTTTGGGTAGTTGAAAGAGGGCCTCCCAATCTCTGAAAATGCCAAGTACGACACATGCAACTTGAGGATGAAAAATGAAGATCATGCACAACATTTCTTTTGTAGCATCGGTATTTATATCCCAGATATGCCTTCCATCTTTCTTTAGTGTCATGTCAAGTACAGAACTCTCATTGGGTGATTTCTTCTTCACAATGAATACCCTCCGTCAGTTTGGGACAAACTCCCTTGGCTTTATCTTGTAACCTGAGATGCACTTGAACTCAAAGTTGCTTGCTTCAAAAATTCTAGGACGCACTCTCTTATACCAAATCCTTGTCGTCCTATTAACTTCCCAAACTATCTGCCCAGTTTCATACAATTCGGGATTTAAATGATCTCAAAATATTCAAATCTTTACTTCTTTCCCTCAAATGTCCCTATCATCTTCAAAATTTGTTTCATTGCTTCCTGATTAGACTAATTTTCAAGACGAGGCGGAGAATTCCGCGTGCAAATCATGTCACTAGAGTCAGCATGAAAAAAACTATAAAAGGAAAAGAGAACTAAACAAAAACTAACTAGAAATAACAGAAAACATGAGATTGCATTAGACAGACGGTGAAAGGGTTTGAAAAACAAAACAAGCAAAATAGACATGGGTTACAACCTTGGAACGATCCTAGATAACACTAGACGAGTTACTATAACTAAACGAACTAGGAAAAATATGAGGAAGAAGGGTTTGAGCCACAAGACAATATCCGGATTACGACCCTGAAATAACCCGGACAAACAGAAATGACAACAAAATCAACCACCAAAACTCCTCCCTAGCTAGCCAAGAAAGGAGTGTCTTTCCAATTACCAAGCTCGACATCTTAGCCACTAAGTCACACATCGACATTACCAGAACCTTCACAAGTCTCGATCACATTGACCTTAGCAAATAGCTTTTGGGTCCCTTTTGCCAACTCGTTCTTAAGATCAACTTCTGGAACCGAGACTGATAGCGCTGAAAACTTTGCGGTAAGTGGCCCTCCAAGGAATTCAGAAGATTTCTCACATTCCTTTTCAACACAAATTATGCCACCATATGTGTCTCATTATGAACAAGCAAAGGACCAAGCGTAGATTATTTTACTTTATTATAACATTTAAAAATACAAAAATAGTTTCACTGGGCCCTACTTGCTTCATTTACAAAAATGATGGGAAAGTGCAATATCTTTTTGATTTTTTTTTGGTCTTTTCTTGAAAAAGTTGTGAAAGAAAAATATAACTGGGCCCTACTTGCTTCATTTTCAACCTTATTTCCCAAACATCATTCCGCCAAATGACCTTTCTACCCTCAAAGATGTTGCATGTATCACATAGGGATGGTTGAATGTCCTTTTGGGCCATGGGCCCACTTGACACAATTTGGACAAGCTTCCTAAGAAGGAACACGGTACCTAGGACCGAGCCCTACTAAGTCACAATGATATGATGCAAATAAGCATGACCTTTGACCTGAGTTTTGGAGTTCACTAGAAAAGGCAGTCCGGGGGAGCGTATGGTCGATGGTGACTGCTCAAGCTTTCCACCCACTCCATACGTCTGACGGCCCCCCTCCTAAAATAAAGGTGACTCAACAAAGTATTCGTGTACGCGACGCGTACTACGAGACTTGTTGCAGAAAGAATTGAACGGGTAATGAAAATGATGACAGTTATAAAGCAGTAACACATAAAGGAAAAACTGTAAACACGTAAACAACTAGCAAATAATAAAACGACATAAACAAAAATAAATAAATAAAAACAAATAAACCAAATAAAACATAAAAAACTCAACAGAATATTTTAAAAAGCCAACAAGATAAAGTACCAGCTCGAACCTGAAACTTCCCAACAGAGTCACCAAAGCTATCACACCCCTTTTTCACCTTAACAAACCCTCTTAAAAGAATAAAAAGATTTAAAAACTCAAAATGGTTTTCAAATTCGAAAGTGACAAAAGATTGTGTTTCAAAAGATTTTTCAGAGTCGCCACCTGACATTTAGTTTCGGTGTGCCAGGTCACCATTTTTTTTTTAAAAATAATTTTCCTTCAAAACACATTTAGACTCTAAAGCATAGTCTGCACCAGAAATTCTAGATAATGGGGTTCATTTGACCCGGGGAGAAGGTGTTAGGCATTCCTCAAGTTCCGTAACGAGTACGATTGCATACTTGATCCGGTTGACTTTAAAGAATACTCAGATTGAGGTAAAAACACACACAGAAAAATAAACACAAAAGAGGCCCGAGGTCGTCCCCACCTATATGAAAGAAAATTACACGAAAAGAAAATTAAAGTAATAAATTAACCTATACTATGCTTACTCTGCGATGTCCGTCACGGCCTTCAATTACATTCACTACGGGGTATACCCCGGATAAAAATATATACAACATCCACGAGGCATTCCCATGAGTATAAACTAAAAGGAACAACCTCTCACCTCGAATAAAAATAAAATAAAAGAAAAACAACCCTAAAGTTTGCCTACCCGAATGTAACCGGCTTAAACATGCTACTAGAGATAATAAAATAAATAAAGCAAATAAAACAGAACTAACTAAACCATGCTGGAAATCTTTTGACTTTTTATTTTAGGTATTTGACCAAGCCCAATTTTTAAAGCATGTGAGAAATAGTTAATTACTAATGGGCTCAATCTTTCAGCTCCACAATCCAACTATTTTCTTTGTACCTAATTCGTATGGATTCAGTATCATTAAAATAGTTTTGCAAAGCAATTTAACCAAATAACTTTTTTCTAAATCAATCCACTATTCTCACCACTTCAACGTGTTAAGCTAATAACGAAAAGAACAAAAATTAATACATTCATCACATTAAAGATAAGTGAGGCAAAGAAACACAAAAGACAAACATGTATAATGATAAAAAATGGAATAGGAAAAGTAAAGAAATGACCTCAAAGTAGCTGGTGTAGAGCCATAAAATTGGAACACGAATCAAATTTGGGACCTCATCCGGAAACCACGAACGGAAGTCCTCGACAGACCCGATTTGGAAGTGCTTTCCCGGCGTTGCTGGATTGAGATTTTTAGCAGTTTACCGCTGATTTTGCTGCTTAGAGGAGAAGTGACGAGCAAAAGTTTGGGACGGCGGAGCCGGAAAAACCATCCGACATGAGCTTCGCAAACGGATTAAGCATAAAAAAACGACAGTAAGGTTCCAATATGTGGAAATATCAGAACAAAGACTCCGTTCGAGATTGAAACTGCAGCGGCGACGGAATTAGTAACAGCAGAAGCGTCGGAGGAGGAGGAAGCGTAGGCGGCGGAGACGGAGATGGGGTGGTGCGGTGGCTGGGTCTTGGAAGATAGGGTGGCTGATCCTTTTTTTTTTCTTTAAGGTTCATGGGAGATGTCGCTTTTATTTTGGTTTGGGGGAATTAATATTGGCCATAGGATTAAAGTCAAATAGAGGGCCAAGATTAAAAGGTGATGGGCTGGGTTAACTTGTGCGGGTCAGGGAATAAGCTGATGGGTCGTGGGGTTTGGATTTAGAAAAATTGGGTTGGGTCTATGTCTTTTGGGTTTAAATTTGGGCTAAGAAGACTAAATAATATAATGTTTTTATAAAAATATAAAAATCACTCTTAATTAATTAAAATAAACTACTAAAATAAAACTAAACATTAAAAGTGAAACTATTTTTGTATTTTCAAATGTTATAATAAAGTAAAATAAATTACGCTTGGTCTGATTCATGTGGAGCATGATACGTAGGCAACCTACATCGGGTTCGATCGAATCATTTTAGAAATTATTTGAAAAAAAAAAAGAAAGAAAAAAAAAAGAAAAAAATAGATGAAGTTGTGGGATGTGAAAAATGAGAGGAAACTGCGGGATGCAAGAAAAGTGCGATAATCAAAAAGAAAAGAGAGGGAAGAAATGAGCAAATCAAGGAGCGCAAGAGAGGAAACGAAGAAGAAAAGGGCAATGAGAGTAAAATTGGGATGATGCCATATGACCTTCGTAACCTCGGAGTCATTTTAGAACCAATAACTGTGACTAGGTGCATTGCACATAATGTGAGATTATCTTATGTTAAATGCCCTAACGCTAACGTGATGACTTCATTTTGTTCCTCTTTGTTATCTTCATTATTGAGAAGGGTGGTTGGTGTGTGGTTCTTAAACTGGTAACTCTTTCCTACAACATAAAGTCGAAAGGCAATGACAGACGACAACAGAGTTGAGTTAGTGGATATTGGTACACGAAAGCAGTTGGTTGAACAGGACATTGGGTTGGTTGAAGAGGCAAGGATGTTGAGACAACACATGGCGGACATTTATCAGGCTTGGATGACAGGGAAGGCCCCACCCCCGCCACCACCTAGCTTCCTAGATGCTACCCTTACCCAAGCTCCGGTAATAGTGTCAAATGATCCACCATATTTTCCAAATTTTCCCACTTATCACAGCTTTCCTAACCTTTCTAGTAGCTCCATCGTTCGTCCTCCAACTACCTTTCCCAAAAATAGCCCTTCTAATGTTGTTGAGCCCCGCCAATGACAAGTCCTAGTGGGCGTTCCTGCTCAACGCTTTCAGCCTCAACATCGACCCCATGAATATCTCCGTACTCCAGATAATCCTCCTCGATGCTACTTCTCTCCAATAAATCCCCAAAGTCATACCTCACATTTCCACTACTCTATCCATAATGCACTGCCATATGCTCCACATCCACAGGACTCACATTGGCCTACACCACTTCCACAAATATTTTACCCGCTTCCTCATGCGTATCAACCACTACCCTGAATCTAGGGCCTGCGGACGCTAACAGGACTACCTTGGGTCTCCTAACTGTGAAGTCTACAGCCAACCTCTCGATCAGCCACTACCAGCTACAAAATCTGCACAGGAAGTGCAGAGTGCAGTATTAGTACAACCGACACCATGTATTGGTAAGTGCCTAGCCTAACCTCGACGAAGGAGTGGCGAGGCTACGTCGGGACACTCACAATAAAATCTTCATACAGTGAATAGTAAAGGCAGAAAAGAAGGAAGAATAAAGTAAAAACAGTAACTTGCAAGAAATAAATATGGTACCCAACTTGTTTCATCAGTGTTCAGCTATTACCAATCCTTAAGTGAAATTCAAGACTACTGTACAACTAACACAGTCAAAGAAAGAACACCAACATATAAATTATTGCGGCGCGCAACCCGATCCCACCGTCCTCTCTTATTTCTTCTTAATATCACAAACAACAGAATATAGATAAAAGTGTTGCGGCGTGCAACCCGATCCCACTATATCATAATAATCACAATCACGGTTCACCCTTATTTCATCACATTCCACTCTTATTACACATGCTGCGGCTTGCAACCTGATCCCACCGTATAATATCAATTCACCTTTATTCCTCCTTAATATATATCACCCTTATTCCACATGTTGCGGCGCGCAACCCGATCCCACCATATTCATATCAATTACACATGAAGTATAGAAATTTCACAATTTAACACCAGACCCTTCTCAATACTTAAGCTTCAGAACAGGGAAATGAAAAGCTTGTACTCAATAATACCTTACACAAGTAATATTACTCAGCGAGACCAATCTAGAATATCACTAAAACACCAATAAGAACAGCTTAAACAAGTAATAGGAGATAATGAAACTACGGGATATCTACTACTTTCAATAAGAAGAAACAATATACAACAAGTAGCAGTTAAGCATGGAAATACAAGAAAAAGCATGTAACAGTTAAAGCAGGGAAAGAGTGACTGACCCCCTCCCCCAGGTCCCTATCACTACGCGTTCGCGTTGAGCTGGTCACATTCGCGAAGAGTAAAGCCCCCATCGCTCCGCGTTCGCGACCCAGCCTTCGTGTTCGTGAAGAAGTAAAATTCAGCCAGCCGAGTTTCTACTCGCGTTCGCGAGAGTGCCTTCGCGAACGCGAAGAAGGAAACTAGAAGGCACTGAAACTGCAGAAACCAGATTTTTCCTAAGTCCCAAAACATCCCGTAGCCTATCCGAAACTCACCCGAATTCTCGGGGCTCCAAACCAAACATTCACACAAGTCCTAAAATATCATACGAACTTGTTCGCGTGATCAAATCGCCAAAATAACACCTAGAACTACGAATTGAACACCAAATCGAATGAAATTTTTAAGAAAGCTTTAAATCCTCTATTTTCACAACCGGACGTCCGAATCACGTCAAACTAACTCCGTTTCTTACCAAACTTCACAGACAAGTCATAAATATTATATTGAACCTGTATTGGGCTCCGAAACTAAAATACGGGCCCGATATCAATAATGCCAAACATGAATAGATTCTTAAAACCATTAAATTTTCAGATTTTTAATTTTTCAACAAAAATTTATATCTCGAGCTAGGGACCTCGGAATTCGACTTTGGGCCTATGCCCAAGTCCCATATTTCAATACGGACCCACAGGGACCGTCAAAATATGGGTCTGTGTCCATTTATTCACGAAATCAACTAAAATCAACTTTTAAGGTAAAAATTCTTGTTTTTAACATATAAGCCTTCCGGGTCAATACTCAGACTGCGCACGCAAGTCGAAAAAGGCTAAAATGAGATATTTAAGGATTCGAAATACAAAATTTAGTTCAAAAACCTGAGATGACCTATCGGATCATCACATTTATGTAGAGAAGATAATGCCATCGCTCCTGAATATGCTCTACTCTACTGTTTGGATAGTATCCTTGATAAAATATTAAAATTGTGAGTCACAATTTATTGCTGAGTTTTTCAACAATGCAGCTGAGATATCTACTCATATTTAGATATCTAAGGAAGGATTTGTCCTTTGCAATATTTTATTATTTAGACCAATAATATTGTGTTGTGGTGGCTTGATTTTTTAGAGTAGAAAGTGAAGATTAGCAACAGGGAAGTATGGGGGTCTAGATAGCAGCTCTAGGGTTTTTTCTGTGTTAATGGTGATTACAGCTTTATGTGTGAATTTATGTTAACGTGTAGAGTGAGGCGTGAATGAATGCTATGCGTATCATGAGTTTAAATTGTGTGGCCAGCAAATGCAGTTGCGCCTTTGTGAGTGAATTTTGTATTGGTCAACTGTACCTGCTGTTAATCTGGAAGAACGAAACTTGTCCAGGCACCATGCATTTGAGTGTCTAATTTATTTATTTTTGGGGTGAGAGTGTATAATGATATGTTACGCGCACAGAGTGATAGTTGTGAGGTGTAAAACGTAGAAATAGTATATGCAAAGGAATCTTTCAGTTAGATGAAATTTAATTTTTTATAAAAGTTCTATCCAATTGAGCTAGGTGCCATGATTTCATTTGTTTTCTTTTAACCTATTAACACAAAGGTCAAGAATTTTACTATTATAAAGTACTATAGATGTGACTATCCTTGTACGTCTCAACTTTCTCAAAAAATAAAGTTGATTAAAAATGCTAAATTAGAAAATAATGACGTGATGAACACCAAAAACGCATCTTTGAAAACTAAAAATAAAGTTTAATATGTGAGGGACAAAAATTAGGTATATATTTCCATTTACATAGCAATCCATCATGTCATTCACACCGATGACTGAAACAATAATACTCCATAGTGAATATGCAGAAATATAACGATCAAGTGGGCATAAATACCTAGCTTCAGGATCAAAACTAAGAAGGACCGTTTGATTACCTCATTGTAAAGTTTTAGGATGACAGCGGTTTTTATTTTAAAAGCTAAAGTGCATATATTAAAAGGTCAAACGTATATTTTGTCAAGTCTATTTTTGCTCAATTGTACGCGTCAGAAATGTCCAATTTCAAATATAACGAGTCGTTTGGTTGCAGTGTCTGGGATTTGATTTATAAAAAGCTAACAATGATTTCAATACTCCAAAGTTATTGAAACCAAGAGAAAAGAAAACAAAAATTTATATTATTAATTATATCAAACAACTATACTGTAATGTTAAATTAATTAGGTTTTGCTTGCTATGAATCTTTACAGTTGGACTATTTTTATAATAAAAATTACGGTATGTTCCATCTAACACAGACTGCCATTACAAAGTCAAGATACACGAGTCAGTCATTAAAATCTCATGAGAAAACCACCCAACGTGAATATGTTAAGGTGATTTCTATTTGACAAATTGTAAAGTTACCTCATTTCCTCATGTTTATTTTATCTCATTACATATCTTTTTCAAGAATATTAGTATTTTTGGTAGAAATATTATTTTAATTTTGTGATGATTTTAATCTAATCCTATTTTTTATTTTTAGTATGATATTTGAAAAATGTCAAAAATAGTTTTGTTTTAACGGTTAGTTTTATTTTAATAGTTATTTCTACTTAAGTAGGACTAGTTAATATTTTGGTAGTATTTTATCTTTATTTTTTATTTAATAGGCAAGAGTTGATGTGGGGTGGATAGATTTTTGATTAATTAGGCCAATTTTAAGCACAAATCTGGCTAAAAAGGTCCAAAGTGGACGGCCCATTCCCTCTGCCCACATACCCATAAGATACAACACCCTAGAACTAACCCTAGAGAGAGGACCGAGGCAGCTGCACAAACACATAGATAGAGAAAGAGAGAGGGGACGAACGAGAAACAAAACTCCAAAACGCAACAATTCTATACCAAAGCTTCTGTATGTAGAAAACCCAGTTGAAACTTCACCTAAAGTACCATTGTTCTCCTGTTGAATCACTCCAAAACCCCATCAAACTCGCTAAAAATCGGTCGAAAACCACTGATCCATCAAGTGTTCGGGCAAGTTTCGAGGTCATCATAGGTAGTAGTCTGAGGTTTCCGGGCAGGTTCGAGGTCCCATCGAGGTTGTCGTTGTCCAAGGTTCCCGATCTTAGAACATTTTCAGATTCGGTCTACGGTTACGATTCATTCTTATATCAAGCTCTGTTCGACAGACTTTCGATTTGGGTTTCCGTACTTTCACATTTGGAGGTTTGCTGATTATATAAGAGGTCAATTTACTCTCTTCTCTCTTTATTTTAATATCGTGCTTGTGAATCGAAATGTGATGTTGGCCTTTCTCTTGTTTGTTTGTTGTGGATCGAAATATGTGCTATGTTTTATCTTTTTCATTTTTATGATTGCAATTCTTCAATCTTGATTGTTGCGGGAATTTTCTGATCTTTGATCTAAGCTAGCTTCAAATTGATATTTCGTTGGATAATCGCTATAACTTTGGTGATTCTCGTTGAAATTTCTAGTCATAAAGTATTTGCTCATGCCCATAAGTAGTGTATCTGGTAGTATGATTTTCTCTTTTCCCTTCCAAATAACTTCTTAAGCCCCCTTTAAATACTGCCGATCTATATTCTCGTTAGTTTTCGTACAAGTTTGCCTTTGTCATTTTCTATTATTCTTTTGGTTCAAAAACGTTAGTTGGCCATGATTTTGAGTAATTTCCATTACTTCTTTATAGTTTATTGATTTCTTTAAGTAACAAAAATATTTGTTTAAAAGGGATTTTTTCAGAGTCGCCACTTAGCATATTATCTCGGTGTGCCAAGTCACCATTTAAAAGCAATATTTCCCTTAAAAATATATTTGACTTTAAACCGGTTTGCACCAGAGATTCCAAGTAAAGGGTTCATTTGACTCGGGGAGAAGGTGTTAGGCATTTCCCAAGTCCCGTAACTAGTACGGTTGCATAAATGATCAAGTTGGTTTTTAAGAATATTCTAATTAAGGTAAACACACATAAAAAGGAAAACAAAAACACAAAGGAGGTTCGAGGTTGTCTCCACCTAAAAAAAGAAAAGAGAAGAAAAGAAAAATAAAATATTAAAATTCCTATATTAAACTATACTATGCTTCCTCCACAAGCTCATCACGGCCTCCAGAATGTTTACAAAGTTCATCGGGGCATTCCCCGGATAAATTAGTTAACTAAAGGGACAACCTCTCGCCTCAACAAAAACTATAACATAAACGCCCTAAAGGTTTGCCTACCCAATGTGATCAGCCTAAATATGCTATTAGCGATAAAAACAATAACGAAACAAAAACACTTAAACTTAAATACTTTAATTTCTGTTTAGCCTAAGTTCCTTAGCCTATTCTTCATAATCTCAAACAAGCACAAATCACACAATGCAACAGAAAACATCCAATTGATAACATCTAAATCACGCATAGAAATACAACGATAATAACAAAATAGACTAAATAAAGTAGTGGGTTTAAAATATGATATTGGCCTAAAGAAAACTCTGAATCACTCTCTTTTGTTAATAATTGAGAAATCAGCTAAAGAAGATCACTTAAAGAAATCAATAAACTATAAAGAAGTAATGGAAATTACTCAAAATCATGGCCAACTAACGTTTTTGAACCAAAAGAATAATAGAAAATGACAAAGGCAAACTTGTACCAAAACTAACGAGAATATAGATCGACTGTATTTAAAGGGGGCTTAAGAAGTTATTTGGAAGGAAAAAGAGGAAATCATACTACCAGATACACTACTCATGGGCATGAGCAAATACTTTATGACTAGAAATTTCAACGAGAATCACCAAAGTTATAACGATTATCCAACGAAATATCAATTTGAAGCTAGCTTAGATCAAAGATCAGAAAATTCCCGCAACAATCAAGATTGAAGAATTGCAATCATAAAAATGAAAAAGATAAAAACATAGCACATATTTTGATCCATAACAAACAAACAAGAGAAATGCCAATATCACATTTCGATTCACAAGCACGATATTAAAATAAAGAGAGAAGAGAGTAAATTGACCTCTTATATAATCAGCAAACCTCAAAATGTGAAAGTACGGAAACCCAAATCGAAAGTCTGTCGAACAGAGCTTGATATAAGAATGAATCGTAACCGTAGACCGAATCTGAAAATGTTCTAAAATCGGGAACCTTGGACGACGACAACCTCGATGGGACCTCGAACCTGCCCGGAAACCTCAGACTACTACCTACGACGATCTCGAAACTCGCCGGAATACTTGATGGATCAATGGTTTTTGACTGATTTTTAGCGAGTTTGATGGGGTTTTGGAGTGATTCAACAGGAGAACAATGGTACTTTAGGTGAAGTTTCAACTAGGTTTTCTACATGCAGAAGCTATGGTGTATTCATGGTATTGAATTGCTGCGTTTTTCAGTTTTGGAGTTTTCTTTCCAGACTTTTATTTCTCGTTCGTCCCCTCTCTTTCTCTATCTATGTGTATGTGCAGCTGCCTCGGTCCTCTCTCTAGGATTAGTTCTAGGGTATTATATCTGATGGGGTATGTGGGCAGAGGGAATGTGCCGTCCACTTTGGACCTTTTTAGCCAGATTTGTGCTTAAATGGGCCTAATTAACCAAAAATCTATCCACCCCACATCAACTCTTGCCTATTAAATAAATAAAAAAAGATAAAATCTAATCAAAATATTAACTAGCCCTACTTAAGTAGAAATAACTATTAAAATAAAACTAACCGTTAAAACAAAACTATTTTTGGCATTTTTCAAATATCATACTAAAAATAAAAAATAGGATTAGATTAAAATCATCACAAAATTAAAATAATATTTCTACCAAAAATACTAATATTTTTGAAAAAGATATGTAATGAGGTAAAAAATACAAAGTGAAACTATTTTTTTGTGTTTTCGAATTTTATGTTCTATTATTAGATTAAAAGTGAAAAATAGGCTAACAATAAGCAACGTAATTGATTTATGACCCGACGCTTATTCAAAACGAAACAAAGATGGACAGAAGATTGTGACCTAGCCTTGGTATTTAAGCTGCCTACATATCCTTGGCTATACAGGAATCAGGCCACGTGTAGTTCAAAAGTGAGAAGAGTGATGGAGTATACCGAGGTGGAGAGCCGATTGAGGCGCCGTCGAGGTTCCGGTCCGCGGTTCCTGCCATTACATCAAAAATAAAAGAAAAAATTACATCAAAAAAAATAAATACAAGATCCTATCTACTTCTTGTCTCGAATCTTCCTTGAATACCCACTTGATCCTTCAATCATGAAACTGAAAATTCAACCCCATTCTTCAAGTGGGCATCCTGCTGACTTGAGTCTGAAGAAAACTGGAAGTTGACCCTATTCTTCATGCGTGCACCCTGCTGCTTGCACTTGAAATAAACGTGAACTTGCGGTAGACTCGAGCTTGCAAACCTTGTCCTTCATGCGGCTTGTGCTACTTCTCATTTGACTTGAAAAAAACTGGAGGTTAACCCTATTCTTCAGGCGGGATCCTTCTGCCTCTAACTTGAACTTGAAAACTGAAAGTTGACCCTGTTCTTCAGGCGGGATCCTGATGCCTCTTTGACTTGAACTTGTAAACTGAAAATTGACGTTGTTCTTCAGGCAGGCTCTTGATGTTTCTATACCTTGAACTTGAAAATTGAAAGTTGACCATGTTCTTTAGGCGGGCTCCTGATGCTTCTCTGACTTGAAATTGTAAACTGAAAATTGACCCTGTTCTTCAGGAGAGCTTCTCCTGATGCTTCTCTAACTTGAACTTGAAAATTGAACGCTGACCCTGTTCTTCAGGCAGGCTCCTGATGCCTCTCTGACTTGAACTTGTAAACTGAAAGTTGTCCCTGTTCTTCAGGAGGGCTTCTCCTGATGCTTCTCTAACTTGAACTTGGAAAATGAAAATTGACCCTGTACTCCAAATGGGCTCTTGATGCTTCTTGAACTTGAAAATTAAAAGTTGACCCTTTTTTTCAAGCAGGCTCCTGATGCCTCTTGAACTTTAAAATCGAAAGTTGACCCTATTCTTCAGGCGGGCTCCTAATGCCTCTAACTCGAACTCTAAGTGAATTCTGAAATGACTTCCCTCGTTCTCCAGGTGGGCGCTTGCTAATGACTTGAAACTTAAAATGAATTCCCCCATTCTCCAGATGGGCGCCTGCTAATGCCTTGAACTTGAAATGAATTTCCTCATTCTCCAGGTGGGCGCCTAGTAATTACTTGAAACTTAAAATAAATTTTCTCATTCTCCAGATGGGCGCCTGCTAATGCCTTGAACTTGAAATAAATTTCCTCATTTTCCAAGTGGGAGCCTGATAACTTAAAACTTGAAATGAATTCCCTCATTTTCCAGGTGGGTGCCTGATGACTTAAAACTTAAAATAAATTCCCTCGTTCTACAAGTGGGCTCCTGATGACTTAACTTGAAATGAATTCCCTCGTTCTCCGGGTGGGCGCCTGATGACTTAAAACTTGAAATGAATTCCCTCGTTCTCCAGGTGGGCGCCTGATGACTTAAAACTTGAAGTAAATTCCCTCATTCTCCATGTGGGTGCCTGATGACTTAAAACTTGAAATAAATTCCTTCGTTCTCCAGGTGGGCGCCTAATGACTTAAAACTTGAAATATATTCCCTCGTTCTCCAGGTGGACGCGTGATGACTTAAAACTTAAAATAAATTTCCGCATTCTCTAGGTGGGCGCCTGATGACTTAAAAATTGAAATAAATTTCCTCGTTCTCCAGGAGGGCGCCTGCCAATGACTTGAACCTAAAATTGATTTCTGAAATATTTCCCCTCATTTTTCAAGTGGGTGCCTGCAATTAAAACAACACAACAAACAAAATTTTCTGCCCCAGTTTGCACTAGGAAGATTTGTGAGTTGTTAGCAAAACTGTAAAACACCTATGCTATTGATGCAATGATGAGAGTAAAACTAAAGACTCGACTAGGATGTGCGTCTCCTGTGAGTAAAACCAAGAAAATTTGACTTGCAAATGCGCCTGCTAAAATAAAACCTGAATGACCCAGACTAGAAAGTACGTCTCCTAAAAGAATAACCTGAAAGATCCAGATTAGGAAGTGAGTCTACTAGGGGTGAACTTAAATTACTCAAACTAGGAAGTGCGTCTCCTAGGGATGAACTTAAATGACTCACACTAGGAAGTGCGTCTCCTAAGGGTGAAGCCTTTAACATAAAATTAGGAAGTGCACCTCCTAAAGAAATAGAATCTGAAAAACCCAAACTAGGAAGTGCATCTCCTATATTTGAGGTTGAGCTTGAGGAAAACTATAAACTGAGCTTGACTAAACTAAAAATTGACCATATTTTCCAGGCGGGACCCCTGAACTCAAAAAACTAAAGATTAAAACTTAAGGAAACTAACAATTGACCCTATTCTCCAGGCGGGACCCCTGAACTTAAGAAAAACTATAAATTCTTCCGACTAGGGAGAATGCCTAGGAGGTATGATCCTCTCAACTAGGTAAAAACCATCTCAAACATCCTTTGTGCTCACAAAATTTGGGCACGATACCTGAAAAATTCCAACTTCCAATCTTTGATTTGGACATAGTCTTCGTCCCTGCTTCAAGCAAAAAAGACTTGTGAGTTTAAAACATAGTGGTTGGTTTGTGGCCTTGATCTTGAGGGTGATTGCTCCTACACTTGCCATGATAACTTTGATTTCAACTTGGAAGACCTTGATTGTTATTGGCTAACCACTTTCTCTGTCACCCTTATCACAGAAAATACCTATGATCCGTTCAAGCCCAAATCCTCTATCTATTGCATTGTACCCATGAATTGACATTTACCGAACCTTTGCATTTTACATGAATCTCAAAGCACTTCAATTGTTATCAACTCAGTACGAATGCCACTTTTCCCTGACTTATTCCACTTTGATGTGCTAGTCACACTTCGCTTTGTGCAATTGGAAAGCTGGTAGCAAATTTTGAAGTCATTTCTCACTTGTTCTGACAGAGCAGACTCAAAAAGAGGACTTAAACAAAGCAAGAAGAACAAAGTAACGGGACAATGGAAAGATATGACATCTAACAAAAGAATTACAAAGTAGAAAGTTTTCTGATGTAACACCAACTCTAATGATCATGGCGTGCATCTTGGAATAAGTGGCATGATCTGTCAAGCAAGTCTAATCTTCCATTCTTGTCATACCTCTAAGCTGTGAAACTAGGTTTCAATGCTCCAATTGTCCTATCTAATTCACGATCCTCAGTCGACTTGTAGTGCCCTGAAGGGTTTTTACTATCAAGCCTCTCTCATTTTGTTCTTTCTCTCAACTCACCGTCTCCTTATGGTGCCCGTGAGGGTTTTCACCGATAAGACTCTCTCATTTTCTTCTTTTCTTCTTATTTCCTCTGATTCTGCAGATGACAAAGCATTAACCATGGTAAAAATATCATATGCTCCTGGCATGTCTAACTCGGCACTCTCAAAGATCATATAGGAGGTCTTTTTTGGACTTTAATGTGACTTTTGGACAGGATTAGAAAGAAAGAAAGAAAGGCATGAAGGCTCAAATTCAAACTAAGATAAAATGGATAATTTATTTACAACTTTTGGAATGTATTTTAAAACTTTGCCCCGGTTTATAAAACAAGAGAATTTGAACCTCTTCCTTTTTTTTATATGGAATTTCTACAAAATTTGCCCCACTCTTGACTTCGTGGGATTATGAAACAAACCTACGGGGATACAAACTTCTTCTTCTTTTTTTCTTTTTTCTTTTTTATGACTCTAACTTGATTCCAAAGGAGGGAAAGTCAAAGAGATCAGCACATGCTCAAAAGGGTACCGAAGGATATAAAGTATTTGGGTAATTGAAAGAGGGCCTCCCAATCTCTGAAAATGCCAAGTACGACACATGCAACTTGAGGATGAAAAATGAAGATCATGCACAACATTTCTTTTGTAGCATCGGTATTTATATCCCAGATATGCCTTCCATCTTTCTTTAGTGTCGTGTCAAGTACAGAACTCTCATTGGGTTATATCTTCTTCACAATGAATACCCTCCGTCAGTTTGGGACAAACTCCCTTGGCTTTATATTGTAACCTGAGATGCACTTGAACTCAAAGTTGCTTGCTTCAAAAATTCTAGGACGCACTCTCTTATACCAAATCTTTGTCTTCCTATTAACTTCCCAAACTATCTGCCCAGTTTCATACAATTCGGGATTTAAATGATCTCAAAATGTTCAAATCTTTACTTCTTTCCCTCAAATGTCCCTATCATCTTCAAAACTTATTTCATTGCTTCCTGATTAGGCTTTTTCAACACCAGGCTGAGAATTCCGCGTGCAAATCATGTCACTAGAGTCGGCATGAAAAAAACTATAAAAGGAAAAGAGAACTAAACAAAAATAACTAGAAATAACAGAAAATATGAGATTGCATTAGACAGACGGTGTAAGGGTTTGAAAAACAAAACGACAAAAATAGACATGGGTTACAACCCTGGAACGATCCTAGATTACACTAGACGAGTTACTATAACTAAACGAACTAGGAAAAATATGAGGAAGAAGGGTTTGAGCCACAAGACAATATCCGGATTACGACCCTAAAATAACCCGGACAAACAGAAATGACAACAAAATCAACCACCAAAACTCCTCCCTGGCTAGCCAAGAAAAGAGTATCTTTCCAATTACCTAGCTCGACATCTTAGCCACTAAGTCGCACATCGACATTACCAGAACCTTCACAAGTTTCGATCACGTTGACCTTAGCAAATAGCTTTTGGGTCTCTTTTGCCAACTCGTTTTAAGATCAACTTCTGGAACCGAGACTGATAGCGCTGAAAACTTTGCGGTAAGTGGCCCTCCAAGGGATTCAGAAGAGTTCTCACATTCCTTTTCAACACAAATCATGCCACCATATGTGTCTCATTATGAACAAGCAAATGACTTTGGCTAGTATCCGTTGTATCTGGATTTTGCACGGTAATGTCACCTGCATCAATAAGCTTCTGGACTGCTCTTTTCAGATGCCAACACTTTTCTATATTGTGCCGGGGGCATTAGAGCAATATGCGCACCTTTGGAAATAATCAAAATTCTTTGGAAGGGGGTTCGGCATTTTTATCTGAATTGGCTTCAACATGTCCAATTGCCTCAACCTTTGGAACAAACTAGCATATGATTCTCTAATAGGAGTGAAAGACTTTTCTCTTTGCTGCTGCCTTTTCATTTTGTACTCTGGCCTCGGTTGGAACCTCTTGCGGGTAGGTGGTTAACATGCATGAGGAGGCGAGTAAAATATTTGTGGAAGTGGTGTAGGCCAATGCGAGTCCTGTGGATGTGGAGCATATGGCAATGCATTATGGATAGAGTAGTGGGAAGGTGAGGTATGACTTTGGGAATTTTGTGGAGAGAAGTAGCATCGGGGAGGATTATCTGGAGTACGGAGATATTCATGGGGTTGATGTTGAGGCTGAAAGCGTTGAGCAGGAACGCCCACTAGGACTTGTCATTGGAGGCTCAACAACATCAGAAGGGCTATTTTTGGGAAAGGTAGTTGGAGGACGAACGATGGAGCTACTAGGGAGGTTAGGAAAGCTGTGATTAGCGGGAAAATCAGGAGAATATGGTGGATCATTTGACACTATGACCGGAGCTTGGGTAAGGGTAGCATCTAGGAAGCTAGGTGGTGGCGGGGGTGGTGTCTTCCCAGTCATCCAAACCTGATACATGTCCGCCATATGTTGTCTCAAAATCCTTACCTCTTCAACCAACCCCATGTCCTGTTCAACCAATTGCTTTCGTGTACCAATATCCACCAACTCAACTCTGTTGTCGGCTGTCATTGAATTCGACTTTATGTTGTAGGAAAGAGTTACCAATTTAAGAACCACAAACCAACCACCTTTCTCAATAATGAATATAACAAAGAGGAACAAAATGAAGTCATCATGTTAGCGTTAGGGCATTTAACATAAGATAATATCACATTATGTGCAATGCACCTAGTCACAGTTATCGGTTCTAAAATGACTCCGAGGCTATGAAGGTCATATGGCATCATCCCAATTTTACTTTCATTGCCCTTTTCTTCTTCGTTTCCTCTCTTACGCTCCTTGATTTGCTCATTTCTTCCCTCTCTTTTCTTTCTGATTATCACACTTTTCTTATATCCCGTAGTTTCCTCTCATTTTTCACATCCCACGACTTCATCTATTTTTTTCATTTTTCTTTCTTTTCTTTTTTTTCAAATAATTTCTAAATTGATTCGATCGAACCCGATGTAGGTTGCCTACGTATCATGTTCCACATGAATCAGACCAAGCGTAGTTTATTTTACTTTATTATAACATTTGAATATACAAAAATAGTTTCACTGGGCCCTACTTGCTTCATTTACAAAAATGATGGGAAAGTGCAATATCTTTTTGATTTTTTTTTTGGTCTTTTCTTGAAAAAGTTGTGAAAGAAAAATATAACAGGGCCCTACTTGCTTCAATTTCAACCTTCTTTCCCAAACATCATTCCGCCAAATGACCTTTCTACCCTCAAAGATGCAACATGTATCACATAGGGATGATTGAATGTCCTTTTGGGCCATGGGCCCACTTGACACAATTTGGACAGGCTTCCTATGAAGGAACACGGTACCTAGGACCGAGCCCTATTAAGTCACAATGATATGATGCAAATAAGCATGACCTTTGACCTAAGTTTTGGAGTTCACTAGAAAAGGCAGTTCGGGGGAGCGTATGGTCGATGGTGACTGCTCAAGCTTTCCACCCACTCCATACGTCTGACGGCCCCCTCCTAAAATAGAGGTGACTCAACAAAGTATTCGTGTACGCGACGCGTACTACGAGACGTATTGCAGAAAGAATTGACCAGGTAATAAAAATGATGACAGTTATAAAGCAGTAACACATAAAGGAAAAACTGTAAACACGTAAACAACTAGCAAATAATAAAACAACATAAACAAAAATAAATAAATAAAAACAAATAAACCAAATAAAACATAAAAAACTCAACAGAATATTTTAAAAAGCCAACAAGATAAAGTACCAGCTCGAACCTGAAACTTCCCAACAGAGTCACCAAAGCTATCACACCCCTTTTTCACCTTAACAAACCCTCTTAAAAGAATAAAAAGATTTAAAAACTCAAAATGGTTTTCAAATTCGAAAGTGACAAAAAATTGTGTTTCAAAGGATTTTTCAGAGTCGCCACCTGACATTTGGTTTCGGTGTGCCAGGTCACCATTTTTTTTTAAAACAATTTTCCTTCAAAACACATTTAGACTCTAAAGCATAGTCTGCACCAGAAATTCTAGATAATGGGGTTCATTTGACCCGGGGAGAAGGTGTTAGACATTCCTCAAGTCCCGTAACGAGTACGATTGCATACTTGATCCGGTTGACTTTAAAGAATACTCAGATTGAGGTAAAAACACACAAAGAAAAATAAACACAAAAGAGGCCTGAGGTCGTCCCTACCTAAATGAAAGAAAATTACACGAAAAGAAAATTAAAGTAATAAATTAACCTATACTATGCTTACTCTGCGATGTCCATCACGGCCTTCAATTACATTCACTACGGGGCATACCCCGGATAAAAATACATACAAAATCCACGGGGCATTCCCATGAATATAAACTAAAAGGAACAACCTCTCACCTCGAATAAAAATAAAATAAAAGAAAAACAACTCTAAAGTTTGCCTACCCGAATGTAACCGGCTTAAACATGCTACTAGAGACAATAAAATAAATAAAGCAAATAAAACAGAACTAACTAAACCATGCTGGAAATCTTTTGACTTTTTATTTTAGGTATTTGACCAAGCCCAATTTTTAAAGCATGTGAGAAATAGTTAATTACTAATGGGCTCAATCTTTCAGCTCCACAATCCAACTATTTTCTTTGTACCTAATTCGTATGGATTCAATATCATTAAAATAGTTTTGCAAAGCAATTTAACCAAATAACTTTTTTCTAAATCAATCCACTATTCTCACCACTTCAACGTGTTAAGCTAATAACGAAAAGAACAAAAATTAATACATTCATCACATTAAAGATAAGTGAGGCAAAGAAACACAAAAGACAAACATGTATAATGATAAAAAATGGAATAGGAAAAGTAAAGAAATGACCTCAAAGTAGCTGGTGTAGAGCCATAAAATTGGAACACGAATCAAATTTGGGACCTCATCCGGAAACCACGAACGGAAGTCCTCGACAGACCAGATTTGGAAGTGCTTTCCCGGCGTTGCTGGATTGTTTGTTTTAGCAGTTTTGCCGCTGATTTTGCTGCTTAGAGGAGAAGTGACGAGCAGACGGATTAACCATAAAAAAAGGACAGTAAGGTTCCAATATGTGGAAATATCAGAACAAAGACTCCGTTCGAGATTGAAACTGCAGCGGCGGCGGAATTAGTAACAACAGAAGCGTCGGAGGAGGAGGAAGCGTAGGCGGCGGAGACGGAGATGGGGTGGTGCGGTGGCTGGGTCTTGGAAGATAGGGTGGCTGATCCTTTTTTTTTTCTTTAAGGTTCATGGGAGATGTCGCTTTTATTTTGGTTTAGGGGAATTAATATTGGCCATAGGATTAAAGTCAAATAGAGGGCCAAGATTAAAAGGTGATCGGCTGGGTTAAATGGTGCGGGTCAGGGGTTAAGCTGATGGGTCGTGGGGTTTGGATTTAGAAAAATTGGGTTGGGTCTATGTCTTTTGTGTTTAAATTTGGACTAAGAAGACTAAATAATATAATGTTTTTATAAAAATATAAAAATCACTATTAATTAATTAAAATAAACTACTAAAATAAAACTAAACATTAAAAGTGAAACTATTCTTGTATTTTCAAATGTTATAATAAAGTAAAATAAATTACGCTTGGTGTGATTCATGTGGAACATGATACGTAGGCAACCTACATCGGGTTCGATCGAATCATTTTAGAAATTATTTGGAAAAAAAAAGAAAAAAAAAGAAAAAAATAGATGAAGTTGTGGGATGTGAAAAATGAGAGGAAACTGAGGGATGCAAGAAAAGTGCGATAATCAGAAAGAAAAGAGAGGGAAGAAATGAGCAAATTAAGGAGCGCAAGAGAGGAAACGAAGAAGAAAAAGGCAATGAGAGTAAAATTGGGATGATGCCATATGACCTTCGTAACCTCGGAGTCATTTTAGAACCGATAACTGTGACTATAATGTGAGATTATCTTATTTTAAATGCCCTAACGCTAACGTGATGACTTCATTTTGTTCCTCTTTGTTATCTTCATTATTGAGAAGGGTGGTTGGTGTGTGGTTCTTAAACTGGTAACTCTTTCCTACAACATAAAGTCGAAAGGCAATGACAAACGACAACAGAGTTGAGTTAGTGGATATTGGTACACGAAAGCAGTTGGTTGAATAGGACATTGGGTTGGTTGAAGAGGTAAGGATGTTGAGACAACACATGGCGGACATTTATCAGGCTTGGATGACTGGGAAGGCCCCACCCCCGCCACCACCTAGCTTCCTAGATGCTACCCTTACCCAAACTCCGGTCATAGTGTCAAATGATCCACCATATTCTCTGAATTTTCCCACTTATCACAGCTTTCCTAACCTTCCTAGTGGGCGTTCCTGCTCAACGCTTTCAGCCTCAACATCGACCCCATGAATATCTCCGTACACCAGATAATCCTCCTCGATGCTACTTCTCTCCAATAAATCCCCAAAGTCATACCTCACCATTCCCACTACTCTATCCATAATGCATTGCCATATTCTCCACATCCACAGGACTCGCATTGCCCTATACCACTTCCACAAATATTTTACCCGCTTCCTCATGTGTGTCAACCACTACCCTGAATTCAGAGCCTGCGGACGCTAACAGGGCTACCTTGGGTCTCCTAACTGTGAAGTCTACAACCAACCTCTCGATCAAAAGCTAAAGATTGAGCTAGGTGCCATGATTTCATTTGTTTTCTTTTAACCTATTAACACAAAGGTCAAGAATTTTACTATTATAAAGTACTATAGATGTGACTATCCTTGTACGTCTCAACTTTCTCAAAAACTAAAGTTGATTAAAAATGCTAAATTAGAAAATAATGACGTGATGAACACCAAAAATGCATCTTTGAAAACTAAAAATAAATTTTAATATGTGAGGGACAAAAATTAGGTATATATTTCCATTTACATAGCAATCCATCATGTCATTCACACCGATGACTGAAACAATAATACTCCATAGTGAATATGCAGAAATATAACGATCAAGTGGGCATAAATAACTAGCTTCAGGATCAAAACTAAGAAGGACCGTTTGATTACCTCATTGCAAAGTTTTAGGATGCCAGCGGTTTTTATTTTAAAAGCTAAAGTGCATATATTAAAAGGTCAAACGTATATTTTGTCAAGTCAATTTTTGCTCAATTGTACGCGTCAGAAATGTCCAACTTCAAATATAACGAGTCGTTTGGTTGCAGTGTCTGAGATTTAATTTATAAAAAGCTAACAATGATTTCAATACTCCAAAGTTATTGAAACCAAGAGAAAAGAAAACAAAAATTTATATTATTAATTATATCAAACAACTATACTGTAATGTTAAATTAATTAGGTTTTGCTTGCTATGAATCTTTACAGTTGGACTATTTTTATAATAAAAATCATGGTATGTTCCATCTAACAGACTGCCATTACAAAGTCAAGATACACTAGTCAGTCATTAAAATCTCATGAGAAAACCACCCAACGTGAATATGTTAAAGTGATTTCTATTTGACAAATTGAAGATATTTTTTAGTCATCACAAAAAAAAACCTATTTTTATTATTTTGAGAATTTAAGTATTAATAAATAATCATTTTAAAATTCAAATATATAATATTTTTATGACCGCGCGCGAAAAAATTCACTAGTTATACTTCTAATCGAAAGTTAAAATTCTTTTTAGGATCTTTCCCAAATTCCAATTTACAAAACTCTCCAGTAAAACAAAGCCCCAGATCCCTTATGCCATTTTCCCCTTTCTCGCTGCTTCAGCCTTCACGCCACTGCTTCTCTGTTAGCATTTATTCTTCTTTACCTCTACGGATGCTTCACACCTTCATTGCTCACTAGTTATTACTCAACACCCACCATTGTAAAGTTTTCTCATATTTATTTTATCTCATTACATATCTTTTTCAAAAATATTAGTATTTTTGGTAGAAATATTATTTTAATTTTGTGATAATTTTAATCTAATCCTATTTTTTATTTTTAGTATGATATTTGAAAAATGCCAAAAATAGTTTTGTTTTAATGGTTAGTTTTATTTCTACTTAAGGAGGGCTAGTTAATATTTTGATAGTATTTTATCTTTATTTTTTATTTAATAGGCAAGAGTTGATGTGGGGTGGATAGATTTTTGGTTAATTAGGCCTTTAAGCACAAATCTGGCTAAAAAGGCCCAAAGTGGACGGCCCATTCTCCATCAGATATAACACCCTAGAACTAACCCTAGAGAGAGGACCGAGGCAGCTGCACATAGATAGAGAAAGAGAGAGGGGACGAACGAGAAATAAAAGTCTGAAAAGAAAACTCCAAAACGCAACAATTCAATACCATAGCTTCTACATGTAGAAACCTCACCTAAAGTACCATTGTTCTCCTGTTGAATCACTCCAAAACCCCATCAAACTCGCATAAAATCAGTCGAAAACCACTGATCCATCAAGTTTCGAGGTCGTCATAGGTAGTAGTCTGAGGTTTCCGGGCAGGTTCGAGGTTGTCGACGTCCAAGGTTCCCGATCTTAGAAAATTTTCAGATTCGGTCTACGGTTACGATTCATTCTTATATCAAGCTCTGTTCGACAGACCTTCGATTTGGGTTTCCGTACTTTTCACATTTGGAGGTTTGTTGATTATATAAGAGGTCAATTTACTCTCTTTATTTTAATATCGTGCTTGTGAATCGAAATGTGATGCTGGCCTTTCTCTTGTTTTGTTTGTTGTAGATCAAAATATGTGCTCTATTTTATCTTTTTCATTTTAATGATTGCAATTCTTCAATCTTGATTGTTGCGGGAATTTTCTGATCTTTGATCTAAGCTAGCTTCAAATTGATATTTCGTTGGATAATCGCTATAACTTTGGTAATTCTCGTTGAAATTTCTAGTCATAAAGTATTTGCTCATGCCCATGAGAAGTGTATCTGGTAGTATAATTTTCTCTTTTTCCTTCCAAATAACTTCTTAAGTCCCCTTTAAATACTGTCGATCTATATTCTCGTTAGTTTTGGTACAAGTTTGCCTTTGTCATTTTCTATTATTCTTTTGGTTCAAAAACGTTAGTTAGCCATGTTTTTGAGTAATTTCCATTACTTCTTTATAGTTTATTGATTTCTTTAAGTAACAAAAAATATTTGTTTAAAAGGGATTTTCTCATAGACGTCACTTGGCATATTATCTCGGTGTGCCAAGTCACCATTTAAAAATAATTTTTCCCTTAAAAATATATTTGACTCTAAACCGGTTTGCACCAGAGATTTCAAGTAAGGGGTTCATTTGACTCGGGGAGAAGGTGTTAGGCATTTCCCGAGTCCCGTAACTAGTACGGTTGCATAAATGATCAAGTTGGTTTTTAAGGATATTCTAATTAAGGTAAACACACATAAAAAGGAAAAAAAAACACAAAGGAGGTTCGAGGTTGTCTCCACCTAAAAAAAGAAAAGAGAAGAAAAGAAAAATAAAATATTAAAAATCCTATATTAAACTATACTATGCTTCCTCCACAAGCTCGTCACAGCCTCCAGAATGTTTACAAAGTTCTTCGGGGCATTCCCCGGATAAATTAGTTAACTAAAGGGACAACCTCTCGCCTCAACAAAAACTATAACATAAACGCCCTAAAAGTTTGCCTACCCAACGTGATCGGCCTAAATATGCTACTAGCGATAAAAGAAATAACGAAACAAAAACACTTAAACTCAAATACTTTAATTTCTGTTTAGCCTAAGTTCCTTAGCCTATTCTTCATCATCTCAAACAAGCACAAATCACACAATGCAACAGAAAACATCCAATTGATAACATCTAAATCAAGCATGGAAATACAACGATAATAACAAAATAGACTAAATAAAGTAGTGGGTTTAAAATATGATATTGGCCTAAAGAAAACTCTGAATCACTTTCTTTTGTTAATAATTGAGAAATCAGCTATAAGAAATCAATAAACTATAAAGAAGTAATGGAAATTACTCAAAATCATGGCCAACTAATGTTTTTGAACCCAAAGAATAATAGAAAATGACAAAGGCAAACTTGTACCAAAACTAACGAGAATATAGATCGACGGTATTTAAAGGGGGCTTAAGAAGTTATTTAGAAGGAAAAAGAGAAAATCATACTACCAGATACACTACTCATGGACATGAGCAAATACTTTATGACTAGAAATTTCAACGAGAATCACCAAAGTTATAGCGATTATCCAACGAAATATCAATTTGAAGCTAGCTTAGATCAAAGATTAGAAAATTCCTGCAACAATCAAGATTGAAGAATTGCAATCATAAAAATGAAAAAGATAAAATATAGCACATATTTCGATCCACAACAAACAAACAAGAGAAAAGCCAGCATCACATTTCGATTCACAAGCACGATATTAAAATAAAGAGAGAAGAGAGTAAATTGACCTCTTATATAATCAGCAAACCTCCAAATGTGAAAGTACGGAAACCCAAATCGAAAGTCTGTCGAACAGAGCTTGATATAAGAATGAATCGTAACCGTAGACCGAATCTGAAAATGTTCTAAGATCGGGAACCTTGGACGACGACAACCTCGATGGGACCTCGAACCTGCCCAGAAACCTCAGACTACTACCTACGACGACCTCGAAACTCGCCGGAATACTTGATGGATCAGTGGTTTTTGACTAATTTTTAGCGAGTTTGATGGGGTTTTGGAGTGATTCAACAGGAGAACTATGGTACTTTAGGTGAAGTTTCAACTAGGTTTTCTACATGCAGAAGCTATGGTGTATTTATAGTATTGAATTGCTGCGTTTTTCAGTTTTGGAGTTTTCTTTCCAGACTTTTGTTTCTCGTTCGGCCCCTCTCTCTTTCTCTATCTATGTGTATGTGCAGCTGCCTCGGTCCTCTCTCTAGGGTTAGTTCTAGGGTGTTATATCTGATGGGGTATGTGGGCAGAGGGAATGGGCCGTCCACTTTGGGCCTTTTTAGCCAGATTAGTGCTTAAAATGGGCCTAATTAACCAAAAATCTATCCACCCCACATCAACTCTTGCCTATTAAATAAAAAACAAAGATAAAATACTACCAAAATATTAACTAGCCCTACTTAAGTAGAAATAACTATTAAAATAAAACTAACCGTTAAAACAAAACTATTTTTGGCATTTTTCAAATATCATACTAAAAATAAAAAATAGGATTAGATTAAAATCATCACAAAATTAAAATAATATTTCTACCAAAAATACTAATATTCTTGAAAAATATATGTAATGAGGTAAAAAATACAAAGTGAAACTATTTTTTTGTGTTTTCGAATTTTATGTTCTACTATTAGATTAAAAGTGAAAAATAGGCTAACAATAAGCAACATAATTGATTTATGACCCGACGCTTATTCAAAACGAAACAAAGATGGATCAAAGATTGTGACCGAGCCCTGGTATTTGAGCTGCCTACATATCCTTGGCTATACAGGAATCAGGCCACGTGTAGTTCAAAAGTGAGAAGAGTGATGGAGTATACCGAGGTGGAGAGCCGATTGAGGCGCCGTCGAGGTTCCGGTCTGCGGTTCCTGCCATTACATCAAAAATAAAAGAAAAACTTACATCAAAAAAAAAATAATACAAGATCCTATCTACTTCTTGTCTCGAATCTTCCTTGAATATCCACTTGATCCTTCAATCATGAAACTGAAAATTCAACCCCATTCTTTAAATGGGCATCCTGCTGACTTGAGTCTGAAGAAAACTGGAAGTTGACCCTATTCTTTATGCGTGCTTCCTGCTGCTTGCACTTGAAATAAACGTGAACTTGCGGTAGACTCGAGCTTGCAAACCTTGTCCTTCATGCGGCTCGTGTTACTTCTCATTTGACTTGAAATAAACTGGAGGTTAACCCTATTCTTCAGGCGGGATCCTGCTGCCTCTAACTTGAACTTGAAAACTGAAAGTTGACCCTGTTCTTCAGGCGGGATCCTGATGCCTCTTTGACTTGAACTTGTAAACTGAAAATTGACGTTGTTCTTCAGGCAGGCTGCCTCCTGATGCTTCTATACCTTGAACTTGAAAATTGAAAGTTGACCATATTTTTTAGGCGGGCTCCTGATGCTTCTCTGACTTGAAATTGTAAACTGAAAGTTGACCCTGTTCTTCAGGAGGGCTTCTCCTGATGCTTCTCTAACTTCAACTTGAAAATTGAACGCTGACCCTGTTCTTCAAGCGGCTCCTGATGCCTCTCTGACTTGAACTTGTAAACTGAAAGTTGTCCATGTTCTTCAGGCGGGCTCATGATGCTTCTCTAACTTGAACTTGGAAAAT
This sequence comes from Nicotiana tabacum, assembly GCF_000715075.1. Classification (NCBI taxonomy): domain Eukaryota; kingdom Viridiplantae; phylum Streptophyta; class Magnoliopsida; order Solanales; family Solanaceae; genus Nicotiana; species Nicotiana tabacum. The sequence continues at coordinate 86,879,706 of NC_134081.1, read as the reverse complement.
GAAAATTGACCTTGTACTCCAAACGAGCTCCTGATGCTTCTTGAACTTGAAAATTGAAAGTTGACCCTGTTTTTCAAGCGGGCTCCTGATGCCTCTTGAACTTGAAAATCGAAAGTTGACCCTATTCTTCAGGCGGGCGTCTGATGCCTCTAACTCGATCTCTAAGTGAATTCTGAAATGACTTCCCTCGTTCTCCAGGTGGGCGCCTGCTAATGACTTGAAACTTAAAATGAATTCCCTCATTCTCCAGATGGGCACCTGCTAATGCCTTGAACTTGAAATGAATTTCCTCATTCTCCAGGTGGGCGCCTAGTAATTACTTGAAACATAATAAATTTTCTCATTCTCCAGGTGGGTGCCTGCTAATGCCTTGAACTTGAAATAAATTTCCTCATTCTCCAGGTGGGCGCCTGATGACTTAAAACTTAAAATAAATTCCCTCATTTTCCAAGTGGGAGCCTGATAACTTAAAACTTGAAATGAATTCCCTCATTTTCCAGGTGGGTACCTGATGACTTAAAACTTAAAATAAATTCCCTCGTTCTACAAGTGGGCTCCTGATGACTTAACTTGAAATGAATTCCCTCGTTCTCCAGGTGGGCGCCTGATGACTTAAAACTTGAAATAAATTCCCTCGTTCTTCAGGTGGGCGCCTGATGACTTAAAACTTGAAATGAATTCTCTCGTTCTCCAGGTGGGCGCCTGATGACTTAAAACTTGAAATAAATTCCCTCGTTCTCCAGGTGGGCGTCTGATGACTTAAAACTTGAAATAAATTCCCTCATTCTCCAGTTGGGCGCTTGATGACTTAAAACTTGAAATAAAGTCCCTCGTTCTCCAGGTGGGCGCGTGATGACTTAAAACTTAAAATAAATTCCCTCATTCTCCAGGTGGGCGCCTGATGACTTAAAAATTAAAATAAATTCCCTCGTTCTCCAGGTGGGCGCCTGCCAATGACTTAAACCTAAAATTGATTTCTGAAATATTTCCCCTCATTTTTCAAGTGGGTGCCTGCAATTAAAACAACACAACAAACAAAATTTTCTGCCCCAGTTTGCACTAGGAAGATTTGTGAGTTGTTAGCAAAACTGTAAAACACCTATGCTATTGATGCAATGATGAGAGTAAAACTTAAGACTCGACTAGGATGTGCGTCTCCTGTGAGTAAAACCAAGAAAATTTGACTTGCAAATGCGTCTGCTAAAAATAAAACCTGAATGACCCAAACTAGAAAGTACGTCTCCTAAAAGAATAACCTGAAAGATCCAGATTAGGAAGTGAGTCTACTAGGGGTGAACTTAAATTACTCAAACTAGGAAGTGCGTCTCCTAGGGATGAACTTAAATGACTCACACTAGGAAGTGTGTCTCCTAGGGGTGAAGCCTTTAACATAAAATTAGGAAGTGCACTTCCTAAAGAAATAGAATCTGAAAAACCCAAACTAGGAAGTGCATCTCCTATATTTGAGTTTGAGCTTGAGGAAAACTATAGACTGAGCTTGACTAAACTAAAAATTGACCATATTTTCTAGGCGGGACCCCTGAACTCAAAAAACTAAAGATTAAAACTTAAGGAAACTAACAATTGACCCTATTCTCTAGGCGGGAACTAAAGATTTGCTCATTTCTTCCCTCTCTTTTCTTTCTGATTATCACACTTTTCTTGTATCCCGCAGTTTCCTTTCATTTTTCACATCCCAAAACTTCATCTTTTTTTTTTTTCAAATAATTTCTAAATTGATTCGATTGAACCCGATGTAAGTTGCCTACGTATCATGTTCCACATGAATCAGACCAAGCGTAATTTATTTTACTTTATTATAACATTTGAAAATACAAAAATAGTTTCACTGGGCCCTACTTGCTTCATTTACAAAAATGATGGGAAAGTGCAATATCTTTTTGATTTTTTTTTTGGTCTTTTCTTGAAAAAGTTGTGAAAGAAAAATATAACTAGGCCCTACTTGCTTCATTTTCAACCTTCTTTCCCAAACATCATTCCGCCAAATGACCTTTCTACCCTCAAAGATGCAGCATGTATCACATAGGAATGATTGAATGTCCTTTTGGGCCATGGGCCCACTTGACACAATTTGGACAGGCTTCCTACGAAGGAACACGGTACTTAGGACCGAGCCCTACTAAGTCACAATGATATGATGCAAATAAGCATGACCTTTGACCTAAGTTTTGGAGTTCACTAGAAAAGGCAGTTCGGGGGAGCGTATGGTCGATGGTGACTGCTCAAGCTTTCCACCCACTCCATACGTCTGACGACATTCCTCCTAAAATAAAGGTGACTCAACAAAGTATTCGTGTACGCGACGCGTACTACGAGACTTGTTGCAGAAAGAATTGACCGGGTAATGAAAATGATGACAGTTATAAAGCAGTAACACATAAAGGAAAAACTGTAAACACGTAAACAACTAGCAAATAATAAAACGACATAAACAAAAAAAAAACAAATAAACCAAATAAAACATAAAAAACTCAACAGAATATTTTTAAAAGCCAACAAGATCAAGTACCAGCTCGAACCTGCAACTCCCCAGTAGAGTCGTCAAAGCTGTCACACCCTTTTTTTTACCTTAACAAACCCTCTTAAAAGAATAAAAAGATTTAAAAACTCAAAATGGTTTTCAAATTCGAAAGTGACAAAAGATTGTGTTTCAAAGGATTTTTCAGAGTCGCCACCTGATATTTGGTTTCGGTAGGTTACCATTTTTTTATAAAAATAATTTTCCTTCAAAACACATTTAGACTCTAAAGTATAGTCCGCACCAGAAATTCTAGATAATGGGGTTCATTTGACCCGGGGAGAAGGTGTTAGGCATTCCTCAAGTCCCGTCACGAGTACGATTGCATACTTGATCCGGTTGACTTTAAAGAATACTCAGATTTAGGTAAAAACACACAAAGAAAAATAAACACAAAAGAGGCCCGAGGTTAAAGTAATAAATTAACCTATACTATGCTTACTCTGCGATGTCCGTCACGGCCTTCAATTACATTCACTACGGGGTATACCACGGATAAAAATATATACAAAATCCACGGGACATTCCCATGAGTATAAACTAAAAGGAACAACCTCTCACCTCGAATAAAAATAAAATAAAAGAAAAATAACCCTAAAGTTTGCCTACCCGAGTGTAACCGGCTTAAACATGCTACTAGCGATAATAAAATAAATAAAGCAAATAAAACAGAACTAACTAAACCATGCTAGAAATCTTTTGACTTTTTATTTTAGGTATTTGACCAAGCCCAATTTTTAAAGCATGCGAGAAATAGTTAATTACTAATGGGCTCAATCTTTCAGCTCCACAATCCAACTATTTTCTTTGTACCTAATTCGTATGGATTCAGTATCATTAAAATAGTTTTGCAAAGCAATTTAACCAAATAACCTTTTTCTAAATCAATCCACTATTCTCACCACTTCAACGTGTTAAGCTAATAACGAAAAGAACAAAAATTAATACATTCATCACATTAAAGATAAGTGAGGCAAAGAAACACAAAAGACAAACATGTATAATGATAAAAAATGGAATAGGAAAAGTAAAGAAATGACCTCGCAGTAGCTGGTGTAGAGCCATAAAATTGGAACACGAATCACGAACGGAAGTCCCCGACAGACCAAATTTGGAAGTGCTTTCCCGGCGTTGCTGGATTGATTTTTTTAGCAGTTTTGCCGGTGATTTTGCTGCTTAGAGGAGAAGTGACGAGCAGAAGTTTGGGACGGCGGAGCCGGAAAAATCATCCGACAGGAGCTTCGCAAACGAATTAAGCATAAAAAAACGACAGTAAGGTTCCAATATGTAGAAATATCAGAACAAAGACTCCGTTCGAGATTGAAACTGCAGCGGCGGCGGAATTAGTAACAACAGAAGCGTCGGAGGAGGAGGAAGCGTAGGCGGCGGAGGCGGAGATGGGGTGGTGCGGTGGCTGGGTCTTGGAAGATAGGGTGGCTGATCCTTTTTTTTTTTTTTTTTTTTCTTTTGGGTTTATGGGAGATGTCGCTTTTATTTTGGTGATGGGCTGGGTTAACTGGTGCGGGTCAGGGGTTAAGCTGATGGGTCGTGGGGTTTGGATTTAGAAAAATTGGGTTGGGTCTATGTCTTTTGGGTTTAAATTTGGACTAAGAAGACTAAATAATATAATATTTTTATAAAAATATAAAAATCACTCTTAATTAATTAAAATAAACTACTAAAATAAAACTGAATATTAAAAGTGAAACAATTTTTGTATTTTCAAATGTTATAATAAAGTAAAATAAATTACGCTTGGTCTGATTCATGTGGAACATGATACGTATACAACCTACATCGGGTTCGATCAAATCATTTTAGAAATTATTTGAAAAAAAAAAAAAGATGAAATTGTGGGATGTGAAAAATGAGAGGAAACTGCGGGATGCAAGAAAAGTGCAATAATCAGAAAGAAAAGAGAGGGAAGAAATGAGCAAATCAAGGAGCGCAAGAGAGGAAACGAAGAAGAAAAGGGCAATGAGAGTAAAATTGGGATGATGCCATATGACCTTCGTAACCTCGGAGTCATTTTAGAACCAATAACTGTGACTAGGTGCATTGCACATAATGTGAGATTATCTTATGTTAAATGCCCTAACGCTAACGTGATGACTTCATTTTGTTCCTCTTTGTTATCTTCATTATTGAGAAGGGTGGTTGGTTTGTGGTTCTTAAACTGGTAACTCTTTCCTACAACATAAAGTCGAAAGGCAATGACAGACGACAACAGAGTTGAGTTAGTGGATATTGGTACACGAAAGCAGTTGGTTGAACATGACATTGGGTTAGTTGAAGAGGTACGGATGTTGAGACAACACATGGCGGACATTTATCAGGCTTGGATGACTGGGAAGGCACCACCCCCGTCACCACCTAGCTTCCTAGATGCTACCCTTACCCAAGCTCCGGTCATAGTGTCAAATGATCCACCATATTCTCCGGATTTTCCATCTTATCACAGCTTTCCTAACCTTCCTAGTAGCTCCATCGTTCGTCCTCCAACTACCTTTCCCAAAATAGCCCTTCTGATGTTGTTGAGCCCCGCCAATGACAAGTCCTAGTGGGCGTTCCTGCTCAACGCTTTTAGCCTCAACATCAACCCCATGAATATCTCCGTACTCCAGATAATCCTTCCCGATGCTACTTCTCTCCACAAAATCCCCAAAGTCATACCTCACATTCCCACTACTCTATCCATAATGCATTGCCATATTCTCCACATCCACAGGACTCGCATTGCCCTATACCACTTCCATAAATATTTTACCCGCTTCCTCATGCGTGTCAACCACTACCCTGAATCCAGGGCCTGCGGACGCTAACATGACTACCTTGGGTCTCCTAACTGTGAAGTCTACAGCCAACCTCTCGATCAGCCACTACGAGCTACAAAATCTGCATAGGAGGTGCAGAGTGCAGTATCAGTACAACCGACACCATGTATTGGTAAGTGCCTAGCCTAACCTCGACGAAGGAGTGGCGAGGCCACGACCGGACACTCACAATAAAATCTGCATACAGTGAATAGTAAAGGCAGAAAAGAAGGAAGAATAAAGTAAAAACAGTAACTTGCAAGAAATAAATATGGTACCCAACTTGTTTCATCAGTGTTCAGCTATTACCAATCCTTAAGTGAAATTCAAGACTACCGTACAACTAACACAGTCAAAGAAAGAACACCAACATATAAATTGTTGCGGCGCGCAACCCTATCCCATCGTCCTCTCTTATTTCTTCTTAATATCATAAACAACAGAATATAGATAAAAGTGTTGCGGCGTGCAACCCGATCCCACTATATCATAATAATCACAATCACGGTTTACCCTTATTTCACCACATTTCACCCTTATTACACCTGTTGCGGCTTGTAACCTGATCCCACAGTATAATATCAATTCACCTTTATTCCTCCTTAATATATATCACCCTTATTCCACATTTTGCGGCGCGCAACCCGATCCCACCATATTCATATCAATTACACATGAAGTATAGAAATTTCACAATTTAACACCAGACCCTTCTGAATACTTAAGCTTCAGAACAGGGAAATGAAAAGCTTGTACTCAATAATACCTTACACAAGTAATATTACTCAGCGAGACCAATCCAGAATATCACTAAAACACCAATAAGAACAGCTTAAACAAGTAACAGGAGATAATGAAACTACGGGATATCTACTACTTTCAATAAGAAGAAACAATATACAACAAGTAGCAGTTAAGCATGGAAATACAAGAAAAAGCATGTAACAGTTAAAGCAGGGAAAGAGTGACTGACCCCCTCCCCCAGGTCCCCATCACTACGCGTTCGCGTTGAGCTGGTCACATTCGCGAAAGGGTAAAGCCCCTATCGCTCCGCGTTTGCGACCCAGCCTTCGTGTTCGTGAAGAAGTAAAATTCAGCCAGTCGAGTTTCTACTCGCGTTCGCGAGAGTGCCTTCGCGAACGCGAAGAAGGAAACTAGAAGGCACTGAAACTACAGAAACCAGATTTTTCCTAAGTCCCAAAACATCCCGTAGCCTATCTGAAACTCACCCGAATCCTCGGGGCTCCAAACCAAACATTCACACAAGTCCTAAAATATCATACGAACTTGTTCGCGTGATCAAAATCGCCAAAATAACACCTAGAACTACGAATTGAACACCAAATCGAATGAAATTTTTAAGAAAGCTTTAAATCCTCTATTTTCACAATCGGACGTCCGAATCACGTCAAACTAACTCCGTTTCTTAAACTTCACAGACAAGTCATAAATATTATATTGAACCTGTATCGGGCTCCGAAACCAAAATACGGGACCGATATCAATAATGCCAAACATGAATAGATTCTTAAAACCATTAAATTTTCAGATTTTTAATTTTTCAACAAAAATTCATATCTCGAGCTAGGGACCTCGGAATTCGACTTCGGGCATATGCCCAGGTCCCATATTTCAATACGGACCCACAGGGAATGTTAAAATACGGGTCCGTGTCCATTTATTCAAGAAATCAACTAAAATTAACTTTTAAGGTAAAATTCTTGTTTTTAACATATAAGCCTTCCGGGTCAATACTCAGACTGCGCACGCAAGTCGAAAAAGGCTAAAATGAGATATTTAAGGATTCGAAATACAAAATTTAGTTCAAAAACCTGAGATGACCTATCGGATCATCACATTTATGTAGAGAAGATAATGCCATCGCTCCTGAATATGCTCTACTCTACTGTTTGGATAGTATCTTTGATAAAATATTAAAATTGTGAGTCACGATTTACTGCTGAGTTTTTCAACAATGCAGCTGAGATATCTACACATATTTAGATATCTGAGGAAGGATTTGTCCTTTGCAATATTTTATTATTTAGACCAATAATATTGTGTAGTGGTGGCTTGATTTTTTAGAGTAGAAAGTGAAGATTAGCAACAGGGAAGTATGGGGGTCTAGATAGCAGCTCTAGGGTTTTTTCTGTGTTAATGGTGATTACAGCTTTATGTGTGAATTTATGTTAACGTGTAGAGTGAGGCGTGAGTGAATGCTATGCGTATCATGAGTTTAAATTGTGTGGCCAGCAAGTGCAGTTGCGCCTTTGTGAGTGAATTTTGTATTAGCCAACTGTACCTGCTGTTAATCTGGAAGAACGGAGCTTGTCCAGGCACCATGCATTTGAGTGTCTAATTTATTTATTTTTGGGTTGAGAGTGTATAATGATATGTTACGCGGACAGAGTGATAGTTGTGAGGTGTAAAACGTAGAAATAGTATATGCAAAGGAATCTTTCTGTTAGATGAAATTTAATTTGTTATAAAAGTTCTATCCAATTGAGCTAGGTGCCATGATTTCATTTGTTTTCTTTTAACCTATTAACACAAAGGTCAAGAATTTTACTATTATAAAGTACTATAGATGTGACTATCCTTGTACGTCTCAACTTTCTCAAAAAATAAAGTTGATTAAAAATGCTAAATTAGAAAATAATGACGTGATGAGCACCAAAAACGCATCTTTGAAAACTAAAAATAAATTTTAATATGTGAGGGACAAAAATTAGGTATATATTTCTATTTATATAGCAATCTATCATGTCATTCACACCGATGACTTAAACAATAATACTCCATAGTGAATATACAGAAATATAACGATCAAGTGGGCATAAATACCTAGGTTCAGGATCAAAACTAAGAAGGACCATTTGATTACTTCATTGTAAAGTTTTAGGATGCCAGCGGTTTTTATTTTAAAAGCTAAAGTGCATATATTAATAGGTCAAACGTATATTTTGTCAAGTCTATTTTTGCCCAATTGTACGCGTCAGAAATGTCCAACTTCAAATATAACGAGAGGTTTGGTTGCAGTGTCTGGGATTTGATTTATAAAAAGCTAACAATGATTTCAATACTCCAAAGTTATTGAAACCAAGAGAAAAGAAAAAATTATATTATTAATTATATCAAACAACTATACTGTAATGTTAAATTAATTACGTTTTGCTTGCTAGATACAGTTGGACTATTTTTATAATATAAATCATGGTATGTTCCATCTTAGTGCTAACACAGACTGCCATTAAAAAGTCAAGATATACGAGTCAACAATAACAACCCAGTATAATTTTACTAGTGGGATCTGGAGATGGTAGTGTATACGCAGACCTTACCCCTACCTTGGAGTAGAGAGGCTGTTTCCGATAGACCTCAGTTTCATCCCTCCAAGAACTCCCCACCTTGCTCTTGGGGTGACTCGAACTCACAACCTCTTAGTTGGAAGTGGATGGTGCTTACCACTAGAGCAACCCAGTCAGTCATTAAAATATCATGAGAAAACCACCCAACGTGAATATGTTAAGGTGATTTCTATTTGACAAATTGAAGATATTTTATAGTCATCACAAAAAAAACCTATTTTTATTATTTTGAGAGTTATAGTATTAATAAATAATCATTTTTAAATTCAAATATATAATATTATTATGACCGTGCGTAGCGCGAAAAAATTCACTAGTTATACTCCTAATAGAAAGTTAAAATCCTTTTTAGGATCTTTCCAAAATCCCAATTTCCAAAACTCTCCAGTAAAACAAAGCTCCAATTCCCTAGATCCCTTACGCCACTTTCCCCTTTCCCTTTTCTCGTTGCTTCAGCCTTCATGCCACTGCTTCTGTTTCTCGCTTCTCTGTTAGTATTTATTCTGGTTTACCTCTGCGGATGCTTCACACCTTCATTGCTCACTAGTTATTGCTCTACACCCACCATTGAAAGTTTCCTCACTTCCTCATGTTTATTTCTTAACGCTATGTGGCTATTTTCCCCCCATCAAATATATGTTCTTGCTCTATTTTTGTTTTGTATTTAGTTGGATTTTAGTGTTCTTGCTAAACTTTATTGTCATTGTTTTGCTTTTTTTGATATGTATTTCTTTGGTTGTGTTTGAAAATAAAATGCCTCTTAAATGGTTTCACTGTAGAATTTAGTATTATGGCTAAAAGAGAAAGAACATCCCAAATAATTTTGATCAAGGAAAATTCAAAATTAACTCTATTTTAACAACGACAAAAATATTAGGGAAAGTTGAGTTATTTAAAATAACTAAACTTATTGATGGTACGAACTAGTAGAAATTGTTCTATATTTCATAGTGAGTTACAAAGAAAGCTTTCTCGCTGGAATGAACTTCTATTTTATAGGAATTGAATTGAAATGGATAAATTTGTCACGGGGTTGGACCATTCTCAACCAACTCCTAGTTGTCAATTCTTGATCCAAGCGAATGCCAATCTTTCCTATCTTATAAATGAACTCGATTTGGGGTCACTTAAAGGCGATCAAGGAAAAAGAATACCTATTGTTGACTGTAACTCTAGAATATGAGATAAAGTAAGAAAACATTACATTTAACAAGGTCCTTGTCAACCTTTCAAGCATCAATTTCCCAAAACTTAAATAGTAGAAAGAATGCATCAATTTGTTCCAAGTTGGTTCAATGGTCAATTTTCTAAATGGTTGGAGTATAGTGTGAAGAAAGATGCAACATTTTGCTTATGTTGTTATTTGTTCAAAAATGAATTTATTCATGAAAGTGCGGGTGAATTTTATACAAAAATAATTTTAGGGCTTGGAATAAGGGTCTTGAAAGATTGTGTTTACATATTGGTGATATTAATAGTGTCCATGATAAATGTTTCAAGAAGATGCTAGATTTATCAAATCATCATCAATCAATTCAAGTTGTTTTTGATAAGCACTCTGATAAGTTGAAAAGTGAGTATCGAATGCGTTTAGAAGCATCAATTGATGTGGCAAGACTTTTATTGTTGTATGAATTGTCTTTTAGGGGTCACGACGAAAGTGAATCTTCAAAAAATCAAGGCCTCTTTCTAGGATTCTTACAATGGCATGGGGACAAGCATACAGATGTGGAAAAAGTAATACTCCCTCCGTTTCAATTTATGTGAACCTATTTCCTATTTAATCCGTTCCAAAAAGAATGACCTCTTTCCTTATTTGGAAATAATTTACCTTTATGCAATGATTTATAGCCATACAAAATATATGTGCCTCATTTTACACCACAAGTTCAAAAGTTTTCTCTATTTCTTAAACTCCGTGCCTAGTCAAATGAGTTCACAAAAATTAAAACGAAGGGAGTATTAGAAAATACTCCACAAAATGATACATTGACTTGCCCTATGATCCAAAAGGATATTATCAACGCTTGCGCAAAAGAAACATTAAAATCTATAATTGGAGACTTGAATGGAGATTACTTTGGTATATTAGTTGATGAGTCCAAAGATATCTCACACAAAGAACAAATGGCTCTTGTTTTGCGTTAGGTTGATAAGAATGGTGAAGTGGTAGAGCGATTTGTTGGTCTTGTCCATGTTAGTGATACATCGGCATGCTCATTGAAGGAAGCAATCTACTCTTTGCTTTCGGACCACTCACTAAGTCCATCCCAAATACATGGATAAGGTTATGATGGAGCTAATAACATGAGGGGAGAGATAAGTGGTCTCATGACTTTGATTATGAAAGAAATCTCATCGTCATATTACATTCATTGCTTTGCTCATCAATTGTAATTAACACTTGTAGCTATGTCTAAAAGGCATTTGGATGTCGAAGACGTCTTTTGTCATGTTACTAATGTGTTGATTGTCATTGGAGTATCTTTTAAGCGCAGATATTTGCTTCGCCATCTTCAAGCTAAAAAATTAGAGCAATTACTTGAGTTCGATGAAGTTCATATTGGGCGAGGACTAAATTAAGAACGCGGGCTTCAAAGACCAGGTGATACTCGTTGGGGATCATTCAAAACATTAGATAACTTTATTGTTATTTTCTCATCTATTATTCATGTGCTTGAAGTGATTGAACATAAAGGTTCTACCTCAAATGAGAGAAATCAAGCAAAATATCTTTTGAGTGAGATAATAACATTCAAATTTATTTTTATGCTTCACTTAATGTTGAAAGTTTTGGCAATGTCAAATGAGTTGAACAAGATCCTACAAAAGAGGAATCAAGATATTGTTAATACAATGGAGTTTCTTAACATTACAAAGAAAAGATTGCAAGATATGAGAGAAACTGGATGAGAATCTTTGCTAGATGATGTTTCCTCATTTTGTCATATGCATGATATTATAATTCCCAAGATGGATGAATCCTATTTTCCTGGAAAGTCGAAGCGCAAGTCTTCTGGTATTTGTTATTCACACCACTTGCGTGTTGATATCTTTTATTCTATAATTGATGTGAAACTTCAAGAGCTTAATGACTGTTTTGATGTAGTGAGTAGCGATTTGCTTTTTGTGATGGCTAGCTTGAATCCAACCAATTCTTTTGCTAATTTTGATAAAGGTAAAATAATGACTTTAGCAAAATGTTACTCAAATGAGTTTGATGAAGTACAGATTCGAGACTTGAGTTATCAACTAGATACTTTCATAATTCATATGCGAGCTGGTAATCCCAAGTTCTCCAACTTGCAAAGAATTAGTGATTTGGCAAAATTATTGGTTGAGACAAATCTTGTGGAGACTTATTCGTATGTTTATTTACTTATAAAGTTAACTCTGATTTTACATGTTGCTACCGCAACTATGGAGAGAGCATTCTCATCCATAAAGCAGATAAAGAATGAAGAGCGAAACAACATGGGTGATCAATATTTAAATAATTATTTAGTTTATTACATAGAGCGTGATGTATTTATAAATGTAAGTAATGATGTCATTATTGATCGTTTTCAAAATATGAAAGTTCGTCGAGGACAATTGTAAATAGATTATGTAGGATATTAAAAATATTGTTGGAAGTTTTATGCTTTGCGTCAATTAGTTATAGTTATTATATTTTCTTTCGTTTGATCTATTTGTCTTTATAAATAAAAAGGATGAATAACCCGAACCGACGCCCGAGTTGATCAAATCGATTAGGTCGGCACACGTAACCCCTAAATTCTGGATCTGTCTATGTTTCCTCCTAGAGAAAACTTCTACATTAATATCATAATTGTATCCCGTTAGTAAATAAGGACTGATTATTCATTATTATTATGAACATTTACAATTTCTCATTGTTTCTTCTCCTATAAATTAAAAAGATTGCCCATCATTTCATGACATTGATATATCGTTACATTGTCGAGGATAGTGATTCTACGGTGAGGTCATCCTTTATTTTACTTGTTTCGCAAACTAATCTTAATTTATTTTAAGGCTGTATAGGCCCGTTACAAAATAACCTAATAAAGCTTAATTCCCGTGAGCAATTAATATTGAGATTAGTTTATGAAATATAGATGGCCTATAAAGATTAGTTTTTAGCCATTTAAACGCTTTTGAAAAAATTGACACGTACCCGCCCAACGATTGAAAAAGAAATTTATATAAAAATATTAACTTGTCCCACGTAGGTTCAAAGCCGCACCGCTCATTTGCCATTCTCACTTACAATACGTGCTATTGTTTCCGTTGGGAAAAGTGGATGACAATATGGTATCACGCTATCAAAAAACGTTATACAGAGATTAGACTTCTTTCACTTAATACAGTAAAAATCGGGCTCGCCCGATTTTGTATGGTTAATCGAGACTAGGATGACAGGACAAGGTTCGATCCCGTATTATATCGGATCGTGACATGAAGATACGGTACCGACCTCGTAATTCGAGGACCAATTGAGATCGAGATCAGACGGAATCGAGACCGAGCAGGATAGGCATCGAGCGAGCCGAAAAAAGCCTGTCGAATAACGGAAAGCAGAGATATCCGTGATCGGGCAAGGATCGTGGCGGAAATCTCGTCACGTATCAAATCAAGACCGGTTATTTATCCAATCATGAAATTTCCTTATGTATTTAGAATTGTACCATGAGTAGAATTTCTGTACTATATAAAGAAAAATTTCAATCATTTTGTAATCATCATATTCACACATAAAAAAGCAATACATATCATTTTCTCTCTTAAGCATTCTTATTCTGCTGTTCAGTTCATATTACTCAATAACAGACTTAGTGGGTTCGAGGGCGATCTAGATCGAGGGCCAGAGCTACACTTTATATTGGTTTGCTTTATTTTACAGTTAATTTCTAATATCAGCTTTCATATTTCTCAATTTGTTCCAAGTGAAATCACGTATCCTTAAAATCACTTATAAATTTAATTGTTATCCAATTTTAAGGGTAAACAGTTTGGCGCCCACCGTGGGGCTAAGGATTATAGTGATTGCCTGGTACTAATTTTCATAACACACACCACTTTACATTTATTCTTATAAGTGTTTTTGATTCCAGGATCAGCATGTCGAACTCTCAAGCAGTACCTACACACGCCGACAATGGCTTTGGTTTTCATGGAGAAAACGACAACATAGCTGCCCCAGGGAACGAAGTGCCTTAGGTTGACCTCGAGGGAGTACCAGTTACATACCCCGTCGACATCAGTTCCCATGTTGCCCTGAATGCAAATTTGGGCGTCGACCCTGAAAATAGCATCCGCAATGATGTTCGATCAGCCGGTCAGAACACACAGGGCAACGAAGACGGTGGAATCAGCCTTCGAATAATATTCAAAATGTTGCAGGCTCAACAAGCTACAATAACACAACTCCAAAATCAGAACCATGCACCGAGTAGGGTCGAACCCGAACCATCACTGGAGGTTGTTCATAGGGCCGAACTAGTGCCGGGAAGGTCAAACGTGAATGAATCGGGGACCGACTCCACTATTATAAAAATGCTCGAGGAGCTGACCAAGCGAATCGAATCAGGGGAGAAGAAGATTAAAGAAAATGATAAAAAATGGAAACATATAACTTCCAAGATTATCAAATTCCGGGGGTACCACTGATTTTGAAGCGTTTGGATTCAAAGAAGTTCGTGCAAAAACCTTTCCCCCCGAGCACGGCTCCTAAGCCCATTCCGAAGAAATTCCGCATGCCGGAAATTCTCAAGTATAATGGAACTACCGACCCCAACGAGCATGTCACTTCTTACACATGTGTAATAAAGTGAAACGATTTAGAGGACGTTGAGATCGAGTCCGTACTGCTAATGAAATTTGGAGAAACTTTATCAAAGGGGGAGATGATATGGTACCATAATTTGCCGCCTAACTCCATCGATTCTTTTTCCATGCTCGCAGATTCCTTCGTCAAGGCATACGTCGGAGCTATAAAAGTCGAGACCAGAAAGTCGGACCTCTTCAAAGTGAAGCAGAAAGATAATGAGATGCTCAGAGAATTCGTATCTCGGTTCCAAATGGAACAGATGGATCTACCCCCGGTCGCAGATGATTGGGCCGTTCAGGCTTTCACTCAAGGGATAAACATACGAAATTCGGTGGCCTCATAACAGTTAAAGTAGAATTTGATCGAATATCCAGGTGTAACTTGGGCCGATGTGCATAATCGGTACCAGTCAAAAATCAGGATCGAGGATGACTAGTTGGGGGCTCCTACTGGGTCCGTTTATCCAAACAGGCCCGTCGGCAGAATTCAAAGGGATATTGTCCGAGAACCACGATCGAATAGAGATCGATATCAGCTATACAGTGGAGATTGGAGAAACAACGGGCCTGGACGCAACCCCATTCGAAGTGATAGAAGAAATGATCGATGACAGAGCTCCTGAGGGCTCATGAGTAAGAGTGGTTTCGACAGGAACGTCGAACCCAAAAAAGCACCTCAACTATCGAAGTACAACTTCAATATCGATGTGTCAGCTATTGTATTAGCCATCAGATGCATCAAAGACACCAGGTGGCCTCGACCTCAACAGACTGATCCGGCCCAGAGAAATCCTAATCAAATGTTCAAGTATCATGTCACCCATGGCCATAGAATAGAAGATTGCAGACAGTTGAGCGAGGAGGTAGCCCGTTTGTTTAACGAGGGGCATCTTCGAGAATTCTTGAGCGACCAGGCTAAGAACTACTTCAAAGACAGGGATGCAAACAGGAAAAATGAACAAGAAGTGCCACAACACATAATTCACATGATCGTTGGTGGACTCGACATTCCATAGGGACCCATATTCAAGCGCACCAAGGTGTCGATCACGAGGGAAAAGCGAACTTGGGATTATGTATCGGAAGAGACCTTGTCTTTCAATGACGAGGATACAGAGGGGATCTCACAACCCCACAACGACACACTGGTAATATCTGTCCTTATGAATAAACTTTAAGTTAAACGTGTTTTTATTGATCCAGGTATCTCAACCAACATCGTTTGATCGAGAGTCGTAGAACAGCTCGGCCTACAGGATCAAATTGTTCCCGCAACTCGAGTTCTTAACGGTTTTAACATGGCAAGCGAAACCACCAAAGGGGAAATTACTTTTCCAGTAAATGTGGTCGGGACCATGCAGGAAATAAAGTTCCATGTGATCGAGGGTGACATAAGGTACAACGCCCTGCTCGAAAGGCCTTGGATCCATAATACGAGGGCAGTACCCTCAACCCTACACCAAGTTCTGAAGTTCCCGACAATAGAGGGAGTCAAAGCGGTGTACGGGGAGCAACCCACCGCCAAGGAGATGTTTGCAGTCGACGAAGTAATACCGGTATCGACACTCTCATCCGCAAAGGGATCAGATTAAAAGGGAAAACAAGAGGCCAAATAGCAACCACAGATACTAGCCTCAACCCAATCAGAGAAGCAGCGATAGACGAGGACGATGACTATTGGATCCCTCGATCCTCATAATTTCCGATGATTTTATCGCCACCATATCAATAGTCAAAGAGTTGGAACAAGTCATACTGATCGAGTACCTGTCCGAACGAAAAGTATTCCTAGGCACGGGGTTAAATCCCGAGCTCAGGAAAAAACTTATTCAACTCCTTTTAGATAACATGGATTGCTTTGCTTGGTCCCATCTCGATATGACAGGGATCCTACCCGAAATCATTACCCATCGATTAAGCCTGGACCCGAATTTCCATCTGGTAAAGCAAAAAAGAAGGCTCCAGTCCAAAGTTAAGCATGAATTCATCAAGGAAGAGGTAAGAAAACTTCTCAAAATAGGGTCCATTCAGGAAGTAAAATATCTCGAATGGTTAGCAAACGTAGTGGTAGTCCCTAAGAAGGGAAATAAACTTCGAATGTGTGTAGATTATAAAAATTTGAACAAAGCATGCCCCAAAGATTCTTTCTCTTTGCCTAATATTGATCGTATGATCAATGACACGGCTGGCCATGAGATTCTCAATTTTCTTGATGCCTACTTCGGGAACAACCAAATACAGATGAACCTGGAGGATCAGGAAAAGACCTCGTTTATCACTAAATATCGCACCTACTGTTATAATGTAATGCTGTTCGGATTAAAAAATGCTGGTGCAACTTATCAACTCCTAGTAAACCGAATGTTCGAAGAACAAATAGGAAAATCAATGGAAGTTTATATGGATGACATGTTAGTTAAGTCGCTGCGAGCAGAGGACCATTTGAAAATCAATGGAAGTTTATATAGATGACATATTAGTTAAGTCACTGCGAGCAGAGGACCATTCAAAACACTTACCGGAGACTTTCGATATACTGAGGAAGTACAATATGAAGCTCAACCTAGAAAAGTGTGCGTTCGGGGTCGGCTCAGGAAAGTTTCTTGGCTTCATGGTATCCAATCGGGGAATCGAGATCAACCCCAATAAAATCAAAGGTATCTAGGATATCACACTCGTATATAATGTAAAGGTCGTACAAAGGCTAACGGGGCGCATAGCTGCCCTAGGGCGATTCATTTCGAGACCCTCAGATAGGAGTCACCGATTCTTCACGCTACTTAAGATGAAGAGTGGATTTGCATGGACTACGGAATACCAACATGCCTTGGAGGAGCTAAAGCGATATTTATCGAGCCCGCTGCTACTTCACATCGTGAAAGAGGACGAGAAACACAACTTGTACTTGGCAGTCTCGGAAATAGCAGTAAGCGGAGTCCTACTGAGAAGAACAAGGTACGCAATTCCCTGTCTATTATGTTAGTCGGACCTTAGGTGAAGCCGAAATGAGATATCCACACTTAGAAAAATTAGCGCTTGCTTTAATAAGAGCCTCTAGGAAATTAAAACCATATTTTCAATGTCATCCGATATGTGTTGTAATAACTTATCCATTTTGAAATATTTTGCACAAATCCGAGCTTTCGGGTCGGTTGACCAAATGGGCTGTAGAGATCAGTGGGTATGATATTGAATATCGACCCTGAACCGCCATCAAGTCTCAAATCTTGACGGACTTCGTGTTGAAAGAGAAATGTTAATAAAATCAGGTACGTCCTCGGGAGTCTGGACCCTCTTTACGGACAGAGCTTCGAACTCGAAGGGGCCCGGACTGGGTATCGTACTAAAACCACCCACGGGTAATGTAGTCAGACAATCTATCAGGACTTCAAAATTAACTAACATTGAGGCTGAGTATGAGGCCATGATTGCAGGTCTCGAGTTGGCTAAAAGCTTGGGAGCGGAGGTCATCGAGGCCAGGTCTGATTCCTTTCTCGTGGTAAACCAAGTTAACAGAACTTTCGAAGTCCGAGAAGATCGGATACAAAGGTACTTGGACAAACTACAGGTAACTTTACATCGATTCAAGGAATGGACCTTGCAATACATACCTCAAGAACAGAACAACGAGGCCGACGCTCTTGCAAACTTAGGTTCATCGATCAAAGTTGACGAACTCAACTCGGGGACTGTCGTACAACTCATAAGATCGGTGAAGGAAGAAGGTCACGCCGAGATTAACTCTACAAGTTTGACATGGTATTGGAGAAACAAGTACATAGAGTACTTAAAGAACGAGAAACTTCCATCTGATCCAAAGGAGTCGAGAGCTCTACGTACAAAAGCAACACAGTTCACTTTGTCCGAAGATGGAACGCTATTTAGAAGGATATTCGATGGACCATTGGCAATATGTTTGGGACCGGGAGACACCGAATATGACCTACGAGAAATTCATGAGGGCTCTTGTGGAAATCATTCTGGTGCCAAATCGTTGGTCCACAAAGTAATCAGAGCAGGATATTATTGGATCGACATGGAGAAAGAATCAAAGGAATTCGTTCGAAGATGCGACATATGCCAAAGGTATGCGCCAATGATTCACCAGCCCGGAGAGAAGCTCCATTTGGTCTTATCCCCATGGCCATTCATGAAATGGGGAATGGACATCGTCGGCCCTCTCCCATCAGCCCCAGGTAAAGCTCAGTTTATTTTATTTATGACTGATTATTTTTCTAAGTGGGTTGAAGTACAGGCTTTCGAGAAAGTCAAAGAAAAAGAAGTCATAGACTTCATTTGGCACCACTTTATATGTCGATTTGGGATGCCTTCCGAGATGGTATGTGATAATGGAAAGCGATTCATCAGCAGCAACGTGACTAAATTTCTCGAGGATCACAAGATCAAAAGAATCCTATTGACACCTTATCAACCCAGTGGGAACGGACAAGCCGAATCGACCAACAAAACCATCATTCATAATCTTAAAAAGATATTGACCGATGCCAAAAGACAGTGGAGAGAGATACTGCCCGAGGTTCTCGGGGAATACCACACAACTTCAAAGTCTAGTACAGGAGCACCGCCGTTCTCGTTAGTCTATGGTGCCGAAGCTCTTATCCTGGTCGAGGTCGGAGAACCTAGTATCAGGTTCCGATATGCAACAGAAAAATCAAATAATGAGGCCATAAATACGAGCCTAGAATTGTTGGATGAAAGACGCAAAGCCACCCTCGTCCGATTTGCCGCACAAAAATAGCAGATCGAAAGGGACTACAATCGAAGAGCCAATCTTCGGCATTTTAACATCCGGGACTTGGTTATAAGAAAAGTCACCCTCAACACCCAAAATCTGAATGAAGGAAAACTGGGTCCGAACTGGGAAGGACCGTACTAGGTTCTCGAAATCACCGAAAAAGGATCCTTCAAGATCGGCACGACGAACGGCGAACAACTACCGAGCAATTGGAACGTATCACTCCTAAAATGATACTACTGCTAAGGTACGACCCCTTCCATTTTCATTTATATTTTAAGCTAACTCTTGCAGGTGTTTGACCAGAAAAAATGATGGGTTCTTCGACACGAAGTCTTTAGTTCTTAAAGCACGCGTTGCACTCTTTTTCCCTTAGACCGATTTTGTCCCAAATGAATTTTCCGGCAAGGTTTTTAATGAGGCAACCATTGATTGTGCTAACTTAGAACAATTCAACAGTATACGAGGCTTCTTTGCAATCAACCTCGAATACCGGGGGCATTTCCCTCGAATGTCAACTTTGTTGCGAGGAAATTACTTCATAGCAGCAGGGTCTTGATAGGTTAAATTTGTAAGGGCCGAACGGTCAAATGAACTGTGCCCACGTAGGTTTCTCGAGCCCTAACACAAAACATGTATGCATGTATAATCATTTATAAAGAGAAGTATTTTTCCTTACTGATACCTCTTGCCTTAGAAAAGTTTTCTACTTTACAGTTTCGCGCTCTCGAACTGCTATGGAAACAGGCTTAAGGGTCGATCATAAACAGAGTTTGAATAATTACCCCCATACTCGGGGACTGCCGTCCGAAAAATAAACGAGATCGAATTATTAAAGCTTCGAGGTTATAAGACCTTTTGGCAACCCTCAATTTGTAAAAGCCACGGCCACCCCACTCGAGACTAAAACTTTGGGAAAGCTTGAAGTAAAAAGGGAAAATAATCGCAATGGGAAAATCCCGAACTAAGAGGCTACGGCCGAATTAACACGGTTCGGAGATGTCCGAATTCCGTAACGAAACATGCCTTCAAATTCTTTCATAAACCGGTTAAAAAGGCTACCCCGACAAAATCATAAAAGGCTTCGATAATATCAGGCCTAAAAATTTCTAATGAGTACTAAATGGTTCGAACTCTCGATCAATTCCTTATTTTATGCTAAGTCATTACAAGTATTGTAAATACAAACGATAAAAAACTTATTTCAAGTTGAGAAGGGGAGAAAGCCATAAAACAATCTTTTTACTAACGCCAAATCGGCCTAATACAAAAAGTACAAAGCCTAAGGGCAGTTTTTACTTTGAGTTCAAGAGTCCATCCTCGCTCAAAAACCTAAGGGTTACCTTACTTCATGTTCCAGCAAGCACTCGCTCGATCATAAAGCCTAAGGGCTATAATGGTTCAGTTTCAATTAAATTGTTTAAACCCCGAATCTTAGAATACAACTTCATAATTATATAAGACAAAAGGGAAGAAAGTTCTTATATATATGTCAAAATTCATTTACAAGGGCAGCATGGCCCGATCAAAATTCTTTACAAACGGCCTGAAAATTGCCCCAAAGAAAAGGTAAATATAGAAGAAAAGAGAAAAAAAATACTAAGTCCTATGGAGCTTGGTCTTCGTTGGAAGCAGAGTCCCCGTCCTCGAGATCTTCTTCTTCTTGCTCATCGGAGTCATCCTCGGGGAAGGCCAACTTCCGAGCCTGGTGTTCTTCTGCTCGGGCGTTATCAACGTCGACCGCAATATTGAAATCTTGGGCTTGAGCATCTTCGAGGGCCTCCCTCCGAGCTTGCCACTTCGCGTGATCGATCATGCTCCTAGCTTTGGGTGGATGGCCTCGACATCAACTTTGAGCTGGGCGACCTTTTCATCGTCCTGGATGTCGGCCTTGACCGCCTCAGATTTAGCCTCCTCGAGTTTGCTGGTGGCCGAATCCAGCTTAGACTGGAGCTCCCTGATCTTCTCGGTTTACACAGAGTTCTTCTCTTTTTCAGCTCGAAGCTGAGTCTTAGCCGACTCCAATTGAGCCTGAACGATATCTTTCATAGCAGCTAAGACGTCCATGCTCACTTTAAAAATATCGGCCTCGGCCCGAACGTCATCCACTTGCTTGCTGAGTTGGTCGATTTGCTCGAGCCTCTGTCAGATCTATAGAATTGGATCATTAGTTGTTATCTCTAACTCATCATCACTATTGTGGAGCATTTGGAATACCTGTTCAGCCATGTCGATATGCTCCTCCCCAACTGCGACCAGATCGGCCTGGAGTCTTTCACTGAGGAGCCAGTAAGTATCGTTCTTCTCGCTAAGTCTCTAAACCTCGGCCTTATGCTCCTATCGGACTCTGATAAAGGCTTCATGGTGCAACACCGAAGCCTACACAAGAAAAAGAAGAGGTGTTAAGAACAATCTACAAGTACAAAGAAAATGCAAAATAAAGTCTGAAGGTTACCCTATTTAGTGCATATTGGGCCTCGTTGAACAAGCACGTGACTCCCACGACATCTATCACCGCTGGTCTTCTTCGGTCATCAGGCCCCTCAGATAGCTGGAAATCCTGATCGGGGGGGGGGGGGAGGGGGAACTCGAGCATCCTTAGGGACGATCAATACTAAATGCCATTTGTGATTGGGATTGGCACTTGGAGCTGGAAATTGATCTACCAGCTTCGAGCTTGGTGGGGACCCAGTCGCCCCCGACGATGGTATCTTCCTCGGGACCGATAGATCGCTAAAACTGGGGATCTCTCGACCACCCCAGGTTCGACCCTAGGAACCTCTTCCGATGCTTGGGGGATCTTTCTTTGGGACTCTAATTCTCCCGTCTTCGTCGGAGACGGAGTGACTTCTGGTTCGGGAACCTCGGCCGAAGTCCCTTTATTGATTGCCTTCGGTTCGGAGGACTTATGTACCGGAACCCGCGGGCGAGTCACCAGCCCAACATCTTTTTCTTCTTGCTCCTCATCCTCGGACTCGTCCATTAACCAATGGACCGATTCCATAGACAAGGCGTTGACTTTTTCTTTAGGCTTGCGAGTTTTCCTCACCGGCCTCTTATTTTCCGAGCCCAACGAACTCGAGGCCCTTTTTCTTGTTTTCTCCTTAACCGGCTCTAGAGCTGGTGGTTGAGGGAGGACATCTTCATCATCAGAAAGAGTCCTCATCGGGACATCCTTCCCAAGATCTACGAATAAAAGGAAAGTTAGTTAGTTTAAGAAAGACTGAAAGGGTTAACAAGTAAGAAGCAAAATCTTACCATGGTTACGAGCCTCCCATCAACCTTTAGAAAGCTCCATCCAAGCCCGTTCAGAGTAGGGCCTTCGAGACACTAGACTTTTGAACCACCTTTTTAATTCCGGGACTGGGTCTGGCATTTGGGCCACAACTGCAATAACAAAATAAAAGTAAGCAGAGATTGAAGGAAGTAAGGATGGTAAAACAAGTACTCAAAGCAGAATCACTGACGATTAAAGTTCCACCTCTCTGGGAACGACATATCATGGGCAAGGATCGGGTCCGATGTCCTTATTCGGACAAATCGGCCCATCCAACCTCGATCGCGGGTCTCGTCAAGACTGGAGAACGGGGCTTTTCTAGCTCGACGTGAAAGCTTAATTAGTCCTTGATAGATCCGAGGACTGTAGAGACGTATTAGATGATCGAGGGTAAATGAGCAACCCTCAATTTTGCTGGAAAAGAAGCGGAGGAGGACGACGATCCTCCAAAACGAGGGGTGAATCTAGCCTAGGGTAACATTGTACCTCTTGAAAAAGGCAATTATTACGGGGTCTAGAGGGATAAACGTAAACGGGAAAGTATAAACACTTAGATACCCCTCTACGTATGTGGTGATCGATTCCTCAGGAGAGGGAACGACCACGTCCTTTTTCACCCAGTTGCACTCCTCTTTAACTTTGTTGAGGAGGCCCTCGATGATGGTACAGATGTACCTCGACATCGGTTCGCACCGGCCCTTCACCGGGGGGGTCTTCTCTATTTTGAAGTCGGCAACCGTCGGACACCCGGTCAGAACATATTCCTCAGGGCGGGACTCCGCTCCGGCTGCATCACTGACATAGCGAGATGAAAACGGAGTTTCTTTTTATGGCACTGTTTTAGAAGTCTTAGCCATTTGTGAAAAGTAGAAAGTGGAGGAATTGACTAAAGTCCACAAAACATAGGTATGAAAAATGAGAAGCGATACTTCCTTGAGAGAAAAAGCAGAGAAGAAGATGGTTGTAAATGTTTGAATAAAAGAAGAATCGAAGTTTTATAGGTTGAAGGCGACAGTTTAAAGCCGCCTAGTGGCCGACCAACGTCTGACAGGCATTTAATGCCTTGGTTACTGAATCGACGGGACGTTTTGATATTTAGGTCATGATCGAGCTATTCAATGATGTCATCAGTCGAAAAGATAAAGCTCGAGAATTCATGTCGTTTCTCATCATCTTATTTTTGAGAAACGAGGGGACTATCTGTATACAGTAAAAATCGGGCTCGCCCGATTTTGTATGGTTAATCGAGACTAGGATGACAGGACAAGGTTCGATCCCGTATTATATCGGATCGTGACATGAAGATACGGTACCGACCTCATAATTCGAGGACCAATTGAGATCGAGACCGGACGGAATCGAGACCGAGCGGGATAGGCATCGAGCGAGAACGAAGAAATCCTGTCGAATAACGGAAAGTCGAGATATCCGTGATTGGGTAAGGATCATGGCGGAAATCTCGGCACGTATCAAATCAAGACCGCTTATTTATCCAATCATGAGATTTCCTTATGTATTTAGAATTGTACCATGAGTAGAATTTTTCTACTATATAAAGGGGAATTCCAATCATTTTGTAATCATCATATTCACACATAACAAAGCAATACATATAATTTTCTCTCTTAAGCATTCTTATTCTGTTGTTCAGTTCATATTACTCATTAACAAACTTAGTTGGTTCGGGGGCGATCTAGCTCGAGGGCCAAAGCTGCACTTTATATTGGTTTGCTTTATTTTACAGTTAATTTTTAATATCAGCTCTTTCATATTTCTCAATTTGTGCCTCATGTATCCTTAGAACCACTTATAAATTTAATTGTTATCCGATTTTAAGGGTAAATATTGAGAAGTAAAATGTTCAAAGGAATCATATATGTTTGACTTGGAGAAGGAGATCCTTTTAATAGGGAAAAAGCATTCTTTTAAGTTACCTTGATAGGTGGACTAAGAGCTGCTTTGATGTTGGATGCTATTGCATTACTATAACATTAATATGGAAAATCTAAGAATTATCTCTTTCTTTACTTGAGAGAGGTAGTGGACTCTCGATATGCATGTATATCCCGTAGAATCGGTCTTATTCACCACATCACGTATAACATAAATCAAATCAATTAAGTAAAAGCTCATTGTATACGGTCAAAATTAAGCTTGCCCGATTTTATATGGTTAATCGAGACCAGGATGGCATGTCATGATTCGGTCCCGTGTTATATCAAATCGTAACATGAAGATACATTACAAAGCTCGTAATTCGAGGATCAATTGAGATCGAGACCGAACGGGATAGGCATCGATCGAGACCGAAGAAAGTCCGTTGAGTCAAATAACAGAAAGCCGGGATATCCGTGGTCGGGAAAGGATCGTGAGGGAAATCTCGGTACGTATCAAATCAAGACCGATTAATTAGCCAATCATGGGATTTCCTTCTGTATTTACAATTGTACCATAAGTAGAATACGTCTACTATATAAAGGAGAATTCCAATCATTTTGTAATCATCATATTCACACATAACAAAGCAATACATATCATTTTCTCTCTTAAGCATTCTTATTCTACTGTTCAGTTCATATTACTCAATAACATACTTGGTTGGTTCGAGGGCGATCTAGCTTGAGGGCTAAAGCTACACTTTATATTTGTTTACTTTATTTTATAGTTAATTTCTAATATCAGCTTTCATATTTCTCAATTTGTGCCAAGTGAAATCACGTATCCTTAAAACCACTTATAAATTTAATTATTATCTAATTTTAAGGGTAAACAGTTTGGAACCCTCAGTGGGGCTAAGGATAATAGTGATTACCTGGTACTAATTTTCATAACACACACTGCTTTACACTTGTTCTTGTAAGAATCTTTAATTTCAGGATCAACATGTCGAACTCTCAAGCAGTACCCATACAAGCCGATAGTGGCCTTGGTTTTCATGGAGAAAATGATAACATAGCCTCCATAGGGAACGAAGTGCCTCAGGTTGACCTCGAGGAAGTACTAGTTGCAGACCCTGTCGACGTCAGTTCCCATGTTGCCCTGAATTCAAATTTGGGCATCGACCCCGAAAATAGCGTCCGCAGAGACGTTCGTTCTGCCGGTCAGAACACATAGGGCGGTGAAGATGGCGGAATCAGCCTTTGAGTAATATTCAAAATGTTGCAGGCTCAACAAGCTGCAATAGCACAACTTCAAAATCATAACCATGCACCGAGTAGCGTCGAACCCGAGCCATCAGTGGAAGTTGTTCACAGGGCTGAACTAATGCCGGGAAGGTCAAGCGTGAATGCATCGGGGCCGACCCCACTATAATGAAAACGCTTGAGGAGTTGAGAAAACGAATCAAATCAGGGGAGAAGAATATTGAAGCAAATTATACAAAGTGGAAACATATAACTCCTGAGTTGATCAAATTCCGGGGGCACCACCGATTTTGAAGTGTTTGGATTCAAAGAAGTTCTTGCAAAAGCCTTTCCTCTCGAGCGTGACTCCTAAGCCCATTCCAAAGAAATTCCTCATGCTAGAATTTCCCAAGTATAATGGAACTACCGACCCCAACTAGCATTTCACTTCTTACACATGCGCAATAAAGGGGAACAATTTAGAGGACGATGAGATCGAGTCCGTACTGCTGAAGAAATTTGGAGAAACTTTATCAAAGGGGGCAATGCTATGGCACCATAATTTGCCTCCTAACTCCATTGATTCTTTTTCCATGCTCGCAGATTCCTTCGTTAAGGCACATGCCAGAGCCATAAAAGTCGAGACCAGAAAGTCGGACCACTTCAAAGTGAAGCAGAAAGATAACGAGATACTTAGAGAATTCGTATCTTGGTTCCAAATGGAACGGATGGATCTACCCCCGGTTGCAGATGATTGGGACGTTCAGGCCTTTACTCAAGGGCTAAACATACAAAGTTCGATGTGCATAATCGATGCCAGTCAAAAATCAGGGTCGAGATGACCAGTTGGGGGCTCCTTCCGGGTCCGTTTATCCAAATAGGACCATCGACAGAGTTAAAATGGATATTGACCGGGAACCACGGTCAAATAGAGATCGATATCAGCCATACAGTGGAGATCGGAGAAACAACGGGCCTGGACGCAACCCCATTCGAATTGATCGAAGAAATGATCGAGGACAGAGCTCTAAAGGGATCATGAATAAGAGCGGTTTCGACAGGAACGTCGAACCCAAAGAAACACCTCGACTATCGGAGTAAAACTTCAACATCGATGTGTCAGCTATTGTATCAGCCATCTGATGCCTCAAAGGGAAAACAAGAGGCCAAATAGCAACCACAGATACCAGCCTCGACCCAATCGGAGAAGCATGGGACAGACAAAGACGGTGACTATTGGATCCCCCGATCCTCATAATTCCCGACGATTCTGACGCCACCCTATCGATGGTCAAAGAGCCGGAACAAGTCATACTGATCGAGTACCTGCCCAAACGAAAGGTATACATGGGCACAGGATTAATTCCTGAGCTCAGGAAAAAACTTATTCAATTCTTTTTAGATAACATGAATTGCTTTGCTTGGTCCCATCTCGATATGACAGGGATCCCATTGGAAATCACTACCCATCGATTAAGCATGGACCCAAAGTTCCCAGTCTGAGCAAAGCAAAAAAGAAGGCCCTAGTCCGAGGTTAAGCATCAATTCATCAAGGACGAGGTAACCAAACTTCTCAAAATAGGGTCCATTCGGGAATTAAAATATCCCGAATGGTTAGAAAACGTAGTGGTAGTCCCTAAAAAGGGAAATAAACTTAGAATGTGCGTAGATTATAAAGATTTGAACAAAGCATGCCCTAAGGATTCCTTTCCTTTCCCTAATATCGATCGTATGAACATTGTCACGGTCGGCCACGAGATTCTCAGTTTTCTCGATGCCTATTCCGGGTACAACCAAATACAGATGAACTCGGAGGATCAGGAAAATACCTCGTTTATCACTAAATATGGCACCTACAGTTATAATGTAATGTCGTTCAGACAAAAAAATTTTGGTGCAACTTATCAACGCCTAGTAAACTGAATGTTCGAAGAACAAATAGGAAAATCAATGGAAGTTTATATTGATGATATGTTAGTCAAGTCCTTGCGAGCAAAGGACCATTTAAAACACTTGCAGGAGACTTTCGATATACTGAGGAAGTATAATATGAAGCTCAACCCAGAAAAGTGTGCGTTCGGGGTCAGCTCGGGCAAGTTTCTTGGCTTCATGGTATCCAATCGGAGAATCGAGATAAACCCCGATAAAATCAAAGCTATCGAGGATATCATGGTCATAGATAATGTAAAGTCCGTACAAAGGCTAACGAGGCGCATAGATGCCCTAGGGCGATTCATTTCGAGGTCCTTAGATAGGAGTCACCGATTCTTCTCGCTGCATAAGAAGAAGAGTAGCTTTGCATGGACTCCGGAATTCCAACAGGCCTTAGAGGAACTAAAGAGATATTTATCGAACCCTCCGCTACTTCACACCCCGAAAGAGGATGAGCAACTCTACTTATACTTGGCAGTCTCAGAAATAACGGTAAGTGGAGTCCTAGTCCGAGAAGAACAAAGTATGCAATTCCCTGTCTATTATGTTAGTCGGAACTTAGGTGAGCCCGAAACCAGATATCCATACTTCAAAATATTAGTGCTTGCTTTAATAAACGCCTGTAGGAAATTAAAATTATATTTTCAATGTCATCCAATATGTGTTGTAACAACTTATCCACTTCGAAATATTTTGCACAAACCCAAGCTTTTGGGTCGGTTGGCTAAATGGACCATAGAAATTAGTGGGTACAATATCGAATATCGACCTCGAACCGCCATCAAGTCTCAAATCTTGGCAGACTTCATGGCCGACTTGACGCCGGCCTCGTACCCGAGGTTGAAAGAGAAATGTTAATAAAATCAGGTACATCCTCGGGAGTCTGGACCCTCTTTATGGGCGGTGCTTCGAACGCGAAGGGGTTCGGGCTGGATATCGTACTAAAACCACCCGCGGGTAATGTAGTTAGACATTCGATCAGGACTTCGAAATTAACTAACAATGAGGCCGAGTATGAGGCCATGATTACAGGTCTCAAGTTGGATAAAAGCTTGGGAGCAGAGGTCATCGAGGCCAAGTGTGATTCCCTCCTCTTGGTAAACCAAGTCAACAAGACTTTCGAAGTCCGAGAAGACCGAATGTAGGGGTACTTGGATAAATTACAGGTAACTCTACATCAATTCAAAGAATGGACCTTGCAACATGTACCTCGAGAATAGAACAGCGAGGTGGATGCTCTTGTAAACTTAGGTTCATCGGTCGAAGATGACGAGATCAACTCGGGGACTGTCATACAACTCATGAGATCGGTTATCGAAGAAGGTCACACCGAGATTAACTCCACAAGTTTGACCTGGGATTGGAGAAAAAAGTACATAAAGTACTTAAAGAACGGGAAACTTCCATCAGATCCGAAGGAGTCGAGAGCTCTACGTAGAAAAGCAGTACGATTCACTTTTTTTGAAGATGGAACACTGTTTAGAAGGTTGTTTGATGGACCGTTGGCAATATGTTTGGGACCGGGAGACACCGAATACGTTCTACGGGAAATTCACGAGGGCACTTGTGGAAATCATTCCGGTGCCGAATCGTTGGTCCACAAAGTAATCGGAGCAGGGTACTTATTGGATCGACATGGAGAAAGATTCAAAGGAATTCGTTTGAAAATGCAACAAATGCCAAAGGTATGAGCCAATGATTCACCAGGCCGGAGAGCAGCTCCATTCAGTCTTATTCCCATGGCCGTTCATGAAATGGGGAATGGACATCGTCGGCCCTCTCCCATCGGCCCTAGGTAAAGCTTAGTTTATTTTTTTTATGACTGATTATTTTTCTAAATGGGTTGAAGCACATGCTTTCGAGAAAGTCAAAGAAAAAGAAGTCATAGACTTAATTTGGGACCACATTATATGTCGATTCGGGATGCCTTCCGAGATTGTATGTGATAATAAAAAGCAATTCATCGGCCACAAAGTGACTAAATTTCTCAAGGATCACAAGATCAAAAGAATCCTATCGACACCTTACCATCCCAGCGGGAATGGACAAGCCGTATCGACCAACAAAACCATCATTCAGAATCTTAAGAGGAGATTGGTCGACGCCAAAGGAAAGTGGAGAGAGATACTGCCCGAGGTCCTTTGGGCGTACCACACAACGTCGAAGTCTAGTACAAGAGCAATGTCATTCTCTTTAGTCTATAGCGCCGAAGCTCTTATCCCAGTCGAGGTCGGAGAACCTAGCATCAGGTTCCGATATGCAACAGAAGAATCAAATAACGAGGTCATGAATACAAGCCTAGAATTGTTGGATGAAAGACGCGAAGCCGCCCTCATCTGATTGGACGCAGAAAAATAGCCGATCGAAAGGTATTAGAATCGACGAACCAATCTTCGGCATTTTAACATCGGGGACTTGGTTCTAAGAAAAGTCACCCTCAACACCCGAAATCTGAATGAAGGAAAACTGGGTCTGAACTAGGAGGGACCGTACCAGGTTCTCGAAATCACCGGAAAGGGATCCTACAAGCTCGACATGATGATCGACGAACAACTACTGAGCAATTGGAATGTATCACTCCTAAAACGATACTACTGCTAAGGTACGACCCCTTCCAGTTTCATTTACATTTTAAACTAACTCTTGCAGGTGTTCGATCAGAAACAACGATGGCTTCTTCGACACGAAGTCATTAGGTCTGAAAGAATGCATTGCACTTTTTCCCCTTAGATCGGTTTTGTCCCAAATGGGTTTTCCGGCGAGGTTTTTAATGAGGCAACCATTAGTCGTGCTAACTTAGAACAATTCAATAGTATCCGAGGCTTCTGTATAATCAACCTCCAATACTAGGGGCATTACCCTCGGATGTCAACTTTATTGCGAGATAATTACTTCATAGCAGCAAGGTCTCGATAGGTGAAATTTGTAAGGGTCAAACGAACTGTGCCCGCGTAGGTTGCTCGAGCCCTAGTACAAAACATGTACGCATGTATAATCATTTATAAAGAGACGTATTTTTTCTTGCCGATATAACATGATGCCTTAGAAAATGTTTTCTACTTTACTAACTCATACCCTCGATCTATTATGTAAACAGTCTTAAGGGCCGATCATAACCAAAGTTCGGACAATTCCCCCACACTCGGGGACTGCCATCCAAAAAGTAAATTTATTAAAACTTCGAGATCATAAGAATTTTTAGGCAACCCTCAATGTTTATGGGCCACACGGCACCCCACTCGGGGACTTAAACTTTGAGCCAACTCGAAGTAAAATGGAAAAATATGCCCAATGGGCAAATATCTAACTAAGAGGCTACGTCCGAATTAACACGGTTTAGAGACGTCTCAATTTCGTAATTAAACAGGCCTTCGAATTCTTTCATAAACAGGTTAAATAGCTACCTCTGGCAAAATCATAAAGGCTTCGATAATATCAGGCCTCGAAAACTCTAATGAGTACTAAATTACTTGAACTCTCGATCAATTCCTTATTTTATGCTAAGGCATTGCAATTGTTTTAAATACAAAAGATAAAAAATGTTTTTCAAGCTGAGAAGGAGAGAAAGCCAAAAAACAATATTTTTACTAAGGCCATATCGGTCTAATACAAAAAGTACAAACCCTAAGGGCTGTTTTTACATTGAGTTAAGAGACTATCCTCTCTCAAAAACCTAAGGGTTACCTTACTTCGGGTTCGAGCAAGTACTCGCTCCATCATAAAGCCTAAGGGCTATAATGGTTCGGTTTTCATCAAATTGTTTAAACCTCGAATCTTAGAATACAACTTCATAAGGCAGAAAGATCTTATATATATATGACAAAAATCATTTCCAAGGGTAGTATGGCCCGATCAAAATTATTTACAACGGCCCAAAAATAGCCCCGAAGAAAAAATAAATACAGAAGAGAAGAGCAAAAAAAAATACTAAATCCTACAGAGCCTAGTCTTCTCCGGGAGCGACATCTTCATTCTCGGGGCCTTCTCCACTTTCAGACCCGCTCATGCTCTCAGAAGCATCATCATTGGGGAAGGCCAACACTTTGGCTTCGGCTTCAAACTCTTTAGCACTCTCGATCTCAGCTGTAAGATCGAAGCCACGAGCATGGATCTCCTCGTGAGTCTCCGTTTGAGACTGGCATTTAGCATGCTCGGCAACCCAATTTTTCGAGCCCGAGCAGCTTCGACAACCTCCTTTTCTCAAACTTGAACAGCTTTAGCGTCGGTTCGGTAAATGGCCATAATTGCATCAGCATCAGCCTTGGCCGTTTCGACTTCCGATTTGGCGCTGGAAGTTCTGTGACCAACTTCTCTCGATCGGAAGTTGCTGAACACAATCGTGACTGGAACTCCTCAATTTTCTTGGCTTTTACCAAGGTTTTCGATTTCATACTTTGGATATGGTTTTCAGCATAGGACAGTTGAGGTCGGACAACCTCTTTTTCTGAGGCAAGTTGATCCATGTTTTCCTTCCACGCCACGGTCTCCGCCTTCACTGCATCCACTTTCTCACGAAGTTGCCCGATTATATTGAGCTTTCGCTGGACCTGTGGGACCGAACTATTAGCCACCATGCCTGAATCACTGTCATTAACTTCTAATATTCTTCTTACCTTCTCGGCCAGATCAGTTTGTTCTTTCTGAGCCGCTTTTAGCTCAGCACGAAGGCACCCTACTTACCTTTCTCTTTGCTCACTCAGAAGCTTGAAGGCGTCTTTCTCCTTAGTGAGCCCTCAGATTTCGGCCTCATATCGGCTCAGCTCCCCTCGCGATCAGAAGAAATTTTCATGATGAAGCACCGAGGCCTACAAAAATAGAAAAGAAAAAATTATACAAAGGGAGAAAATACAAGTATGAAAGTTGACATTGAAAAAGAAAGTATGGACTTAACCGGTTTAGAGCTTGTTGAGCCTCGTTGAAAAGACAAGGTGCTCCCACCTTGTCCATCTGAGCTTGGTCTTCCTCCATGACCAAGCTTCGAAGGTAGCTAGCCACCCCTACGGGGGCAGCAAGAACCCGCGTATCTTTCCGGACCGTGAAAATGATCGTTCGCTTGCACCCGGGATCGAGGCTAGGGGATGGAAACTGGTTAGTCAGTTTAAAACTCAAGGAATCCTCACCTGAGCTCTTCCTCGGTACCTCCAAATTGCTTAGACCAGCAACATCTTCCACCCCAGCAAAATAACCACGGAAAGGATCCTCCTCTCCATGGGTTCCTTCTCCGTGAAAAGTCTTCACAGACCGAGCTTCCTGAATCATTTCCTCGGTGAATGAAGTAAACGAGGGGGAGTCTCCAATTTATATCACCCCAAGTAAATCTTTTGGGGTACTCTCTTTGTCTCGAAGTGCCTCGAGCCTGGTCTCCACTACAATATTCACCGCCCCCTCGGCGGCCCTCTCACCCTGAGGTAAGGCACATTTGGCTTAATCGGCTCGAGGACTTCGACCGAATCTTCTCCTTGGATTCTATCAAGTCGGGGTAGAATACTTTCAGCCTCCACCGGCCCAGTGACCCTTTGAGTCTCGGTATTAGCTCGTGCACGGGCCACTAGCCCAGAACCATCTTCTCTTTCTTCTTCTTCTTCTTCTTCTTCTTCTTCTTCTTCTTCTTCTTCTTCTTCTTCTTCTTCTTCTTCTTCTTCTTCTTCTTCTTCTTCTTCTTCTTCTTCTTCCTCCTCCTCCTCCTCCGACTGACTCCACGGTCAGGGGGATAAGTTCTTCTTGGGCTTGCGAGCCGCTTCCTTTTTGGGTTCTTGCCCCTCGGAGGTCGAGGCCCTCTTCCTTTTGCTCTCCTTCGCCTGCTTCGAAATAGGTGATGAGGATTCTTCTTTACCGGACGGGGGCCTCATTGTCGCATCCTTCCCGAGACCTACAAAAGAAGAAACTAAGTAAGCTCAGAAAAATATTTAAGCTATGACCAAATTATTAAGACGGGAAGAAGGCTTACCGTGATTACTGGCCTCCCATCAGCCCTTTGACAAATCGCGTCATGCGCTCTCAGCGTGTGTTGACTTCAATACTAGGCTCCTGACCCAGTTCTCGAGATGGGGAACTGCACCCGGCATCCAGGCAACGACTGCATCAAATGAAACACCAATAAGAAAGGATGAAAAAGTGAAAATAATAATCAGAATTCGAAGATGGAGGTAGACTTACATTTCATATTCCATTTCTCCGAAAATGGCATACTCTCAGCCGGTATTAGGTTAGTGGTCTTCACTCAATCAAATCAGCCCATCCAACCCCAGTCCTTGTCTTTGTCTATGCTCGAGAAAGGCGCCTTGGTGGCCGGACATTGAATCTTTATCATCCCACCTCAATAGAGTCGAGGGCTATATAGTCTTATGAGATGGCCGAGGGTGAAAGGAAGCCTATCGATTTTGCTCACGAAGAAACGGAGCAGTATCACAATCCTCTAGAAAGAGGGGTGAATTTGGCCGAGGGTCACTTGATATTTCTTGCATAAATCCATGATGAGCGGATCGAGGGGATCCAACGTGAATGAGTAAGAGTAAACACATAGGAACCCATCCACGTGGGTGGTGATCGCTTCTCCCGGTGCCAGCACCACCACCTCCTTGTTTACCCAGTAGCAATCTTTCTTTACCTGGTCGACGAGGCTTTAGGGTATCGAGCATATGTATCTCGATACTGGTTCGCATCGACCAGGAACCGATGAGGTTTTCTCGACATCGAAGTCGGAGCTGACGACACACACCCCGGGGATGAACTCCTCAGGGCGTGGCTCCGCCACTTTTTTCTCGTCGGCCGATACGAGAAAGTGTTTTCTTTCTGCGGAACGGTTTCCGATGTTTTGGCCATATAGTTTTTATGGATGCAGAAGAATAGAGATTGGAGTATTTGATGTTTTAGGAAGAAACAAGCAAAGAATTTCAAAGACCTGAAGATAAGGAGCTTTGAAGAATGCAAAATACTATGAAGATTGGAATAAAAGAGATTGAAAGTAAAGTTTGAAAGAGTGGAGAATTTGGGGTATTTATTGGTTTCACGGCGACGGTTCAAAGCCGGTTGTGGCCAACCATCGACTGACGCGCATCGAATGCCTAGGGAACTAAACTGACGGAATGTTTCGGTCTCCTCTGCCGCTTATGTCATGACGTTTACGTCATGGTGAACCAAGGTAAAGTTCGAGGACTCAATTCGTTTCTTGTCATTACCCTCCAAACAACGAGGGGACTATCTGTATACGGTCAAAATCGAGCTCGCCTAATTTCGTATAGTTAATCGAGACCAGGATGGAATGCCAAAGTTCGGTCCCATGTTATATCAAATCGTAACATGAAGATACATTACCAAGCTCGTAATTCGACGATCAATTGAGATTGAGACCAGCTGAGGTCGAGACCGAACGGGGTAGGCATCGAGGAGATCGAATAAATCCCGCTGAGTCGAATAACGGAAAGTCGGGATATCTGTGATCGGGCAAGGATCGTGGTGGAAATCTCGACACATATCAAGTCAAGACCGATATCATGGGATTTCCTTCTGTATTTAGAATTGTACCATAAGTAGAATTCCTCTACTATATAAAGGGGGTTTCTAACCATTTTGTAATCATCATATTCACGCATAACAAAGCAATACATAGCATTTTCTCTCTTAAGCATTCTTATTCTGCTGTTTAGTTCATATTACTCAATAACAAACTTAGTTGGTTCGAGGGCGATCTAGCTCGAGGGCCAAAGCTGCACTTTATATTGGTTTGCTTTATTTTATAGTTAATTTCTAAAATCAGCTTTTATATTTCTCAATTTGTGCCAAGTGAAATCACATATCCTTAAAATCACTTATAAATTTAATTGTTATCCGATTTTAAGGGTAAACACTCACAATAATGTTAATGTGGAACTACGACCTCTTAATATAAGTCCGTTTTTACCGCGAAGAATGGTATAACTATTTCTATAAGTAATAGAATGTATGGAGTAACGATCATGTTACCAATCTTGGTCGGAAATAAAAGACACTATAAATTAGTGAGGCAAAAAATAAACATGATTTAATTAGTCGAGTACATAGAGCAAAGATAAAAGAACTAAAAGTAGGCACGAGATCACATGAGTTTTTTTTTTTTTAAAAAGGGAAAAGACAAGGGGGAAAACTTACGTGCAAAATTTTATTTTTTTGGAAAATGCATGTTTTGTTCACCCACCACAACACTAGTGGGAGCATCAACAAAATGGGCATACTAGCCATGGTCTCTGTCATCTTCAAGGCTAACCAATACCCTCTTACTTCTAACCACAAGGGAAAACACTTCTTCACAAAATAATTTAGGAGAGTAAAGATGAAGCAAGTGACGGAAAGTAAAAGGCATAGAAGCCAGGTTTGATAAGTAACGGAGGCATGCAACAGCCCTCCAAACAATGGTGCCAATCTGTCCTAGACGCACATTGAAGTATCAGCAGAATTCAATCATCACTGGATCGATAATTGGTTTAAACCCTAAAGTAAATGGGTAAATTAAACAAAGGAGTAACCAGTCTGGTATGAAGTTATTCTTTGGTTAGAACCAGGAACTAAAACTGGGAAATCTGGTTTCCAGTTACATTCTCTTCGAACAAGGGAGATAAGACCAGTGGCGATTAAGGTGGGATAAAGGTCAGCAAGATTAAGGGAAGTTATGGAAGAAACCCAATTTCTCATGGATTGACGATCAGTTGAAAAAGAAATGAGGAACAATCTCTGCAACTGTTGGTTCACGCACTGGTTCACTCGAGTCTTTATTCCTAGAGGAGGATCTAGGGGTTAAAGAAGCCCTAGGTATAGAAGAGGAAGGTATGGAAATATTGACATGAGAAGACGAACCGCTGTTAGACAACGAGCTTAAACTACTGAGTTTGCCACCTCTCCTACTTCTAGTAGGTGCAGTAGAAGGAGCGAGCTCATCAACGATAACAACCTTGCGAGGGTCAGATGTAGAAGAAGACATGGTTGTATGAAGAACTAACAAGGAATAGATACAAAAGTAAGAAGGAAGAGAATACTGTAGAAGAGGGATTTGGAGAAGCCAAAGATAAATGAAGTATTTATAAAAGGAAGGAATCATCATTGAAAGTAGGTCATTATGAAGCGTCATAATGAAAACGTCACTTTGTGACTGATGCAGCCGCAGAAAAACCCTAAAAAGCGCTGAAAAATTGAAGAATCAATCGCCAAGAGCCACGTGGCATATGCATTAAATGGATGTGACATACGTCGCATTGATTCTGAAGAAAACACAATGATACTCGAAAATTGGAGGCAAAGAATTTCCGCCATAAATACTTACCACTTCACGAATATTCAATT
The DNA here is from genome assembly GCF_000715075.1 of Nicotiana tabacum. Classification (NCBI taxonomy): domain Eukaryota; kingdom Viridiplantae; phylum Streptophyta; class Magnoliopsida; order Solanales; family Solanaceae; genus Nicotiana; species Nicotiana tabacum. The sequence goes on along the minus strand of NC_134081.1, from coordinate 86,842,755 downwards.
GAAGAATATTCAGAAAGTGTGGGGGGGGGGGGGGGGGGGGACTATCTGTATTGGTGAAAAAAAGATATCACACGTGGAACTTTACTGAGCTGACAAGGCATGATACGTGGAATAATGGTGAAATGACAACTGGCATATTTAATTAATGAAATATATAAAGCAAAGAAGATGCGGAGTAAACACCCACGAGATAGTAAAGAACAAATGACCGAGGCTAGATAGTTATTGAAGAGGTACGAGCGGAACGAATCAAGACTAAAAAGATGGAAGATTCATGAACCCACAATTAATAAGGAAAGGAATCAGAATCGTTACAAATCCCTTATAGTTACGGATATGTCAGTTATGAGTATCAATCATAACGGGCAATTAATGACATTAATGCTAATAATGAATTAGTCTTAAATAGGGAGAAACGTTATATTTGAAAAAGAAATATCTAAGAAAATTGTAGCTATTATGCATATTATGAATTTCCAAAAAGGCAAAGTTTCAGGACTATAGTATTTACATGATTACATAGTATAATAGTTTAAAAGACGACATTTATTTTTCTAGTTCTTGATTTCCTCGTCAAAGCGTCTTGCTATAAATTATTGCGAATTCAATAGTTAACTTCACAATCTGGTTTTCCTCGAGATTTTGTCATGTAAAGAACTTGTGAGGAACATAAAGAAAAAATATAAGTGCACCTGAGAAAAAGAAAGTTCGATATGGGTCAACTTTGGAAAACTCAAGGAATGTTCCCAGTTAAATGAAATGTTACGTTGACATAATGAATGTGGATAAAAAACTATAGGGATTATATCGGTTAAAAACTCTTTCCTATCTTATATGAAGCTTTGTAATGTCTTTGCAAAAGAAAAAAGAAAAACAAAGCTAATGACTCATAATAGTCGAACTCAAACTATAAAGAGAGTACAAAAGTTTGAACACTAACTTTATACCTAAACTAGTGTACTTGCTCGTGCCGCGCGATCAGGAAAAAATATCTTACAAATTAAATACTAAAATCAGAATTTTAATAGAAGAAAATAAAAAAATAAAAAAATTGATGTAGATAAGTAAAATAAAGGTATAGGCATTAATCCCACATTCAGTCAAAAATAATTGTTTCTAAAAAGAAATAAAATTCTACGATATAGCCACACAAAGTTGAACTAATATGCTAATAAGAACAAAAAATGTAGATTTAGTGAAAAGTAAGGGAGCAATATAGGGAAAGAAAAAGACAAAGGAAATAAGAACGTAACACGTGTTTGTTAGCCTCAAACTTCTCCGTATAAATAAAAAAACTTAAAATATAAAAAAAATTACAACCCCAAACAAAAAGTTTATGAAAACTAATGAAATTACATGATGATTAACAAATTAAAACAAAAAGGAAGCAATAAAGGCACGCCAAAGAAATATTGCTACTCCCACTAATGACTAAGAGCTTTGGCTTAGCTGATTTAGAGTAGCTGATAAGCATTGTGTGCTGAAAACCACTTTTAAGTGCTGAAACTGATTTAAAAAATAAACAGTTACGTGTTTGGATAAAAGTGCTGAAATTAATAATAAACAACTGAAATTGTTTGATTAAAAAGTGCTGATAAACTCTTTTTATGTTAAAATGACTTAAATGACCTTATAACAATTTACACTACTAAAAACATTATTTTCTTCAAAATTTTAGATTCTACCTATTTATCATGTTATTTTAATTATAAAAATAATTAGATAATATCTTTTTTATAAATATAATTTATGTTATGATAAGTATACAATCATAAATTAGAAGGGGTGGAGTATAAATTAACAAAAGTTAAGAAGAAAACCTTAAATAATGCACACAGTGTTTGTAGAGAAGAAACAAGCACTTAATATGTATTGTTTGTAATAAATAAGAATAAACATTCAACTATCATAAATATCTTGAGCAATCAGATCACGAATTGCCATCCAAATATTATTATCTCCTTGATTTTCTACATTTTCTTCATTATCTCTCATTCTCAGCTTCTTGGAATGCATTATTCACCTTACATTTCTTTCTAATATAATTGTGAATCGCCATTGTAGCCAATACGATATCTCTTTGAGTGTCAATATGATAAAAAGGCATATCTCGCAAAATATACCACCTTACTTTCCATACCCCAAATGTTCGCTCTACAATGTTTCTGCAAGAAGAATGCAAATAATTGAACATTTCTTTGTGTCCATTTGGTGTTCGCAATTGTCGTGTCGCACCTCGACGAAATTCTGCAAGGTGGTATCTCACATTATCCCCTTTATATGGAGCCATATATCCCTTTATGTGTGAATATCCTGCATCAACAAGATAATATTTGTCCCCAGATGGATGTGAAAAATTCAGTTCGGGTCTACGAAGTGCCTCACCAAATATACGGTTATCATGAGCTGCTCCTTCCCACCCAGCCCATGCAAATGTAAAACACATATTAAAGTCGACAACAACAAGAATATTTTGAGTAGGATAACCTTTACACCCAATATATGGTATCTCTTGACCTTGAGGCAATCTTGCTTTCACATGTGTGCTACCAAGTGTTCCAATACAATCCTAAAAATATATACATGCATAAACTAAATATAAGTTTACACTAGATAATATTTTGAGTTAAAATGTAAAAATATAATAATATAATTATTAAGTATGTCACTTACTTTAAAGAAAGGGAGATATTATTGATTACATGGCTTGTGATCTCCTGCACCATCATTATAACTTGGATGTGGTTTAATAATGTCTCTTGCAAGCTTACCAATGGCCTTTAGAACACTATGAAAATGCATATGAATTGTTTCTCTTGAATATTGAAAAATCTCTTGTACTAATCGATTTTCGGCACAATGTGCACAAATTATCAAGAACATCCCTAACTCCTCGTAGACAGACATCCCACACGTGGGTTTAAGACCATATTTATCAGTTAGATCATTTCTTAAATCAAGAAATACTGACTTCCTCAATCTAAAATTTTCATAACACCGAGTCTCTTTTCCATGTAATATCTCTTGGATAAATATATTCCCAGTGCGTTTAGATGTATGACATGGTTCTTTGCAAATGTATTTCTCATAATATATCAATATACTCTTACATGCTATTCGACATAGTGCCATCCGTTCCTTATTTTCTTGAATTTCCTCTTCTTCATTTTCGTCATTTAACAAGTCATTGTTCCAGCATTCCATTAAACTGAAATGAAACAGACATACAAACTGTTACGAATTAAAAATGACAAATGCTAACTTCAAAGTTGATAGTATAGTCATCTATTAAAATAAAACACGTAATGTCTAAACAAGAAATAATTAAACCACTATTATATCTAAACAGGAAACAAAATATTAAGAAAATATAACCTTCTGCACATACTTTAAAGGGCAAGTTAAAATGTCTAATGCTAATGTAATATGAACTCAATTAGGGAGTGTATTTCCTCTTTTAGCGATAATGAATTATTTTTTGTCTTGTATTTTTTCACTTGATTGCTACTGCCACTACCATCTATTGACTTTCGCTTTCTAAGCGATGGCTCGGGAAACGTAATTGAATCCATATTCTCCAAGTCATGACTTTCATCGCTTCTTTCATATTTCCATTGTTCTATGTCATTATCCTAAACATCATTTGTTCCATTATCATCATGATCTAACTCAACTTCTGACTCTTGTTCTTGATTTGCTGCACGTGCTCTCTCTCCGGTAGCAATGATATCAGTAAATAAAGCATCGTAACGAAACCATATCAGCGAAAGGTCTTTGTTCCTAAATTTTTTATATTTAGAATTCTCCTGTAAAAAAGAATTTAAAATTACTCTAAGCAAACAAATGAAACTAACAGTTAATAAAGTTATGAAATAATTATAGAAAAGGGCAAGCAATGTACCTTAATTTTTTGCTCCCACCAATCATCATCTGCAATAATTATTTTTCTTGTGGTATCCCATCCTAAACCTGTCTCACCTCTCATCAACTGCTTAAAAAGAGTACACTCTGCTTTTATGTGATCCCAATGATTTTTCATTTGTTTTCTAGTATATTTTAGTCCCGTCTTATTATTGAACTCATTTACCATATTCTTCCATCCATCTTTAGACAAGTAAGTGTTTGGCCTAATTCCTTTTCTAACTTCTTGCTCACACAATTCAATGAATTTAATATGTGCATATTCGTCCCACTTAGCATTATGTCGTTCTCCCATAATTGAATGTTAGCAATCTGAAGAGATTACAAGATTTAGCTATAAATGTACACATATAATAATATTTATGGACAACTCAAAATAAACAAAGTTCAAAAGAACGCCTTCTAATTTTTGTATGTCACATAATTGTGAAGTAGAAATAATATTCAATTTTATAATGAGACCAACTATCTTAAACTTCTAGTGACTAACAAAACAAGAGAAAGCATGTTTTGTTATATTTGAGCTTCAGAGAGCTGTAGCTTCCAATTAATTTATGTTCCTACTCGGCTCCTTCTTTCTCCTCATGAGTTGTGACCGTGAATAGATTTCACAAACAGTGATCTTTATGTACAACTAGGTATCTTTCATATTACATCCAAAATATGTTTGCTGGTCTTCATCAATGCATGAAGGAGGGGATACGTGTTGCCTACCTCCTGTCACGACCCAAAATCCAACTAGTCGTGATGGAACCTAACCCAACATGTTAGGTAAGCCAACTATCCAATTTTAATAATAATCATTAAAGCAATTTAAGTGAATAAAGGTCTTAACCTTATACAATCCCCAAGAACTGGTAGTACAAATTATGAGCATCTAAAAATAGAGTATACAAAGTGAAAATGAAATAAATACATAGTCTATTTGAATAATACATAAACAGAACTTTATAAATCTAAGGTTACCCTGAACAAGAGGCAGCTACAACAGGAACGCAAGTACATCTTCAAGTCCCGCAACCATCGAGCACAGCAACAACAATAGCCAACATCTGCAAGCAATGTGCATAAGTGTAGTATCAGTATAACCGACCCCATGTACTAAGTAAGTAACAAACCTAGTCGTAGGTTAAAAGTAGTAATGAGCTTCCACCAAGGTTGGGTCCATAACCAATAGTCCACAACAGTCCATAACAATATAAAGCAAATAATACTAGAAGTAACTCAGAGATAAAATGCTCAGCCAAATTATAATTTCAAAAAAAAATAATAGTTCTTCCTTTCAAATATATCAGTGAAAACCCAAATCGTTTGTCGAAGTTGCAAAAAATATGAATAGTTTGAAAATAATAAATTTCTCCCAAAATCTTTTCAATAATAAATAAGATGTTTCATTTCCCTTCCGGATAACCTGTGTAAAACAAATGCATCACTATGCCCATCTGTCAAAATGTGTGAGAAATCATGAATGATGTGATGTTGTACAGCATGAGGAAAATACATCTCTATGCCTGTATGTCATGTGTGCATGCCAATGCAATGCAACTCAGTGATAAAATCATAAACAGCCCCTTGGGCAGAACATCACTCATATACAGCTCCTCGGAAAAACCTCACAGTCATTCATGCCTCTCGGGCATACCTCACAATCACTCATGCCACTCGGTCATACCTCACAATCACTCATGCCTCCCAGTCACTCAGCACTCGGCACTCACTGGGGGTATGTACAGACTCCGTAGGGGCTCCTTCTGCCCAAGCGCTATAATCTGCACGGACAACTCACGTGCTATAATAATAAAGTATATAAAGCAAGCTGCAGGCGGGCAGCTCCGATCCACATAATAATCCTCACAATCAGGCCCTCGGCCTCACTCAATCATCAATCTCTCCAGTCTCTCGGGCTCACGATGTCATGAAAATAGCCCAAAAATAATGATATGATGTATCAATAAATAACAACAGAGACTGAGATATGATATGCAATGAAATGAATATGTCTAAGTATGAATTTTCAATTTAAAACAAATAATTCACAGCAATATGACCTCTGTGAGTCCCAATAATACTGGCACATAGCCTCAACATGATTTTTAATATGCTTTTCAGCTCAATATCTTTAACTCATAAAACCGCATGAAAAATGCCAAGATCATTTAACTATAAAATTCCACATAAATAATTATGTCACAATTTTTATAGTGCACGCCCACATGCCCGTCACCTAGCATCTGCGTCATCTCCCAATAATTCACATAATACATATATTCGGGTTCATATCCTTAGCCCCAAGATTAGAAGAGTTACTTATCTCGAACAATTCAAATCCAATGTCGAGCAAGCTAAACAATGCTCGAGAAATTCCATTATGCGCGTATCAACTTCCGAATGACTCGAATCTAGTCACAATTAATTTGATTCAGTTTACATAATTTATAAGAATTAATTCCATATCAAAATACTAATATTTTCCACAAAATCTGAAATAACGCCCCAAAAATCACCCGTGGGGCCCACATCTCGAAATCCGAAGAAACTCACAAAATACGACAACCCATCCAATTACAAGTTCAACCATACTGATTTCACTCAATTCTGACTCCGAATCGGTATTCAAACTCGAAAAATTCGTTTTGTGACATTATAGAAATTTCCTTCTATTTCTCTTGAAGATTCAATATTCTTAAACCAAAAATGAAGATTAATTTATGAAATATAATCAAAAGGGAGTCAAGAACACTTAGCCCAAGTTGTGTGGGAAAGTTCCTCTCCAAAATCGCCCAATCCGAGCTCCAAAATCCGAAGAATGTGTGAAAATTACGAAATCCCGAATTTAAAGGGTTCTGCCAAGTCGATCCGCACCTACAGACAAGATTTGCGCACCTGCGCCTCTGCTTGTGTGAGCAAAATGTCGCATGTGCGGACTTCAATTGCCTACCCAGTTTGCGCATCTGCGAAAAAACCATTGCATTTGCGAGGCTGCATCTGCGGGAAAGATATCGCTGATGCGAAACTCCTCAGCTTCCAGCCATCTCGCTTCTGCGCGCAATATTCCGCATCTGCGCTCACGCAGGTGCGGAATTTCCCTCGCACCTGCGACCAATGCCTCACAGTCTCTGCCCGCATCTGCGCTTGCCAGGACGCTTCTGCGAGCTCGCACCTGTAATTGAATTTCCGTAGGTGCGATTGCATCAGATGGCAGAAACTTCAGCTTTTTCTCCTAAGTCCGAATTGATCCGTTAGCCATCCGAAACTCGCCCGAGCACCTCGGGACCCCGTCCGAACATACCAACAAGTACCATAACATAACACAGACCTACTTGAGACCTCAAATCACACCTAACAACATCGAAACGATGAATTACACCTCAATTCAAAATCAACGAACTTTGAACTTTTAAATTCTACATCTTGTGCCGAAACACATCAAATCAATCCGGAATGACTTGAAATTTTATACACAAGTAACATATCACATCATGGATCTATTTCAATTTTCAGAATCGGATTCTGACCACTATATCAAAAAGTCAACCTCCCGGTCAAACTTCCCAAAAATTCATCTTTCGGCATTTCAAGCCTAATTCCACTACGAACCTCCAAATAATTTTTCGGACATGCTCCTAAGTCCAAAATTACCATACGGAGAAATTAAAATTATCAGAATTTAAATCCGAGGTCATTTACACATAAGTTCACATCCGGTCACTATTTTAACTTAAGCTTTAAACCTTGAAACTAAGTGTTCCAATTCATTCCAAAACCTCATCGGACCCGAACCAATTACCCCGACAAGTCACACAATAACTGTAAGGTATAATTTGTGCAAAAAATGAGGAAATAAGGTTGTAATACTCAAAACGACCGGTCGGGTCGTTACACCTCTTTATAACATTAATCAAAATATACTCAACTCTAAACAAGAACTCATGAGAAAAACAAATATACAAGATAAGAAAACCAGTGCGTAAAAGAGAAAGGTTGGCCTGTTCTGTACCGTCACTTTGATTACATGCAGAAAAACACTGCCCGAGAAACATAAATTTGACAAACAAATACTCAGTAAAGTTTAAAAGAGATGGGATGAAAGGGACAAAAGTAGCTTATGAATTGGACCCCAAAATCAAAAACTGGTTTCATTCATCTTTCAATTCTTTTCATTTTAGTCACATCTTGTCTTGATAGAAGCACGTAGGAGGATTTTTGTAAACATATATTGATAGAGTGTTTAAAACATAAAACAGTTACCTGCAATTTGTTTGCTAGTTGCAGAGAAGAACGAAAGAAGCACGTAACAGAGGAAGCAATGGCATGCCTGGAGAGGCACCAACTTTTTAGGTTTTATGAAGAACTGGGATAGAGTAAAACTATACGAAGCGTTTTGTTAAAAAGAAGTATTTTTGGGATAGAATAGTAAATATTTTGGTCAAACTTAAAGTGCTTATGGCTTTTGGCTTATAATCACTTAACTTATAAGCACTTTTAATTTTACCAAACGCGTAAATAAGTCAAAAAGTGCTTATAAGCCAGTTTGACCAGCTTATAAGCTTAGCCAAACACCCTCTAAAGCAATGGTTTTAAAGCTTGTCAAATTTTCTTGCAAAGAGATTTCCATCACTGTTTTAAAAGACTTTTCAAGGACTCGCCTCGGGGCTCGCTCCGGGGTGGGGCACTATCAAAACGCCTTGAGAATCATGTGTGGGGCTTAGTTCTCTGAGGCTTACGCCTCCAAGCTCCCGACAGTGCGCCCTAAACACGCCTAACGCTCAACGCTCGACACTCGCCCAACAGTTCCTTTGTAAATAATGTATTGAATTTATTAATTTGCACTGTTAACTCTCAAAATTCTTTAACAAATGAATGATTAAAGATCTTTTTATCTATAGAAATACGAAAATTATGAATAACTCAAATAACGAAACATATTATTGCATATTTACTAATTGAGAATATCGTGAGGGTGAATATCATTTGAATATTTCTTCTAAAAATAAATAACCAAAATTTATATCTTTACTTAATAGATCTTCATGTCTTAGTTCTATGTCTCTCAAAACTATCATACATTTTTTTTATTTTACTATTTAAAAATAATTTTATATTTATTCATGAAGAATTAATATTTTAAATTATAATATTGAAAACTTTATTGTGTATTTACTTTTAAAGAGGTAATATATGCAGTTTGATAATATTTTTTTAAGAAATTATAATTTTTAATTGTTTGAAAGATAAGAGGTTGGAGTTAATTTATATTTTATAGTACCTTTAACAGTATTGTATTATTTATACTTGTAAAATATGCTAAATATTTTCTTTTATATGAGTTTTTTTTTAAGTCTTTTTAGTTTTGTTGAATTTTTAATGCATCTTTTATATTTTATTGTGTTATAATGCTATATTATTAATTCATAAATTAAAATATTAAAGATTCGCTGGGCTTACGCCCCATGTCTCGAGGCCTTCGCCTCATTCTGTTTTAAGTAAAACGCCGTGTCTCACGCCCTCGCCTTGTAAAATAATGATTTCCATGAGCGCATGAACCTGAAAAGAGAAACAAAGGAAAATAAAAATATAGTATGTGTTTGTTAGCCAGTAACCTCCCTCTGAGCACATGGACTTGAAACTAAAATATATAAAATCAAATTCATGAAAAGTTATAGCTCGTAAGTACAAAATAAATTAAAATTACCTTCCGATTAACACCAATAAAAAGGAAAAAAATTAAGGTATACTATAAGAATAATCCTACTCTTACTAATGACCACAAATGTTACTTTAATGCATGTAGACTTCCTTGAAATTCCTCTTAAAAATTGCAGGGGCATCCTATTTGGTCGCCCCCATTTAACCTATACCTATTTTTTATTTTTATTTTTAACTTATACCCACTTTTTAAACAATTTCATGCCTCTTTCTCATCTTCTTTCTACATCAAGGAATTATCCCCTTTCCTTTTCCAGACATGATTTTCCATATGAACTACTAATTCTTTTATTACACATATTCACAAGCAACAACCAGTTTCATATCACAAAAAAAATGATAATAATAATATATGTATATATTGAACAACTTGCAAAAGTTCTAGTTCTTCTTCTACTGCATTACTTCCGATTCTATATAACGATGCAAATATTAAACAGTTTGAAAAAAGAATAATGAGGAGAAAAAGAAATTAATGTATGGCCAGAAACAAGAGAACATATTTCGAGAATGCATGCTCCTAGAAAGGTATACAAACTAGATTTGGCTTTAAGTTATATTTTAAAGAAAGACATAACAGAACTTCAGTTCTAAGAATGCTGAAGTTCAGCAAATATAAATAAAAATTTCAGCTCCTAGACTGATGAATTTCAGCAAATACAAAACAAACTTCAGCTCGTAAAATGTTGAAGTTCAGCAAATACAGCACAAACTTCAGTTCCTAGAATGCTGAAGCTCAGCAATTACAAAACAAAAATTTCAGCCAAAAAATGATGTTGTTTTATTGAATTGAAGTTTGTCATTGCACTATGAATTGAAGTTTGCGTGATTGCCTTTGTAAGTCAGGCCAAATTTCAGGCAAAAATATCTGAAGTTTTGCTTTGATAAGGCTACACTTCAGGCAAAACATTCTGAAGTTCAAACTTCAGACATAAATTTTTGCTACTTCAGGCCCGTATGTCTGAAGTTACCTGAAAAGTGGGTACACTTGTAATTTTTTTTATAAAGCGGGTATAAATTAAAAGATGATCCAAAAACTAGGTATAGATGCAAATTCCCCAAATTCCTCTCGATGTTCAAACACATAAAACCATTAAAGGGAAGTCAGAACTGGAAGGAGGATAGCTGTAAAATTAAGTAAGAAATGAGACAAAGGAAAATGGAAAAATATTTTTTTGTTAATAAATTTAAGGGTCCTCAAAATTTAATACATATTATCACATTTATCTTAGGGGGAATGGCAGCTTCCTGAAGAAAACTCCATGAGAATTCATTTATTTTGTGGTTCGTTTTTATCCTCAATGATAGCTATATCATGCAAAATCAACTATATAAGTAAAGTTAAACAACATGAAAGTTACGACAACCAAGATATATAATAAGTTTTGTTATTTAGATGTTATGAATTCCATGAAGATAAGGGTTTGATACATTTTAGCATGCATTGAAGGACTATGACTTGATGAGAATGTAGGGAAGCAAGAAATTTTTTCAAGGGTGTTCAAACTTGAAAGAAATAAAAATAATTTCCGGCAAAGGGTATTCGATATATATTATTTACTTTCAAAATCTATTATTTTACCTATATATACAATATACTTTTTCGACGAAGGGCGGTTAGCTGACCACCCTTAACTAAATGTAGCATCGCCCTTAATGAGATGCTTCAAAAACTTTCTTTAAATAGTAATTAGATATTATGCTTTAATAGAAAAATAACCACTTAAGTAATCATACAACCAAGTGTATCCTCGTAAAGTTAGTTACCAATAGACAACAAACTAAAAGCACATCAATTGAGAAAAGCGCTAATGTATTTCTAACTTGGATGTCTCTCTTCCTCCGTGTCACGACCCAAAATCGACTAAAGATCGTGATGGCGTCTAACATCGCCGTTAGGCAAGCCAACGGTGAATGATTAACTTATTTACTCATTTTATTATTTAAAATCATAATTTTCATTAATTAAGGACTATGAAATAGAATTTATAGGATAAGTGATAATATTTACACAAACTACAATAATGAACAATCCCGTAAGAACCCCCAAAACCCGGTGTCACAAGTGCATGAGTATCTATTAATGAGTACAACAATGATACAACATCCGTCTGAAATACAAGTTAGACGTGGAATATAAATAACTCTGATGGAGACTCTGCATCCTGCGGATCATATCAAGGAAGTGCAGCTTACCGTAAAGTCCCCGCAACAACCGCGCCTCTGTACCCAGAGGACCACCAGAAACATATATGTATATCTGCACAATAAGTGCAGTAAGTGCAGCATGAGTACGTAAATCAACGCATACCGAGTAAGCATCTAGCCTTACCCCAGAGAAGTAGTGATGAGGGGTCGACATCGACACTTACTAGTGGTCCAATAAGACAGATACAGTAAGAGGTAAACAGATATTGGACAGGGTAAATAAATGAGAATAATAAGTATGAATACGTGGTACAATCCTCCTCACAACAACAAGCTCAAACTCTCGATTAGCAGTTACCTCCTCCACCGGAGTATGTACATAAATAATGGACCTCACCAGATAGGTCGTCATAATTCAAATCAAGAAAACTCCCATATACACTGGATTTTTGGACAAATAATACGCACGATTCCATAGGAGTGTTTTATAGAAATGCCGAGGCGTACGGGCCGATCCCATCATAATCTGGTATATAACCATAGATACATCTATTATATTGCTGAGGCGAACGGCCCGCTCCCATGAGAGTGTGGTACATAATCTTGTTGAGGTTAACGGGCCGATCCCATAAAATGTGCGCACTGCCGAGGATTGAACAGCACAATCCATAGATGTATCTATCCTGCTGAGGAGAACAACCCAATCCCATTAGAAAAAGAAGCTTTGACGGGTACTTGAACTCACTTACGTAGGGGCGTGTGAGTTATAAGAAGCTTTGGGGAAACCTTTCGATGAGAACACATAACGCGGGAGAAATTCGTAAGAGGGGTACAATTATTCGCGGCTAATCAAGAAGCTCGTTGAATCTCTACAATAGCGATTCTGTCACTCTACACAAGTCTAGTCTCAAGTCATAATGTAAAATAAAGGAATTTAATAGACATGGGACATCTCAAATAGTACAGCTATAGCATTGTGTGAACCTAAGTCTACCCGGACAATAATATGGATTTAGCTACGCACGGACTCTCGTCACCTCGTGCGTATGTAGCCCCCGCAACAAGTAACACATATCAAATACATCACCTAGGAGTAGTTTCTCCCTCACAGAGTTAGACATGAGACTTACTTGCTCTGAAGTTCTATAACTGACTCCAACGCCACTCTAACACCTCAAATCGATGCTCGTCACTCCAAAACTAGTGAAACAATGTGCAAATCAATAAAAAATATACTCTAATACTCATAATAAATCAATTTATAACAATCCCCAACTCCGCTTGAAAAGTCAATAACGTCGACCCTCGGGCCCACGTGCCCGGATTCTGAATATTTTTAAAAATAAATATTACCCATAATTTATATGGTCTATATCCAGAAAATCATCCAATTTTATCCATGAATCGACCCTCAAATCAAGGATTTACCATTTCTAAACTTTGGGGCTCAAAATCCCAATTTTTACAATCCAGACAAAGATAAAAATAATAACCAACAGAAAAAATCATAGAGAAACATCAAAATAAAGGTCGGATATTTACCCCCTTGTTGATACGAGAACAAAGCCTCGAAAATCACCTCAAACGGAGCTCTAGAACTCAAGATATAAAATTCTCGGTTTAAAACATTGTCCAAATAATTTTTCTTCATCGCCTTCGCGGGAAACCTTCGCGTTCGCTAAGAGCAATTTTTCGCGTTGACCGGTCAACCCAGAAATCCTTCTTCGCGTTCGCGGAACCTCTCTCGCGTTCGTGAAGAACAAAGCTTCGCACCATAAACCAACAATTTTGTCTGACAAGAAAATGGGCATAACTCTCTCATACGACATCAAAATTCGACGATTCTTGCTTTTATGGCTCCGTAATTACGATATGGATCTAATGGTTCAATCCAATCACAAATCAAAGTTTTTTTTCAATATAGTGCTCTTTATGCACAAAAAAGCGACGCCAAAAAATCAAATAAGAGCGCGACACAACCCAAACACCTCTGAAACACACCCGAGGCCACCGGGACCCCGTCCAATTATACAAACCAGTCCCAAAACACAATATGAACTTAGTCGAAGCCTCAAATCATGTCAAACAACATCAAAATCATAAATCGCGCCTCGAATCAAACTTATAAATTTCCAAATTCTATATCTTGTGTCGATACATATCAAACCAATCAGGAACGACTTCAAATTTTGCACACAAGTCCCAAATGACATCACAGACCTATTCCAACTTCTAGAATCGAGATCCAACCCTGATATCAAAAAGTCCACTCCCGGTCAAACTTTTCAGAAACCTTCAAATTTCTAACTTTTACCAAATGACCCCGAAATGACCTACGGACCTCCAAATCCACATTCGGACGTGCTCCTAAGACCAGAATCACCATACAGAGCTATTCCCAGGATCAGAATCCCAAACGGACATCGATAACATTAAAATACACTTCAACCCAAATTTATGAAATTCTTCCAAATGCCAACTTTCCACAATAAGCGCCGAAATGCTCCCGGGTCATCCAAAACCCGATCCGGATATACGCCCAAGTCCAAAATCATACGAACCTGTTGGAACTTTCAAATCTTGATTCCGAGGTCGTTTACTCAAAAGTCAAACCTTAGTCGATTCTTCCAACTTAAAGCTTACAAAATGAGAATTTTCCATCCAAATCAACTCTGAACTTCCCGAAATTCAATTTCGACCACGCGTGCAAGTGATAATACCTGAAGTGAAGCTACTCAAGGCTTCAAACCGCTGAATGACGCGCTAGAGATCAAAATGACCGGTCGGGTCGTTACATTCTCTCCCACTTAACATACGTTCGTCCTCGAATGTGCTAAGAATTGCTCCGGAGTTATCCAAAATCATTGTTTAACACATCGTGCACCTACCCGTGCCACCACAACCCAGTTGAGCACATTATCTCGAGCCAGACTGAAGATCCTCCCTGCTACCTTAGCTAACAAGATTTAGAACCAAATTCTAACATCCGAAATTCTCCACGATACCATATTCTCACACATGAACACCGTATCAATCACAAGACACTGAACCCAACGTGACCAAGCTTCTCCACTGAAATCACAGCATGCACCCCATAACTCATTTTCCTAGGGCAGTCTCCCCCAAGCACAACAGCTGAGATTTCCACTGACCTGAAGCCTGTAGTATACCTTATAACATATATAAGCCATGTTCCAACTCTCGCAATACTACCATGATGTAAGAGATGTGTAGAAACTCATAACCACCTGCCGAATCACCAATTATGGAGTCTCTACTCCTGACAAGAACCATTTCCTCATTATGAACTGAATAACGATATTTGCTCTTCAATATGCCTTATATAAATCAAATCGCACTGATCCCAGGTCCAATAATCACGTCTCACCCAGTACAAGATGCTTCGCAATAAGCCACCGCAAACACTGTCTAAGATTTCATATGACGCTATCAATGCGCCAACAAGCTACAACTTGAATATGACACATAAGGAAGAAGGAACTCTGGAAAAGAACTATCCAGCCTGCGTAACGAATAAAACGGCCATCAAATACTATGATCCTTTCTCAGAGGTAAGAAATAGGACACACAAAAATAAATATAACAAACCGTGCTTAATCATCTCACTGTTGCGGCGTGCAACCCGATCCACACATGATACCATTGCGGCGTGCAACCCGATTCAACCATGATACCGTTGTGGCGTGCAACCCGATCCAAATAGCATACTCGTGGCGGCATGCCACCCGAGCCGCACATGACAATAAATAAGGAAATAACCATCAAGATATAATGCCCATACCTACGAAATGCCCGAATATCGGCCACAAGCACGCCAAGTGCATAATACAAATTCTGGGGAGACGGATAGCGCCGTATGCTACAAAACCCAAGCACAACTAAGGTGCAATAAATGACCTGCATCTCGAGAGTCATCCTACTCTCACAATACCACAAACTTCATAGGATCTCAATACATGTGCGAATAATCAAACCATCTCACAACCCACATGGCACAATAGAGATTACACTGAATGACTGACGATGGAAATAACATCCAAGGCTCGAAGACTTCTCCATAAGCAATGCTATGCTGAAATGAACACATCCAGCCGGTTATAGAGCACACATTCACATTTAGATCTATCCACGGACCTCAAGACGATTCTGATGATACTGTACTAGGCTAATAACATTTCAAGGATCCACAATAACCTTTTCCTATGACACACAAGAACAACCGTCAATTCCGAAACAAACTTCCATCGTCCACGACCAAATGAACAGAGTGCCCTTCAGGCATAAATTCTCATATTAGCGACAGTGCCCGAATTTCCATACTTGGTCTCCATACTTAACAATCAAGTGACTAACATGTCACACTTATACAAATTTCCCCGTGGGATATGCTCTCATGACCTTTTGCACCAAGCATCAAAGTTTGTACCTCTACACCACCAACCGTACTAATTCGGTAAGGCCAACCAAGAGCCCACAAATCAATACACAAAGCCTCTTACACAGAACACTGTTCCCAAGTTACACTAAAGAAGATGCCAGCTAACTCTGATCGTCTGAATTCTTCCCTAATCATCTGAGCTCGTGATACTCTTATCAACACCGAGCCGCAACCTTGATCCTCAACTTCCAATTCCCATGCCGCTCACTGCACCTATCATGCCGCAACGCGAGAGTACACGAATTTATCAAAACCCTTGAACGACTAGTAGAATAAATGCTTCATTGGTTAGAAACCTTTCACTTAAGTCATTTCAGAAGAACCATTGCAACACACAACTGAACTCCCAGCCACCAAAAATACAAGCCCTAAGTCGTAATCTAAACCGCCATAACTCTTCCGGAATCCATTTACACCACAAGGCCATTAGAATCAAATACCTCCCAAATCAATCAAATTATGGTGGCTGTCAAGCCTCGCACGTACCGCCACAAATCACATGTATAACTTAACACGCTGAAGGAACTGATCATTGCCACCATCATGCCAATTCAACCATTACTAACCGAACCAACTCCTTCTAATTTACTCTGGACTTGCCTTAGAAATAATAATAGCTCCATTCAAAATATAACGAACTCAGTCTGCACTCATCCTGGGTGACCCAATTCACGAGACCCCGTTTCCTCAATACACACGAACCATCTCATGCCTTCCTTATGCACTCTATGGCGTCTCCAACTGGTACACCCATTCTGCAAGACATTCTTGATTCCTGAGCTATTTCTTCCTTTCCTCCAATACTGCATTGCATACCCGATGATAACATAGAACACTCCAAGTTCTTAGGAACTGAACTTAAGTTCTTGAACCCATTAGGACCACTGTTGAGATCCACCCACTCTGACTTGGCCCCGAATATAAGCCAAACTCTAATGCGCTGCTAGTACGTGAACACCCTATCAAAGAAGCACTCGACCAAATTCTTTTCCTTGTACATAACCCCCACAAGAAGCATAACTCTGAGTCTTCTCAAAACCTGAACTTGAATCGATAAGGACAAATATAACACATGTTCCTCAAATCCTTTGCTCGAATTACCGCTAATGTTTTCTTTCCTTAGTCGTAGTAGCCTACTAATACTCCGATAGCCAGAAACCTCACAAGTAGACAACCACGCCATCCAATCGTAGACGGTGGGGATCCCTCACTTAGCTTAAAGCTATAATTACATAACCCTAGAACCCACCAAGATTCCTTCTTCCCCATTGACATCAACTGAAAATCCAACAATACATTCAAAACTCGAAGTCATGTTGCATCCAAATAAAATCTGTGGTCCTAGTCAATGTCAATCACGATTCCCAAATTGCTCTAAACTTCCCTCAAGACGTGTGGCTATCCTACCACAGACCCATATGCTACTCTGTCACTCTCCCACTTTGGTTAAACCTTCTCCTTTAAGAAACTTCTCGACTTCTATTTTTCATACTTGACCTACTAGTAATTCAACCACCGCGAGACTCCTTCTGCCATGTCCTTCCTCATCCAAAAACTGCCCAAATACTACCTCAAAGAAAAATCCATCTCTGTGGCACCTGATCTGACCAATTGTTATCAACTCTAAGCCTCCTCGAAGATCATCTTTCTCGAGCCATCAACACTAGAAACACCGATTCGATCCCAAAACCGCTACATACTACTATCTTTAACAACCGCTTTTGAGGCACCATTTCGCAGCACCCTGCCCCATAGGCAAATCAAAGAAGCCATAACACCGGCAAACCTTAATACATTCAAACAAGGACAACGACACCATATCACAAATAAGAATTCCACCACGCTCTAAAATACCAAGTATCGTCATTTCATCAACCAAGGTATGAACATCCATAGTCTGATTGTCTTTCCTCCGCCGGAACTAAATGTTGAACCTCTAAGCCGTGAACTGAGAAATCCTCATTTCTAGTCATTCGCTGTCGCGATCTATAAAGAAGCACCCTACTATTACACCAAGATTTTGTGATAGCAATGAACGAATCATCATAACAATAAGTGACCAACTTCAAAACCATAGGCAATACTAATACTGAGCTGAAACGACAGAACAACCTTCCGCAAGGCAACGACAATAGCTCAATCAAATACGCAGGGAGAAACATCATGCACCACATCTGCATTACCATTTCAATTCCTCGATTCCCAATTGATAACAAGCGTTTTATGTCGCATAAGATTGAGTAGGAAGGAAATAAAGACATAAGCCAAAGGAATCAAATCGCACGATGAGGAATCGAGAAGGGAAGTGCTCCTAACAACACTATAGCCTCTCAAAGATAAGTGCAGACGTCTCCATACCGATACGCAAGACTCTACTAGACTTGCTCATGACTCGTGAGACCTAAGTGAACCTAATGCTCTAATACCAAGTTGTCACGACCCAAAATCCACTAAAGGTCGTGATGGCGCCTAACACCACCGTTAGGCAAGCCGACGGAGAATGATTAACTTATTTACTCATTTTATTATTTGCAAATATAATTTTCATTAATTAAGGAGTATGAAATATAATTTACAGGGTAAGTGATAATATTTACACGAACTACAATAATGAACAATCCCGTAAGAACCCCCAAAATATGGTGTCACAAGTGCATGAACATCTATTAATGAGTACAACAATGATACAACATCCGTCTGAAATACAAGTTAGACGTGGAATATAAATAACTCTGATGGAGACTCTATATCCTGCGGATCGTATCAAGGAAGTGCAGCTTACCGTAAAGTCCCCGCAACAACCGCGCCTCTATACCCAGGGGACCACCAGAAACATATATGTATATCTGCACAATAAGTGCAGTAAGTGCAGCATGAGTACATAAATCAACGCATACTGAGTAAGCATCTAGCCTTACCCCAGAGAAGTAGTGACGAGGGGTCGACATCGACACTTACTAGTGGTCCAATAAGACAGATACAGTAAGAGGTAAACAGATATTGGACAGGGTAAATAAATGAGAATAGTAAGTATGAATACGTGGTACAATCCTCCTCTCAACAACAAGCTCAAACTCTCGATTAGCAGTTACCTCCTCCACCAGAGTATGTACATAAATAATGGACCTCACCAGATAGGTCGTCATAATTCAAATCAAGAAAACTCCCATATACACTGGCTTTTTGGACAAATAATACGCACGATTCCATAGGAGTGTTTTATAAAAATGCCGAGGCGTACGGGCCGATCCCATCATAATCTGGTATATAACCATAGATACATCTATTATATTGCTGAGGTGAATGGCCCGCTCCCATGAGAGTGTGGTACATAATCTTGTTGAGGTGAACGGGCCGATCCCATAAAATGTGCGCACTGCCGAGGATCGAACAGCACAATCCATAGATGTATCTATCCTGCTGAGGAGAACGACCCGATCCCATTAGAAAAAGAAGCTTTGATGGGTACTTGAACTCACTTACGTAGGGGCGTGTGAGTTATAAGAAGCTTTGGGGAAACCTTTCGATGAGAACACATAATGCGGGAGAAATTCGTAAGAGGGGTACAATTATTCGCGGCTAATCAAGAAGCCCGTTGAATTTCTACAATAGTGATTCTATCACTCTACACAAGTCTAGTCTCAAGTCATAATGTAAAATAAAGGAATTTAATAGACATGGGACATCTCAAATAGTACAACTATAGCATGGTGAGACTTACCTTGCTCTGAAGTTCCATAACCGACTCCAACGCTACTCTAACACCTCAAATCGATGCTCGTCGCTCCAAAACTAGTGAAACAATGTGCAAATCAATAAAAAATATACTCTAATACTCAGAATAAATCAATTTATAACAATCCCCAACTCCGCTTGAAAAGTCAATAAAGTTGACCCTCGGGCCCAGGTGCCCGGATTCTGAAAATTGTTGAAAATAAATATTACCCATAACTTATACGGTCTATATCCAGAAAATCATCCAATTTCATCCATGAATCGACCCTCAAATCAAGGATTTACCATTTCTAAACTTTGGGGCTCAAAATCTCAATTTCTACAATCCAAACACGGATAAAAATAATAACTAATGGAAACAATCATAGATAAACATCAAAATAAAGGTCATATATTTACCCCCTTGTTGATACGAGAATAACGCCTCAAAAATCACCTCCAACGGGGCTCTAGAACTCAAGATATGCCCAAAATACTAAAATTCTCGGTTTAAACATTGTCCAAATGTTTTTTCTTCATCGCCTTCGCGGGGGACCTTCGCGTTCGCGAAGAGCAATTTTTCGCATTGACCGGTCAACCCATAAATCCTTCTACACATTCGCGGAACCTCTCTCGCGTTCGTGAAGAACAAAGCTTTGCACCAGAAACCAACAATTTTGTCCGATACGGAAATGGGCATAACTATCTCAAACGATATCGAAATTCGACGATTGTTGTTGCTATGACTCTGTAATTACGATACAGATCTAATGGTTCAATCCAATCATAAATATAAGGTTGTTTTCTCAATATAGTTCCCTTTATGCCTAAAGAAACGATTCCTAAACATCAAATAAGAGTACGACACAACTCAAACACCTCCGAAACACAACCGAGGCCTCCGGGACCCCGTCCAATTACACAAACCAGTCCTAAAATACAATACGAACTTAGTCGATGCCTCATACCACGTCAAACAACTTCAAAATCATAAATCACGCCTCGAATCAAACATATAAATTTCTAATTTTTCAAAAATTCTATATCTTGTGTCGAAACATATCAAATCAATCCTGAATGACTTCAAATTTTGCACACAAGTTCCAAATGATATCACAGACCTATTCCAACTTCCAAAATCTAGATCCGACCTCGATATAAAAAAATTCACTCCCAGTGAAAATTTCCAAAAACCTTCAAATTTTAAACTTTCGCCAAATGACCCCGAAATGACCTACAGACCTCCAAATGCACATCTGGACGCGCTCCTAAGACTAGAATCACTATACGGAGCTATTCCTAGGATCGGAATCCCAAACGGGCATCGATAACATTGAAATATACTTCAACCCAAATTTATGAAATTCTTCCAAATGCCAACTTTCAGCAATAAGCGTTGAAACGTTCCCGGGTCATCCAAAACCCGATCCGGACATACGCCGAAGTCCAAAATCATCATATGAACATGTTGGAACTTTTAAATCCCGATTTGGAAGTAGTTTACTCAAAAGTCAAACCTTAGTCAATTCTTTCAACTTAAAGCTTCCGAAATGAGATATTTTCATCTGAATCAACTCTGAACTTCCCGAAATTCAATTCCGATCATGCATGCAAGTCATAATACTTCAAGTGAAGCTACTCAAGGGCTCAAATAACTGAATGACGTGCTAGAGCTCAAAAAGACCGGTCGGGTTGTTACACTCCGTTGGCTCTAACATTCTCCATATCACCATTCCATATTTTAAAAATAAATAAATAATAGAATTTACAATGGAGGAGGATAAAGTTTAAGAATTTGTGGATATAATAGAAAAAACATATAGCACAAAAATTTATCTGGGAAACTACAAGCTCAAAAGCTATAATTGCCAAATGAATAACTTTTATAGGATCATTATTCGAAAAATTAGATATGTAATATTTAACTACTTGTAGTAAATAAATAATATTCAAAATGATCATTCTCTTAGACAATCATACAAACGTGAGTTCCACATATTTGTTTATCAATAAAAAGGTTATACATTTCGGGAAAAGTTCAATATATTATCCTTCAATGATACATGATTTTAGAGAAGCCAGCTCAAATGCAGAAGAATCGAGAAGTGAAGTGAAGACAAGTTAGTTAGTTAGTTAAAAGTTAGTTAGGGGAGGGAAAGTTAGTTGCTGTCAGTTGGGTAGTTAGTATAACAGAATTCTGTTATCAATTATGTTAAGAAAGAATCTAGTTACTATTTGGAATATATGAATCAGTACATATAGGAATTGTAATCTACTTTTTTCATATCAAAAACAATTACACAAACTTCTCCCTAAATCTTCTCTGTTCTTCTTTATCTCTCTCTTCTCGTTCTTCTTCTGTGACTTGACATTCTCTACTGCTTTTCTCGAGTTAATCCTGAAGTAGTGCTACGATCCTCGAATTCTATTTGAATTCCTACAATCATATAACATTGGTATCAGAGTTGTGTGATCCTTGGAATCATGGCAAAAGGAACGCGATCCACTAACAATTCGACTGAAGAAAATCCTGACCTATGTAAGTTGACGCAGAAATTGATAGTTGATGTAGGAGCTTTATCTGGAGAAGTCTTAGCCTTGAATCAGTTGGATCAGGTAGTCCTTGAATTGAAGGAACAAATGACAAATTCGAAGGAACACCAGAAGGATAAAGCTCCAGTAGCAGAGGAAGGTGAACCTTCTGAAGCTAGATCTCATCGAGAGAGAAGTCCTATGAGTTGTAATCATCACAATTCTAACTTCTCTAGGTGGTCTAGGATGGAATTTTTACGATTTAATGGGGAAGATTTGAGATCGTGGTTGTTCAAAATCTAACAATTCTTCTCTATGGAAAAGGTGGATGCTGAAGAAAAGGTTGAAGTAGCTGCATTACAGTTGGAAGGAGAAGCTGTTACACTCTATATGTTTTTGTACGTAAAACTGCGTCGTGAGCAAACTAATGTAGGACCCAAAAATGAGATCATCTTTGAAAATATATAAAGCAAGTTAATCATGTTACCTCGAAAGTTACAAATATTGAATATCATGAACAACAACTACAAAGAGGGTTGGAAGGTTTAGAAGCTAAAGGAATTGAAGAAAATAATGTTTCGTTGAAAGCCGACAAATTGGGAATGTTATAGCATGTACGTTTGGGATGAGACCAAGGTGTTTTACATGATAAGGAGTTTATGTTATTCGTATGATAGTCGTGTGTTATATTTTGAATTCAAGTGAGTACAACAACAACAACAACAACAACAACAACAACAACCCAGTATAATCCCACTAGTGGGGTCTGGGGAGGGTAGTGTGTACGCAGACCTTACCCCTACCCTGGGGTAGAGAGGCTGTTTCCAATAGACCCTCGGCATCCTTCCCTCCAAGAACTCCCCACCTTGCTCTTGGGGTGACTCGAACTCACAACCTCTTAGTTGGAAATCTCCCAACATACTTATAGTTATGGGGTTTTCCACCCAACAAATTAAATATCTATGAGTCTACTTTCCAACGCATTAAACTATTTGTCAATACAATATCGGAGTAGAGAGATATGGGCATTTTTGCGAGACAGCGCAGACTGCCACCTACTTGCTTAAACGAGAATCCAAAATTGGGCCAGTTCGGTTCGTCCAAAACTGGGACAATTCGGGTTGCTCAAAGAGGACTTTTTAAAGGCCTATACCCTTAATATATTAGGATGATAATAGGGCAAAATAACCAGACTTAATCTCTGCAAAAATCCTCCCAACAATTTCCCACAAACCCCAATTGATTTTCTCTCCCTTTCAAGTTCTAATTGAAGGTAAAGCCTAGAGTTTGAAGAACCAAGATAGGAGCTGAGTTATCCCACAAATAAGGTAAGTTTACTGCTCTCTTTCATCCATTATTTACAGTTGTAGATGCATGGTAAGTTGTTCTATATTTGCAAGAACTTACGGGATGGTGATCGGAAGCCGTGAGTTCGAGTTATTCACTTGTAGCGGACTATTTTATGGATTGTTTTATGGACTGTTTGGTGTTGCTGTTGGGCAGCGTGATTTACTACTGTTTTGTACAGTTTTGGAGGAGGAAGGGTGTAGAGAAACACAACATAAATGTAGGATGTTGGGCTGGTCGTTCGTCGTAACATTTTCGGGGTTGTTGACACTACTACAGTGGTCGTTTTGTATATGAAGAGATTCGGGTGTGTTGGGCTATTTTGTAGTATTGTGTGGTGTACATAAGGTTGGAAAATAATGTATATATGTTGTTATTGTTGTTTTTGGTGTTGTTGGTGTTATCTTGAATTTGGAGGAAGTAAGGATTATAGTGGAGATGCTGTCTGTTTTAATACAAAATATGCATGTCATTTGTTGTGCGATAGTTATACGTTTCATAACTTAATGATAGTATTATTATCGTTGTTGTAGATTAAGGTGAGAAGAGGCGAGTTCAACTTGGTGATTTGAAAGAGTGTGATAAGGTATGTTAAGGCTAAGCCTTCCTTCATTTTGGCATGATCTCGTAGCTACATGTGTTAGTAATGAGACATAAAGAGAAGTTCGTATTCATGGATTTATTCACATTAATCTAATCTCATAAGTTACAATATTATTCCTTATCGAGACTCTATATTCAATTTAGTATTGTCTTCTTCCAGTCAAGAGAGCAGCAAGCCTATATATACAGTATTACAGTATTTTTATTACCATCGAGCTATAATCGATGGGCAGGACCCTATTGGGCAACCTCTGATCAGATGGAAAGTTATATACCGAGCCTACTATGGCCGAGCACCTATGAGCGAGCCCAGCATGGTCGAGATACATAGCCTAGTATGGTCGAGCGCCTATGAGCGAGCCTACTACGATAGAGCAGTTATATATACCGAGCCTTATAAGGCCGGACAATTATTTTACTTACTATATTGAAGGAGTTGAGTCAGTATCAACAGGTAAGTATATCTCCAGATCATCTTTGACTCCTAATTACTTTCAATTATTATATTATCAGTTCAGTTTCAACTTTCAGTTATGTTATTGCCTTATATACTCGGTATATTATTTTGTACTGACGTCCCTTTTCTGGGACGCTGCATTTGATGCGTGCAGGTTCAGATAGACAGACGGGTAGACCTCCTTATAGGTGTTTCCAGAGTTCAGCCTGATCGGTAAGCTCCACGTCCTTTGGAGTTATCAGGTCTAGGTTTTCGTGTACATCTTCTGTATATACGTATATATGTTATGGGTAGGTCGGGCCCCTGTTCTGATCACAATATATCCATCAGTAGAGGCTTGTTGACATATCTTGTCAGTTAGTGCACTATGTTGGGCTTGTAGGCCTGGTATGTATATTTTGGTGGTTTGTCAGTTGTAGTAGTTATGACGGCCTTGTCGGCCCAGCTTTATATTGATGTTTAGTTAGCGCTAGTTTCCATTCAGTTTATATTTTTCTTCGCAAAATTCTCTTGCAAGGTGGACCCATGGCCAAATTATGACATTTTATGTTCAGAGTCCCTTAGTCGCAATTTGGTATGCCAGGTTAGTTGAGGCACCGGGTGCAAGTCTCACTCCCAGTCGAGGCGTGACAAACTTGGTATTAGAGATGTTCTGTCCTAGGGAGTCTACAAGCCGTGTCTAGTATGATCTTGTTTATAGATGTGTTGTGCACCACATTATATAAGCAGGGAGCTACAGGGCATTTAGGATTGGTTATCCTTTTTTCAAATCTAAATCGTGTTGTATAACTGAGTTATAGAAAATTTGAGTTAAACTTACGTGTTGGTGTTTTCATACACAGATGACGGTGACTAGGAATACTACGGCTAGCCAGAGGGCAGATACAACAACAAGTGAGGGGACCAGCAGGGTACCCCCATTATATGGGTCCCAGTCTGAGGCCCAAGGTGAGACCCCTACTCAGCCATTACCGGCTCCTCCACCACCTGAGGAGATTCCTAGGGATACCGCACATCCAGTTCCCCCTCCACTTTCACCAGATCAGGACTTGAGGAGTACGGTGCATTTGTTGACACAATTGGTTGCTACCCAACAACAAGCTAGGGCATCACCTAGTGGAGGATCTTTTGAGGGGTCTGGGAGTTCAAGGGTCCGAGAGTTTATTGCTTTGAGTCCCTCAGAGTTTATGGGGTTAGATCAGAGGAAGGACCCGCAGGATTTCATAGATCAGCTTCACAGGATCTTTCGGGTTATGCATGCCACAGAGAAAGAAGCAGTTGAGCTAGCAGATTTTCGACTCTGAGATATAGCCATCCTTTGGTACGAGGGATGGGAGTGGTCCAGGGCACGTGATGCACCTCCAGCTAGTTGGGAGAATTTTTCAGATGCTTTCCTTGACCATTACTTACCACGGGAGATCCGACATGCTCAGGTCGATCAGTTTCTAGCCCTTAAGCAGGGCAATATGAGTGTTCGAGGGTATAGTCTCCGTTTTGACTCATTAGCCAGATATGCACTATCCATAGTTGCTACTATGCGTGACATGATCCACAGGTTTATAGCAGGGTTAGCCCCAGAGTTGACTGAGGCATGTGCCACCGCTGCATTGCATGAAAATATGGATATCTCCCGGATTTAGGCATTCGCTCAAAATATAGAAAGGGGTAGGCGTCGATAGCAGGGTACAGAGAGGACTGAGCAAGGGCAGCATAAGAGGATGAGATTTCCTAGGTCTGAGGAGCAGTCTCAGGGTAGTTATAGGCCCCAGTACTTCGGACGGCCACCTAGGACTCCGCCACCTCAGTTATAGGGTTACAGGTATGACCACTATACTCAGTCAGGACCCGGTGAGAGATCACGGGTGTCGGTTTTGCAACGACAACGAGGTTCAAGGCAGACATGGTCATTTCCGCCGCGGTGTGACATCTGTGGTAGAGGACACTTGGGCCAATGCCAAGCAGGTTCTGATGCTTGTTATACATGTGGGCATCCGGGGCATATGATGCGAGATTGCCCAAATAGATATTCTGGGGGTATGGCACAACCAGCAAGTTCAGCGACAGGATCATCTATGTCTGTGCATCCTTCTGGGCGCGAGTCTCAATCTTCGGCTGGTAGAGATCGAGGCAGAGGTAGAGTTTCCAGTTCAGGTGTTAATCAGAACCGTATTTATGCTTTAGCGGGTTGATAGGACCAGGAGTCTTCACCAGACGTTGTGACAGGTATATTGACCATTTGCTCTCATGATGCTTATGCCTTGATAGACCTAGGATCTACTTTATCATATATTACCCCATTTATCGCGGGGAAATTTGGTATAGTGCCTGAAATACTAAGTGATCCTTTTGCGGTATCTACAACGGTCAGAGAATCGATTATTGCTAGACGGGTTTACCGAGGTTGTACGGTGACTGTTTGTAGTTATCAGACCTCAGCCGACCTAGTTAAGCTAGAGATGATGGATTTTGATGCTATCATGGGCATGGACTGGTTGTCAGCTTGATATGCCACAGTTGATTGCCGAACAAAGGCAGCCAGATTTCATTTTCCAGGTGAGGCAGTCCTTGAATGGGTAGGTAATACAGCGGCACCCAGTGGTAGGTTTATTTCCTATCTGAAGGCGAGGAAAATGATTGCAAAAGGGTGCATTTATCATATTGTACGAGTTAGAGATGCAGATGCTGAGATATCTACACTTCAGTATATTCCCATAGTCAATGAGTATGCAGATGTGTTTCCAGATGAGTTTCCAGGTATTCCTCCAGAGTGAGAGATTGATTTTAGCATCGATTTGCTTCCAGGAACTCAACTAATATCCATCCCTCCATATAGAATGGCACCTGCCGAATTAAAGGAGTTGAAGGAACAGTTAAAAGATTTTCTGGAGAAAGGTTTCATCAGGCCCAGTACCTCACCTTGGGGTGCACCGGTACTCTTTGTGCGGAAGAAAGACGGCTCGTTGAGGATGTGTATCGATTATAGGCAGCTGAAAAAGGTAACAATTAAGAATAAGTATCCACTTCCGAGGATTGATGACTTATTTGATCAGTTGCAGGGGGCTAGATTCTTTTCAAATCTAGATTTGAGATCGGGATACCACCAGGTCAGAGTTCGGGAGAAAGACATTCCGAAGACAGCCTTCAGGACCCAATATGGCCACTTCGAGTTCCTTGTCATGTCCTTCGGGTTGACGAATGCACCCGCCGTATTTATGGACTTGATGAATAGCCTATTCCGGCCATTTTTAGATCTGTTCGTGATAGTATTTATTGATGATATTCTGGTCTATTCAAGTTCAGAGGATGAGCATGTGGACCACTTGCGAGCAATACTCCAAACCCTCCGTGATCGTAAGTTGTATGCTAAGTTTTCTAAATGTGAGTTCTGGTAGAGGTCTGTAGCATTCTTGAGGCATATTGTATCTGATGAAAGTATAAAGGTAGACACTCAAAAGATTGAGGCCGTGAAATATTGGCCTAGACCTACCACTCCGACTGAGGTTCGTAGCTTTCTAGGCTTAGCATGATACTACCGAAGGTTCGTAGAGGGTTTTTCTTCCCTTTCGGCACCATTGACGAAGTTGACGTAGAAATCAACTAAGTTTCAATGGACAGAGGCTTGCGAGTGGAGTTTCCAAGAGCTTAAGAACAGGTGGACCTCAGCGCCAATTCTAACACTTCTAGAGGGTCTATAGGGTATGTCGTGTATTGTGATGCCTCAAGTGTCGAGTTAGGATGTGTCCTGATTCAACA
The DNA here is from genome assembly GCF_000715075.1 of Nicotiana tabacum. Taxonomy (NCBI): domain Eukaryota; kingdom Viridiplantae; phylum Streptophyta; class Magnoliopsida; order Solanales; family Solanaceae; genus Nicotiana; species Nicotiana tabacum. The sequence continues at coordinate 86,814,115 of NC_134081.1, read as the reverse complement.
AGGGAAGGTAATTGCGTATGCTTCAAGGCAATTAAGGAAGCATGAGAAGAATTACCCAACCCACGATCTCGAGTTAGCTGCGGTTGTCCATGCACTTAAGATATGGCGGCATTATTTATATAGTGTTCATGTTGATGTATTTACAGATCATAAAAGTCTGCAATATATATTCAAGCAAAAAGAGTTGAATTTGCGACAGAGGTGATGGCTTGAGTTATTGAAAGATTATGATGTTAACATTCTCTACCATCTAGGGAAAGCTAATGTTATAGCAGACACCTTAAGCCGCCGCTCTATGGGTAGCTTAGCACATGTAAAGGTCGAGAAAAGACAATTAACTAGAGAGATTCATCAATTGGCTTGTTTGGGGGTTCGGTTAGTAAATTCCGACGATGGTGGAGTTGTACTCCAAAACACTGCAAAATTATCTCTCATAGCTAAAGTCAAGGAGTCGAGTTGAGAGAGCGAGTTCCGCAGCAGAAGAATCCATTGTTAGAGCTCAAGGGAGATGGGGTTCTCAGATACATGGGTCGTTTGTGTGTTCCAGATGTAGCAGGGCTAGGAGACAGGATTATGTCAGAGGCACATTATTCGTGGTACTCCATTCATCCTGGGTTGACGAAGATGTATCATGACATTAAGGATGTGTACTGGTGGAATGATATGAAGAAGAACATTGCTGAGTTTGTCGCCCAGTGTCCTAGTTGCCAGCAGGTGAAAATAGAGCATCAGAAGCCCGGAGGGCTAATGCAGACTATAGAGATCCCGACATAGAAATGGGAGGCGATAAACATGGACTTTGTTACGAGTTTACCTCGTTCTCATCGTAAGTTCGATTCTATATGGGTGATAGTCGATAGGCTCACTAAATCAGTTCATTTTCTACCGGTCAGATCTACATATACAGTAGAAGATTATGCAAAGTTATATATTAAGGCGATAGTGCGGCTACACAGAGTACCAGTATCTATTATATTTGACCATGGGGATCAATTCATAGCACATTTTTGGAGGTCATTTCAGAGAGGTCTAAGGACTCAAGTGAATCTCAGCATAGCTTTTCATCCACAGACTGATGGATAAGCCGAGCGCACAATTCAGACGCTCGACGATATGTTACGAGCATGTGTGTTGGATTTTAAAAGAAGTTGGGATGAACATCTACCTCTTGTCGAGTTTGCATATAATAACAGTTACCACTCCAGTATCCGGATGGCTCCGTATGAGGCTTTGTATGGGTGTAAGTGCAGATCTCCTATAGGGTGGTTTGATGTTGGAGAATCTGGGTTACACGGGCCAGACCTTGTTCAGCAGGCCGTAGAGAAAGTAAAGCTTATCCGGGAGTGACTATTGATAGCTCAGAGTTGCCAGAAGTCATATTCTGACGTGCGGCGATGAGACTTAGAGTTTAAGGTTAATGACTGGTTATTCTTAAAAGTATCCCCTATGAAGGGCATGATGAGGTTTGGCAAGAAAGGCAATCTTAGCCCACGGTATATTGGGCCTTACAGGATTATTTGGAGAGTGGGCCAAGTAGCTTATGAGTTAGAATTTCCCTCAGAATTGGAGTCAGTCCATCCGGTGTTTCACGTATCTATGCTACGGAAGTGCATTGGCGATCCTACCAGAGTGGTGTCCACGGATGATGTACAAATTATGGAGGACTTATCATACAAGTAAATTCCAGTTGCCATCTTAGACCGACAAATTCGCAAGCTACGAAATAAGGAGGTAGCCTCCGTGATGGTTTTATGGAGAAGCAATAATGTGGAAGAGATGACATGGGAAGCGGAGGAAGAAATGAAGTATAAATATCCCCACCTATTTCAAACTGAAGATATGGCTCGAGATTGGATGCTACAGCACAATTCTATTCAGGCTAGTAGGTCATTAGGTAAGCTCTTATTTTCTGACTATCAGTATTTATGATTTACGACTCTTTTAGGCAAAGTGTTGTTATTTATAGACATTGGCCATGTGTGGAATGCATAGTATGTTTTCTGGCTGCATGCAAGTTGGTTATAGTCTAGTGTACGGAGGAAACTCTGGCAAAAGTTTTCCAAAGTCTGTAAAAGTAAACATTCGAGGATGAATGTTCCCGGGGGGAATGATGTTACACCCAATAATATTTTGTACGTAAAACTGCGTCGTGAGCAAACTAATGCAGGACCCAAAAATGAGATCATCTTTGAAAATATATAAAGCAAGTTAATCATGTTACCTCGGAAGTTACAAATATTGAATATCATGAACAACAAGTACAAAGAGGGTTGGAAGGTTTAGAAGCTAAAGGAATTAAAGAAAATAATGTTTCGTCGAAAGCCGACAAATTGGGAATGTTATAGCATGTTGTACTTTTGGGATGAGACTAGGGTATTTTACATGATAAGAAGGTTATTTTACGAGTTATGTTATTCGTATGACAGGTGTTATGTTTTGAAGTCAAGCGAGTGGTGGAACAAAAGTCAATGAAAGTCATCACAAGTTATGTTCATAAGTTTTATTGAAACTTTGGGTCAACCGTAACTGTGATTTTCTCCCAATATACTTATAGTTATGGGATTTTTCACCCATCACATTAAATATCTATGAGTCTACTTTCCAACGCATTAAACCGTTTGTCAATACAATATCGGAGTAGAGAGATATGAGCATTTTTGCGAGACTGCGCAGACTACCACCTACTTACTTAAACGAGAATCAAAAACTGGGCCAGTTCGGGTCGTCCAAAACTGGGCCAGTTCAGGTCGGTCAAAGAGGCCTTTTTAAAGGCCTATCCCCTTCATATATTAGAATGATAATAGGGAAAAATAACCAGACTTAATCTCTGCAAAAATCCTCCCAAACATTTCCCACAAACCCCAATTGATTTTCTCTCCCTTTCAAGTTCTAATTGGAGGTAAAGCCTATAGTTTGAAGAACCAAGATAGGAGCTGAGTTATCCCACAAATAAGGTAAGTTTACTGCTCTCTTTCATCCATTCTTTACAGTTGTAGGTGCATGGTAAGTTGTTCTATATTTGTAAGAACTCACGGGACGGTGATCGGAAGCCGTGAGTTCGAGTTATTCACTTGTAGCGGACTGTTTTATGGATTGTTTTGTGGACTGTTTGGTGTTGTTGTTGGGCTGCATGATTTACTACTATTTTGTGGAGTTTTGGATGAGGAAGGGTGTTGAGAAACACCACATAAATGCAGGATGTTTGGGCTAGTCGTTCGTCGTAATATTTTTGGGTTGTTGACACTACTACGGTGGTCGTTTTGTGTATGAAGAGATTGGGGTATGTTGGGCTGTTTTGTAGTATTGTGTGGTGTACATAAGGTTGGAAAATAATGTATATATGTTGTTATTATTTTTTTGGTGTTGGTGTTATCTTGAATTTGTATGTTTTTATTGTTGTATTCTTGTATTTTTGGTGTTATCCTTGAATTTAGAAGAAGTAAGGATTATAGGGGAGATGTTGTCCGTTTTAATACAAAATAAGCATGTTATTCGTTGTGCGATAGTTATACGTTTCATAACTTAATGATAGTATTATTATCGTTGTTGTAGATTAAGGTGAGAAGAGGCGAGTTCAACTTGGTGATTGGAAAGAGTGTGATAAGGTATGTTAAGGCTAAGCCTTCCTTCATTTTGGCATGATCTCGTAGCTACATGTGTTAGTAATGAGACATAAAGAGAAGTTCGTATTCATGAATTTATTCACATTATTCTAGTCTCATAAGTTACAATATTATTCCTTATCGAGACTCTATATTCAATTTAGTATTGTCTTCTTCCAGTCAAGAGAGCAGCAAGCCTATATATACAGTATTACAGTATTTTCATTACCATCGAGCTATAATCAATGGGCAGGCCCCTATTGGGCAACCTCTAATCAGATGGAAAGTTATATACCGAGCCTACTATGGTCGTGCGCCTATGAGCGAGCCCAGCATGGTCGAGATACATAGCCTTGTATGTCCGAGAGCCTATGAGCGAGCCTACTACGGCAGAGCAGTTATATATACTAAGCCAGATCATCTTTGACTCCCAATTAATTTCAGTTATTATATTATCAGTTCAGTTTCAACTTTCAGTTATGTTATTGCCTTATATACTCGGTATATTATTTTGTACTGACGTCCCTTTTCTAGGGACGCTGCATTTCATGCGTGCCGGTTAAGATAGATAAACGGGTAGACCTCCTCAGTAGGTGTTTCTAGAGTTCAGCTTATAGGTATGCTCCACGTCCTTCGGAGTTATCGGGTCTAGGTTTTCGTGTACATCGTCTATATGTATGTATGTATATATATTATGAGTAGGTCAGGGCCTTGTTTCGATCATAATATATCCATCAGTAGAGGCTTGTCGACATATCCTGTCAGTTAGTGCACTATGTTGGGCTTGTAGGCCTGGTATGTATATTTTGGTGGTTTGTCAGTTGTAGTAGTTATGACGGCCTTGTCGGCCCAACTTTATATTGATGTTTAGTCAGCGCTAGTTTCCATTCAGTTTATATTTTTCTTCGCAAATTGTCTTGCAAGGTGGACCCATGGCCAAATTATGACATTATATGTTCAGAGTCCCTTAGTCGCAATTTGGTACACCAGGTTAGTTGAGGCACCAGGTGCCAGTCTCGCTCCTAGGTCGGGGCATGACAGAAGCTATACAATGGCATCTCTCTTTCATGAGGTACATGCAGTACCTACAACCTGCCACTTCGAATGAGTATGTTATGGCATTAGCTGAAAGGTTTGGAGCTGATTTCGATGATCCAATGGAAGAAATCAAAAAGATTAAGCAAACTGGAAGTGTGAAGGAATACCAAGCTATCTTTGAAAGAATTTGAATAGGGTGAGATTATCTCAAGAAAATGCAATCAGTTATTTTATTGGGGTCTGAAGCATGAGTTGAATATTGTTGTTAAGCTGACTAATCCAACAACTCTATCTCAAGTGTATAGAATTGCAATGATGCAAGAAGTCTACTTGGTTGCAACTAAACAACCTACTTATACAACCAATCCTTCAACCAAGAGATATGCAACACAAGGCAGTAGTGGTAAGCCTCTATTACCAACTCCTAATTCTGGTAGTTCTACCTATACTAAGGGGTTTACTAAGCGAGCATTAAGCATAGATGAGATGAATGAAAAGAGATCAAGGGGTTGTGTTACTTCTGTAATGAAAAGTATGTACCAGGACATAGATGTAATAGCTCAAAACAGTTATATCTATTAGAACTAAAAGATTTAGAGGAAAGGTCTCATACAGAGGAAGAACAAGAGTTAGAAATTCAAGAGGGAATGGATCAACTAGAACCATCTCAATGTATGGAACAAATGGAAATTTCCATCCATGCTTTGAATGGTTCACAGGGGTACAAAACCTTAAAAGTTACTGGTTATCATGCAAAGAAGGCCCTAAGTATATTGATTGATACTGATAGTTCACATAATTTTATAGACCCTAAATTGGTTAAGCACTTAGGGTGTACAATCCAGTCTACTAAACCCCAATTAGTAGTTGTTGCTAATAGAAATATGATGGTAGATAGGGTATGCACAATTACTTGGTTGCTGCAAGGTGCTGAGTTTTTAGCAGAGTTTTTGCTGCTACCTTCAGGCTCACATGGAGTAGTGTTAGGAGTACAATGGCTACTAACACTTGGAATATTAAGATGAATTTTAGGAAGTTGACTATGGAGTTCTGGTATAAAGGAAGGAAACACCTTCTCAGAGGTGCTGGTAATCAAGTGAAGGTACTGGAAGATGAGAAATTGGTCAAACATACAGGGGATCTATCTCAACTGTGCATGATACAAGTGGTTCCTATGGGAAAGACAGAAGAACGGTGGCATGCTATTAAGGCTAAAGAGGAACCTGAGACAGATAATAGGCTAGTATAATTGCTAGCTGATTATTCTGGATTATTTGAAGAACCTATTGAATTACCTCCTTCTAGGGTTATTTTTTATCACAAGATTGTTTTACAAAATGGTACTAAACCTGTAAATATAAGGCTCTATAGGTATCCTTTAGTTAAGAAGGATATTATTGAGAGTCTTGTACAATAGATGCTGGACCAAGGTATCATTCAACCTAACTGCAGTCCTTTTGCTTCACCGGTGGTATTAGTAGGTAAAAAAGATGAGTCATGGAGGTTGTGTGTCGACTATAGAGATTTGAATAAGCATATTGTCAAGAATAAGTTTCCTATCCCTATTATGGAAGACTTGTTAGATGAACTTGGGGGTTCTAAGGTTTTCTCTATAATATACCTAAGGTCTGGATATCATCAGCTCAGAATGGCAAAGGAAAATGTGCCTAAGACTACCTTCAAAACTCATTCTGGACATTTTGAGTATTTGGTAATGCCATTTGGCCTATCAAATGTTCCTGCAACTTTTCAAGGATTGATGAACTTTGTTTTCAAAAGTTTCTTAGGAAACATGTACTGGTTTTCTTTGATAACATTCTCATATATAGCAGCACTATATAAGACCACTTAACTCATTTGAAGTCTATTTTTATGGAAATAAGTAAACATCAGCTCTTGGCAAAGAGGAGCAAGTGTTTATTTGGGGTTTAGAGGATTGAGTATTTAGGACACTTCATCACACCTGAAGGAGTGTCTACTGATCCTCAAAAGATAAAAGCAGTCCAGGATTGGCCTACACCAACAACCCTCAAGCAGCTTAGGGGATTTCTAGGCCTAGGTGATTATTATAAAAGAATTATTAAGAGTTTTGGGGTGATTTGCAAAAACCTAACTCACTTAACTAAGAAGGATGGGTTCAAGTGGTCGACTTCAGCAGATGCAACTTTTGCAGCTTTGAAAAAAATCTCTCACTCAAGCTCCTATTCTAGCCTTGCCAAATACTACCAAGACCTTCATTATAGAAACGGATGCCATCGGCTATGGTATTGGAGCAGTACTTATGCAGGAGTGGCACCCATAGCTTTTATTAGCAAAGATTTATCACCAAAGCATGCAACTCTATCTGTATATGATAGAGAATTGTTGGCAATAATACATGTAGTAACTAAATGGTCACAGTATTTGTTGGGACAGAAATTCATCATCAGAACTGATCAAAAGGCCTTAAAGTACCTTATGGAGCAAATATTACACACTAATTCCCAACTATTGTGGCTCACCAAATTAATGTCATTTGACTACTCAATAGAGTACAATAAGGGAGTGGAGAATAAGGTAGCTGATACCCTCTATAGGGTAACTGGAGCTGAATTATTGGCTTTGATGATTTCACCTGGTGATACTGAACTTTTCCAAGCTATAGCTGATAGTTGGAACTCTGATCAGGAGCTGAAGTAACTCATTGAAGAACTCCAAGATGATCCACATACTCACAAGCAGTTCACATGATTTCAAGGCCAACTAAGAATAAAAGGCAGACTAGTGATAGGCAAGGAGCCACAATTGAGAAGCATGGAACTCATCAAGGGGGGCATTCAGGTGTTGAAGCTACCTTAAGGAGACTACTCACACTATTCTACTGGAAAAACATGAGGAAGGAGGTAAAAGACTTTGTGCAGAAATGTGATATCTGCCAAAAGAATAAATCTGACTTGGCTGCTTATTCAGGGTTGTTACAACCCTTACCTATTCCATATGTAGTTTGGTCTCAAATTAGTATGGATTTCATTGATGGACTTCTTAAATAAAAAGGCTATGAGGTTATACTAGTAGTGATGGACATGCTTAGCAAATATGGTCATTTCATTCTACTGAAGCATCCTTATACTGCTCAATCAGTAGCTCAAGTGTTCTTAGACACTGTGGTGAGGTTACATGGTCTCCCTGATACTATTACTAGTGATCGAGATGTTGTCTTCCTTAGTAATTTCTAGCAAGAGCTATTCTTATTACAAGGAATTCAATTGAATACATCTTCTTCATACCATCCTCAATCTGATGGACAGACTGAGGTATTGAACAGACGTTTGGAGACATACTTAAGGTGTTACTGCAATGAAGATGTTACTAATTGGTACTCTTATTTGCCTATGGTTGAGTATTGGTATAACACCTCATTTCATTCACCCATACAAACCACCCCTTATGAAGCATTATATGGTCGGCCACCCCCTTACATTTACCCTACTTGCCAGGAGAGACAGCTTCAGCTGAAGTTGATAACACCTTGATCAACAGGTAACTAAAGCTACAGCTACTGAAACACCATCTAACAAGAGCTCAACACAGAATGAAACAACAAGCAGATGCCCATAGGAGTGATAGACAATTTGAGGTTGGTGATTGGGTCTATCTTAAAGTTCAGCCATACAAGCAAGTGACTATATCCAACCATTCCTCCCATAAGTTAGCTTCTAAATACTATGGCCTTTTTTAGATTCTTAAAAGGGTGGGTTCAGTTGCTTATACGTTATTGCTTCCTGTTGGAGTTCAGATCCACCCCACAGTGCATGTTTCACTGTTGAAAAAATCATATGAGATTCCATCTCAGATTTCTTACCCTCATATTCTTGATTTGGCAAGTCCCTATTGTCCTGATCCTGAAGTCATCTTACAAAGAAGAATGGTGAAGAAAGGAAACAAAGTTGTTGCACAAGTTTTAGTTAAATGGCAAGGGCTCCCTAATGAAGCTACTACTTGGGAGTTTGTTACTGTCCTACAAACGAGGTTTCCTTCTTTTGATCCTTGTGGTCAAGGATCTTCTATTGGGGGAAGTACTGATACATGATTTTAGAGAAGCCAGCTCAACTGCAGAAGAATCGAGAAATGAAGACAAGTTAGTTAGTTAGTTAAAAGTTAGTTAGGGGGAGAGAAAGTTAGTTACTGTCAGTTGGGTAGTTAGTATAATAGAATTCTGTTAGGAAAGAATCTAGTTACCATTTGGAATACATGAATCAGTACATAAAGGAATTGTAATCTACATTTTTCATATAAAAAACAATTACACAAACTTCTCCCTAAATCCTCTATGTTCTTCTTCATCTCTCTCTTCTTCTTCTTCTTCTTCTTCTTCTTCTTGTGTGACTTGACATTCTTTACTGCTTTTCTCGAGTTAATCCTGAAGCAGTGCTACGATCCTCGAATTCTCTTTGAATTCCTGCAATCATGTAACATTCAAATCTATGCATCTAACTTTGTCAGTAATCCAAATACAAGCTCAAATTAAAAAGGATGATGAATCATATGCCTTGCATATAAATCTTCGCCATCTAAAGCACAATAAAAGTTATAGAAGGTCATATTATTCGTCGAAAGAGTAATCTGTCTAATATCACCAATGACCAATCAGTGACACTCTGTATATTTAATTTTCTTTAGTTAGCTAATAACTGCAAGTTTTCCTGTATTGGTCATTGAATTGATGCCTCAATATCAATAATCTTAATAAGATGAGCACAACAAACAATTAAATCAAAATATAAAGTCTAGTATGCAGAGGTCACTACTTAGACACTCGGTATTTTGGGTTTGTGATATACTTTGGGACTCTTGAGAAACGGTCGTGGCTTTTAATAGTGACATTTGGACTCTGCACATCCATTAACGGTTCCTCCAATACTAATGATTTTGGAATTTGTCAAGAATAATTAAATAAAAAGAATGAGTGAAAAATGCAAGGAAAATGAGGAAAAAAAAAATTCAAGTGACTTTTGGGATGAGGTGCAATAAAGAGAATTTTTGAAGTAACTTTTAATCTTTTAAAAATGAAATTGATGAAGAGAATAAAGTAAAAAAAAATCATAAAAAGGAGATAAAAGAAAAATAGGATTCTTGGCCTAGGAGAGATGCCAAGTCACCTTATGCATTCCCTTTTTTATATAGATATATTGATTTTCTAATTATTCTTTTGTAATGATATATTGAAAAGTTTGCGATAGTTACAACCATCTTTAAGTTTTCTATCAAAAAAATAAAATGTAGGCATACAAGTTTATAACTTTACATTTTTGCAAAACTTCAACAATAAGTAAACAAAAACTCAATGAAAACTTTTTTATTGTTATAAAATAATAAAAGAAGAAGAAGATCATTGCATAGAAAAGTAGAAAGAGAGAATTTTTATTGATTTGGATGAATTACAATGGAATAGAACCCTTCTATTTATAGTGAAAAGGTGACTTAGCCACCAAGTAACAAACTATAAAATCTCTCTAAAAGTAGACATTCATCATAAATAAAATACTATTTATAACACTCCCCCTTGAATGTTTATTCAACAGATAATGTGTCTCGTTAAAACCTTAACTAGAATAAAACCCAGTGGAAAAAAATTTTTAGAGAAAGAAAAAGAGAACACATGTTTAGAAATACGCCTTTTGGTTGCCTCGTTAAAAACCTTGCAAAGAAAACCCAGTGAGACAAAACCTTCCAAGGGAAAAAGAGTACAATGCGTATTAACTCCCCCTGATGAGATAATCAATTCACATCTTTGAGCATTCACATTCCAATCTTGTGCACTAGCTTCTTGAAGGTTGATGTCGACAGAGATTTGATGAATCAATCAGCCATATTAACTCCAATGAATATATTGTACCTTGAAAATCTTCGCTATCACATTATCATGCTCATAGTTATAGCAAGATACAAATGTGTACAAATTGCACTTAAGATGTAGTACTTCATAACCAAGAATTCTATATGCTTTAAGAAATTTAAATCCTTCAGGGATTGTCATATAAGTTAAATCATATAATGTCACGACCCAAAATCTCACCTGTCGTGATGACGCCTATCTCAATACTAGGAAAGCCGAAAATCTCAAAAAACCCACCATATTTTCTAAATTTAAAAATAAAATAATTAAATTCAGTGGAAGAAATCTCACAATTTCAAATATAATACTCCCAAAACATGGTGTCACTAAGTACATGAGCATCTAAATGAATACAAAGTCTGACTGATAAAAAGTAGTGTCTGAAATATAGAATAATACAATAACTAAACAGGAAGGGAATCAAGTATGTGGTCGTCAAGCAGCTACCTTGATAGTCTCCAACAGAAATAACTCTGAATTCTAGCAGCCGTCGTATCCGGGAGCACCTGGATCTGCACACGAGGTGCAAAGTGTAGTATGAGTACAACTAACTCAATAAGTAACAAGACTAACCTCTGGGATGAAAGCAATGACGAGCTCTGTAGGTACAGTCCAGTATAAATAATGGTACAAAATGTAGGAATGCTTTCAAAATTAACAGTTAAACTCAGTACAAGTGAAATAGATCAATATTGCATGATATGAGAAATATGACATCTCAGTAGAAAGACCTCATGTAATACTGGTCACAAATTATTCGGTCACTCAATACTGTTTATGGCCAATCCAGCCCAGGGTATTCCAACCCGTATATAAATACACATCGACTGACAATCAGTCACCCAGTACCATATAAGGCCAATCCAGCCCTGGGATAATTTATCCCCAAATATAAATGATATGGACAAGATCCATGTCCAGGTAAACTCATTACAATACAAATAAGTAAGGCAAGTCCTTGCCCTGGAAAATCCATCCCGGATATACATAATCATCTACGCTCACTAGGGGTGTGTACAGACTCCAGAGAGGCTCTTTCAGCCCAAGCGCTATATAAAGCCAATATGGCCTATTACAGGTGGGCAATCCCGATCCGTATAATAGTAAAGCCTATAAGGCCTGCTGCAGGCGGGCAGCCCCGATCCATAAAATAGTAAAGCCTATAAGGCCTGCTGCAGGTGGGCAGCCCTGATCCATATAATAATAATGTATAAAGTCATTATGGCCTGATGCATCGCGCAGCTCAATCCCATAAATATCCTCATAACGGATAAATATTACTGAGTGTGAAATGTATATTTTTGAATAATTAATTCAACAGCAACACGACCCCATGGGTCCCAAAATATTGGCACCTAATCTAAACATGATCTTTAATAGGAGCCTCAGCTCAATTTCTCTAACACATGGAGAATGTTCAGATAATAACATGATTCATTAATCTTACAACTGCACAGGATTTATTCAAGATACAATTTATATGGTGCACGTCCACCTGCTCGTCACCTATCGTGTGTGTCACCTTCAAACAATTTATATCATACCAAATTCGGAGATTCATACCCTTAGAACCAAGTTTAGAAGTGTTACTTACCTCAAACCGTATAATTCTTTACTCCGCTAGGCCCCTTGCCTCGTGAATTTTTCTCCAAATGACTCAAATCTAGCCACAAATTATTCGATTCAACCAATAAAATTTATTGAAATTAATTCCATAATAAAATACTAATTTTCCAACAAAATCCGAAATTTAGCTCAAAACTCACCCGTGGGGCCCATGTCTCGGAATCCGACGAAACTCACAAAATTCGATAACCCATCAAATTACAAGTTCAACCATACTAATTTCACTCAAATCCAATTCCAAATCGGTGTTCAAATCTTGAAAATTTATTTTTATGAAGTTGTAGAAATTCCTCCGATTTCTCTTGAAAAATCAATAATATAACGCCGAAAACGAAGATTAATTCATGGAATATAATCACACAAGGGAGTCAAGAACACTTACCCCAAGTTGTGTGGAAAATTTCCTCTCCAAAGTCGTCCAATCCGAGCTCCAAAATCCGAAAAATGAAGAAAGAAACTAAAACCCATGATTTTATCTTCTGTCCAGTCATTTATTCTTCGCGATCGCGAAACACAAAAATTTCCAGCCCAAAATTTGCCTTTCGCGATCGCGAAGAACAAATTCCCAGCTCTTCCAGACAACCTCTAGTATAATGGTCATAAGGTTTTGTAAAAAAACTCCAAATTACAATTGGTTTATCTTTCTATAAACTAGACACCAAGATCTATAACTTTCATTTGTTTCTCATCTCCTAATTCCTTATAGATTGCGAGATATAAGCTTCCAAAGTCAGCCCTGTGCAACAGAGAATTTCCAAACTCTTCCCAAATAGCCTATAGTGTATCCATCATAACTTTTTGTACACAATTCTAAATGACAAATGGTTAACCTTATTGAAAACTAGACCCAAAGAGCTACAACTTTCAGTTCTTGATCATCTCCAAATTCCTTATAAATTGCGAGATATAAGCTTTCAAAGTCGAGTCAGTGCAGCAGAGATTTGTTCTACACGATCGTGAAATAGCTTCCGCGATCTCTATTCACCAGGCCCCAAACTGCTGTTTACTCTTCGCGAACGCGACCTGATGTTCACGATCGTGATTCACACCTCTGTGGACAAAAACCAGCAATTTAAAATGGCCTAGAAATGGTCCGAAACCACCCCGAAACTCACACGAGACCCTCGGGACCTCAACCAAATATACCAACAAGTCCTAAAACATCATACGAACTTAGTCGAAGCCTCAAATCACATCAAACAATGCTAAAAATACGAATCACACATAGATTCAAGCCTAATGAACTTTGAAACATACAATTTCTACAAACGACACCTGAACCTATCAAATCATGTCCGATTGACCTCAAATTTTTCACACAAGTCATAAATAACATAACAGAGGTATTCAAATTTTCAGAATCGGATTCCAACCACGATGTCAAAAAGTCAACTCCCTGGTCAAACTTCCCAAATATTCAACTTTCGCCATTTCAAATCTAATTCCTCTACCGTCCTCCAAATAATTTTTCGGACATGCTCCCAAGTACAAAATCACCATATGGAGCTATTGGAATCATCAAAATTCAAATCCGAGGTCATTTACACATAAGTCCATATCCGATCAACTTTTCTAACTTAAAGTTTTCAATTATGAGACTAAGTGTCTCATTTCACTCCGAATTCCCTCCGGACCCGAACCAACTAACCTGGTAAGTCTTAAAATGACTGTAAAGCATAAATTGAGCAGTAAATGGGGGAACATGGATGTAATACTCAAAATGACCAGCCCGGTCGTTACATTCTCCCCCACTTAGACATACGTTCGTCCTCGAACGTACCAAGAGTCCAAGCCATCAAATCACTATTACATCTTACCACGCACGTACCCGGGGATGATCCCACGTCACCATATTCTGTGTAAATTGTATAGGCCTAACAACACAATATAATTGAAAATCATTACTTCAATCTTGGCCCATAAACCTTGGAATTCAATTTCCAACATTCAGAAAACCTGAATCTCACATTTACACGCTGTATGAGTTTGAACAAGCTGTATAAAGCCATAACTATAACCCCAGATATAATCACTTAACATACTACACAACTCGCAACCTTGTACCCAAAAATGGAAAATGTCTCAAAGTAGAGAACCGTATTGTAAGTTCAACAAGCACCACCACAACTGTAATGCTATAAGTTCATTATATATAGTAGAACCAATACACACAAGTTTAATAACAGTAACCAGCTCTTCTAGAGCTCACATTAACATCACTCGCACGGACAACTCACGTGCTATAGTATCAATATCTGAACCTGCACGGACAACTCACGTGCCAATAATATCAATAATTTGAATATCAACAGTCTATCAACCAGAAGAGTACCGTAATACCAATGAATATCCGTAAATCAAAACATAATGCCCCTTTCAACCGCACACCCTTCTCAGGGATTACCGAGCAACTATAACATTCATCTAAATATATAACACTGACCATTCCGTCTAGAATTCGTGATCTTCCTTTTCAAGAATAAACTGCCACCTCATACATATAAATCTAAATCCCTCACAACACACCACATCTATCACGTGAAAAGCACGAAAATCTCATTATAAACTCTGAGTCACCAGCAAATTACATACCCTATTAGTTGGAAACTTTTCTCTTGCTTCTTTCCAGAAGAAAATCACAATGCACAACACGTTCCCCACACCGGTAGAAAATATCTGGTTCAAACCATGGTAGAAACCATTAAGAACACTTTGAAATCCATTTTCACCTAATCAAGCTATCAGAACTAATTTCCTTTATCTCGTCCAAGCAACGTTGTTCACCAAAACCCAAAAATATTGCCAACAAAATATCTGTAAAGCTTCCACATCATTATTACCCAAAAGAACTGAGCATGCCATTACCATACTGGTCTAGCCTACTACCCAGTGGTCCTATTTTCTCAGAGGTTCTCCTGAATTACCCTCAAGTTGACGTTTCTCCTTATCAAAACACTACTACCCTTACACAAAGCTCAATATAAGACATCCCAAAATGAAATCACACAGTCCTAAGGTCCATATGCCATTATATTCTTCTTAAGCACCACAAAAGTACCACAACTATAATACTTACTCTGAAAATACTTTATGTGAATTTAAAATTGTTTCTCTTTCCTTTCTTATATTAAAAATGTAGAATTCATAGTCATACATAATTACCGCAAGTTCCAACACCATCCAATGTAAATAACTGGTTATAGCGATGTACGAATTCGATTTTTTTTTTAATTGCCACATATACATATTGCATCCATTATAACCCTTTCGAAAGTCACCCACTATGCTCAAATCTAAATTGCATCGCTCGAACGGGCCAAAAGACACAAGCCCCCAAAGAAGTAACTCTTCCTTAAGACCACCAATTAAATTCATATTCTGTTCGCACTACATCCTTCAAAATAACAATTTAATCATCTCATGATTTTTCATAAAGTGCAATATAACCCGCATTCCAGAATTTTTCTTACTCAAATCATCCCCGATCTCAACCTCTGTAAGTCATAACTAATCCACAAGTATACCTCGGAACGAAACCAATACCGCACATAATCGCGCAATCAAATCGTAGATAGCAGACTCCCCCACTTGGCCCAAGTCCATATAACAAAACATCTGATATCTCACCATACCCAGATCTATATTGACCATACTAAGCAATAAAATACCAACTCTGGTCTCGTCCCCTAATAATTTCCACACACGACCGATACACCCGGTACACAATTATAGTATCGCCCATCGACGTAGATACATGAACAGGTGAAACTAAGAACTCACGGGGCATATCCAGAAAATGAACAAAAATATTATAAAACATACGAATATGTGAAAGCGGGGGTCAAATAATATAGATGCCTCCCTATGGCACACTGAGACAATACCTGTGATCACTGCATCTAAAGGAACAACATTTGGTCTGGCATGAAAAACATAGAATCGGCCCTGACCACCACCGGATCGGCCTCCCCCTTTTGGGTGACCCCTAGCTGACTTAGCTCCACCCTGAGCTGGCTGAGCGGGTGGTGGAGCAACTGGTGCAGAAGTAGTAGCCTGACTTCTCTATTGAACTGGACCTCGCGTACGGCGGGGACAATATTTCCTCACATGGCCCAGTTCTTCACACTCATAGCACTCAATCTCGAAGAATGATGGCAAGTTCTAAGGCGGAACTCGGGAACCAGAATAACTACCAGAAGGACATGGTACATATGATCCTTGAACTGATGGTGCACGGAGCGTACACGGGGCTGGAAGTTCACTGAGAGATGACAGACTCTGATGAGAACGATATGAACCATGGATGAATGATGCACCACTGTGAACTGGACGACCCCTATTGTGGTAGAATTGCCCTCCAGAAGGTACCCCACCAACAATGCCCGAACCTCGGGGCCTCTTAGCCTACCTTGTTGGGATTTTAAGCTTTCGTAGCTTAAAGACGGTGAATGAGAAATGGAGGAAAAATGAAATATTTGAGTTTCCCTTGGCAAAGGGACATTGTCCCATATCGGAGGAAGAAAAGGCTTTTGATAGGTATATATATAATTGTTCTTCTTCTAGCTCTTAAAGAGTTAATAAAAAGGCAAGCCTCGCGCCGTCATCGTCGTCGCTCGCTCGACTCAGTTTCGGATTTGGATTTGGATTTGGTCAAATATCGATTGATTGAATAATCTTTTTGGACAAAATTCCTTTCAATTATTTAATTAATTAATTAAATAATTAACAAAAAATTCAATTCGGAATAACCAATGACCCGCGACCCGGTTCGGTCAGGCCCGTTTTCTTTCCCGAATTATTTTAAATATATTTTTCCCGCAATATTTCAAACAACCCTTTTTCAACAGCCATGGTTGTTTCTGAAAGGTTGCAAACCTTTTCAGAAACAATGCCAGCAACTCTATAAATAGGGTTTGAATCCCAGAATCTTTCCTTACAAAATTTTCTAAGCTTCTTCTTCTTCTTCTTCTGCACAATAAATTCCAGTGTGTTTTACAGCCTTCGAGTGGCTCGCTGTTCACCGGTGTTTTGGTACCAACACTCCGGTGAGTTAAATCGTTCTATCCTGGGAGGATATATTCTAGCACCTCGGGTGCTTGAGGGGAATAATTTCCTTAAGGACACACTGTGTATTCAGTGGGCTCGATTTATTTCTATATTGTTTTTCTTTGTTTTTCAGAATCTATTTCGTTAAACAAGTATTACTAACTTTCTGTTTTATTTTTTCAGAAAGTTTAATTGTTTATTACAGCAATATAGAATTATAACATTCTTAAGGAAATTATTTTATTATATTCTGTATTTTGTTTGTGGAGATTAAAACATGTGTGGTTTTCTACTCCTTCTAAATTTTACTATTCTGATTTGAAGATATAAAAAACTTCATCATAGTATTGAAATTCATAAAACGATTTGAAGAACATAAAAACTTCATCGTTTTTCTGTGAAACAGTATATAAAAACTTTGATTTTATTTATTATACATACTGTTTTTGTTAATAATAGTATTGTTTACTGTTCTAATTTTGCCATTAATTGAACTCTTCTGTTGTTTACAATGAGAAATGGCAATTGATAACGAAAACTCTTCTGCGACTATTGAGGCAACGATGATAGCCTCGTCAAACCGGACTGCTGTTCCACCAGCAGAGAAACCGGGGAATTTTTCCGGATCCAACTTCAAAGGATGGCAGCAAAGGGTGTTCTTCTGGCTTACCACACTTGGTATGCAGAAATTCACTAGTAAAGAACCTCCAGTGCCTACTGCGGACATGCCGGACAACGAGAAATTCATGATTGTTGAGGCGTGGAAGCAGACAAATTTTCTTTGCAAAGGCTATATCTTAAGCGCTTTAGAGGATGAATTATACAATGTGTACAGTGCGATGAATACTTCGAAAGAATTATGGGACGCACTTGAGAAGAAGTACAAGACTGAAGATGCATGCTTGAAGAAGTTCGTGGTTGCCAAATTTCTAGACTATAAAATAATAGACAGTAAAACTGTTGGAACCCAAGTTCAGGAGCTTCAACTTATTTTTCATGACCTTATTGCTGAAGGTATGGTCGTGAATGAAGCATTTCAAGTGGCTGTAATGATTGAAAAATTGCCTCATTCGTGGAGAGATTTCAAGAACTATCTTAAGCACAAGCGCAAAGAAATGAAGTTGGAAGATCTTGTGATTCGTCTCAAGATTGAGGAAGACAACAAAATAGCTGAGAAGAAGTCTCGTGGAAATTCAACGATCATGGAAGCTAATATCGTTGAGGAGAGTGCTCCAAAAAGTAAGAAGAGAAAGAGGTCTTCTGGACAGACTAAGGAGCAGAACAAAAAGAAATTCAAGGGCAGCTGCTACAATTGTGGAAAAACCGGTCACAAAGCCCCTGATTGTCGTCTCCCGAAAAAGTATAAGAAGAAGGGACAGGCCAACATAGTGGAGAAGAATGATGACATTGATGATCCTTGTGCAATGCTTTCGGAATGCAACCTAGTTGGAAATTCGAAGGAGTAGTGGATTGACTCTGGAGCCACTCGACATGTTTGTGCTGTCAAGGAAGCATTTGCGACTTACTCTACTGCTGGTCCCGAAGAAGAGCTTTCCATGGGAAATACTGCAACAACCAACATTGAAGGTTATGGGAAGATATTCCTGAAGATGACTTCTGGCAAGGTGTTAACGCTCAACAACGTTCTTCATGTTCCTACTATTAGGAAGAATTTAGTTTCTACTTCTTTGCTTGTTAATAATGGATTTAAATGTGTATTTGTTTCTAATAAAGTTGTTGTAAGCAAGAATGAAATGTATGTTGGAAAGGGCTACCTCACAGAGGGCCTCTTCAAACTAAATGTAATGGTTGTTGACAGTATGAATAAAATTGCTGCTTCTTCTTATTTATTAGAGTCAAATGATTTATGGCATATTCGTTTATGACATGTCAATTACAAAACCTTGCGGAAGTTAATTAATTTAGAAGTGTTGCCTAAATTCGAGTGTAATAAATCAAAATGTCAAATATGTATTGAGTCTAAGTTTGTAAAACATCCTTATAAGTCTATTGAAAGGAATTCAAATCCTTTACACTTAATTCATACTGACATTTGTGATATGAAGTCGACACCATCTCGAGGTGGGAAAAAGTATTTTATTACTTTTATTGACGACTGCACTCGATATTGTTATGTTTATTTGCTTAATAGTAAGGATGAAGCAATTGAAGCATTTAAGCAATACAAGAATGAAGTGGAGAATCAATTGAGTAAAAAGATCAAAATGATTAGAAGTGATAGGGGTGGAGAATATGAATTTCCATTTGTAGAAATATGTTCGAAATATGGAATTATCCATCAAACTACTGCACCTTACACACTTCAATCTAATGGAGTTGCGGAAAGGAAAAATCGGACATTAAAGGAAATGATAAATTCTTTATTAATAAGTTCCGGATTACCGTAGAGTTTGTGGGGCGAAGCAATCCTTACAGCTAACCGAATACTCAAACAGAGTACCCCACAACAAAACGCAATCTATTCCATATGAAAAATGGAAAGGAAGAAAACCCAACTTGAAATATTTCAAAGTGTGGGGGTGTCTAGCAAAGGTACAAGTTCCTTTACCTAAAAGGGTTAAAATCGGACCAAAAACTGTTGATTGCGTTTTCATTGGATATGCTACAAATAGTAAAGCATGTCGGTTTTTGGTTCATAAATCCGATAATCCCGAAATTCACGTTAATACGGTATTGGAATCAGATAATGCTGAATTCTTTGAAAGCATCTATCCGTATAAAACTGAATGTGAGTCGTTAAGTGAAAGACCTAAATGACCTCGGGAAGAACCAAAGGAAAATACTCCAAGTATAGAAGATCCAAGGCGTAGCAAACATCAAAGAACATTTACTTCCTTTGGACCAGATTTTGTGACATTCTTGCTTGAAAATGAGCCTCAAACTTTTAAAGCAGCTATGTCATCTTCTGATTCAGTATTTTGAAAAAAGGCAGTCAATAGTGAGATTCAATCAATTTTGGATAACCATACATGGGAATTGGTAGATCTTCTTCCGGGAAATAAGCCTTTAGGTTTGAAATAGATCTTTAAACGGAAAGTGAAAGCTGATGGCACTATTGACAAATATAAGGCAAGACTTGTTGTCAAAGGTTATAGACAAAAGGAAGGCCTTGATTACTTTGACACTTACTCGCTAGTAACGAGGATAACATCTATTAGGGTGTTAGTGGCACTAGCGGCCGTGTATGGTCTTGAAATCCATCAAATGGATGTTAAAACAACTTTCTTAAATAGAGAGGAAGAGATTTACATGGAACAACCTGAGGGTTTTGTGGTAACTGGTAAAGAAAAGAAAGTGTGCAAACTTGTTAAATCACTTTATTGACTTAAACAAGCACCCAAACAATGGCATGCCAAATTTGACCAAACAATGTTGGCAAGTGGGTTTAAAATCAACGAGTGCGACAAATGTGTTTACATTAAAAACACTCCAGGTCATGAAGTCATTGTTTGTTTATATGTTGATGACATGTTGATAATGAGCAAAAACATGGCAGATATAAATGCTACTAAGCGCATGTTGGCTAGCAAATTCGATATGAAAGACTTAGGAGTTGCTGATGTGATCTTAGGAATCAGAATTCACAAGACTCCACAAGGTCTAGCATTATCACAGTCTCACTACATTGAAAAGGTACTTGACAAGTTCAAGTATTTGGATTTCAAAATTGCCAAGACTCCAATTGACGTGAGTTATGCACTTCAAAAGAATGAAGGTGAAAGTGACTCACAATTGGATTATGCAAGAGTATTGGGAAGTTTGATGTATATCATGAATTGTGCACGACCAGATATAGCATGTGCTATTAGTAAACTGAGTCGGTTTACAAGTAATCCCAATCACATACATTGGATGGCAATGAAACGAGTTTTGGGGTATCTCAAACATACCCAAAATTACGCTTTGCATTATAACAAATATCCCTCCGTGATCGAGGGATATAGTGATGCAAATTGGATCACTGGATCATCTGAAGTTAAATCCACTAGTGGATATGTTTTCATAATTGGGGGTGGAGCAGTGTCTTGGAAATCATCCAAACAAACGTGCATCGCCCGTTCTACAATGGAATTTGAATTCATAGCTTTAGATAAGGCCGGTGAAGAAGGTGAATGGCTCCGGAATTTCTTGGAAGATATTCCATTTTGGCCCAAACCTTTAGCACCTATTTGTATATATTGTGATAGTCAAGCGGCAATAGGCAGGGCAGGGAGCGTTATGTATAATGAAAAATCTCGTCATATATGACGGAGACACAATACCGTTAGACAACTACTCTCTAGTGGTGTTATCACAATTTACTACATAAAGGCAAGAGATAACATGTCGGATCCACTTACAAAAGGCCTATATAGAGAGGCAGTTGAAAGATCATCAAAGGGAATGGGGTTAAGGTCTAGGACAAGTCATCATGATGGTAACTCTACCTAGCAGACTGGAGATCCCACGAGCTAGGTTCAAAGAGATCAAACAAAGTTATGAATGACAGTTCAACATTGTCAAATAACTCAACCCATTCTCGTGATGAAGAATGTTCAGAAATCGAGGTAAAGCATTAAGGCTTTTTGATGAGTCAACAAAGCTTAAAGGTTTTAATGATTTGTTAAGTCTGGCAGGATATGACCAGATAGTGTGTCTACAGGATTACACGTTTAGAAATCACCTATGTGAGTGTGAAGTGTAAGCCGCTTTAAGGGGAATGAAAGTAAAGGCCCATTCTCTAATCACTCATGAAACCAGGCGGTGTTCATGGCTGAAACGAACACAACCGTGAGAACAATAGATGGTTAAAGATTGATTGTGTGACTTATGTTGTCTAGGTATACAACAAAGCTCGACGATTCAAAGATATCAAATCTACCGATTGACCGAGTATATCCGATATAAGTTTACTACGGAAGTTCAAAGGGAAACCTACTTATCCAGATGCAATTAATTCTTGCATGTAAAACACACATGAGTCCGTGCATTCCTTTATTTTATAGCCATTCCCCATTCATGTGGGGGATTTTTGGGATTTTAAGCTTGTGTAGCTTAAAGAGGGTGAATGAGAAATGGAGGAAAAAATGAAATATTTGAGTTTTCCTTGGCAAAGGGACATTGTCCCATATCGGAGGAAGAAAAGGCTTTTGATGGGTATATATATAATTGCTCTTCTTCTAGATCTTAAATAGTTAAGAAAAAGGCAAGCCTCGCGCCGTCGCCGTCGTCGTCGTCGCTCGCTCGGCTCGGCTTCGGCTTCGGCTTCGGCTTCGGCTTCGGATTTGGATTTGGATTTGGTCAAAGATTGATTGATTAATCTTTTTGGACAAAATTTCTTTCAATTATTTAATTAAATAATTAACGAAAAATTCAATCCGGAATAACCCAAATTATTTTAAATACATTTTTCCCGCAATATTTCAAACAACTCTTTTCCAACAGCCATGGCTGTTTCTGAAAGGTTGCAAACCTTTTCAGAAACAATGCCAGCAACTCTATAAATAAAGTTTTAATCCCAGAATATTTCCTTACGAAATTTTCTGAGCTTCTTCTTCTTCTTCTTCTGCATAATAAATTCCAGTGTGTTTTACAGTCTTCGAGTGGCTCGCTGTTCACCGGCGTTTTGGTACCAACACTCCGGTGAGTTAAATCGTTCTATCCTGGGAGGATATATTCTAGCACCTCGGGTGCTTGAGGGGAATAATTTTCTTAAGGACACACTGTGTATTCAGTGGGTTCGATTTATTCCTATACTGTTTTTTTTTGTTTTTCAAAATCTATTTCATTAAACAAGTATTACTAACTTTCTGTTTTGTTTTTCCAGAAAGCTTAATTATTTATTACAGCAATACAGAATTATAACATCCCTGTCACCACTCTCCTGGCTACGGACCACCTCTATTTGTCGAGCAATGTCAACCACCTCGTCAAAAGTGGCACCAAATACCCTATCCCTAGTCATAAGGAACAACAGTTGATACGTGAGGCCATCAATGAACCTCCTAATCCTCTCCTTATCAGTGGGAACCAACCAAGCTGCGTGATGAACCAACTCAGAAAATCTCATCTTGTACTGCGTCACGGACATGCCATCCTGACGTACCTGCTCAAATTGTCTGCGCAGCTCTTCTCTATGAGACCGCGGCACAAACTTCTCCAAAAAGAGAACGGAGAACTCCTGCCATGTAAGTGGTACTGCACCAACCAGCTTGCGCCTCTCATAAGCCTCCCACCATATGAAGGCAGCCCCAGAAAATTGAGAAGTAGTGAACGAGACCCACTGGTCTCCAGAATATCTGCTGTCTGAAGCATCCGTTGGCACTTATCTAGAAAACCCTGAGCATCTTCTGACTCAGCACCGCTAAATGGTGGAGGTCGAAGCCTTTCAAATCTCTCAAGTTTTCTCTGCTCATCATCTGACATAACAGGGACTACCGGGTCCTGAGCGGCTGCAACGGGTTTGGGCTGGTAGTGCCTCGGTATCTAAAGTCTTTGTACTACTTGCTTTGGAGTACGGGCAATAGGGGTATGAGTACCTCCCCCTGCCTGCTAAGTGGCAGGTGCGGCCTGAGTCGAAACCACCTGAGCAAGGCCAGCACAAACTGTTAATATCTGGGCCAAAGTCTCCCGAAGGCCTGAAATCTCAATGGGCACAGCTGGTGCAACTAGTGGTACTATAGGTGTTGGTCCTACTGTGGTACGAGCTACACCTCGACCTCTACCATGACCCCGGCCTCTCACAGCCCTAACTAGTGGCACTGGTGGTTGACCGTCTGATCTGGTTGTACGTATCCTCACCATCTGTGAGAGAATAAAATAACAGGATTTTTTTAGCTTCCAGAATCAACAAGTTAGAACGACAGAATACAAGAAAGTGAAATTTTCCTAAGGGTTCGGCAACCTCTCGAAGATAAGTACAGACATCTCCGTACCGATCCACAAGACTCTACTAAACCTGCTCATGACTCGTGAGACCTATGTCACCTAAAGCTCTGATACCAACTTGTCACGACCCAAAATCTCACCTATCGTGATGGCGCCTATCTCAATACTAGGCAAGCCGAAAATCTCAATAAAACACCATATCTTTTAAATTTGAAAACAAAATAATTAAATTCAGCGGAAGAAATCTCACAATTTCAAATATAACACTCCCAAAACCCGGTGTCACTGAGTACATGAGCATCTAAATGAATACAAAGTCTGACTGATAAACATCACTGTCTGAAGTATAGAACAGTACAATAACTAAACAGGAAGGGAATCAAGTCTGCAATGTCAAGAAGCTACCTTGATAGCTCCCAACAAAATTAAATTCGAAATCTAAGCAGTCGCCGTATCCGGGAGCACCTGGATCTGCACACGAGGTGCAGAGTGTAGTATGAGTACAATTAACTCAATAAGTAACAAGACTAACCTCTGGGCTGAAAGCAATGACGAGCTCTACAGGTACAGTCCAGTATAAATAATGGTACAAAATGTAGGCATGCTTTCAAAATTAACAGTTAAACTCAGTACAGCTGAAATAGATCAATACTGCATGATTTGAGGAATATGACATCTCAGTAGAAAGACCTCATGTAAATACTGGTCACAAATAATTCGGTCACTCGGTACTGTTTATGGTCAATCCACCCCAGGGTATTCCAACCCTTATATAAATACACATCGACTGACAATCAGTCACCCAGTACCGTATAACGCCAATCCAGCCCTGGGATAATTTATCCCCAAATATAAATGATACGAACAAGATCCATGTCCAGGTAAAATCATTACAATATAAATAAGTAAAACAAGTCCATGCCCTGGAAAATCCATCCCGAATATATATAATCATCTACGCTCACTAGGGGTGTGTACAGATTCCGGAGAGGCTCCTTCAGCCCAAGCGCTATATAAAGCCAATATGGCCTACTATAGGCAGGCAGTCCCGATCCATATAATAATAAAGCCTATAAGGCCTGCTGTAGGCGGGCAACCCCGATCCATAAAATAGTCAATCCTATAAGGCCTGCTGTAGGCGGGCAGCCCCGATCAATATAATAATAATAATAATGTATAAAGCCATTATAGCCTGTTGCGTCGCGCAACTCAGTCCCATAAATATCCTCACAATGGACAAATATTACTGAGTGCGAAATGTATATTTTTGAACAATTAATTCAACAGCAACACGACCCCATGGGTCCCAAAATATTGGCACCTAGTCTAAACATGATCTTTAATAGGAGCCTCAGCTCAATTTCTCTAACACGTAGAGAATGTTCAGATAATAACATGATTCATTAATCTTACAACTGCACATGATTTATTCAAGATACAATTTATATGGTGCACGTCCAAATGCTCGTCACCAATCATGTGTGTCACCTCCAAACAATTTTATATCATACCAAATTCGAGGATTCATACCCTCAAAACCAAGTTTAGAAGTGTTACTTACCTCAAACCGTATAATTCTTTACTCCGCTAGGCCCTTGCCTCGTGAATTTGTCTCTAAATTCCTCAAATCTAGCCACAAATTATTCGATTCAACCAATAAAATTTATTGGAAATAATTTCATAATAAAATACTAATTTTCCAACAAAATCCGAAATTTAGCAAAAAGATCACCTATGGGGCCCACATCTCGGAATCCGATGAAACTCACAAAATCCGACAACCCATCCAATTACAAGTTCAACCATAATAATTTCACTCAAATCCGAATCCAATTCGGTGTTCAAATCTCGAAAATTTATTTTTATGAAATTGTAGAAATTGCTCTGATTTCTCTTGAAAAATAAATAATCTAACACTGAAAATGAAGATTAATTAATGGAATATAATCACAAGGGAGTCAAGAACACTTACCCCAAGTTGTGTGGAAAATTTCCTCCAAAGTTGCCCAATCTAAGCTCCAAAATCCGAATAATGAAGAAGGAAACCAAAACCCATGATTTTATCTTCTATCCAGTCATTTACTCTTCGCGATCGCGAAGCACAAAAATTTCCAGTCCAAAATTTTCCTTTCGCGATCGCGAAGAACAAATTCCGAGCTCTTCTAGATAGCCTCTAATATAATAGTCCTAATATTTTGTACAAAACTCCAAATTGCAATTGGTTTAACTTTCTAAAAACTAGACACCAAGCTCTATAACTTTCATTTGTTTCTCATCTCCCAATTCCTTATAGATTGCGAGATATAAACTTCCAAATTCAGCCCTGTGCAATAGAGAATTTCCAAACTCTTCCCAGGCAGCCTATAGTGTATCCATCATAACCTTTTGTACACAACTCTAAATGACAAATGGTTTACCTTTCTGAAAACTAAACACAAAGAGATACAACTCTTATTTTTGGATCATTTCCAAATTCCTTATAGATTGCGAGATATAAGCTTCCAAAGTCGGGTCAGTGCAACAGAGGTTTGTTCTACGCGATCGCGAAATAGCTTCCGCGATCGCTATTCACAAGGCCCGAAACTGATGTTTACTCTTCGTGAACGCGACCTGATGTTCGCGATCGCGATTCACACCTCTGTCGACAAAAATCAGCAATTTAAAATGGCCTAGAAATGGTCTGAAACCACCCCAAAACTCACCCGAGCCCCTCGGGACCTCTACCAAATATACCAACAAGTCTTAAAACATCATACGAACTTAGTCGAAGCCTCAAATCAAGTCAAACAATGCTAAAAACACGAATCACGCATAGATTCAAGCCTAATGAACTTTGAAACTTCCAATCTCTACAAACGACGTCAGAACCTATCAAATTATGTCCAATTGACCTCAAAGTTTGCACACAAGTCATAAATAACATAACAGAGGTATTCAAATTTTCAGAATCGGATTCCGACCCCGATATCAAAAAGTCAACTCCCCGGTCAAACTTTCCAAATATTCAACTTTCGCCATTTCAAGCTTAATTCCTCTACCGACCTCCAAATAATTTTCCAGACACGCTCCCAAGTCCAAAATTACCATATGGACCTATTGGAATCATCAAAATTCAAATTTGAGATCATTTACACATAAGTCCATATCCGGTCAACTTTTCTAACTTAAAATTTTCAATTATGAGACTAAGTGTCTCATGTCACTCCAAATTCCCTCTGGACCCGAACCAACTAACTCGGTAAGTCTTAAAATGACTGTAAAGCATAAATTGAGCAGTAAATAGGGGAACTGGGATGTAATACTCAAAACGACCGACCGGGTCGTTACATATAAGCCATATAAATAGACTTTAGATGCGTATCACATAAGAAAAATAAAAGTGATTTCACACACACCATTAACTTTATACTTTCAAGTATTTGAACTGCAGGTCCACTATATGTTTTTCGTATGAAACAAATTCTATTCGAATTGTGTTTTCATTTGGCCAATATTTTTGTGTTTGTAGGCGACAGACTTAAGATCCTCATCTATACTTAGCGCTAATATAGATGTCGTCGACGAATATTTTATATCGGTTCCAATATTTTTTTCGTAAAGACATAACATAGAGATCTCTTCTTCATATTTTCAGGTACTTGAATCTCTCATTAGATTTTATGAAGTTTTATGTCATGTGATCTTCTAGACCACTTGCCACTTTATTATGATCATTTGCTCATCTTCTTTATCAAGAATTTTGCTTGAAATCAATTTTTCTATACGCTTTAAGCGTACCATAGACTTTGTCCTTCTAGGACTTATTCTAATAGGAGCATTTGTAGTGAGAATATAGTTACTTTCTTTGGTCAGCAAATGCGTCTGGCATGCATTGCAATATATTGCAGATGAATTATCTTTTTATTAACTTCAAATTTATATTATCTTATACGAGGATCTAGATGTACAAATGATAATTCATTCCACTTAACTTTTTCTCAATTGTTTATCTTCCCCCCTTGTCTCCCCTTCATGTTAGAAAAACTAACTTTCTTCCTCAATTTTGGGAACCCATCTTTGTGCATTATGGTGTTAATCAAAATATACACCGCACATCAATAATAATAAGATGAAATTAGTTGGTTCCTAACCCTGAACCACCAGTGACGGGAGGATGTAATATACTTTCATGTATAACGTATATCAAACTGATATAGATAACTTTGTTCACATAAGCAATAGTTTAGCTTTTAAGTGGAGGCACTCAATAAATTATTTTGCTAAACCAACTGTGATGTAAACCAACTTATCAAGATGAACTATCTTGAATAGAAAATCTGGAAATTATGCTCTAAACTAAATTATTGAGCAAGTTACCTCGCAAACACCAGGTTGCGGGTTAATAATAATCGCACATGTAACCATCTCATAGATACATCTTATGTGGTATACATGGAAGTGAATGGGCCCATATTCATTTTTGATAAATTTTAGAATTCAAGGGATTCAATCCCAATTTTAGTTGGTATAATAATCGCGAGAACAAGCAAAACAAGAGAATTCATAAACAATCTTCTTCAATACTTACCCATGTTAATTCTCATTTATTTTGCGTATTTTAATCAAGATTGCTCAATAGGCCATGCTTGATAAAATTGTCTGTATTAGTAAACTTTAGGTTTACATCATGACATGCGTAATTGTTAATTAAACTTCCAGTTTACTGCAACATGGATTTTATATCAATAAATATCCATTTTACTGTGTCATGTAATTTTGCCATATTTTTTTTGTTTGTGTAATACGAATCAGGCAATAAAGTGGGTAGTATTCATATATACATATTACCCTACTACATTTGTGGTAATATAAAGATATTAAATCTTCTCATTATTTATAGTCTCAATATAACCAACCGCTTTCGCGAATACTTTAGAAACTCAATAAGTTTCTTTGAGACTTACTACAACACAATACCTTAGTGATGATCAATTTTATTTCTCCAAAATAGTATAATTGGCTCTTCCAGAGCTCTCAACTAATTTTGTACTACCACATATTCATCAATATCTATATGGTGAATATCTCTTTCAAGGATAAAGATAAAGTTATACGATTATTGTCATGGTCAAAATTATTATAGGCAAAATATGTTGCTACTATTACTATTGCCCTGTAATAATCACATTGCCATAATATTCTGGTGTACAATAGGTACGTGATCAATGACTATTCATGTCATAATAATAAAATTATTTTCTTATTTCATCTCAAACCTCTTTCTAGAGATTAGTATGGTATATCCACTACCACTAGCATGTTCATATTCTTCCGAGAATGAATATGTATTCATAAATCAGATATTGTCACATTCACATCATGAATGGACCATAATCATCTATATGTGCTTTACAAAATCTCATGTCAAATCGATGACAAATATTACTTTCACAGAGTGAAGGATTATTTTGAGAATCCTTATTATTCTCATTATCACAATGATGACGATTATAATTTCATCTATTGCCACATCTACATCCATTGATATCTTTATGGTAATAATTTTGTCTTCTTTCATACTTATCACATACTGCAATCATATTCTCTTAAGGAAATGAGAATGAAGCAAATTCAATGGGACGTGTTTCCACTTCTTGTGCTCATAATCATATATGATTTGATCATCGCATATATATTTTACCACTTCGGGTGGTTATAATTTCTTATAAACTCCAATAGAGTTATAATCAAAATTTATTGTCTTTCCTTGTATTAAAAATCAAATTATGGAATTTTAAGAATTTAAAAGAGAAAAATAAAGTAAAATACATACCTTAAATCCAGAATTTAATCATGTTTCAAAACTCAATGCAATTAGCACAAAAGCAACTGATCAAACATATCTCACCCATCGAATTCAAAAATCTGGATTTGTCAATTCGTTGCTATCATTACAGAATGCAAATCATCACACCAAATTAATTTCCATAGGGAATGAATTTCCACGACAAGATGAGTCAAATACATCTAAACCGTTGATAAGTCTCTCGATCCAACGACTTAACTTCAAAATTTGTAACGACCCGACTGGTTGTTTTGAGCATCTGCACTTCGCTCGGTAGTTTGAGGGCTCGAGTATCTCTGCATGATGTATTATGATTTGCGTAAATCGTCGGTATTGGTTTTCAAGTTATCCGGAATCGATTTGGAAGAATGAACTTTAAGATTTAAGCTCTAAGTTGGAAGAGTTGACCAAGTTTGACCTTTTAGCATTGGATCTCAGAATGGAGTTCCGTTAGTTTCGTTAGCTCGGTTGGCTGATTTTGGACTTAGAAGTGCATCTAGATTGTAATTTGGAGGTCCGTAGTCGAATTAGTCTTGAAATTGCAAAAGTAAGATTTTTGGGAAGTTTGACCGTGAGTGGACTTTTTGATATCGGGGTCGAATTTCAATTCCGAAAGTTGGAGTAGGCGTGTAATGTCAAATGTGACGTGTGTGCAAAATTTGAGGTCAATTAGACGTGTTTTGATAGGTTTCGACATTGGTTGTAGAAGTTGAAGTTTCAAGGTTCATTGATTTTGACTTGAGGTATGATTCGTTATTTAGAGGTTGTTATGCATGCGTCGAAGCTCCGAGTAGGTTCATTTAGTCATGTTGAGCTTGTCTGCAAAATTTGGCGCCATTTGGAGTTGATTTGATATAGTTCGGACTCTCGGTTGCAATTCTAGAAGTTCTTGAAGTTTACTTTGATCTTCATGCGTTTTGGCATCTGATTCGTGATTCTAGAGGTTATTTTGATGTTTTGCTCACTCGAGCAAGTTCGTGTTATATTTTCAGACTTGTGTGGGTGTTTGGTTTTGAGCCTCGGGGGCTCGGGTGAGTTTCAGATTAGCTTCAGAGTGTTTCGTTAAGAACCTTGGGTGTTGTTTTTGGTTTCATCTCATTTGCGATGTTTTGGTTGCAAATGCGACTACCGCATTTTCGAGGTAGTCTTCGCATTTGCGAACCTGGGTTGCTGGGGACTGGATCGCATTTGCGATGAAATTATCGCTTTTGCGAAGCCTGAAGAGTTCCGCATTTGCGAACTATGTATCCCATTTGCGATGAAGGCCTGGTTTGTCAGGGGTTCATTTGCGATGTTTTGTCCGCATTTGTGGAGGTTGCATTTCCGAACCCCCTGTCGCAAATGTGACATATGCAGCCTGCTAAATGCTGAGAATTCTGAGACTTAGCGTTATTTTATTATACTTTGAACCCTAGCTTTGATGGGAGGCGATTTTTTTTGAAGGGATTTTCATACCAAATCATTGGGTAAGTACCTCTAATCAATTCTCAACTACATTTCATAATTTTTACATAAGATTTAACATCAAATTCATGAGAATCTAGGAAATAAATTGGGGATTTTGTCAAAACATTAAAAAATGAAAATTAGGGATTTGAGAGTCGAATAGGACTCGGATTTGGAAACAAAATACGTATTTGCACTCGTAAGGCTATGGGTAGTCAGGACCTACCCTTGGACCCGAGTTTTGACTGGGCGAACCCGGGGGTTGACTTTTGTTGACATTTTAGAAATTGTGTAAAAATTACTGCTTTATTAATTGAAATTATTTTCCATTACATTGTGTGATGTATTTAAGTCGTCTTTGGCTAGATTGAGCCGAGCGGAGTTGAATTTGTAAAGGAAAAAACTAAATTGAGTATTGAGTTAGCCGAACTCAGGTAAGTGTCTTGCCTAACTTTGTTGATGAAATTTTTTCCACTATTGGACATTGTTTGATTCATGTGGGGGTGATACATATATGAGGTCACGAGCATATACGCATGTGCCAGGGGTAACCATGCTCGGGGATAAATTATGTTATAAATTGTGTCTTGTAGATTCATTTGACCTTCTTACTCCATGCCTTACTTGACTCGTAGATACTAAAAACATAGTATTAAATGTTAGGAACTAAGACTTAGCTTATCATAACTTGGTCAAATTTGATGGAATTATGAGAATACATTGATGTGTCTAATTCGGTCATCACTACGCGTAATCATTAACACATTGCTACGGCCGATATTCTTGAGATACTAGATTCTATACTTGTGTTGTAGATCATTCGTGAGATTGTTGAAATACTTTAATAATAAAGTTCTTGCGGGTTTATTGAACTGTTGCTGGCTTGGAAAGTTGTGATTGGGATTCGTTTGGAATATTTGTTTAAACACTCTCTTTGACGTTATTTATGCTTCCTGACTTGTTTGTCATTGATATACATATGCTTGGTAAGGAAGAGTGTAAAGCACGAAGGGTGGTGCTGTGCCATTTGATATACATTATCATGTGAGGAAGAGTGTAAAGCACGAAGTGTGATGTCGTGCCATATTATTGAGAGTAAAAGTACGAAGGGTGATGCCGTGCCATATTATTGAGAGTAAAAGCACGAAGGGTGATGCCGTGCCATATTATTGAGAGTAAAAGCATGAAGGGTGATGCCGTGCCATATCATTTGTGAGTAAAAGCACGAAGGGTGATGTCGTGCCATGTTATGTGAGTGTAAAGCACGAAGGGTGATGCCGTGCCATTTCATTTATATTATCATGCTTTAAATTATCATGAGTTCATGGCATGATGGGTGTTTGCGTGCAGGTGAGGACGACGGACATGCATTATATTGTGATATCTTTCCTTTGTGTATACGTTCATGCCGTTACATTGAGCTGTTATTGTTGTATATATGGTTCTTATATGACTTGTCGTTAATGTCATGTTCTTGTTCTCTATCCTATTTGTTATTGTGTCACTCATGTCGTCTACTTGCTAAACTTGCAAATACCATGCCTACTTCCTGCTATCATAATTACATCTTTGTCGTATTTGTTTTGTTGCACTTAGTACATGCCTTCTACCATGTTAGTCATTAATGCTTCTACTTGTTAACTCATAAAGATCATGTGTTCCCCTCTTATTCATTATATTTGTATTTATGCCTCCACCATGCTAGTTAGTTGAAGCTACATTCTGTTTCCTAATTGTTGTCATTACCTCTATGCTTTTCGCCTAGTCTGTTACTGATGTCCTTTTGTACATTCTCGTTCATTATTGCTACATGCATATTTCCTACTTTGTCAATACTGTTATCGACATTTCTGTCATCCGGTTGGTACTGTTTTACGCATATTTGGTGAGGATGAGATAAATGCACGAAGGTGTTTCCGTGCAATTGACTTGATATCAGAGTATATTCCTCACGCTATGAAAGTTATGGGGTGACTATCGTGATTTATTGGTTTTTGCTCTAAGAAAAAGATTGGTCGAGATATTAGAAACTGTTGAATTGTGATCTCTTTTAGTACTCTGTTATTGCTTTTACATTCGTTTCTTGTACTCTATTCTGTTATACTGTAGTATAGTTCTATTGCTAGTTTCGGTATAGATTTTATTAGTGAGCATCTTTTAACTAAAAAGCCTCGTCACTATTTCGACGAGGTTAGACAAAATATCTAATGGGTACATGGAGTCGGTTGTACTCATACTACACTTCTGCACCTTTCGTGTAGATATTTGGAGCGGAGCTGCTGGGGATGTGGGGAGATGACCCTGAAAATGTTCGACCAATCCGGATATAGCTGCCACTTATCCTTGTAGCTTTAGATTTTATTAATCTATTTATGTAACTTTCAAACAGATCGTGTAATTATTTGTATCGACTTTGTAAATTCTAAGTCTTAGAAGCTCATGATTAGTACTACCAGTTCTTTGGTAAATTTGTAAAAGTTCAAATAATTCTTCACTATATTTCCTATAATTCCATTTGACTTGTATTGTCTGTTAGTTGTCTTACCTAGCGGGTTGAGTTAGGTGCCATCACGACTAGTGATGTTTGGGTCGTGACAAGTTGGTATCAAAGCTCTAGGTTCATAGGTTCTACACGTCATGAGCAAGTGTCTAGTAGAGTCTTGTGGATCGGTATGATAATGTCCATACCCATCCTCGAGAGACTACAGGGCATTTAGGCTAAACTTCCCATATTTCTTTCCTTTTTGTTGTCACGGCCCAATTTTTCCTCTGTTGGGTATCGTGATGGCACCTAGTTTTAGGGTCTAGGTAAGCCTAACATTTACTGAATAACAACAATAGTAAAATAACATCTAACAATTTTTGAAATGGAATTCTCTATAAAGTTTATAATTCCCAAAACCGGTAGTACAAGTCATAAGCTCTACAGAGTTTACTACAATTCTAAATACGACTGTGTGAAATAAAGTAAACAGTATGAAGAAAATGGCCAAACCCTCGACTTATATAATTCTGCGCAGGACTTCCGCATTTGCGGACAAGGAAACGCATATGCGCTCTCGCATTTGTGAGAAATCGTTTGCATTTGTGAACTTAGCGAGCCAGGACTGGATCCCCATCTACGAAGTTACAGTCGCACCAGCGGCACCGCAGAAGCGCAAGAGGGGATGCAGAAGTGAGCTTCTTCGCAGGTGCGATCGCTGGACCACAAAAGCGGCCTTCGCACCTACGTGCTGGCCTCCGCAGAAGCGAGCAAGCTCCCAGGCCATTATAACCGCAGAAGAGACCAGGCTCACATAGAAGTGGAGCTGCGCCTACGCTCCAAACTGTCGCAGGTGCGAAAACACCAGAACCAGACCTGTTCAAAACCATGAAAAGCATCTGAAACTTGTTGGAAACACATCTGGGACACCCGGGACCCCATCCAAGCATACCAATAAGTTCTATAACCTAACACGGACTCGCTCGGGGTCTCAAATCACATCAAACAACGCCGGAATTATAAATTGTGCCAAGAATCAAACTTATGAACTTCCAAAACTTCCAACTTCTAAAACTCGTGCCGAAACCTATCAAACCAACCCGGAATGACGTTAAATTTTGCAAACAAGTCCCAAATGGCATAGAGAAGTTGCTACAACTCTCGGAATCACATTCTGATGCCGATATCACTAAAGTCAACTCTTGGTCAAACCTTTCCACCTATCAAACTTCAACGTTTGCCAAAATGCTTCAAATCACCCTACGAACCTCCAAATCAAAATCTGAACGTACGCCTAAGTCCAAAATTACCAAACGAAGGTGTTGAAATCATCCAAAACCCATTTCGGAGCCATTTACACAAAAGTCAAAATTCTGGTCAACTTTTACCGCTTAAGCTTCCTAAACTTGAATCCTTCTTCCGATTTGACTCTGAATCATCCAGTAACTGAATTAAACCACGCACGCAAGTCAATACACATTATACAAATCTTCTCAAGACCTAATATCGTCGAAGGGAATACGGTAGCTTATGGGCCTTAGAGTGGTGTGGTTTTTATGCTAGAATCTCTTATGGCGAGCTTTGGGGTAAGAATCACGGTGTTCTCGCAAGGAAGGGTATCAACTCGAGGGTAATTTGGAAGGAACTCGGAGGAAACAGGGTAGTTTTATAGTAAATTGGATCAACACGGTAATGGTATGATCGGTTCTTTGGGTACTTATGATGTGATGGGTCTCCACGGGTGTTTCGTGGCAATGCTCATGGGTGTTGGGCAACTGCGTGGCTTGGTTGAGTTAGAGGGATTCGGTTCTAATAGCTTGGTTATGTAAAAATGGAGTTCAAGGAGTTCTCGATGATTTCTATCACGGTTCTAGGTGGACATTTACTACTGGTGAGGAATATGTTGCGTATTGGGATTTCGTCCGGGATGGGTAAAATAGAAGGTTTCTGACTGATCGGGATTAAGTTTTCAATGTGCAAGGTCACGGTTCAATTTTGAAGGGAAGGTCATGAATTCTTAGACAGCACGGACGGTTTCAGACGTCAAGATGGATTCTATTACTACTTGGTATTGCCTAAGAAGAGTGTATATTTCAGAAGGCACATTGTGTTTTGACTTACGCATACATCATTGATATTGCGGTGCTCACCTGGTTAGTCGACTGCTGAGATTCAGATTTGTTATGTGGCACGGAAGAATTATAGAAGTATTCCTCGTGGGATGATCGTATACGAAAGATGTGTTAGACATTTGGGCTGTGGAGTTGGGATCAGGTAGGGTGATTCGTGTGTTATATGGATTTGGAGACTGGGAGTTCTCAAAAGCAGATTGTTTCGTGGTTGTCGACTATGAAATATTGCCAAAGCTAGATAGATGATAGTGTGTATTATGGTTATGTCGTTGTGGACTTTTGGAGGGCTATTTATCTATTTGAGGATGACCCGAGTTGATTTGGGGGCCCATTGGTAGGCCCAATGAGGATGTGTATTCTGTATCGGATCAGATTTGCTTGCTCCTGTGCAGTTGTTACCACAGGTATATCGTCGGGCGAAATAGATACTATTCGCGCCTTGGTCTGTGTTATGTGTTCCTCTCTTATACTATGACGGGTTGTGAGGGTTACATGGTTCTTCGCACGCATATTGTAATTCAGTTTAGGCCTCATGGCGCTAGGGGCGAGATGGCCTTCGTGATGTTGATTTGCTTATTGCACCATAGTTGTGCTTGTCCTTCTCGGTATTGTTTGTTCCTAATAATTTTCCCACAGGTATATTTTGTGCACTCTGTTGTCCTTGATAGTGACGCCCATGTGATCAGTGAGCCCGAGTATTATGGCTCGATGGATACCCTATGTGGAATGATATGATGGGATTGGGTTGCACGCCGCAACGGTACTGTGATGAAATATAACTCCTGATGCTTACTTCGTGCAGTTTTGTTTTCAACTTGTTGAAAATATTTCATAGTAGTCTTCTTATTTAACTTTCTTACTGTTATCTATCATGTCTGAATTATTACTGGTTGGTGTTCGGGGCCGTGTTGTGTGGGGCTCCATATGATTATTCTTGATACTTGTCGGTGGGGCTGCTTGTATTGGTTGAGATGAGGTTTCTTGTAATGACCCGGCCGGTCGCTTTGAGTATTACAACCGCGCTTCCCCATTTACTGCTCAAATTGTACTTTATAGTTGTTGTATGAATTGCCAGGATAATTGGTTCGGGTGCGGTGAGGTTTTGGAATGAATTGGAACACTTAGTTCCAAGGTTTAAAGCTTAAGTTAAAATAGTGATCGGATGTCCAATTATGTTAAAACAACCTCGGAATGGAGTTTTGATGATTCC
Organism: Nicotiana tabacum; assembly: GCF_000715075.1. NCBI lineage: Eukaryota > Viridiplantae > Streptophyta > Magnoliopsida > Solanales > Solanaceae > Nicotiana > Nicotiana tabacum. The sequence goes on along the minus strand of NC_134081.1, from coordinate 86,776,946 downwards.
AATAGCTCTGTATGGTGATTTTGGACTTAGAAGCGTGTCCGGAAAATTATTTGGAGTGTCGTAGTGGAATTAGGCTTGAAATGCCGAAAGTTGAATTTTTGGAAGTTTGACCGGGGGGTTGACTTTTTGATATCGGGGTCGGAATCTGATTCTGGAAATTAGAGTAGGTTCGTAATGTGAAATGTGACTTGTGTGCAAAATTTGAAGTCATTCCGGATTAATTTGATGTGTTTCGGCACAAGATATAGAATTTAAAGTTTCAAAGTTCAATGATTTCGAATTGAGGTGTGATTCGCCGTTTCGATGTTGTTATGTGTGGTTTGAGGCCTCGCGTAGGTCCGTGTTATGTTATTGGACTTGTTGGTATATTTGGAAGGGGACCCGAGGGCTCAAGGATGGTTAATGGATGAAATTTGGACTTAAGGAAATGCTGGAACTATTACCTATTGGTGTGGTCGCACCTGCGAAGCTTTTGATCGCAGGTGTGAAATAGCACATGCGCGAAATCAGTCGCAGAAGCTACCAAGAGTGGAACTGTGCAGTGCTCGTAGGTGCGAGAATTTGCCCGCATCTGTGAGGCCGCATGTGCGAAGGGTAAGCGCATCTGCACGCCCGCAGATGCGAGAAGGGCGTCGCAGATGCGAGATTTTAGAGGGCCGGTTGTGTCCGCTGACGCGCGTAATTGTCCGTAGAAGCGAGGGTCGCAGGTGCGACCCCTTGTCCGCAGATGCGGAAATCGCTTTGGCAGAAGCTTAAATTCAAGGTTTCGCAATTTTCACCCATTTTTCGAATTGTAGGGTTCGATTTGAGCGATTTTGGAGAGGAATTTTTCCATACAACTTGGGATAAGTGTTCTTGACTCCCTTGTGATTATATTTCATGAATTAATCTTCATTTTTGGTGTAAGGTTATCGAATCTTCAAAAGAAGTAGAAGAAAATTTCTATAATGTCACAAAACAAAGTTTTCGAGTTTGAATACCGATTCGGAGTCGGAATTGAGTGAAATTAGTATGGTTGAACTTGTAATTGGATGGGTTGTCGTATTTGGTGAGTTTCGTCGGATTTCAAGATGTGGGACCCACATGTGAATCCAGATATTATTATAGCATGTGAGTTATCCGTACAGCACGTGAGTTGGTCATGCGGATCCAGATATTATTATAGCACATGAGTTGGCCATGCAGATTATAGCGCTTGGACTGTAGGAGCCCCTCCGGAGACTGTACACACCCGTAGTGAGCGCAGGTACCTACTGAGTGTGAGTGCCGAGTGACTGAGAGGCATTAGAGATGGTGAGGTATGCCCGAGGGCTGTATACGAGTGATTGTGAGGTCTTCCCGAGGGGCTATTTATGATTTTATCACTGAGTTGCATCGTATTGGCATGCACACATGACATACAGGCATAGAGATGTATTTTCCTCATGCTGTATAGCATCACATGATTCATGATTTCTCACACATTTTGACAGATGGGCATAGTGATGCATTTGGTTTTACACGGGTTATCTAAAAGGAAAATGAAACATCGCATTTATTATTGAAAGGAAGTTTGGTAAAAAAATTATTGTTTTCAAACTTATTCATATTTTCGGCAACTTCGGTAAACGATTTGGGTTTTCACTAATGTACTTGAAAGGAAGAACTATTACTTTTGAAATCATGATTTAGCTGAGCATTTTATTTCTGAGTTACTTCTTGTATTATTTGTTTTACGTTGTTATGGACTGTTGTGGACTATTGGTTTGGACCCGACCTTGGTAGAAGCTCGCCACTACTTTCAACCTAAGGTTAGGTTTGTTACTTACTCAGTACATGGGGTCGGTTGTACTGACACTACACTTCTGCATCTTGCGTGCAGATGTTGACTGTTATTGCATTCGTTGGGAGCTAGATCTGAAGATGTACCTGTGTTCCTGTTGTAGCTGCCTCTTGTTCATGGTAGCCTTATATTTATAAAAGCTCTGTTTATGTACTATTCAAACAGACTATGTATTTATTTAATTTCCGCTTTGTAAACACTATTCTTAGAAGCTCATGATTTGTACTACCAGTTCTTGGGGATTGTATAAGATTAAGACCTTTTATTTACTTAAATTACTTTAATAATTATTATTGGAATTGGATAGTTGGTAATTGGCTTACCTAACGGGTGAGGTTAGGTGCCATTACAACTAGTTGGATTTTGGGTCGTGACAAGGTGGTATCAGAGCTCTAGGTTCATAGGTTCATAGGTTCTACAAGTCATGAGCAAGTGTCTAGTAGAGTCTTGCGGATCGGTATGATGGCGTCCATACTTATCTTCGAGAGGCTACAGGGCATTTAGGATATATACTTCCCATCTTTCTTTCCTTATCGTGCGTGATTGTTTCAGCTTAGGACATAACTCTTTGAATTCCTTCCACGTATTCGTATGCGCACATAAGCGCTCGGTATTAGTTGTACATCGCTGGCTTGTGATTCTATGAATGAGGTTAGAGATAAGTATTTTGTATTTTGGTGATGGGCTAGTCTGGAAGACTTGAAGCCGTGGTTAGACCGCAGCTTAAGCTCGATAGCTTCAGTTGTAACTTGTACAATTGAACTCATATATCCGGTAATGTCCCTACGAGTGGAATTTGTGACTCAATGAGCGGTAAAATAGCTTTGTGATGAGTATGATGTAAATGAAGGATGTGTGAAGATGATTTGAATGTGACGAGAAGTGTTTCCATGAAATGTAAAGGAAGGCCATTGGGTGCTTGATTTTTCGTTTTGATGTGACGTACAGTCTCGAGTGTGAATGTTTTGAAGGATCTTTCACGATTGTTAAATGTTAGAACAAATTAAATCCTCATGTCTGTTTAATAAGTTTGGACTAGGAAAGATTAAGTGATTGCGTAGTAATTGTGATTGCGAAAGGGTATAACAAGATACTAATTTGAGGCTAAGCAGGTGGGTTATCCCCTGCGGAGTAATCTACGTAGGTGTATTCCTTATGATGTGAGTAGAGAGTTTCTTTTCTGCCAATGGGGCGTATGTGTTGGGATTTGAATTTGAATCTGGTTAAGAAAGTTGACATGAGTGTTAAGATAATGAACACGAGTCTAGCGGATGATTGAGGTATTTTATGGTTGGCGTTGTATGCGCTTGAGAAGAATTTTTGTTATACTGACTACAATGTTATGACAGTAATAGAGGATGGGTATTGTGAATTATGGAGTGTTTTAATCTATGGCTTTGAGCCAAGTGGGGGAGTCTGCTATTGACAATTCAATTTTATGGTTAGGTGTTAAATTTTAATTTTGGTTTGAGGCATAGTTGTAGGTTAGTTATGACTTGCAAAAGTTGAGATCGAGGATGACTTGAATAAGGAAATTCCTGGATACGGATTATATTGCACGTATGAGTATATGAAAATTGTGGGATGAGTGAGTTGTTATTGGTGAATGATGTAGTACGCATGGAGTATGAATGTGATAGGTAGTGTTAAAGTGGAATTACTTCTTGGAGTGTCGTTGTGCTAATGAGGAACGTGTCTTTTGGCCCATTTGGGCGATGTAATGGGGATTTGAACAAAGGGGGAGACTCTCGAGAAAGTTCCAATAGGTCTGAGGTTTACATATAGCAATTGAGAATTTCTCTGAACTTGTGTATGGATAAAACCTGAGGGTTGATTTGATAGCGCCTGGACTTACGAAAATTCTCTATGACTATGGATCCTACATTTTAGTATAATCAAGGTAAGAAGAACAATTTTAAATTCACATAAGGTATTTTCAAAGTGAGTGTTACAGTTGTGGTATTTATGGAGGTGCTTAAGAAGAATACAGTTGCTTAATGGCCGTGGGGTATTGTGGTTCTATGCTAGGTTTCATGGGGTGAGTTGTGGTTAAAGATCGTGATGTTTTAGCAAGGAGAAGTATCACTCTGAAGATAAATTCGAAAAGGACTCAGGGGAAATATGACAACTGGGTAGTAGGCTAAACTAGTATAGTAATGGTATGATCGGTTCTTTGGAGTGCTTATGATGTGAGAGTTTTCTATAGGTGCTTTATGGCAATGCACCTGGGTTTGGCGACCTGCATGGCTTGATTATGTGCAAATGGATTCCAAAGCATTCTCGAGGTTTTCTACCACGGTTTGAGAAGTGTATTTTCCTACTGGCCTGAGGAGCATGTTTAGTATTGTGATTTTCTACGGGATGGAACCAAATGGAAGGCTTCTGGCTGATCGGATATGTATTTTACTAGTTACTCAGAATGATTATGAGGTTCTCGTATTTTTTTAAATGATGGCATAATAGATGCGGTGCGTTGTGCGGGATTAAGGTTGGCGCGTACAAGGTCACGGTTTAGCTTTGCAATGGAGGTCATAAACTCTTAGAGGGCATGAATAGTTTTTGATGTTTAGAGGAATGTTATAACTGTTTGGTATTGCGTGAGTAGAGTGTACATTTCAGAAGGCACGCTATATTTTGAATTATGGATATTTCATAGGTATTGCGGCATTTTTCCTGGTTGATCGACTGCTGATGTTCAAATTTTGCTTTGTGGCACAATAGAATTATAGAAGTATACCTCGTGGAATAATCGTGTATTGGAGAAGTTTCTACCCAGGCGGTGGAGTTGAGATCAGGTATGGTGATTCGTGTGTTCTATGGATTTGGAGACTGGGAATTCCTACGAGTAGATTGTTTCGTGGTTGTGGACCATGAAAATGTAGCCAAGGTTAGTCAGAAGATAGTATGTGTTGTGAGTCAGTTATTGTGAATCTTCGAAGGGTTATTTGTCTATTTGTGGGTGACCAGAGTTGATTTGGGGGTCCATTGGTAGGCCCAATTAAGATGTGTTTTCTACACCGAGCCGGAACGATTGGCTCCATACTGCTATTGTTGAGGGATGTGTCATTCGGTTGATGTTGAACTTATTCGTGTTCTGAAATGATCCGTGAGTTACTCCTTTATGCTATGAGGAGTTGTGATTCATTGGTTATGTGCACAGATGGTGCGGTTCTATTTGAGCTTTATAGCGGAATTTGAGCGTGATAAATATTTGGGTATTACATGATTGATTGCGTAATGGTTATGTTCTTTCAGGTTTTATGTGGCATTTTTGTCATTTGTCTCTTTGTGGTTACTGATTTTGAGCGGGCTGGCTCGAGGTATATATTATGGACCAGCGTTTGGATGGGGTCACGCATTGCATCGGAGTTATGTTAAGGCATGAACCTTGTGTTAGAATCGGGTGATGGTTCTGCGGTGTATCATGAATTTTCAGCGTTTCGTTGTGGCGGTACTTGTTAATCTGGCGGGGTAGTTCTCTCATTTGAGTCATTTTTCATGACTTGGTACATTTGAATTGTTGCGTATTGGTGCACGGATGGTACGAGTTGTGGCTCTGAGTCATAATGGTGCGGCATATCTGTGGGATAGTTGTGCTTAATAATATAAGGTCATTGGGCCTAGAATGGGTACTATTGGGTTTGATTACGGTATGCTCAAAAGGATAATATTGAAAGTCAGCTCAAAAAGCGATTATGGTTCCGGTTGGGGCAAGAGAGCTCCGTGACTTGTTGATCTGGTAAGTGGTCATGAAATTTCGCGTATTCCTTTTATTATCAACAGTGTACGAAAGTTTTGGGATGAGATTTGGTTCGATATGGGTTTAATACTAGTAATTGGTTGGTTTTGCAGTAGTCATTGTGGTCAGGAATGGTGCTACGAGCATGCGAGTTGTGTAATATGTTAGGTGATTATGTCCATGGTTATGGTTATGGTTATGGTTATGGCTTGATATATATTGTTCAAACTCATACAGTGTGTAAATGCAAGATTCGTGTCCTGAAAGAAATTCTAAAGGTTGGGAATTAAATTCTGAGGTTTATGGGCTAAAGTTAAATCAATGATTTCGGTTGCATTGTGTTGTCAAGCTTATATGGAATTGGTTGACGTGGGTTCACCCCCGAGTACGTGTGTGGTAAGATAGAACAGTGATTTGATGGCTTGGAAATAACTCTTGACACGCTCGAGGACGAACGTATGTTTAAGTGGGGGAGAATGTAACGACGCGGCCGGTCATTTTGAGAATTACAACCCCGCTTCCCCATTTACTGTTCAAATTGTACTTTACAGTTGTTGTGTGAATTGCCGGAGTAATTGGTTCGGGTCTGGTGAGGTTTTGGAATGAATTGGAACACTTAGTTCCAAGGTTTAAAGCTTAAGTTAAAATAGTGATCGGATGTCAAATTATGTGAAAATAATCCCGGAATGGAGTTTTGATGATTCCAATACCTCCGTATGGTAATTTTGGACTTAGGAGCATGTCCGGAATATTATTTGGAGTGTCGTAATGGAATTAGGCTTGAAATGCCGAAAGTTGAATTTTTGAAAGTTTGACCGGGGGGTTACTTTTTGATATCGGGGTCGGAATCCGATTCTGGAAATTGGAGTAGGTCTGTAATGTGAAATGTGACTTGTGTGCAAAATTTGAAGTCATTATGCATTAATTTGATGTTTTTCAGCACAAGATATATAATTTGAAGTTTTAAAGTTCAATGATTTCGAATTGAGATGTGATTCGTCATTTCGATGTTGTTATGTGTGTTTTGAGGACTCGAGTAGGTACGTGTTAAGTTATTGGACTTGTTGGTATATTTGGACGGGGTCCCGAGAGGCTCGGGTGAGTTTCGGATAGTTAACGGATGAAATTTGCACTTAAGGAAATGATGGAACTACTGCCTACTAGTATGGTCGCACCTGCGAAGCTTTTGATCGCAGGTGCGAAGCCGCACCTGCGCGAAATCAGTCGCAGAAGCGACCAAGAGTGGAATTGGGCAGTGCTTGCAAGTGCGAGAATTTGCTCGCATCTGCGAAGGGTAAGCGCATCTGCGCACCCACAAATGCTAGAAGGGTGCCACAAATGCGAGATTTTAGAGGGCCGGCTGTGTCCGCAGGCGCGCGTATGTCCGCAGAAGCGAGGGTCGCAGGTGCGACCCCTTTTCCGCAGATGCGGAAATCGCTGGGGCAGAAGCTTAAATTCGGGGTTTCGCAACCCATTTTTCGGAATGTGGAGCTCGGTTTGGGCGATTTTGGAGAGGAATTTTTTCACACAACTTGGGGTAAGTGTTCTTGACTCCCTTGTGATTATATTTCATGAATTAATCTTCATTTTTGGTGTAAGATTATCGAATCTTTAAGAGAAGTAGAAGGAAATTTCTATAATGTGACAAAACAAATTTTTCGAGTTTGAATACCAATTCGGAGTCGGAATTGAGTGAAATCAGTACGGTTAAACTTGTAATTGGATGGGTTGTCGTATTTTGTGAGTTTCGTCGGATTTCGAGATGTGGGCCCCATGGATGATTTTTGGGGCGTAATTTTGGATTTTATGAAAAATATTAGTATTTTGATATAGAATTAATTCCTATAATTTTTGTGGGCTGAATCAAACTAATTGAGACTAGATTCGTGCCGTTCGGAAGTTGATAAGCGCATAATAGGATTTCTGGAGCATTGTTTAGCTTGCTAGGCATTGAATTTGGCTTGATCGGGGTAAGTAACTCTTCTAATCTTGGAGTTGAGGGTATGAACCCTGAATATATGTATTATGTGAATTGTTGGGAGATGACGCACATGCTAGGTGACGGGCATGTAGGCGTGCACTATGGAAATTATGACATAATTATTTCTGTGGAAATTTTGTAGTTAAATAATCTTGGCATTTTCCATGTGATTTTATGTGTTAAAGAAATTGAGCTTAAAAGCATATTAAAAATTATGTTGAGGCTATGTGCCAGTATTTTGGGACCCGCAGAGGTCATATTGTTGTGAATTAACTAATTTAAATTGAAAATTCATAATCAGTCATATTCAGTTCATTACATATCATATCTCAGTCTCTATTGTTATTCATTGATACATCATATCATCATATTTGGGCTATTCTCATGACATTGTGAGCCCGTGAGAGAGAGACTGGAGAGATGGATGACTGAGGGAGGCCGAGGGCCTGATTGTGAGGATATTTTTGGGATCAGGCTGCACGCCGTAGCAGGCCATATTGGCTTTATATACTTTATTATTATGTGGATCGGGGTTGCCCGCCTGCAGCAGGCCTTATTGGCTTATTATAGCACGTGAGTTGTCCGTGCAGCACGTGAGTTGTCCGTGCGGATCCAGATATTATTATAGCACGTGAGTTGTCCGTGCAACACGTGAGTTGGGTGTGCGGATCCAGATATTATTATAGCATGTGAGTTGGTCGTGCAACACGTGAGTTAGCCGTGCAGCACGTGAGTTGGCCGTACAGATTATAGCGCTTGGGCTGTAAGAGCCCCTCATGAGTCCGTACATACCCCCAGTGAGCGTAGGTACCTACTGAGTGTGAGTGCTGAGTGCTGAGTGACTGGAAGGCATGGGAGATGGTGAAGTATGCCCGAGGGGATGTATACGAGTGATTGTGAGGTCTGCCCTAGGGGTTGTTTATGATTTTATCACTGAGTTGCATCGCATTGGCATGCACACATGACATACAGGCATAGAGATGTATTTTCTTCATGTTGTACAGCATCACATCATTCATGATTTCTCACACATTTTGACAGATGGGCATAGTGATGCATTTATTTTTACACGGGTTATCTGGAAGGAAAATGAAACATCTCATTTATTATTGAAAGGATTTTTGGGAAAAAAATATTATTTTCAAACTTATTCATATTTTCGGCAATTTCGGTAAATGATTTGGGTTTTCACTAATGTACTTGAAAGGAAGAACTATTACTTTTCAAATCATGATTTAGTTGAGCATTTTATTTCTGAGTTACTTTTTGTATTATTTGTTTTACGTTGTTGTGGACTATTGGTTTGGACCCGACCTTAGTAGAAGCTCGTCACTACTTTCAACCTAAGGCTAGGTTTGTTACTTACTCAGTACATGGGGTCGGTTGTACTGATACTACACTTCTGCACCTTGTGCGGATATTGACTGTTGTTGTTGTTGCGTTCGTTGGGAGCTGGATCTGAAGATGTACCTGTGTTCCTGTTGTAGCTGCCTCTTCTTCATGGTAGCCTTAAATTTATAAAAGCTCTGTTCATGTACTATTCAAACAAACTATGTGTTTATTTCATTTCCGCTTTATAAACTCTATTCTTAGAAGCTCATGATTTGTACTACCAATTCTTGGGGATTGTATAATATTAAGGTCTTTATTTACTTAAATTGCTTTAATAATTATTATTGGAATTGGATAGTTCGTAATTGGCTTACCTAACGGGTGGGGTTAGGTGCCATCACGACTAGTTGGATTTTAGGTCGTGACATTTCTATACTTGAGATTTGCACTATCGTATTGGGATGAGGAAGGTTTGGAAGAATAATACCATATTTTGCTAAGGATTTGGGCAATGGCCCTGGTCGGATGAGTGAGTTTATTGGCTTATTGATCAGTTGAGTAGTTAAGAGGTTATGCGTGTTTCTTTCATCATCGGCAGTGTACGAAGGTTTTTGTCATGCCCCAAACCTGGGGAGGCGTGGCTGGCACTCGATGCCATAGTGGCCCGAGCGAACCACTCTGTAACTTTTTTTTTGTAACTATCATGGGGCAACATGCCCACAACTCGTAATGTATAACTATAAGTGAGTAAACACGGTATCAATTAACCATCGTTCTTAAAACATGAATACATATGGGTCGTCAAGGCCTTTGACATACTATACAAAATGAACCTCTTTCTACAAAGTCTCTAAGATTATTTGACATAAAATGGGACAGGGTACCGGCATAAGTCTGTAGCAAAACCCTGACACTATGACTCATAGACTCGGCTGCACTCCGAATGAGGTGGAGCCTTACCTATCCATCACTGAATGATAACCACGTCTACTATATATGAGGGCTCGTCAAACTGATTATCTATACCTACAGGCATAAAGGCAGCGTCCCAAACAAAAGGACGTCAGTACGAATAATGTACCGAGTATGTAAGGCAGAACTGAAACATATCCATAAGTCAACATTAATTAAAGAGATATAAGAATCAACCTGAATCTTTGAAGTGCCACCGTATATTCATACTTACTATACTTATATATATAATGCCTCTCTTTGAGACTATTATCCATATCGTATAATGCATGACTTCCCAACTGATCAATGGTAACTGCCCGACCGGCCATAGCACGATTGTAAATGCATGACTGCCCGATTGACCGAAGCTCGATGGTAAATATGTAACTGCCTAACCGGTCGTAACTCGGTGGTAAATGCATGACTTCCCAACTGGTCATAGCTCAGTGATAAATGTGTAACTGCCCAACCGGCCGTAGCTCAGTGGTAAATGAATATACATGTCTGCACAACCGGCCGTAGCACGATGGTAAATGAATTTGTATGTCTACCCAATCGGTCGTAGCACGGTGCTAAATGCATCAAGATACATGTATCACTAGATTATAAACATTAACATCTTTATCATATGCCTCAATAGGGACTTAGGAATGTACTTAGACATACTTGAATATAACTTTACAAGAATGAATAATGTAGACATCCTTAACTTCTAAGAGTAGAACCATTTATGGAATAGCATTACATTTACGTATCCTTACTTGGATCATGCCAAAAGAAAGGGAGAGATAGTCGTAACATACCTGGACCGATTCTCTTGACAATCCCTCTAACACACGTTAATTGCGGTAAAATATGTAACGGCTAATCGAAGTAGGGGAAAATCCATAAGATATTCTTGAGAAAGATTATACCGTGCTCCCTTAGACTTTGTAATTCACGTTGCATCTTGTAGTAGTTCATAAGAATTCCTTCTAAGAATTCCATCCTTTACTTAGAAAGCATTAATTTTCTCACTTTGTGAATTGTTGATCTCCACTCTTTACTTAGCAAATCTTAGCATCCCACTTTAAATCTTAGCATCCGTTACTACAAGAAAAGAAATCAATAGATGTCGTACCATTTTTTGCCTCCTTGATAGCATTCTTCAACCAAGTGAGATAAAGTGCAAATAAGATAAGGAAATATTGCCACCACCTCCTTAAGCATAAGAATAGGTGGCAATTTGCTGCCACATTCCCATAGCCCCACGTGAATTGTTGTCCCCTTAATAATTATCCAAAATCCTACTTAAAAATTCATAATTACTCAATTATCCCCACAATTAAGAATTATCTCAAATTACTTAAAATACTACTTACTTTTAACACACTTTATACACCTTACTATCATGGTCATGTGGTACCTTGTATGGCACAAGTCCATAAATACCAGTATTATAGCTCGGACCGTATTTTATCTCAAAATATCAAACTTCGACGAAACTCATTTTCTTTGATTCGCTTAACCTCTTACCTTCACGAAATTACTTATCATTTGTTTGAAATAGCATAAATACTTATAATCTCGAAAATAATCTTGTTCTCATCCTAAAGTTCTACTATTAAAATATTAATAAATTATGGTACCATATAAAATCAATACATACACTATTATTTCATTAAAACATCCATGTAAAAATACATATATTTTCTCAACTTCTAATTTTCCTAATCTCATATAAAGAGTACAAATTTTCGTACGCTTAATTCTTAAAATAGTAAAACGATAACCTTCTTTTCTTCCTAGAAAATAATTTCAATCTTTACAATAAAGAAAATATCATAAACTTTCTCATATTATGTGTATAATTTAAAGCATATTCGAAAGTAGTAATAATAATAACTATATAAAATCATATTTTTCAAACCTTCTTTTACAAAAATATTTCATTCAAAATACCATATCAAATGTATATAACGGTATCAAGGTTGTTAAACTTACGGAATCTTACAATAACATAATCACAAATCTTTTATAACCTCGTGAATGGTCTTAATCCCTTCAAGATCATATGGATTACTACGACTCATCCTAATAGGGATGTAATAGTTTTGAACGAGGCTCTAATCGATATGAGATTTGCTATTGGTACCAAATTTGTTATTGGGCAGCCATGGTGGTCAACAGGTACTACTGTGAGTATCTGAGTGATGTGGCATATCATGTGATTACATCTTGGGTTATGGTTATGACCTAATATATCTTGTTCAGGCTTATGTAGTGTGTAGATGTGAGATTCGAGGCTTGTAATGAATTCGGGATGTTAAAGATTGGGTTCTAAGGTTTAAGGACCAAGTTTGAAGTAAGGAACTCTAGTTATGTTGCGTGGCAGGCTTATATGGAGTAGGGTGACATGGGATCACCCTCGAGTATATGCATAGTAAGGTTACACCGTGATTTGATAGCTTTGGAACGACTTCTGGCACATTCAAGGACGAACGCATGTTTAAATGGTAGAGGATGTAACGACCCCACTGGTTGTTTTGAACATTTGCACTTCGCTCGGTAGTTTGAAGGTTCGAGTATCTCTGCATGATGTATTATGATTTACGTAAATCGTCGGTGTTGGTTTTCAAGTTATCCAGAATCGATTTGGAAGAATGAACATCAAGATTTAAGCTCTAAGTTGGAAGAGTTGACCAATTTTGACCTTTTAGCATTGGTTATCAGAATGGAGTTTCATTAGTTCTGTTAGCTCCGTTGGGTGATTTTGGACTTAGGAGTGCGTCCGGATAGTAATTTGGAGGTCCGTAGTCAAATTAGTCTTGAAATGGCGAAAGTTGGATTTTTGGGAAGTTTGATCGGGAGTGGACTTTTTGATATCGGGGTCAGATTCCGATTCCGGAAGTTGTAGTAGGTCTGTAATGTCAAATGTGACGTGTGTGCAAAATTCGAGGTCAATTGGACGAGTTTTGATAGGTTTCGACATCGGTTGTAGAAGTTGGAAGTTTCAAGGTTCATTAATTTTTACTTGAGGTGCAATCCATCATTTCGAGGTTGTCATGCATGAGTCGAAGCTTCGAGTAGGTTCATTATGTCATGTAGAACTTGTCTGCAAAATTTGGCACCATTTGAAGTTGATTTAATATGGTTCGGGCACTCGATTGCGATTCTAGAGGTTCTTGAAGTTTACTTTGATCTTCATGCGTTTTGGCGTCCGATTCGTGATTCTAGAGGTTATTTTGATGTTTTGATCGCTCGATCGAGTTTGTGTTATATTTTTAGACTTGTGTGGGTGTTTGGTTTGGAGCCTCGGGGGCTCGGGTGAGTTTCAGATTAGCTTCAGAGTGTTTTGTTAAGAACCTTGAGTGTTGTTCTGGTTTCATTGCATTAGCGATATTTTGGTCGCAAATGTGACTACCGCATTTGCGAGGTAGTCTTCACATTTGCGAACTTGGGCTACTGGGGACTGGATCGCATCTGCGATGAAATTATCGCTTTTGCGAAGCCTGAAGATTTTCGCATTTGCGAACTATGTATCGCATTTGCGATGAAGGCCTGGTTTGTCAAGGGGTTCATATGCGATGTTTTGTCCGCATTTGTGGAGGTTGCATTTGCGAACCCCCTGTCGCAAATGCGACATCTGCAGCCTGCTAAATGCTGAGAATTTCGAGACTTAGCTTCATTTTGTTATATTTTGAACCCTAACTTTAATGGAAGGCGATTTTGTGAAGGGATTTTCAAACCAAATTATTGGGTAAGTACCTCTAATTAATTCTCAACTACATTTCATGATTTTTTTACATAAGATTTAACATCAAATTCATGAGAATCTAGGAAAAAATTTGGGGATTTTGTCAAAAATTTAAAAAATGAAAATTTGGGATTTGAGAGTCGAATAGGACTCGGATTTGGAAACAAAATATGTACACTCGTGAGGCTATGAGTAGTCAGGACCTACCCTTGGACCCGGGTTTTGACTGGGTGGGCCAGGGGGTTGACTTTTGTTGAGTTTTTAGAAATTGTATAAAAATTACTGCGTTATTAATTGAAATGGTTATCCCTTGCATTGTGTGATGTATTTAAGTCGTCTTTGGCTAGATTGAGCCGAGCGGAGGTGAATTTGTAAAGGAAAAAACTAAATTGAATATTGAGTTAGCTGAATTGAGGTAAGTGTCTTGCCTAACTTTGTTGAAGGAACTTTTCCCACTATTGGACATTGTTTGATACATGTGGGGGTGATACATATATGAGGTGACGAGCATATACGCATGTGCCAGGGTTAACTATGCTCGGGGGTAAATTATGTTATAAATTGTGTCTTGTAGAATTACATGACCTTCTTGCTTCATGCCTTACTTGACTCGTAGATACTAAAAACATAGTATTAAATGTTAGGAACTAAGACTTAGCTTATTATAACTTGATCAAATTTGATGGAATTATGAGAATACATTGATGTGTCTAATTCGGTCATCACTATGCGTAATCATTAATACCTTGCTACGGCCGATATTCTTGAGATACTAGATTCTATACTTGTGTTGTAGATCATTCGTGAGATTTGTTAAAATACTTGAATAATAAAGTTCTTGCGGGTTTATTGAACTGTTATTGGCTTGGAAAGTTATGATTGGGATTCGTTTGGAATATTTGATTAAACACTCTCCTTGACGTTATTTATACTTCCTGACTTGTTTGTCATTGATATACATATGCTTGGTAAGGAAGAGTGTAAAGCACGAAGGGTGGTGCTGTGCCATTTGATATACATTATCATGTGAGGAAGAGTATAAAGCACGAAGAGTGATGTCGTGCCATATTATTGAGAGTAAAAGTACGAAGGGTAATGTCGTGCCATATTATTGAGAGTAAAAGCACGAAGGGTAATACCGTGCCATATTATTGAGAGTAAAAACACGAAGGGTGATATCGTACCATTTCATTTGTGAGTAAAAGCACGAAGGGTGATGTCGTGCCATGTTATGTGAGTGTAAAGCACGAAGGGGTGATGTCGTGCCATTTTATTTATATTATCATGCTTTAAATTATCATGAGTTCATGGCACGATGGGTATTTTCGTGCAGGTGTGGACGACGGACATGCATTATATTGTGATATCTTTCCTTTGTGTATACGTTCATGCCGTTACATTGAGCTGTTATTGTTGTATATATGGTTCTTATATGACTTGTCGTTAATGCCATGTTCTTGTTCTCTATCCTATTTGTTATTGTGTCACTCATGCCTTCTACTTGATAAACTTGTAAATACCATGCCTACTTCCTGCTATTATAATTACATCTTTGTCGTATTTGTTTTGTTGCACTTAGTACATGCCTTCTACCATGTTAGTCATTCATGCTTCTACTTGTTAACTCATAAAGATCATGTGTTCCCCTCTTATTCGTTATATTTGTATTTATGCCTCCACCATGCTAGTTAGTTGAAGCTACATTCTGTTTCCTAATTGTTGTCATTACCTCTATGCTTTTCGCCTAGTCTGCTACTGATGTCTTTATGTACATTCTCGTTTATTATTTCTACTTGTGTATTTCCTACTTTGTCATTACTATTATCGACATTTCTGCCATCCGGTTGGTACTATTTTACGTATATTTGGTGAGGATGAGATAAACGCACGAAGGGTGTTTTCGTGCAATTGACTTGATATCAGAGTATATTCCTCACGCTATGAAAGTTATGGGGTGACTATCGTGATTTATTGGTTTTTGCTCTAAGTAAAAGATTGGTCGAGATATTGGAAACTGTTGAATTGTGATCTCTTTTAGTACTCTATTATTGCTTGTACATTCGTTCCTTATACTCTATTCTGTTATATTGTAGTATAGTTCTATTGCTAGTTTCGGTACAGATTTTATTAGTGAGCATCTTTTAACTAAAAAGCCTCGTCACTACTTCGACGAGGTTAGACAAAATACCTATTGGATACATGGGGTCGGTTGTACTCATACTACACTTCTGCAACTTTCGTGCAGATTTTTGGAGCGGAGCTGCTGGTGATGTCTGGAGCTGACCCTGAAGATGTTCGGGTATTCCGGATATAGCTGCCACTTGTTCTTGGTAGCTTTATATTTTGTTAATCTGTTTATGTAACTTTCAAACAGATCGTGTAATTATTTGTATCGACTTTGTAAATCTAAGTCTTAGAAGTTCATGATTCGTACTACCAGTTCTTGGGTAAATTTGTAAAAGTTCAGATAATTCTTCACTATTTTTCTATAATTCCATTTGGCTTGTATTGTCTGTTAGTTGGTTTACCTAGCGAGTCGAGTTAGGTGTCATCACGACTAGTGATTTTTAGATCGTGACAAAATCCAAAACCCAATGGTTTATCATTTTAGTCTCTATTTAATTGGTTAGAGTCTCGTTCTGATAACGTGTTATAAATTATAAAAGAAGAAGAGCATTGCATAGAAAAGTAGAGAGAGAGAGAGAGAGAGAGAGAGAGAATTCTTATTGATTGGGATGAATTACGATGGAATAGAACCCCTCTATTTATAGGGAAAGAGTGACTTAGCCACTAAGTAACTTCGTAATACATTTCTTTTATTGCTTTTTTTTACCGGCATGAGCCATCTCTTCTTTTTTCTAGAGAGTAGTTTTATCACCCTACCCTTAGGATTTTAGTTATTTGTTTTCTACCTTTGGTGCAAAAATTCCACGTCTCAAAATTAAAGGAAAAATCGAAAACTTCATTTTCAAAGTCTATCTAATTGACATTAAGTACTAAATATATACTTCTCTTTTTTCTTCAATTAAGAAGAGCATGCACATCCCAAAAACGTTGTCGTTAACCAAGTCAGTGGTGTAGCTTAGAATAGTGGCCGCGTTTTCTATGCTCCTTTAGTCCTTAAGAATCAGCACACCACCAATATTAAGCACAAGAAAAAATTTTCTAGGGCAAGTTTTAGTTTCTTTGATGAACGTCCATCTCGATTTTGGGTCCTTTTTATTTTTAGAGCACTTGTATCATTTTTTCAGAAAGCATGTTCTGCAACTTCATGCCAATATGTCATAAAAGTGTTCTTGCCCAATATTTTTGACTTTTTGAAGAATTAGAAATAGCATGGATTACTTAGTCACAAATCTCTAACAAACAAAAGTTATTCCTGATAAACAAATAAACGTAACTAATAATTAAGCCTCATTCTCAAGATCTTCCACTTATATTGTTGTTCTATTGTAAACAAACGCTTCTCTTAGTACACTTATAGGAAGAAGGTATGGCTTTTCTTTAGATCTTTTTCTGCATACACTAAGGATATACTAAAAGAATCTAAAACAGTCAAACATGTAAATAGCCTTGCAGAGAAGTTCTTAGTAACCTTTTCTATTTTGATTCTTTTTCTCATCCAAATCAAAACCTATTGTAAAATGAGTATATCATAGTACTAATCTCTACCCTAAATGTCAAACCAAGAAAACTATTTCTTGTTATAACAAAATAGAGTACAAAAGTTCTTTTTACTTAAATTTGGATGAATTAATAGCATGTAATATAATTCAAGCTTGTGAATAACCCCACATAAAGATTCAATTTACTAATAAAAAAATTAACTCCTTGCATAGAGTTTTTAAAAATTAACAATACTATTCAGCACTAAATAAATGTCAAATCTGAAAAATAAAGTTTCTTCTTTTCATTATATTACAAAAGGATCAATAGCAAAATTAGAAGACAACATGAAATAAGCGGTGAGCCAACACAAGAAAAAAAAAAAAAAAGGAAAAAGTGAAAAAGCACGTACCTTTAGAAGCCTTTCGAAATGAATGATATGAATTACCTTTTTCATTGTGTTTTTTTTTGCCTTTGTGTTGTAATCAATTATTAAAGAAAGACAACTTTGAACCCATGAGTAGATTCCCAAGAACTTCGATGATTACAGATATCATTATCTAATCCATATTACTTCAAGGCATGAAATATATGCAAATTAGAAAACGCGAAATTATAATTTGAATTGAATTATAATAAACAAATTCAACATTCCTGATGCCTACGACATAAAAAAATCAGCAAAATTTATCAGATTGTCAAAGAGGATCAAAACGTTGAAGGTTTTATTAAGTAAATCAGTCTTTTTGAATGATATGGAATTAAGTGATAGAGTTTTTTATTTCTCAAACGTATGGAAAAATTGTAACCCAAAAAATTGTTCGATCACTTTTTTCGGTGTAAAATAAAATACTAAATTTTTTCCAACTAAATATATTCCACTTGATATTTCTAAGCAATACTCCATCTAAACTTCTTGTGGAGGAAACAATGAAGTTTAAGAGTACATACGTGTCAAACTTTACTCTCTCTCTTTTTTTTTTGTAATACCAGCCGCAATAAGGTCCCAGAACCTGTTTATTTCAATTGCATCAAATAAATTAACTATAGTTGCAAAAAGGGAAGATTACCATATCGTATTTAACTGATAGGAAGACAACCTCAGATGTTGTCATAGATTTTGTACATCCCCAAAGACAGGAGCGAAGCTATGTATGGCCAACAGACAAAGGGAGGTCAACTAAACATTTTCGCCAAAAAATTATATTATATATAGGGTACAATATTACTTGTTATTGAATAAAAAATAGACTTTAAACACCCTTGCATAGCCCACTGGCAAAGGGTGTTCAAAATTTGAGTGTCTTCATTGAATTTTCTGATTTCGTCACTGCCCATAGGCAGACATCTTTCATCATCATAGTATAAAACAAATTTATAGGCCTTAATTTCCTAAGAGAAAGACCAGAGGCATAGAGTACCGAAAGGCTTTAGAAATTAAACATAGGAGCATAAGTGAAAACACCTTCTATAAAATTGTTAATTCCATTATACTGTATCCATCTGATTACTTTCCATGGATCCACGTTATGCACACTACATTGTTATCACCACATGCAAACAAAACAAAACAAAAAAGGAAAATGAAGATACTGGGAGAAAATTATATATTGTAACCAACCAAAGAGAAAAGTTAGAGAATTGAAAATTTTGAGATGATTGACGTTACCTAGTAATTTGAACAATTAACCTGATCTAATGTGAGGAAGGTAAAGAGTTGCCACTGATCATTAATTAACATGGAATATTAGAAGGCGCATGGAAAGAAAGAAGAACCAAAATATTGAATGCTTTTGGAAAAATTTGTTCTATCAAAGACAAAACGGCTTGAAGAAGTAACCGAAAGAATATGTTCAGTTACTTGTTTAGAAACGCTGCAAAAGGGTAAGAGTACTACTTAATTGTAAGGGGAAATAAGTGGGAAATGAGGAAAAATATCAAATAAATGAGAAAAAAGATAAATGATAATCCTAGTCTAGGAGAGGTGTCAAGTCATTTCTTTCATCCCCTCTTTTATATATATACTTGTAACGACCCGACATGTCGTTTTGAGCATTTGCACTTCGCTCGGTTATTTACGGGCATGAGTAGCTCCATATGATGGATTATGACTTATGTCAATCGTCGGTTTTGGTTTTCAGGTTATTCGAAATCGGTTTGGAAGAATGAATTTCATTGTTGAAGCTTTAAGTTGAAAGAGTTGACCGAGTTTGACTTTGTTACGGAATATCGTGAGTTAACTAGCACACAATCACACACAAATCATATAGAGAAGAAAAATCAATAAAAGGATTTAACGAGGTTTGGCTAAGCCTAATTCTCGGGGCAAAAGTAGAGAGAGTTTTCCACTATAAATGATAAGAAAGGCATAATATAATCTATAGGATCCCCAACTACAACCCCTATATATAGATCTCAAATAGTCTCAAGCCTATAAGAGAAAGGTTTCCCAATTTGACAAGGACTATAGGTTTTTCTTTCCCAAATCTATTAGGACAATGGATTTTCCTAAACCTATAGGGATTATGATTTTCCTAAAAATACAAGAAAATAATTCAAGCCACAAAATAACAAATCTTTCCATTGGCTTGAATTTTCTTGATCAACAGGAATAACGTCTCCCTACCTTGCCCTCAGCCCTCGCAAGGGCTCTATCCATTGCCGTACACATCAACCAAGTCTAGGCAACATCTAAACTTGTTAAGAGACTCAATCTCTTTAATCATAGCACTAATCCGTTGATTTGGTTATGTACTCTGAATAGCTTCTGAGTAGCTATAACACGCAAATGCATCAACGGTCTCTGCAACTGCCAAAGCAAATCCCACTAAATTCGTATATCCAAGAAGATTCCCATCAACTACGTTTGCAAACCTTTGCGGTCGGTTGATCACTCTCTTCTCTTTGCATGTTACACTGCTATATGGTTATTGTTGCGCATGTGCATCAACATTATTATCTTGATCAATATTTTGCACCTCCTCCACTTCCTCTACTTTAGAACTACTTGGTTGAGCTAGTGGAGATTCAATTTCTAGCTCTATGTGGTCATTGACACCACGATCTGTTTCTGCTATTGCCTTCTCCCTCTGACTGTCCAGTGAGGCAGATTTATTGAATGTTACATCCCTACTGATAATTAGCCCTGGAGTCTTTTGATCTGCGCACCACAACCTATAATCTTTCATTCCAGTTGCATACCCTAGAAATATGCACTTCTTTGCCCTCGGCTCAAGTTTTCCATGCCTCACATGAGCATAAGCAGGACAACCAAATATCCTTAAATTTGAATAATCATCAAGCGAACCGTACCATACCTCAAAAGGAGTTTTGACCTCAATAGATGTGGATGGAGATCTTTGACCAAATAACAAGTTGTATTGATTGCTTCAGCCCAAAAATCTTTGCTAACACATAAGTGTGAAAGCATGCTTCGTGCCCTATCACACAGCGTTTTGTTCATACGTTCTGCAACACCATTTTGTTGTGGTGTTCTGACATAAGTGCGGTGTCTCACTATGCCCTCCCTACCGCAGAAATTATCGAACTCAAAATTACAAAATTCCAACCCATTGTCAGTTCAAAGACGCTTAACTTTTCTTTCTGTCTGCCTCTCAACCATCGTCTTCCATTTAACAAATGTCAGAAATGCCTTATCTTTTGTTTTCAGAAAATACACCCACACTATCCTTGAGTAATCATCAATCAAAGTCATAAAATACCTCGCACCACTCTTGGAGGGAACTCTGTTTGGACCCCACAAGTCAGAGTGTATATAATCTAACTTGTCTCTGGTATTGTGCTCGACCTTCTTGCTGAACTTTACCCTTGTCTGTTTACCAAACACACAATGCTCACAAAAATTCAAAACTTAAGTTTTTTATCCATTCAGCAAATATTTCTTACTCAACAAAGACAATCCATTATCACTCATATGGCAAAGTCGCAAGTGCCACAACTGAGACTGATTCAGATCATTTTTCCCAGAAGCTACAACAGCTTCCCCTTCAACTATACTGGCCTGAAGATGATACAATTTAGAATGTAGTTTATCCTTCATGAGTTTCATGGAGCCTTTATACACCTTAAGAATTCCATTCTCTAAGTGAAATTTATACCCTTGATCATCCAAAGTCAAAAGAGAAATCAAATTTCTCTTTATCCGAGGAACATGCCAACACTCAATATTTCTGATAATTCCGTCGAACATTCTCAATTTGATGTTACTAACCCCCCTCTACTGGTAATGGATTATCATCTCCCATGTAGACAGCCCCACTCATTTTCTTGTAAGTTGCAAACCAATTCTTGTATGGACACGTGTGAAAAGTAGCACCAGAATCAAGAACCCAAGAATTCTTCCCATGACTAGAACTCACAGCACAGACTTCCCCTACATAGTCACTATCATCAGAATTGTTGTCGGTGTTAAAATATTTGCCGAATTATCTATTTTTTGCTTCCCTCTTTTCTCCTTCAGCTTAGGACAATCTCTCTTGTAGTGACCTTGCTCCCCGCACTCATAACAGTGTTGCTTCCTTGCTCTAGACTTTGATCTGGCGGTTGACTTTTTCTTGTTAAAGTCCTTTTGTTGTGTTCTTCCTCTAATCACAAGACCCTCGCCATCAATTCTGCTATCTGGAAAGCTCTTTTTCAACTCTTTACATATTAGTGCATTACTAACATCTTCCAATGAAATATTGTCTTTCCCATAAAGCAGTGTATCAACAAAAGTATCATAAGACGGTGGTAAAGAATATAACACAATCAAGGCATGATCCTCACTCTCAATTTTGATATCCACATTCTTCAGGTCCATTATAATTGAATTAAACTCATCAATATGAGTTTTAACATGTGTACCTTCAATCATACGGATATTGTATAACCTCTTTTTCAGGTAGAGGCGGTTTGTTAGTGATTTCTTAGAATACAAATCTTCCAGCTTCTTCCATGTCGTTGTTGCAAAAGTTTCTTCAGTAATTTCCCGAAGAACGCTATTTGTAACGCTCATGAAGATCGTACTCAAAGCCCTCTCCTTCAGGTCTGCCTTCTTTGTCTCTTTCATCTCTTCAAGAAAGTCCTCATCAATTGCCTTCCATAACCCTTGTAACACCAGGGACGATTTCATCCTAATCTTCCATAGACTGAAACTAAAACCTCCGTCAAATTTCTCTACTTTGTTGGAAATAATGAAGACATCTTAACTCTAGATTATATGTAGAAACATGAATCTTGCTCTGATGTCAATTGTTGTGAAATATCATGGGTTAACTAGCACACAATCACACACAAAGTAAATAGAGAAGAAAATCAACACAAGGATTTAACGAGGTTCGGCTAAGCCTAATCCTCGGGGCAAAAGCAGAGAGAGTTTTTCACTATGAATGAGAAGAAAAGCACAGTACAATCTATAGGATCCCAAACTACAACCCCTATATATAGATCCCAAATAGTCCCAAGACTATAGGTTTTCCTTTCCCAAATCTATTAGGATAATGGGTTTTTCTAAACCTATAGGGATTATGATTTTCCTAAAAAATACAAGAAAATAATTTGAGCCACAAAATAACAGACATTTTGTGAATTTGACTCCGGAACGAAGTTTTGATGGTTCCGTTAGGTACGAATGGTGATTTTGGACTCGGGTGTATGCCCGTATTTGTATTTCGATGTTTCTAGAAGGCTTCGGCACAAGTTGGCAAAAATTAGAAATTTGAAGATTTGAAAAGTTCATAAGTTTGACCGGAAGTTGAATTTTAGGATATCGGATTCCGATTGTGGTTCTTGGAATTGGAATAGCTTCGTCATGTCATTTGGGACTTGTGTGCAAAATTTGAGTTAATTCCGGGATGATTTGATATGTTTCGGCACGTGTTATGGAATTGAAAGTTCAAAGTTCATTTAAGTATGATTGAGGTGCGATTCATCATTTCGATGTTATTATGTGTTTTTGAGGACTCAATTAAGTCTGTGTTATGTTATGGGACTTATTGGTATTTTGGACGGGGTCCCGAGGGGCTCGGGTGAGTTTCGGATAGGTTTGGGTTGTGTTGCGCTCGTTTTATATGTTTCGGCGTCGTTTCTTCAAGCATAGATGATACCACATTAAGAAAATGAGCTCTAATTTCTATTTTTTATTGAAGCATTAGATACGTATCATAATTACGGAGATATAACAAAAAAGAATCGTCGAATTTGGACATCGTATGAGGGAGTTATGCTCATTTTAGTGTCAAAGAAGAGAGCTGGTGCTGGTGCTTCGTAGATGCGAAGTTTGGTCCGCATCTGCGACCCCGCAGGTACGAAAAATAGTCCATAAAAGCGGAAATGACAGCTGGAAAAGCGCAGGTGCGGAGTTTTTGTCACAAAAGCGAAAATCCATGTGTATAAAAAAATCAGACTTCGTTCTTTTGGTATTTTGGGCATATCTTCAGTTCTAGAGCTCTGATTGAGGTAATTTTCGCAGCATTTTTCTCGTCTTTTCATGGGGGTCAGTATCCAACTACAATTTTTGTATTTTAGTATGATCACATAAGTTAATTTTTGAATTAATCCATATTTTGACTGGAGAATTGGGGGGGTTTATCAAAAACTTTTCTAAAGTGAATAATTGAGTTTTAAACATCGATTCGGAGTCGGAATTGGATGAAATTAGTATGGTTGGACTCATAATTTAATGGATTGACGGATTTTGTGAGTTTTGTCGGGTTCCGAGGTGCAGACCCGGATTGAGATTTTTGGCCGATTTAGGGCTTTTGATTCAAGATTTGATATTTTACGATCGGGATTCATTCCTTTAGCATTGTTTGATGTATTTGAGTTATTTTTGGTCAGTTTCGAGCCGTTCGGAGGTTGGAACGCATGGGATGGTATTTTTGGAGCATCGCTTAGCTTGTTCGATATTGGAATTGGCTTGTTCGAGGCAAGTAACTCTTCTAAACTTAGTGCTGAGGGTATGAAACCCCAAAATGCGTGTTATATGATTGGTATTGAGGTGACATACATGCTAGGTGACGTGCGTGTGGGCATGCACCAAGTGAATTGGGACTCTGTTGTTTCCATAGCACTATATAGTAGTCCTATTTTGTTAATATCTGTATTTTCACCATGCGATAAAGTAAGTGAGCTATCAATCATGCTAGATATCATGTTTAGGCTTTATGCCAATACTGTTGGGACCCATAGTGGTCGTTCCTTACTATCATTTCACTGATTTCATTGATATTTTGTACTCAGTCATATTCATGCATTCATATCATATCTCAATCTCGGTTGTTATTTTTTGATACATCATATCATTGTTGTCGGGCTAGTTTTATGACATTGTGAGCCCGTGAGTGAGACTGGAGAGATTGATGACTGAGTGAGGTCGGGGGACTGTTTGTGAGGATATTGATACTATAGCATGTGAGTTGTCTGTGCGGATTCAGATATTGATATTATTGCACATGAATTGTCTGTGCAGCACTCCATGCGGATTATAGCGCTTGGAATGTAGGAGCCCCTTCGAAGTCTGTACACTCCCAGTGAGTGTGTTTGATTGTATTGAGGGATGAATCTTCCCTGGACATTGATCTTATCCGAAGCATTTATATACTTGGAGATGGAACTTCTCCATGGGGCCGGATTGGCCTTCCTCGGTACTGAGTGACTGATGGTCGGTGATGTATATATTCTGGAATGGATCTTCCCTGGGCCGTATGGGCCATATACAGTACCAAGTGGTTGAGCATGATGAGGGAAAAGTGTGAGACAGTGAGATTGAGTACTCTGAGAGTGTGAGTACATGATTCATCTCTGAGATACATGGCATTGTCATGCACACATGGCATACGGGCATAGAGTTGTATTTTTTCTCATGATGTACGGTATTACATCATTCATGACTTCTTACATACATTGATATGTGAGCATAGAGAGGTATTTTACACTTGTTATCTGGAAAAAAAATGAAACATCTTATTTATTGTGGAAAAGATATTTGGAAAAATTACAGTTTTCAACCTTAATCATATTTTTGGCATTTTCGGTAAACGATTTGGGTTTTCACTGAGATACTTGAAAAGCATGACTATTTTCTGGAACTGTGAACGAGATAAGCATTTTTACTTCTAAGATACATCTTTTATTACTTGTATTTATGATGTTATGAACTGTTGTGGGATATTGGTATTGAACCCGACCGTGTGTTAGCTCATCACTGCTTTTAACCTAAGGTTAGGTCTGTTACTTACTGAGTACATGTGGTCGGTTATACTCATACTATACTTCTGCAACTTGTGTTCAGATTGTTGGCTGCTGATATTGTTGTGTTCGATGGGAGCTGGTTTGAAGACGTACTTGTATCTCGGTTGTAGCCGCCTCTTGTTCGTGGTAGCCTTAGATCTATAAAACACTATTTACGTACCTTTCAAACAAACTGTGTATTTATTTCATTTCAGCTTTGTAAACTCTATACTTAGATGCTCATGATTTGTACTACCAGTCCTTGGGAAATGTAAAATAATTCAGTAAATTACTATAGTTTATTTGCCTTGTTAATATCATTGGAATTGGATAGTTACTAGTTGGCTTACCTAGCGGGTTGGGTTAGGTGCCATTACGACTAGTGTATTTGGGGTCGTGACAAGGTGGTATCATAGCTCTAGGTTCATAGGTTCTACAAGTCATGAGCAAGTTTCTAGTAGAGTCTTGTGGATCGGTATGATGACGTCCATACCTATCTTCGAGAGGCTACTGGACATTTAGGATATACTTCCCATCTTTATTTCTTCATTGTGCGGCATTGATTCAGCTTGAAACGTAACTCTTTGAATTCCTTCCACGCATTCGTATGCGCACATGAGTGCTCGATATCAATTGTGCATCGACGGCATGTGATTCCATGGTTGAGGTGTGAGATGTAATTTTGGCATGCTGATGATGGGACAGTCGGAGGACTTGAGGCTGGGTTTTGATGGTAGCCTGAGCACAGAGATTTCGGTTGTGTGAGCACGTGTTTTTGGGACTTATATGTCCGGTGGTGTCCCTGTTAGTGGAATTTAGGATTGGATGACTATGTGGTGAGTATGATGTAACTGCGAGATGTATTCAGATTGTTCGAATATGACGAGAAGAGTTTACTTTAGATGTAGCAAGGACTATTGGGTGTTTGATTTCTGTCTTGATTTGGCGTATGACCTCGAGTTATGGGTGTGTTAAAGGACCTCTTATGTTGTTTAGTTGCGGAGTGAAGTAGATTTTCATGTCATGCTATGAGTTTAGACTCATGAAGATTAAGTGATTGCATAATACTTATGACTGTGGAAGAGTATAGAGAGATGTCAGTTTGAGGCAAAGCAGGTGGGTTACCTCCGCGAGGTGTCCTGAGGTTGTGTGATCCCTATGATGTTTTGTAGAGAGTTATCTTTTACCAGAGAATGATATATGTTGCAATTTGAGTTTGGATCGCTTGTGGAAGTTGGCTTGACTATTACAAGGGTGAATGCGAGATTTGCAGATAATTTGAAGTATTAGATGGTGGTTTGCGTTACAGGAGCTCACGAAGGATTTAGTTGAATCTCACTGCGGCATTATGGCACTAATAGAGTATGGGCATTGTGAGTTATTGTGTGTTTTGATCTATGACTTAGAGCCAAGTGGGGGAATCTGCTATCGATGAGTTGATTGCACGATTATGTGTTGTATTGGTTTCAGTTTGAGGTATATTGGTGAATCAGTTATGACTGTAGGGGTTGAGATTAAGGATGACTCGAGTAAGGGAATTTCTGGATACGAGTTGTATTACACTCTATGGGTATATGGGAATCATGGAATGATTGAGTGGTTAGTCGTGAAGGATGTAGTGTGCATGGAGTAGGAATTTGCTCGGTTTCTTAGGAGTGCGGGTTACTCCCTTGGGTGTTGGTGTGCTAATGGGGCACATGCCGTTTCTGTCTGTTTGGTCGGTTTAATTGAGATTTGAGAAGAGTGGATGATTCTCGATAATGGTTCTAATGGATTCAAGATTTAAATGTAGCTATTTGGAATTTTTAAGATTTGTATATGGCTAGAAACTGAGAGTTACATTGGACGGTGTCGAGACTTGTGGCATTTTCATATCATTGGAGATTATGCATTTCAGTATCAAGAAGGTGAAGGAAACAGTTTTAGGTTCACATAAGGTCTCTTTAGAGTGGGTGTCTCGGTTGTGGTGCTTCGGGGTGCTTAAGAGGGAAGTCAGCGGCTTATGGGCCTTAGGGCATTGTGGTTTTATACTAGGGTCTCTTGTGTGGTGAATTTTGGTTAGGGATCGTGATGTTCTAGCAAGGAGAAGTATCAATTTGAAGGCAATTTGGAAAGGACTTAGAGAGATAGGATAGCTTGGTAGTAGGTTGGATCAGCACAGTGATGGGTATGATCGATTCTTTGGATATTATGACGTGGCTAGTCTCTACAGGTGTTTTGTGGCAATGCTCTTGGGTTTTAGCGACCTGCGTGGCTGGGTTGAGTTAGAGAGATTCGGTTTTGATAGCTTGGTTATGTGCAAATGGGTTTCGAAGAGTTCTCAAGGTTTTTACCACGGTTTGAGGGGTATATTTCCTACTAGCGTGAGGAGCATGTGATGTATAGTGAATTTCTCCTGGATGAAATCAAATGGAAGGTCCTTGGCTACTTGAGTATGTAGTTGTTTGTGACTCGGAGTGGACTATGAAGTTCTCGTATTTTATTTTCATATGATGGCATGGTATATGCGGTGTGTTGTGTGGGATTGAGATTTACGTGAGCGAGATCACAGTTTAGTTTTGAAGGGAAGGTCATAAAATCTGTAGGTAGCATGGGCGGTTTCAGATGACTAGGTAAATGATATTATTATTTGGTATGGCTTGATGAGAGTATACATTTCAGAAAGGGCAATGTGTTTTAATGTATGGATACTTCACTGGTATTGCGGTACTCTCCTGGTTGATCGACTGCTGATATTTAAATTTTGCTATGTAGCACGGAAGAATTTTAGAAGTATTCCTCATGGGATGATCGTGTATGAGAGATGTGTTAGACATTCTAGCGGTGGAGTCGGGATCAGATATATTGATTCGTGTGTTCTATGGATTTAGAGACTAGGAGTTCTCAGGATATAGATTGTTTCATGGTTGTGGACTGTGAAGTCATGGACGAAGCTAGCCAGATGATAGTATGTGTTATGATTCAGTCAATTGTTGACTTTTGGAGGTTTATTTATCTTTTCATGGGTGTCCACAGTCGATTTGGGGGTTCATTGGAAAGCCCAATTAGGATGTGTATTCTATACCGAGTCGGATTGGTTGGCTCCATAGTGCTATTGTTGAGGGATGTGCCATTCGGTTGTTGCTGAGCTAATTCATGTTCTGAAATTTTCTGTGAGTTGCTCTTCTATGCTACGAGGAGTTGTGATTCGTTGGTTTTAGGCACACATAGTGCGGTTCTAATGTGCTCTTATAGCGAAATTTGAACGAGATGAGTATTTGGGTATTGCACGATTGAGGGCATATTGGTTATGTTTTTTTTCTGGGTTTTGTGTGGTATTGTGTCATCTGATTCTCCGTGATTATGGTAATGCACTTTGGGTACTTGATGTCGAATTTCACGTGGTTATTGATTTTGAGCAGGGTGGCTCGAGGTATATGATATGGACCGGCATTTAGATGAAGTCGCGCATTGCAGCGGAGTTATGTTGAGGTATGAACCTTTGTGTTAAAGTCGGTTGATGCTTTTACGGTGTGTGATGGGTTCTTATCATTGCGTGGTGGTGGTACCCGTTGAACTTGCGGGACAGTTCTCTTGATTGAGTCATTTTCGCTATTGAGTACATTTGGATTGTTGCTTATTGGTGCATGGATTGCACGGTTCATGGCTCTAGGTAATATTGGTGTTGCGTATCAGTAGAGTAGTTAGTATTCGATAAGATTAATTCGTCTCATCTAGGATGGGTTCTATCGGATTTATTGCAGTATATTTTGAAGGGTAATATCGGAAGTCGGCTTAGAAATTGGCTATAGTTCTTGTTGAAGGAGAGGGAGCTCCACGACTTGTTGATTTGATGAACGGTTATGAGTTTCTGCGTGTTCTTTCATTATCGGCAGTGTACAAAGGTTTTAGAATGAGGTTTTGTTAGGTATGAGGTTTATTACCGGGATTGGGTTGTTCTGAGCAGTTACTGTGATCGGAGATTTTGCTATGGGTATTTGAGTTATGTGGTATATCCTATGATTGTAGCTTAGGTTATGGTTGTGGTTTGGTACAGCTTGTTCAGACTTATACATTGTGTAGGTTTGCGAGATTCAGATCTTATAAGAAATTTTGGATGTTGGAAATTTGGATTCTAAGGCTTATGGGCTAGGTTGAATTGAGAAATTTTAGTTATGTTGCATTATCGGACCTATATGGGATAGGGTGACGTGGGATCACACCCGGGTATGTGCATGGTAAGGTTATACGGCGGTTTGATCGTTTTGGGGACAACTCTTGGCACGTTCGAGGACGAACGTATGTTTAAGTGGGAGAGAATGTAATGACCCGACCGCTAGTTTACGGGCATGAGTAGCTCCGTATGATGGATTATGAATTATGTCAATTGTTGGAATTAGTTTTCAGGTTATTCAGAATCGGTTTGGAAGAATGAATTTCATTGTTGAAGCTTTAAGTTGAAAGAGTTGACCAAGTTTGACTTTTTATGAATTTGACTCCGGAACAGACTTTTGATGGTTCTTTTGGTCCGATGGTGATTCTAGACTCGGGCGTATGCCCGTATTTGCATTTGGATGTTCCTAGAAGGTTTCGGCACAAGTTGGCGAAAATTGGAAATTTGAATGTTTGGAAAGTTCATAAGTTTGACCAGAAGTTGACTTTGAGGATATCGGATTCGGATTGTGGTTCCGGGAATTGGAATAGCTTCTTCATATCATTTAGGACTTGAGTGCAAAATTTGGGTTCATTCTGGGATGATTTGATATGTTTCGGCACGAGTTATGGAATTGAAAGTTCAAAGTTCATTTAAGTATGATTTGAGGTGCGATTCATCATTTCGAAGTTGTTATCTGTGTTTTGAGGACTCGATTAAGTCTGTGTTATGTTATGGGACTTGTTGGTATGTTTGGACGGGGTCTCGAGGGGCTCGGGTGAGTTTCAGATAGGTTTTGGTTGTCTTGCGCTCGTTTTTTATGTTTCGACGTTGTTTCTTCAAGCATAAATGGTATCACATTAAGCAAATGAGCTCTAATTTCTGTTTTAATTAAAGCATTAGCTCTGTATCGTAATTACGGAGCCATAGAAAAAAAGAATCGTCGAATATGGACATCGTATGAGGGAGTTATGCTCATTTTAGTGTCGGAGAAGAGAGCTGGTATTGGTGCTTTACAGTTGCGAAGTTGGGTCAGCATTTGTGACCCTGCAGGTGCAAAAAATGGTCCGCAAAAGCGTAAATGACAGCTGAAAAAACGCAGGTGCCGAGTTTTTATCGCAAAAGCGAAAATCCCTGTGTATAAAAAAATCACACTGCGTTCTTTTGGTATTTTGGGCATATCTTGAGTTCTAGAGCTCTGATAAAGGTGATTTTTGGGGCGTTATTCTCGTCTTTTCATGGGGTTCAGTATCCAACTACATTTTTTGTATTTTAATATGATCACAGAAGTTCATTTTTGAATTAATCCATATTTTGACTGGAGAATTGGGGGGTTTTATCAAAAGCTTTTCTAAAAAGAATAATTGAATTTTAAACATCGATCCGGAGTCGGATTGGGATTGGGCATTTTGGTTGATTTCGGGATTTTGATTCAAGATTTGATCTTTTACGATCGGGGTTGGTTCCTTTAGCATTGTTTGATATATTTGAGTTGTTTTTGGTTTGTTTCGAGCCGTTCGGCGGTCGGAACGCGCGGGATGACATTTTTGGAGCATCGCTTGGCTTGCTCGGTATTGGAATTGGCTTGTTCGAGGTAAGTAACTCTTCTAAACGTAGTGTTGAGGGTATGAAACCCCAAAATGCGTGTTATGTGATCGGTATTGAGGTGACGCACATGCTAGGTGTCGGGCGTGCACCAAGTGAATTGGGACTCTGTTGTTTACATGGCATTGTATAGTAGTCCTATTTTTTTAATATCCATGTTTTCGCCATGCGATAAAGTAAGTGAGCTGTCAATCATGCTAGATATCATGTTTAGGCTTTATGCCGATACTGTTAGGACCCATAGTAGTCATTCCTTGTTGTCATTTCACATATATCATTGATATTTCATACTCAGTAATATTCATGCATTCATATCCTATCTCAGTCTTAGTTGTTTTTTATTGATACATCATATCATTGTTGTCGGGATAGTTTCATGACATTGTGAGCCCGTAAGTGAGACTAGAGAGATTGATGACTAAGTGAGGCCCGGAGGGAGGGGCTGTTTGTGAGAATATTGATACTATAGCACGTGAGTTATCTGTGCATCACGTGAGTTATCCGTGCAGATCCATATATTGATATTATAGCACGTGAGTTATCCGTGCGGATTATAGCGCTTGGGCTGTAGAAGCCCCTCCGGAGTCTGTACACCCCCAGTGAGCGTAGTTGATTGTATTGAGGGATGAATCTTTCCTGGACTTGAATCTTGTCTGAAGCATTTATATACCTGGAGATGGATCTTCTCCATGGGGCCGGATTGGCCTTCCTCGATACTGAATGACAGATGGTCAGATGCATATATTCCGGGATGGATCTTCCTTAGGCCGTATGGGCCATATACAGTACCGAGTGGTTGAGCATGATGAGTGAAAAGTGTGAGACAGTGAGATTGAGTACTCTGAGAGTGTGAGTACGTAATTCATCTCTAAAATACATGACATTGGCATGCACACATGACATACAGGTATAGAGATGCATTTTTCCTCATGTTATACGATATCACTTCATTCATGACTTTTTACACACATTGATATGTGGGCATAGAGAGGTATTTTACACTTGTTATCTGGAAAAAAAATGAAACATATTATTTATTGTGGAAAGAATATTTGGAAAAATTACAGTTTTCAACCTTACTCGTATTTTTGGCATTTTCGGTAAAAGATTTGGATTCTCACTGAGATACTTGAAAAGCATGACTATTTTCTGGAACTGTGAACGAGCTGAGCATTTTTACTTCTGAGATACCTCTTTTATTACTTATATTTATGATGTTATGAACCGTTGTGAGATATTGGTATTGAACCCGACTTTGTGTTAGCTCGTCACTGCTTCCAACCTAAGGTTAGGTCTGTTACTTACTGAGTAGATGGTGTCGGTTGTACTCATACTAGACTTCTCCACCTTATGTGCAGATTGTTGGCAGCTGATATTGCTGTGTTCGATGGGAGCTGGATTGAAGATGTACATGTGTCCTGGTTGTAGCTGCCTCTTATTCGTGGTAGCTTTAGATCTATAAAACTCTATTTACGTACCTTTCAAACAGACTGTGTATTTATTTCATTTCAGCTTTGTAAACTCTATTCTTAGAAACTCATGATTTGTACTACCAGTCCTTGAAAAATGTATAAAAATTCAGTAAATTACTATCGTTTATTTGCCTTGTTAATATCATTGGAATTGGATAGTTACTAGTTGGCTTACCTAGCAGGTTGGGTTAGGTGACATCACGACTAGTGGATTTGGGGTCATGACAATACTACAGGCAGACCTCTCTATAACAGCATCCCTATATAACACTTCTCTATAAAAGCCAAGCTTTTTCGGAATCAATTTTTATGTTATGCTATAATATATGTTCTCTATAACAGCACTTCGCTATAACATTCAAAAATATTCGGAACAAACGAGACTATTATAGAGAGGTTTGACTATAGTAAATTAATACGCGTTTCGCACGGTTGTTCGGGAAGAACTCAAATGACTTTAAGAAAATATTTTCTTTTTTGAGTTTTATTGAAAAAATAAAATATAGTGGGAAATAGTAAATTACATTCTTCTATAAATAAATCAGGCGTACTAATATTATACCAATGATAATTTAGCCAAGTAGAACAATGAAAGAAAAAGCACAAATTTGCTTTTAAATCCTTTTTGAATGAGAATTTACGGTAGAATCCAAATAAAACTATTCGCCCATCACACAATATCACTATTCAATACTTCTAAGTTACTATCAAATCTGGAAATTCTGATTTCACATTTATTTCCTGAATTTAACAACAAAATCTATTGATTGGAGAGAAAATAAAGAAAAATGGTCAACTACCAAAACCAAAAAGGGAAAATCAAAAGTTTAATGAGAGGAAAGAAAAGTAGAGTTTCTATTAATATTACATCTCGTTTAATAGTCAATTTAATTTGAATATTTTACTCATCAATTTGCTCTAAAAAATTTCTCCAGGTAAAAAGGGTTAGATTTCAATTAGAGTTTTCTATTAATATTTTACTTTAGTTCTTCTAATTCTAGGATAATATAAGGCAAAGGAAATTATCTTCTACTAATTTTAGAATTGTATTAACCGCTGCTAGAAACTTTACAATTCTTATATGATTATTCTTACTATATTGCACTGTAGCAGATATATTTAGTTGATTTTCTCAAATAGTAATTCCATTATATATATTTTTATAAATAAATTTATATGCTTTAGAGTAAATGGTTTTTTGGTGGATATTTAGTTTTTATTTAATTTTATTATTTGAAATTAAATTTTTATACATGTAATATAAGATCTATAAAAGAAAAACAAAGTTAATCAAAGTAGAAAAATGAATTAATCAGAGTAGGAAAAAATATAAAAACAAACAATGCTAAATTTGCGTGTTCTAAGATAGAATTGAACTAAAAAAGTTCATGTTGTACTTTTGATTTTCTTTATTTTATTTGAAATCTAATTTTTATACACATGATATAAGATGTGTTTTTGTTATCCCAAATTCTCAAAGTTATTTTAAGGAAAACAAAATTAATCAAAGTAGAAAAGAATAAAAGAACAAACAATGCCAAATTTCCGTGTTAAGACAGAATCGAACAAAATATAATTCATGTTGTAGTTTTCAATTTCACTCTTCTATTGTTCTTTATTACACTCCAAAAAGTTTAGAATTTTTTCGCAATATTGTGATACCTATTAAAACTTTTTGTCTTGTAGCTAGTACTAATATAAACATATTTTAAATTCTTCACATCCCATATATTCACCGGAAGGTTTTACTATAACTATGCATTACTCAATTCTTTTTTAGAGACAAAAGCTTCGCTCACTAAATAAAAAATCAAGCAAGAAAAGAGATGGGAAAGGAAAAAAGAAAAAGGAGGAAAATAAGAAACTATTTAATATTCCTTTCTATTTCTTGTGAAATTAGACTTGTACGTGAAGCCTATTTTTTATTTCCTCGCAAGAAAATTCAGCTCAACCAAAACTCCCCTCAAAATGCTAATTTTGAAACAACGCTAACAATATCTTCAAAAATTAAATAATCCAAATCCAACAAAATTAACCTCCAAAGACAACCAAACCTAAAAGTACTAAACAGTGAAATTACAATAGATATAACACCAGAGGTTAACATGTTAAGCACAATAGATATTTCAATTTTCAATAATTCAAGGAGAAAAAGGCCTCAAACACAAAGCACTATACTTCCAACTAACATCAATGAGAATAGGAAAACGAAAATGTATAAAGGAAAAAAAAGAAAGGGAGAAGGCAAAAAGTTGGCGTGGCAGCGATAAAAAATTAATCTTTGAGATGCGTCTTCACAGCCTTCGGCTTCTTATCCGCTAAAGTTATATTACCGGAAGGTTTCTCCGACATTGACTCTTCTCAGACTTTTGCCTATCTTGAGGGCTTTGGATTTTACGGAGAGATTAGAAAAAACACATTCTAAGAAAATGGAAACATAGAAGGAAGAGAGAGGGATTTGTGGAAAAGAAATAAATAGAGTAATAATGAGGAAAAAGAAAAGTAAGGAAGAAAGAGGGATTTGAGGAAAAGGAATTAATGTAGTAATATGAGGATGAAGAAAACGGAAGAAAGAGAGATTAAATGGGATTTGATGAATAGAAATAAATGGAGTAATAATGAGGATAAAGATATATTTGTTGGCAGTTTTTTTGACAGAAAATAAGAAAAATGTTCAAAATTCTGAGAAAAAAAGATAAATTGTCATACTGGTTAAAGAGGCATGCCACATATAGATATATAAATTGTCCTGCCTGAGCAAAACCATGCTCGCTATAACTAACACAGTGAAGAGAGTAGAAAAGTATTTGTACACAAATGTCTATCAACAGTTACAGCCAAATACCCTAGCAAAGCCATGCTCACTATAAGGATTTTTCCCAACTCAAATAGTGCTAAACCATATACTTGAGCAAAATCATTCTCACTATTGAGAATATTCCAATTCAAACAGTGAAGAGTAGAAAAGTTTGAACAGTAAATTTTATACGCAAATTGCTACCAACCGTTAAACCATATATTTGAGCAAAGCCATGCTCACTATAAAATTTTCTCCCAACTCAAACAGTGAAGAGAGTAGAAAATTTTG
Source organism: Nicotiana tabacum (assembly GCF_000715075.1). Classification (NCBI taxonomy): domain Eukaryota; kingdom Viridiplantae; phylum Streptophyta; class Magnoliopsida; order Solanales; family Solanaceae; genus Nicotiana; species Nicotiana tabacum. Next base: position 86,741,250 of record NC_134081.1, on the reverse strand, counting down.
AGCAGTAATTGTTTACACATATTGTTCTACCAGCGAGTAGTAGCAACTAAACCATATACTTGATCAAAACCAAAACTTGTTGTATACGGTCAAAACCGTTTTCAACCTTCGTACGATTGGTGAAGATGGACCAAAACGTATCTTCATAATATCGAGGTGAAATTAGCACGAACAAGCTTCGAGTTTCGGAGTCAGATTAAACACGGAGCTCGACGCCATTATCGAGCTCGAGTCCAAATCGAACTATACTGAGAAGCGACGGAATCGAGTTTAAGAGTCAGAGGCCAACCAATACCGAACCCAAGTCAATATCGGACCCCGAGTCGGCATCGAGCTCAAACCCGCATCGAGCTCTAAAACCAATACCGACCAATACCGAGTCCGATCAAGATCGAGCTCATAGACAAGAACCGTTACAGCCGCACTAAGGGAGAGAATCTCGGCGGGAATTAGGGAAAAATTGATTTATCATGGGTTCCCCACTATGTATTTTTAATTATATCTAAAGTAGAATCGCCCCACTATAAAAGGGATGGCTATATTTCTGTAAAGGATGAAGTTTGGCATACATTGTAACTCAGATATCATACACTCCCATATTGAAGAATTATCCTTTTTTAGTTTCATAGATTGATTTATCTTGCTTAATCCATAAATCATCCTCTTTTCAACTTTGCTTATTTTTCATCCTTTACAAGTCAATATTCGATATTTCTATTTACTCTTACGATTTGTGTTAAATTATATAACATACCCTTAGAACTACGTACAAATTCAACTATATCCGTTTTTTCGGGTAAACAGTTTGGCGCCCACCGTGGGGCTAAGGATAATAGTGATTATTTGATACGAATCTGCAAAAATACACAATTTTACGCTTGTTTTCGGAAGTATCTTTGATTTCGGATTAGCAACGACGAGTTCTCAATTAAATGGCTTTACCTATCGACATCGAAGTTGGCCTTCAAGGTGAGAACAACAACTTGACGCCCAGGGCCGAAAGGCCACTTGTCGACGCCATTGGAGCTCGAGTCGAAGTACCGTTAGACGTTAATTCGCATATGGCCATTGAGACAAACCAACGTTCTGAACCTGAAAATAGCATTCATGATGGTACTCGATCTGCAGCTCGAGACACCCATAACGTTGAGGAAAACGGAATCAGCTTGCGTATGATTTTCAAAATATTGCAAGCTCAACAGGTAGCGATAGCTCAGTTGCAGAGTCAAACCCAGATACCGAGCAGGCCGGAGCCCAGTCCACCCCGAGAAGTCACCCACAGAATGGAGCCAGCTATAGTAAGGTCAAATGAGCAAGAATCAGGGACTAATCCCAAAATTACTAAGATGTTCGAAGAACTGACCAAACGAATAGAGTCAGCAGAAAGGAGGATTGAGGCAAATGATAAAAGTCAATCAAATCCCGGGGGCACCACCAGTGTTGAAAGGGTTGGATTCCAAAAAATTCGTGCAAAAGCCTTTTCCACCAAGTGCAGCTCCAAAATCGATCCCCAGCAAATTTCGCATGCCCGAGATTCCTAAATATAATGGAACGACCGACTCCAACGAACACGTCACCTCTTACACATGTGCCATCAAGGGAAATGATTTAGAAGACGGTGAAATCTAATCCGTGATATTGAAAAAAATTTGGAGAGACCCACTCGAAAGGAGCAATGATTTGATATCGCAACCTACCACCAAACTCCATCGACTCATTCGCCATGTTAGCAGACTCTTTCGTAAAGGCACACGCAGGAGCGATAAAGATCGCAACGAGGAAATCGAACCTTTTCAAGGTAAGACAAAGGGATAATGAAATGCTGAGAGAATTCGTGTCCCGATTTCAAATGGAACATATGGAATTGCCACCGGTCACAGATGATTGGGCCGTTCAAGCTTTCACCCAAGGATTGAACGAGCGGAGTTCAGTAGCATCATGTCAGCTGAAAAAAAATTTGATCGAATATCCAGCTGTAACTTGGGCAGATGTGCACAACCGATATCAATCAAAGATCACGGTCGAGGACGACCAATTAGGTGCCCCTTCCGGTTCAATACATCCAAACAGGTCGATAGTTAAAAGCCAGAGGGACGTCGCCAAGGATTCAAGGTCGAACAGAGACCGATATCAACCATATACCGTAGATCGAAGGAACAATGGTTCAGAATGCAATTCCGCCCGGAAACAATCGAAGAAGTGATCGAGGACAGAATTCTCGGGGACTTATGAGCAAAAGTGGTTTTGACAAGTATGCCGATCCCCCAGAAGCACCTCGGCTATCGGAATATAACTTTAGCATCGATGCATTGGACATTTTGTCGGCAATCGGAAGGATCAAAGATACTAGGTGGCCCAGACCCATACAAACCGATCCTTCACAACGAAACCCGAATTTGATGTGCAAGTATCATGGCACGCATGGTCACAAGAGAGAAGATTGTAGGCAATTAAGGGAAGAGGTAGCCCGACTATTCAATGAGGGCCACCTTTGAGAGTTCCTCAGCGATCGAGCCAAAAATCATTTCAGAGAAAGGGACGCCAACAGGAAAAATGAATAGGAGGAACCCCAACATGTCATTCATATGATCTTCTATGGGGTCGACATTCCACAGGGACCCATATTCAAATGCACTAAGGTATCAATCACTAGGGAAAAATGAGCCCGATATTATGTGCCCGAAGGCACTTTATCGTTCAACAACGAAGAAGCATAAGGCATTTCTCAGCCCCACAACGACGCTTTGGTAATTTCTATCTTATTAAATAAAGTTCAAGTTAAGCGTGTTTTAGTGGATCCAGGCAGCTCGGCGAATATCATCCGATCAAGGGTCGTGGAGCAGCTCGGCATACAAAATCAAATCGTGCCCGCAGCTCTAGTCTTAAACAGCTTCAATATGGCCAGTGAAATAACTAAAGGGGAGATTACTTTACCGGTGAACGTGGCTGGAACCATTCAAGCTACCAAGTTCCACGTAATCGAGGGTGACATGAGGTACAATGCCCTGCTCGGAAGGCCTTGGATCCACAATATGAGGGCAGTCCCTTCGAGTCTTCACCAAATGATGAAATTTCCAACGTCGGACGGTGTAAAAATAGTATACAGGGAGCAGCATGTTGCAAAGGAAATGTTTGCGGTCGATGAGGTAACACCGATATCAACACTACCAACCTCGGAAAGGTCGAACATCGAAGGTAAACAGGAAGTCAAATAGCAATCACAGCCTCCAGCTTCGACCGAATCGAGGAAGCAGGAGGTAGAAGAAGAAGAGGAGGATTTTCTGACCCCTTGAACTTTTATCATTCCCGAAGATGCTGACGCCACCAAATCAACGGTCGAAGAACTGGAGCAGGTTATATTGATCGAGTACCTGCCCAAGCGAAAGGTATACCTGGGAACGGGATTAACCCCCGAGCTCAGGAAAAAGCTTATTCAATTTCTTATTGATAACATAGATTATTTTGCTTGGTCCCATTTAGACATAACAGGGATCCCATCGGATATAACGACGCATCGGCTAAGTTTGGACCCTAGGTTCAAACTGGTGAAGCAAAAGAGAAGACCTCAGTCCAAGGTAAAGCACGCATTCGTAAAGAACGAGGTAACTAAACTTCTCAAAATAGGGTCCATTCGGGAAGTAAAATATCCCGAATGGTTAGCCAATGTAGTTGTAGTCCCTAAAAAAGGGAACAAATTTAGAATGTGTGTAGATTATAAGGATCTAAACAAGGCGTGCCCCAAAGATTCTTTTCCGCTGCCTAACATCGATCGCATGATCGATGCCACGGCCGGCCATGAGATCCTTACTTTTCTCGATGCCTATTCCCGGTATAATCAAATCCAAATGAACCTGGAGGACCGAGAAAAAACTTCATTTATCACTAAATACGGAACATATTATTATAATGTAATGCCCTTCGGGCTAAAAAAAATACAGGAGCTACTTACCAATGCCTAATAAATAAAATGTTCGAGGAGCAAATAGGTAAATCGATGAAAGTTTATATTGATGACATGTTAGTTAAGTCCATCCGCGCAGAGTACCATTTGGCTCATATGCAGGAAACGTTCGAAATTTTAAAGAAATAAAACATGAAGCTCAGCAACGAGAAATGTGCTTTCGGGGTCGGTTCGGGCAAGTTCCTTGGCTTCATGGTATCAAATCGCGGGATCGAGATCAACCCCGATAAAATCAAGGCCATCGAAGACATCACCATCATAGACAGTGTAAACGTCGTGCATAGGCTAACCAGAAGGATAGCTTCCTTAGGCCGATTCATTTCGAAGTCGTTGGATCGAAGCCACCGATTTTTCTCTCTACTCAAAAAGAAGAACGATTCCGCCTGGACACCGGAATGCCAACATGCATTAGAGGAATTGAAGCAATACCTATCGAGCCCACCGCTGCTTCACACTCCGAAGGCAGATGAGAAACTTTACTTGTACTTGGCGGTATCGAAAATAGCAGTAAGTGGTGTCCTAGTTCGAGAAGAGCAAGGTACGCAATTTCCCGTTTATTATGTAAGTCGAACTTTAGGGGAAGCAGAAACTAGATATCCATACTTAGAGAAATTGGCACTTGCACTGATAAGCACCTCTAGAAAGTTAAGACCATACTTTCAATGTCACCCCATATGCGTATTAACCACTTACCCACTTCATAATATTTTGCACAAGCCCAAACTATCAGGCCGATTGGCCAAATGGGCCGTCGAACTCAGTGGGTACGATATCGAATATCAACCCCGGACGGCCATCAAGTCACAAATTTTAGCGGACTTCGTGGATGATTTCACGCCAACCCTCGTACCCGAAGTTGAAAAGGAACTCTTGTTGAAATCAGGTACATCATCGGGGGTATGGACCCTTTTCATAGACGGGGCTTCTAACGTAAAGGAGTCCGGGCTAGGCATCGTTTTAAAGCCGCCCAGGGGTAACACTATTTGGCAATCTATCAAAACTACTAGGTTTAGTAACAACGAGGCCGAGTATGAGGCCATGATTGCAGGTCTCGAGCTAGCTATAAGCTTGGGAGCAGAAGTCATTGAAGCCAAGTGTGACTCTTTATTGGTGGTAAATCAAGTAAACAAAACCTTCGAAGTTCGAGAGGATAGAATGCAAAGGTATTTGGACAAACTACAGGTAACTTTGCACCGTTTCAAAGAATGGACTTTACAGCATGTACCTCGAGAACAAAACAGTGAGGCCGATGCACTTGCAAATTTGGGGTCATCGATCGAGGAAGATGAGATCAGCTCGGGGACTGTCGTTCAACTCTCGAGATCCGTGATCGAGGAAGGTCATGCCGAGATAAACTCTACAAGCATAACCTGGGATTGGAGGAATAAGTATATTGAATACTTGGAGAACGGAAAGCTCCCATCGGACCCTAAATATTCGAGGACCCTACAAACCAAAGCTGCTCGATTCACATGGACTGCAGATGGAACATTATACTGAAGGACATTCGATGGACCATTGGAAGTATGCTTAGGACCAGGAGACACCGTCTATATCCTACGTGAGATTCACGAGGGCACTTGTGGAAATCATTCCGGTGTCGATTAATTAGTCCGAAAAATAATTAGAGCAGGATATTATTGGATCGATATGGACAAAGATGCAAAGGAGTTTGTTCGAAAATGTGATAAATGTCAAAGATTTGCACCGATGATCCATCAGCACGGAGAGCAACTTCACTCAGTCTTATCCACATGGCCATTCATGAAATGGGGAATGGATATCGTCAGCCCTCTGCCATCAGCCCCGGGTAAAGCTAAGTTCATTTTATTTATGACTGACTATAAATGGGTTAAAGCACAGGCGTTCGAGAAAGTGAGAGAAAGAGGTTATAGACTTCATCTAGGATCATATCGTATGTCGATTCGGTATACCCGCCGAAATAGTGTGTGACAATGGGAAATAATTTATCGGTAACAAAGTGACGAAATTCCTCGAAGACCACAAAATAAAAAGGATATTATCAACACCATATCACCCTAGTGGGAACGGACAGGCCGAATCGATGAACAAGACTATCATTCAAAACCTAAAGAAAAGTTTGAACGACGCTAAGGGGAAATGGAGAGAAATTCTACCCGAAGTTCTTTGGGCATATCGAACAACATCAAAGTCCAGTACGGGGGCAACCCCATTCTCCTTATTATATGGCTCCGAAGCCTTGATTCCAATCGAAGTCGGGGAACCCAGTGCCAGGTTTTGACATACAACAGAAGAGTCAAATCACGAGACTATGAACACTGACCTCAAATTATTGGATGAAAAACGAGAAGTCATTTTCTTCTGATTGGCCGCCCAAAAGCAGCGGATCGAAAGATACTATAATCAAAGAACCAATCTTCGCCATTTTAAAATCGGGGACTTAGTGTTAAGGAAAGTCACCCTCAACACCCAAAATCCAAATGAAGAAAAACTGGGTCCAAACTGGGAAGGACCGTATCAGGTAGTCGAAATCGTCAGTAAAGGATCCTACAAGCTCGGTATTGTAAACGGCAAACAACTACGAAGCAATTGGAACATGTCGCACCTAAAATGATACTACTGCTAAGGTACGATCCTCCCATGTTCGTTTATATTTCAAAAACTAACCTTAGGCCTAGCGTTGCACTCTTTTTCCTTAGACCGATTTTATCCGAAATGAGATTTTCGGTAAGGTTTTCAATGAGGCAACCATTGATCGTGCTAACTCAAAACAATTCAACAGTATTTGAGGCCTCTTTACAATAAACCTCGAATACTGGGGGGCATTACCCTCGAATATATCAAGTTCGATTATCAAGTTCGAAGCAAGAAAGTTACTTCATGACAACAGGGTTTCGATAGGAAAACTTGTAAGAGCCAAATGGTCAAAACGAACCATGCTCATGTAGTTTGCTCGATCCCTGGTACAGAACATAAACACATGTATAATGACATAAAGAGAATTTCTTACTGATATCTTAGAATCCATCCTTTATTTCGTGATCTATTATGCAAACAAGCTTAAGGGCCGACCATTACCCCATAAATCGGGGAATGCCAACCGAAAAATCAACGAGATCAAGTCCCACTAAGCCTACGAACTACACTACTTCGAGTTCGAGCAATCACTCACTCGATTACTAAGCCTAAGGGCTACCCTTACTTCGAGTTCGAGCAATCACTCACTCAACCATTAAGCCTAAGGGCTACTCTTATTTCAAGTTCGAGCAATCACTCACTCGACCGCTAAGCCTACGAGCTACATCAGTTCGAGTTCGAGCAAGTACTCAGTCGACTACTAAGCCTACGGGCTACTTTTATTTCGAGTTCGAGCAAATACTCACTCAATCACTAAGCCTACGGGCTATATCATTTCAAGTTCGAGCAAATACTCACTCGACTACTAAGCCTACAGGCTACATTATTTCGAGTTCGAGCAAGTACTCACTCGACCAATAAGCCTACGGGCTACTCTTATTTCGAGTTCGAGCAAGTACTCACTCGACCACTAAGCCTACGGGCTACATCATTTTGAGTTCGAGCAAATACTCACTCGACTACTAAGCCTATGGGCTACATCATTTCAAGTTCGAGAAAGTACTCACTCGACCACTAAGCCTACGGGCTACATCATCTCGAGTTCGAGCAAATACTCACTCGACTACTAAACCTACGGGCTACTCTTATATCGAGTTCAAACAATCACTCACTCGACCATTAAGCCTAAGGGCTACTCTTATTTCGAGTTCGAGCAATCACTCACTTGACCACTAAGCCTATGGGCTACATTATTTCGAGTTCGACCAATAAGCCTACGGGCTACATCATTTCGAGTTCGAGAAAGTACTCACTCGACCACCAAGCCTACTCGCTACATCATCTCGAGTTCGAGCAAATACTCACTCGACTACAAAGCCTACGAGCTACTCTTATATCGAGTTCGAGCAATCACTCACTCGACCACTAAGCCTAAGGGCTATCCTTAATTCGAGTTCGAGCAATCACTCACTCGACCATTAAGCCTAAGGGCTACCCTTATTTCGAGTTCGAGCAATCACTCACTCGACTACTAAGCCTACGGGCTACCTTATTTCAAGTTCGAACAAACTCGACCAATAAAGCCTAAGGGCTACCTTACTTCGAGTTCGAGCAAGCACTCACTCGGTTATAAAGGCTACAAGGTCCGAATTCGATCAAACGACCTAAAGCCTCGAACTTATGAAAACTTTCATAAAGCATGAATGAAACAAAATCTTTACAAGGCAGAAAATAAAACAGAGAAAAAGGGAAAGGAAAAGACCTTTATATATATATATATATATATATATATATATATATATATATATATATATATATATATATATATATATATATACACACACAAGAGTGCTTACAAAGCCCGAACAGGGCCCTACACAAGAAAATAGGAAAAACTCTAAGTCTCCTAGTTATCTCCCAGGGCGGTCTCTTCTCTATCGGGCTCTTCCCCACTCTCGGACCCACTCTCGCTCCCATCATCATCATCATCGTCATCATAGGAATCCAAGGCTTCAGCATCGGCTTTGAGCTCCTTAGCCCTTTTTATCTCTTCAGTGAGATCGAACCCTCGAGCATAGATCTCCTCGAGGGTCACCCTCCGAGATTGGCATTTGGTAAGTTCAGCAACCCAATGTGCTCGAGTTTTAGCGGTCTCGACTGCCTCTCTTGCTTGTACCTGAGCAACTTCAGCATCATCTCTATAGACGACCACGAATGCATCTGCATTGGCCATTGCTTTTTCGATGTCAGATTTGGCAAGTTCGGGGGCCAACCGAGCCTCAAGCTCCTCTATTTTTCTTGCTTGAACCGAGCTCCTCTTCTTCATGCTTTGAAGTTAGTTTTCGGCCAATGATAATTGGGCTAGAGTAGTTTCTTTTTCTGCGGCAATACGGTCCATGCCATCTTTCCATCCCAAGGTCTCCGACCTTATCATATCGACCTCCTCACGAAGCTTTCCAATCACCTCAAGCTTCTGCTGCAACTGTGAGATCGAAATATTAGCCACCGTTCCATAAGCGAGCCCATGGGTTTTTAAGATTACCATTACCTACTCGGTCAGGTCGGTCTGGTCTTCCCAATCACCTCAAGCTTCTGCTGCAGCTGTGAGATCGAAATATTAGCCACCGTTCCATAATCGATCCCATGGGTTTTTAAGATTACCATTACCTACTCGGTCAAGTCGGTCTGGTCTTGTTGAGCCTTGGCCAATTCAGCTCGGAGGTCCTTGATTTCTTCTTCCCTTTGTCCGAAGAGGAGTCTAAGGGTGTTCCTTTCCTCCGTGACCCGTCGGAGTTCGGCCTCGTACCGACACAGCTCAGCTCGAGACCGAGAACATGCTTCTCGATAAACCGCTGTGGCCTACGAAGAAAGAAGAAAATAAGTTAGAAAAGAATAGCAAACGTGAAAGTGGTATCAACGAAGGGAGTTAGAGCTTACCCGATTCAAAGCTTGTTGCACTTCACAGAAAAGGCCTGACATATCGCTAGGGCCAGCAACATCCACGACACCAGTAAACAAATCACGGAAGGGGTCTTCCCCTTCTTGAGACCGGTGTACCTCGAGGGCCCCCAAAGCTTGGGCTTCTCGAATCGCCCCTTCGGAAAAAGTAGGGAGAGTGGGCAAGTCTCCGATTACTATTGCCCCAAGTAACTCGCTTGGGGCGTTCTCCTCAGTTTGGAGAGCTTCAGGGCTGGCCTCTTCAGATATACCCACCGTTTGTTGACTTCGGTGGGAAGCATCCTCTATCTCTAATGATTCGGGGACTCTGCCCGAATATTTCTCCGATATCCCCTCAGTTCGAGGCGGAGCTTCATAAACCACCATCGATCCAGCTGCCTTTGGAGCATCGATGGTTTTCTTCACTCGGGCCACCAGTACGAACCCGTCAACTTCTTTTTCTTCTTCATCTTCATCCCTTAAACACCGAACGAATTCTTCGGTCAGAGGGATAATTTTCCTCATCGGCCTATGAGTTGTCCTTCTCTTGGGTTCTGGATCCTCGGAAGTGGAGGCCCGTTTTCTCTTATTGTCCTTGTCGGTTTCGGAGCCGGGGCCGAAGTCTCTTCCTTACCGGACGGGGCCTCATAACCGCATCTTTGCCCAAGCCTACACACAAGAAAATTAGTTAAGTATATGGAAAACATTCTATTCGAACCAACAAAGGCATGAAAAAAAGGCTTACCATGATTTTTTACCTCCCATCGGCCGATCACGCCACGAGCGCTCGACGTATACAGAAGTCGAAGCCAGGGCATGTACCCAGCTCTTAAGGTCGGGAACAACATCGGGCATCCAAGCAACCGCTATATCACAAAAAAAAAATCGGTGAGAAAGAGACAAAGGAACAAAGAAATAAGAGCTAACATTCGAAATATACTTATGATTCATGTTCCACTCCTCAGGGAATGGCATCTGCTCGGTCGGGATCAGATCGGAGGTCTTCACCTGAACGAACCTGCCCATCCAACCCCGATCCTTGTCCTCGTCTATGGTCGAGAAGAGCACTTTGTTAGCCCGGCGCAGGAGTTTTATTAGCCCACCTCGATAGAGGCGGGGGCTGTACAATCTGATAAGGTGGTCGAGGGTGAAAGGCATCCCCTCGATCCTGTTCACAAAAAAGCGGATCAGAATAACGATCCACCAAAAGGAAGGATAGATTTGGCCTAGGGTTATTTGGTATTGGCAGCAAAAATCGATAACGACAGGGTCGGGGGGGCCCAATGTGAAAGGGTAAGTATACACACTTAAAAACCCTTTCACATAAATAGTAATATCTTCTTCGGGAGCCGGGATTATCACTTCTATTTTCTCCCAGTTACAATCTTTTCTCAGCTGCTCGTGGTGTCCCTTAGTTATCGAGCACATATACCTCGATACTGGTTCGCATCGACCAGGAACCGACGAGGCTTTATCAACCTTAAAATCGGAGGTAAGAACACACACCCCGAGAACACACTCCCCAGGTCGTGGTTCCACCGGTGTTTTGACGGCGGCAGACTGTGAAGAAGAAGCTTTTTCTTTGTGAGGAACGATTTTTGATGTTTTCGCCATTTTGGATTTAAAAATCAAAAAAAGAAGGAGATAACAAAGATCTGATGTTTTAAAGAAAGATTTTGCAGTAAAAATCACAAAAGAAAGATTTTACAGTGAAAAATAACAGATTTACAGATGAACTCAGAAGATGCAAGAAAAAACTTTAGAGAATTTGGAGATTGGAGATGTAAAAGTGATAAATGGTAAAGAAAGGGGCTATTTATAGATTTAGCAACATCGGTTCAGTATCAACAGTGGTCGACTATCGTCTGACACGCATTAAATGACTTGGAAAACTAAACCGACGGGACAGCTCTCACGTGCGTCATGATCGAGCCCGACGCAAACATCAGCGTATATCTAATCAAGCCGTTGGGAAATCATATCGTTTCTCGCCACATCCTTCCTGAGAAATGAGGGGACCATCTGTATACGGTCAAAACCGTTTTCAACTTTCGTACGATTGGTGAAGATGGACCGAAGAGCATCTTCATAATATAGAGGTGAGATTTGAACAAGGCACGAACAAGCTTCAAGTTTCGGAGTCAGATTAAATACCGAGCTCGACGCCATTATCGAGCTCGAGTCCAAATCAAACTATACTGAAAAGCGACGGAATCGAGCTTAAGAGCCAGAGGCCAACCAATACCGAATTCAAGTCAATACCGGACCCCAAGTCGGCATCGAGCTCTAAAACTAATGTCGACCAATACCGAGTCCGATCAAGATCGAGCTCATATACAAGAATCGTTACAGCCGCACTAAAGGAGAGAATCTCAACGAGAATTAGGGAAAAACTGATTTATCACTATGTATTTTCAATTATATCTAAAGTGGGATCGCCCCACTATAAAAGGGATGGCTATATTTTTGTAAATGATGAAGTTTGGCATACATTGTAACTCAGATATCATTCACTCCCATATTGAAGAATTATCCTTTTTTTAGCTTCATAGATTGATTCATCTTGCTTAATCCATAAATCATCATCTTTTCAACTTTGCTTATTTTTATTCTTTCGATATTTCTATTTACTCTTACGATTTGTATCAAGTTATACCACATACCCTTAGAACTATGTACAAATTCAACTCTATTCGTTTTTCGGGTAAACACTTATTTTTTTGTTTTTTACCCGCTAAACCATATACTTGAGCCAAGTCATGCTCTCTAATGTGCATTTTACCAAATAACATGTTCTTCAAGGACCTATACAACTTGTTAGACTATGTTGAATTGCTGAATTTGTCGATACATAGTTCCTACAAAACCTGCAGTAGCATAAAAAAAATATTAAGTTTGCAGGAGTGAACAATTCAAAATTTTGGCATTGCTAAAACCCAAATTACATAAAAGAAGTTATGCACTATCACATCATTGCTAAAACTCAAATTACATAAAAGATGCAAAAGGAGGACCAGACAGCAGCCTAATAGAAAAACGTACAGGCCAAGATGGAAACTTTACCACGCCATATAAAAAGAACATAAAACTTTGCAAGGTTCATCTCAACCTTGTTAAGTTTCGACCTCGAGAAATAGTTGTGCAGCTTGTAATTAAGTCACCAATGTCATAGGTGAGATGATCATGATCTATTGTGAATTTTCCTAAAACATCAAAAAGATCGCGGTCTTTCCCTGGACCCTGCATAAACGCGGGATGCTTCGTGCATCGGACTGCCATTTATCTTATTACTACCAAAATTCATCAAGGTATAGCGTAATGAGAGTTTTTATATAGTAAGCATAAATGGAGCCACAACAAACAAATCAGTGATTTCATCAATTTTTACTCAATATAAAAGCTCTCTTGCTTTTCATTGTCAAAATTCATGCAAGTTTGCAAACCATAATGCATTAAATATTTGAATCTTCTAAATGTATTTATGTTTAACCTCACTATTACACGTGGTTATGAGCATTATTCACATGTTAATTAGTCTCTTGATGTCAAGTGACAGGAAATACTTACAAGGTAAGAATTATGCACAAGAGGAATATAGGCAAATACTACTCAAAAAAAAAAAACATCAGGGTAATCTATATGATATTAATTGTTACCTATCATGACTGGCATTTTTAAACATGGTCAAAAAATTAGGGATTATGACAATAAATCAGCTTCAGCAATTAAACAGAAGGCTAAAGATATCACTTAAGTTCAACAAATGTTATCTCAACGAGAAATAGTTAACAAAACACATATTTCTCCCATCAATATAATCTTTCAACAGAAGTAGGTTTCAAGGGGTTAACTAACATTGCAAGGTTGAGATCAATAAGTTTCAAGGAAGACTAACTTGAGTCTCTGAATAGTAAGAAATCTTTATAGTGACATTTTCTCTATGTGAGACAAGTTAAAAAGCTGACACAACTATGAAAAAAGGGCTACCTCTGTCAGTGTTCTTCCTCAGTAGTCTCCTGAACCTCCCCAACAGGCTCTTCCCCTGCAGTTATCTCAAGATCTAGCACGTCTTTCAGCGCCATAGAGAGGACTGGGAGATTCTTCTCAAGAATCGATATGAGTCCCTTTCTAGCTAGTTGCCTTTGATAGGCCAGTTTTTCTCTTATCAAGACCCTAGCTTGTTTCTCCATGTCCGCTTTTGCCTTCAAAATAGCTGATGTGAAACAGAATTCTGAATCTTTTTGGGATTTCGAAATTTCATCTCGGATATTATCCCACAGTAGTTTCTGTCCCAACATCACCATGAAGGTGGGTATCTGAAACAGACAAAAGAAAATACATTAACATTTGAAAATACATTTGATAACTGAATGTATACTAGCCACTGAAACTAACCAAGACTACAGCAACATTTTTCAAGGTGATGGTAGTTTTTGCAGCCACCGTATAGATAGGGATCGGTTTCACTGGCTTCTTATATCGCCAAGTCTTAAATTTCGCGTCTTTCTCCTATACAAATTTCCCAAAGCGAAGCATTATGGGGTGAGTTTTTCCCGTCTTTTCAAATTTGTCAGCCAACTTACCCAGAATAAACTACAAAACAGGGTTGTAAGGCATTGTAGTGTTTGAGATTGGAAGTTGGGTTGCTGTACTGTTTGAGACTGTAAGTTGGGCCGCCGGAAGTTGGGTTGCTGGAACCCTAGTGGAGAAGCGCACCAAGATAAAATGACATTCGCGTATTTGATATATCAAAATGGGGTCTGAGGGTCTCGGGTCAGATACCGGCCACTATTTAAAATATGACCAGCATTTGTATTGCGAAATAGTGCAAATGATTTGGCTTCCTTACTTTTGTTTGAGAGAACGTGGAAAGTGGACTTCGCAATAGACTAGAGACATTATGTAGATTTGTTTTCGGCCAAATATCACTTTTAGCTCGCGACCGAAATTATTTATATGTCTGATAACCACAAAAATATATAAAATTTATATATTTTTATATATAACATACAAACTATATAGATATGATTATTATTTTGAGAGCGGCTATACAATGTCATTTTCTCGTATCATTTTGAGATCGGTTATACAATGTCATTTTCCCTTTATTCTTTCCTTTTATTCATGCATATTTCTTTTCCTTTTTTATCTTATATATCATATTTCTTATATCTTTCACATATTTCTATATACTAGTCTTAGGATACACGCGTTCCGCATGTAACCCATCTCAACGAGTATAATATTTTAAAAATTATAATGTGTATGTGATGACCCAAAATATCATCTTTAAATTTAATAATTTTTTCTGTGCTCTGAGACCTCAAATAGCACCATTCAACTTTCTTCGACTTGCGTGCGCAGTCCGTAAATTTTTTCAAAAAGTTTTTATGTGAAAAATTAATTAAAATATAAAATAGAGCTTTAAAACTCAATTGGGTTAACTTTGGTCAATATATTTAGCAAACAGACCCGAGTTAGTGTTCTGACAGTTTCGATAGGTCTGTATCGTGATTTGGGACTTGGGCGTATGCCCGGAATCGTCTCTAGCTCGAATTATCGCATGTTGTCAAAATTTTGAAGTTTAAAGGCTTAATGACTTTAAAGAATTAGACCAATATTTGACTTTATAGATACTGGGTCTGTATTTTGATTCTGGAACCCGGTATAGCTCCATTACTATATTTATGACTTATCTGTCAAATTTGGTGAGAAACGGAGTTGGTTTGATGTGATTCAGACGTCCGGTTGTTAAAATAGAAATTCTAAAGTTTTCTTAAAAATCTCATTTGATTTGGCGTCTGATTCATAGTTCTAGGTGTTAAATTGGTGTTTTGATCGCGCGAGCGAGTTTGTATGAGGTTTTTGGACTTGTGTGCATGTTTGGTTTGGAGCCCCGAGGGCTTGGGTGAGTTTCGGACGAGCTTCGGACCATTTTTGTTCAAGAAAACATAGCTGGAATTCTGGTGCTTCACAGTACTGGTTTCTTTCTATGCGATCGCGTGACTATGTACGCGATCGCGAAGGCTTAATGTCATTGATGAAAATTTAAACTATGCGATCGCATAGTAACGTCCGCGATCACACAGTGACAGCAGACAAAGCACTGCGAACGTGAGGGCCAAGCCGCGTTCGCGTAGAAGGAATGAGGCAGAAACTGAACCACAAAATTTTTACTACGCGATCGCGGAAGGCTAAGAAATTGTACTTCGCGTTCACATAGAGAAAAAAGTTGGGCAGCCAAAAATATGCTTCTCGATCGCATAAGGTAAAATCTAGGCAAACAGAACTTAAATTCTGAAAATGGGATTTCGTCCCATTTTCAATTTTGAGCTCAGGTAAGACGAGTTTTTGGCAATTTTTACGAGAAAATATTGGGGTAAGTGTTCCTTATCCTATATTGATTATATTTCATGATTCCATACTCATTTACATCATGAATCTGTGAATTTATGGAGGAAAAATCAGATTTTTATAAAATCTTCCAAAAATATAAAATTAAGATTTGAAGGTCAATCTGATGTCGGAATTCGATAATTTTGTATGGTTGAAATCGTATCGCAATGGGTGTTTGGTTTTCGTAAGTTTTTTTCGAGATTCGAGTCGTGGGTCTCACAGTCAATTTTTAAAATGAATTTCGGATTTTAATCTGAAAAATTAGTAAATTCATATGGAATTAATTCCTACGATTTGTATTGAATATATTGAATTATTTATGACTATATTTGAGGATTTCAGACACTAATTCGTGAGGCAAGGGTGTATTGAAAACTTGAATTTAGTTACAAAGCGAGGTAAGTGTCGTAGTTAACCTTGACTTGAGGGAGTAAGACTTATTTATCTATTTGCTACGTGATTTAATCTGCGGGTACAACGTATATGTGAGGTAACGAGTACTTATGTGTTGTGATTGAGTCAAAGCATGCGGGTGGAATTTGTTTATTGTGAATAATTACCTATTTGATTAAGATATTCCTGTTTAAGTTTATTATCGTTTATTTGATCATTATTCGTTAAATTTTTATTCATTTAATTATTGTTGAATATTGTGGAAGGTGAAGTCGGTATTCTGGTATTAAATTGATTGATATGTGTATATTCTCGCATTTAAATACTCTTCCGAATTTATATTATTAATTTCATGGTAAGGAAGAGTGTAAAAACACGAAGAGTGATGCTGTGTCATTTTTATTATTTGTAATATCATTATCATGGTAAGAAAGAGTGTAAAAGCACGAAGGGTGTTGTCGTACCATTTGTGAGTGTAAAAGCACGAAGGGTGATACCGTGTCATTTTCAGAGAGTGTAAAAGCACGAAGGGTGATGCCGTGCCAAAAGAGAGTTAAAGCACGAAGGGTGATGTCGTGTCAATTATTATTATTATTTAATTATCAGTTTATGAGAGGAATGAGAGTAAACGCACGAAGGGTGGTGCCGTGCCATTTTCATATTATCAGTTGCTCATTTTATTGTTGAGGAATTAATTGGTTGTTAAGTGATAATTCTCCTGCTGAAATTTTTATATCACCCCCTTCGCATATTCTCTCCCAAATTTATAAACTCTTATTTACTGTTTTATTGTTGCTTCACATTTGTATATACATGTATAGATTGTTTACGTGTCCTGTCATAGTCTCGTCACTACTTCGTCGAGATTAGGCTCGACACTTACGGAGTACATGGGGTCAGTTGTACTCGTACTACACTCTGCACTTCTTGTGCAGATTTTGGAGTTGGTCCCAACGGCGTACCATAGACGTGCTCGAATTCAGCTACTCAGAGGAGACTTGAGGTATAACTGCACAACGTTCGCAGTTCTGAAGTCCCCTTCTATCTTATCTTAGTTGTGTATTATCTTTCAAACGGCTTGAATTTTATTCAGACCTTTATTTGTATTATTCTAGTAGCTCGTGCACTTGTGACATCAGATTCGGGGATGTATTTTGATAATTCGGTATTTATGATCTTTCGCACTTTATTTCAGTAATTGACTTCTATTTAATTTAATTTGCTTAAAAATAGTTAAGATTATTTTAAACTTCAGCTTGCCTAGCAAATGAAATGTTAGGCGTTATCATGATCCTGAATGTGAGAATTTCGGATCGTGACAGTGTATGAGTTTATAAACTATATATTAAGCAAGTATAAATTTCTGAAAATGATGAATATTGATCTTATTTTACTAGATCAAAAAAATTTAGTATCTCTTTGATATTGTGATAAAGCCCAACCACATCCCCCGTAAAAGTTTCTTTCATTGTCTTTGTACTATATCATGATAGAATTTATTAATTAATATACGAAAGTAGAATGCTTAAATAAAATTTTAATAATATAATGCGTAGTAATTAAAAAATCTAAACAAGGTTGAGATTTTTTCCGGCAGCAACCTCTTATTATTTCAAGCCTTAGAATTGGTTTAAGTCAAGGCAAGATGCATTTCATTCAATATGTCGAGAATTTCAACAGAGAATTAGTTTCAAATATATGATTGATCAACATACTTTACTTCTATGGAAAACAAGTGAAAAATAACCTGAGGTACCAACTAATCATGAACCTTAAAACTTGTGTTGTAAGATGACTTCAGATGCCTCAAACATTTCTTTTCTTTAATAAGGTATGAAAATTCAAAAGTCTCAAATGTCGAGATAAAAGAATTACAAAAGTTTAAAGCGGGCTGGGTAAATCCAAAAAATGAAGTATTTTAAATTTTTAATCAGAGAAATCAATCATCCATGTCACACGACATATGCTTGAATTCAGGAAAGTTTCAATGTGAAACATTGAATAGTGACAACTGGCAAATCAACAATGATAAACACTCAAAGTACACTAGCATTTCAACAATGTTCGAAAGTTGTGATGCTTGGGAGGAAACAATCTTACGTTGGTTAACATTTGATATTTGGGAGGAAATGGTCTTGAGTTGTTTAGCATCCAAGGCGAAAACCTTTCCTTTTCTCAACAAGCCAATCTCCTTTAGTAGTGTACCAATCACTATATATTCATACAAAGTCCTGCACATATCAACAATGTATATCATTCAAGTATTAAAAAATTTCAAAGGACTTTAGTAAGTCTATAAGCCTTCCTTGAATAATAGCTTACCATCCCGTGGAAAAAACATTAAAGACAATAAAAAGTAAAAATGCGAATTAGAGGCTCAATTTGTGCTACCGGTATGTTTCAGAATATACCCAACAACTGAATCCCACTAAAAAGATTAATAACCCGATAAATATTTAGCAGGTTCAAAATTACACAATTGGTAGATACCTCTTCAAGTTTTTAAGACAAATCTTGCGCCATAAACCAAAGGTTTTCTAGCCAATAATCCCAAGGATCTGAGTCACAATTGATAAAACCAGGAAGTGATTTTCATATGGTCCCTAAAGGTATTTAGAGCATCACTTGCGTACACTCCATTTTAATACTGGTATCTAATGCCGATTCCTTGAATTAGCATTTTACCAATACAAAATCTCCACACCATAAATAAATTTCCTCAAAAAGAAAAAAGCATGGAGAAGAGAGGAAAAAAGAAATTCCAGCAAGAACAATATAATTACAAATAATTTCCAACATCCTCCTTCATTTCACGATACCAATCTTGGAAAATATTATTGTGATGACCCAAAAATGTCATCTTTAATTTAAACATTCATTTCTGTATTTTATGAAGATGTTGGGAGCTTACCTGCTATGAGTTATGTATTACCTGAATAGTTGATGTTAATGTCGTTCATTTTCTAGAAATATATTGCTTATGAGGCCACTGTTAATATTGTTTTCATGTTATGTTATGTTGATTGGATTATGTATGTGTTGTTAGGATTGGTTTCTGGGATTCTCTGGCAGGTGGATAGGCCCAGTTATAAAGGATACTCTGGCGAAAGTTCTGGAGATTTTGGAAGTTAGTAAAATTCGAAAAATTGAAATATGCGAAAGAAGAGATAAGTTATGTTATGTGTTTGGGAGCGGACTCTACTTCTCATTCGAGAACTATTAAAATGATGGACACCTATTGGATATGATAATAAGTGTACGAGGCATATTATAAGTGATATGGAGTCTAAGAAAAGTCCTAAGTCTAAGCCAAGTTGGAAAATTTCATAATAGACTAAAGTTGTAAATGAGTACGCACACGACCAAACTTTGGACGAGCATATCTACATTTAGATAATCGTATCTACATACATATAAGGATTTATGTGATGGATGTCCTATAAAATTAAAGTCTCTTTGAGTCTAGTTTCTAACGCTTCAAATCGTTCATCATTTGGACACTCCTACGAGAAGTTATGACCAAATTACCAAACGCTGGCAGAATTTGTACTACCGCGCCGCGCCTATGGGAAATTCCAGAACGCTCCGAAATTTCATTTCCAGACACTTTTTGTATAGCCGCCCCGCGCCCCACGCGCCGCGGCTATACAAAAATGGGTTTTTATGACCCGAACCCCATTTTATTTAACTCGATTGGGGTTCATTTTTGGGGCAATTTCTGGTGTTTTAGAGAGAAGGGAGAGTGATTCTAGAGAGAGGAAAGGGGAGAACTAAAGATTCACTACTCTTCCTTGAATCAAACCTTGAAATCGCTTTAAAGGGTTGCTAAGGCTTCAAAGAGGTAAGAATTTCTTTTCCCAATTCTTCAATTTCGAAATCCAACTAGAAATGGGTAATTAGTAAGATGATTCTTGAATGTGAGAGTATTAGTTATACATGCTTGTACCAATAAGGTTTTTGGGAAGATTGTTGAGTTCAAATGGGTAAAGATTGGGTTGAAAATAGTAGAAATCTTCAAAGACTTTAATTGAGGATTTGAAAGGCAATCCGATGTCGGAATTCGATAATTTTTGTATAGTTAAACTCGTATCGGAACGGGTGTTCGGATTTCGTGAGTTTTTCCGGGATTCGAGGCATGGGTTCCACTGTCGATTTTTAAAATAAATTTTGGATTTTAATCCGAAACATTAGTAAATTCATATGGAATTATTCCTATGATTTGTATTGAGTATATTGAATTATTTATGACTAGATTTGAGGATTTCAGACACGAATTTGCGATGTAAAGGTTTATTGTAATCTTGAATTTGGTTACAAAGCGAGGTAAGTGTCGTGGTTAACCTTGACTTGAGGGAATAAAACCCTTAAATTATTTTTTATGTGAAATGCATGTGAACGACGTATAGGCGAGGTGACGAGTGTCTATGCGTCGTCAAATTAATTATTTGCATAATTACTTGAAAAATCATAAATTATTTTAAATCATGAACTAATTATTATATTAATTATTTCTCTCGTATTCTTTGCTCAATATCATGCATTGAATCCATGCTATAATTGTTACATACTTATTTGATTTATGTGACTTAATTTTCACTTGACGTTTAACATACTAATTATTAAAATACTTATTACATCTTTAATTTCCGCAATTAACTGCTACTTGTCATCACTTATTTCAAATAAATCATAATTATTGTATGCTTGTTGTCTTATAATTTTATATTAATTGTTGCATTTATTGGAGTAATTTCTTTATAAGAATTGGTAAATGAATATATTGGAGGAGCAGGTTGCACGCCGCAATGGAAATGAAAGTGAATATATTGGAGGAGCGGGTTGCACGCCGCAACAGAATTGATTTAAATGAATATATTGGAGGAGCGGGTTGCACGCCGCAACAGAATTGATTGAAATGAATATATTAGAGGAGCGGGTTGTACGCTGCAACAGAATTGAATATGAATATATTGTGGGATCGGGTTGTACGCCGTAACGAAAACTGATTCAAATAATAATTGATTATGACTGCCGAGTCGGCTTTAACTGTTGAAAAGAGACACCTGTTTTATTTATATTATTATTGTTATTGCGTACATGTTAATGTATGTGACCTGCCTTAGCCTCGTCACTACTTCGTCGAGGTTAGGCTCGACACTTACTGGGTACATGGGGTTGGTTGTACTCATACTACACTTTGCACTTCTTGTGCAGATACTGGAGTTAGTCTATAGTAGATTTGCTCAGATTCCGCTATTCATAGGAGACTTGAGGTATAGTTGCATGGCGTTCGCAGTTTTGAAGTCCCCTTCCACTTTATCATAACTGTGTATTTCTTTCATACAGCTTTATTTTCATTCAGACCTTTATTTGTATTATTTTAGTAGCTCGTGCACTTGTGACACCAATTCTGGGATGGTATTTAGACATCACTATTATTATGGATTATTCACTACATTTCAGACCTTACTTCCGTATTTGTTTATTTGTTATTAATTAATTTAAAATTATTTAAAAATGACTAATATTATTCTAACGTTGGCTTGCCTAACAAGTAAAATGTTAGGCGCCATCACGGTCCCGAAGGTGGAAATTTTGGGTTGTGACAGTTGATATCAGAGCATTAGGTTACATAGGTCTCATGAGTCACGAATAAGCTTAGTAGAGTCTGAAGGATCGGTACAAAGACGTTTGTACTTATTTCTCAGAGGTTGTGAAGTTTAGGAACAATATCACTTCTTTCTTATTCTGTCGAGCAATTTTTTATTCTCTCGCAGATGGCGGGAATGCGTAATACATCTACCGACGGACAAGGGCCAGAGGCCCCGGTGGCAATTATGACCAGGGGTAGAGGTCGAGGCCGAGGCATAGGCAGAGGTAGAGCTCAGTCTAGAGTTGAGCAGCATCACCTGTTGTAGAACCTCAGGTGGATCTTCAGGAGGAGGTTCCAGTTCAAATTATACCGGTTGGACCAGTTCAAGTTCCGGAAGGATTCATAGCTACTCCAGTGCTTCAGGACGCTCTAGTCCGTTTGGTGAGCCTAATGGAGGGTGTGGCCCAGAATGGTATATTTCCAGTGGCACCAGCCGTCTCACAGGCTGGGGGAGGATCACAAACTCCCACTACTCCCGCTCCGGGGCAGACAACTCCCCAGTATCAGGCTCCAGTAGCCCATCCAGCTAGGGTAGTTCAACCAATTATTGTAGCACACGCCGGTGATAAGCCTGCTTTGTCTTCTAGGGCATTGTTGAGATTGGACAAGTTTACCAAGCTATTTCCAATCCATTTCAGTGGTACACCTTCTGAGGACCCATAGGATTTTCTTGATCGTTGCTATGAAGTATTGCGGAACATGGGTATAGTTGAGACCAATGGGGTCGATTTTGTTGTATTTCAGATGACGGATTCCGCCAAGAGGTGGTGGAGAGATTATGTATTTACTAGACCATTTGGTTCGCCTGCACTTACCTGGGAACCGTTCTCGTAGCTATTTCTCGAGAAGTTCCTTCCTATCACACTGAGAGAGGATTACCGCAAACAGTTTGAGCGTCTCCAGCAGGGCAGCATGTCCGTCACTCAGTATGAGACTCGTTTTGTGGATCTAGCCCGTCAAGCTCTTCTTCTGCTTCCTACCGAGAGAGAGAGAGATAGAGAGAGTGAGGAGGTTCATTGATGGACTCATTCAACCTATCAAGCTACAGATGGCCAAGGAGACCGGGAGTGAGATTTCTTTTTAGATGGCTGCTAATATCGCCAGATGGATCGAGATGGTTCTTTCACAGGATAGAGGGCCATATTCAGATAAAAGGCCCTTCCATTCGGGTAATTTCAGAGACTCTTCATCTGGTGGCAGGACTACTTTCGACAGGGGACATCCTCTCTGGCCGTTTTATTCAGCACTTCAGACTTCTCATGGTGCTTTAGGGAGTCATGGCCCTTATGTTCCTTACCCTGGGCAGCCAGCATTTAGTGCACATTTAGCTCTTATTAGTGCACATCCACTTCAAAGTCACTACGGTTGTTATCCGACCCGTCCGGGTCATCTTCAACTTCAATAACTACAACAACAGGATGAGTGTTATGAGTGTGGGAACATTGGTCACATTAGGAGGTATTGCCCTAGGTTTTCGAGTAACAGATCTCGGCAGGATTCTCGTGCCATCATACCGGCACCGGTTGCTTCACCGCCTGCTCAACCAGCTAGAGGTAGGGGTCAGCAGCTAGAGGTGGATGTCAGGCCATTAGAGGTGGAGGTCAGGCCGTTAGAGGTGGAGGCCAGCTAGTTAGAGGCTGTCCTAGAGACGCGGTTCAGAGTGGTGGGGCCCAACCCCGATTCTATGCTTTCCCTGCTAGGCCTGAAGCCGAGTCATCTAACACCGTGATCAGAGGTATTGTTCCAGTTTGCCATAGAGATGCTTCAGTTTTATTTGATCCAGGATCTACTTATTCCTATGTGTTCTCCTACTTGGCTTCATATATGGCTGTGCCTCTTGATTCTTTGAGTGCTTCTATGCACGTGTCCACGTCGGTAGGAGATTCTATCGTTGTAGATCATGTCTATCATTCATGTGTGGTTACTATTGGAAGTCTTGAAACTAACGTGGATCTTCTACTTCTTGATATGGTATATTTTGATGTCATCTTGTGTATGGATTGGCTGTCACCCTATCATGCTATATTGGATTGTCACGCCAAAACAGTGACATTAGTCATGCCGGGTTTACCTTGATTAGAGTGGAAAGGAACTCCTGGTCATTCTACCAATAGGGTTATTTTTTATATGAAGACTCGGCGTATGGTCGAGAAGGGGTGTCTAGCCTATTTGGCTTATATTCACGATCCTAGTGCGGATGTTCTTTCTATGGACTCAATACCAGTTGTCCGTGAATTTCCAGAAGTATTTCCTGTAGATTTACCAGGAATGCCACCCGACAGAGATATAGACTTCTGTATTGATTTGGCTCTGGGCACTCAGCCTATTTCTATTCCACCATACCGTGTGACCCTGCCGGAATTGAAATAATTGAACGAACAGTTACAAGATTTTCTTGATCAAGGATTCATTTGACCTAGTGTCTTGTCCTGGGGTGTACCAGTACTATTTGTAAAGAAGAAAGATGGCTCTATGCGGATGTGTATAGATTATCGGCAGTTGAATAAGGCCACTATCAAAAACAAATATATGTTGCCAAGAATTGATGACTTATTCAATCAGCTTCAGGGTGCCAAGGTATTTTCGAAGATCGATTTAAGGTCTGGTTACCATCAGTTGAAGATTAGGGCATCCGATGTCCCGAAGACAACTTTTCGGACTCGGTATGGGCATTACGAATTCCTAGTGATGTCATTTGGGCTGATAAATGCCCAAACAACATTTATGGATTTGATGAATCAGGTGTTCAAGACTTATTTTTATTCCTTTGTGGTTGTGTTCATTGATGATATCTTGATTTACTCCAGCAGTGGAGAGGAGCATGAGCGGCATCTTTGGATTGTGCTTCAGACTTTGAAGAATAATCAGTTATATGCTAAATTTTCAAAATGTGAATTTTGGTTAGGCTCAGTTGCCTTTTTGGGCATGTTGTATCTGTTGAAGGCATAAAAGTGGATCCTAAGAAAATTGAGGCAGTTCAGAATTGGCCTAGACCTACTTCAGCTACAGAGATCTGGAGTTTCCTGGGTTTGGCAGGATATTATCGCCGGTTTGTGGAGGGAATTTTGTCTATAACATCTCCATTGACCAAATTGACCCAGAAGTGTGTCCCATTCATATGGTCAGACGAGTGTGAGTTGAGCTTTTAGAAGCTCAAGACTACTTTGACTACGACGCTAGTGTTGGTACTGCCCATAGGTTCAGGATCTTATACGGTATATTGTGATGCATCTCATGTTGAGCTTGGTGCAGTATTAATGCAAAATGGTAGAGTGATTGCATAAGCGTCGCGACAATTGAAAGTTCACGAGAAGAATTATTCTGTTCATGACTTAGAATTTGCAGCCATTGTTCATGCGCTGAAAATTTGGAGGCATTACCTTTACAGTGTCTCGTGTGAGGTATTTACTGATCATCGTAGCCTACAGTATTTGGTCAAACAAAAAGATCTCAATTTGAGGCAGAGAAGATGGTTGGAGCTATTGAAAGACTGATATCACCATTTTGTATCACCCCGAAAAGGCCAATGTGGTGGCCGATACTTTGAGTAGAAAGGTTGTGAGTATGGGTAGCCTAGTATATATTTCGATTAGTGAGAGGCCATTAGTTGCAGATGTTCAGACTTTGGCCAATCAATTTGTGAGGTTAGATATTTCAGAACCCAGTCGGGTTCTAGCCTGTCCAGTCGGGTTCTAGCCTGTCCAGTCGCTCAGTCTTTTTCATATGAGCGCATCAGAGAACGACAGTATGATGATCCTCATATGTTTGTCCTTAAGGACACGGTGCGGCACAGAGGTGCTAAGCAGGTTGGTGTGGGAGATGATAGAGTTCTACGGATGCAGGGTCGTATTTGTGTTCCTAATGTGGATGAGTTTTGTGAATTAATTCTTGAAGAAGCCCACAGTTCCCGGTATTCTATTCATCGGGATGCCGCCAAAATGTATCAAGATTTGCGGTAACATTATTGGTGGAGGAGAATGAAAAAGGATATACTTGCATATGTAGCTCGGTGTCTGAATTGTCAACAAGTTTAGTACGAGCATCAGAGACCTGGTGGTTTACTTCAGAAGTTAGAAATTCCTGAGTGGAAGTGGGAGCATATCTGTCACGACCCAATTTCTCCTGCGTATGACGTCTTGACGGCACCTAGTCTCTACGACTAGGTAAGCCTAGCATTTGCGGAATAATGAAATGAAAACATAAATTTAACAACTAACTGTTTAAAAATACACAGCAATCCCAAAACCCAGAATATTGTGAATCACAAACTACAGAAGGAAAATCTAGTGTCTCTATACATCAGAGTCTAACAAAGGAAAAATACAGAAGATAATGGACATGAGAAAGAGTAGAAGGAGACTCCGAGGTCTGCGGACACGGAAGATATACCTTGAAGTCTCCAAAGTTATCCCGGCTCACTGATAGTGCGGCTGATAAGGAGTACCTGGATCTACACACGAAAAACATGTGTAGAGAGTAGCATGAGTACACCATAATCGGTACCCAGTAAATGCCAAGCCTAACCTCGGTCGAGTAGTGACGAGGTCATGTCAGGGCCCTTCTGGTAAATATATAATAAAACAAGATAGAGTGTAATACCGCAATAAAATAAAGGCTGAAATTTAGCAGCAATGAAATCATAGAAGGTAACAGCTCAGTACACAGAAACACAACAGGGGATATCCCGAGATACCATCTTGTAGTCCCAAACGTAAATGTGCAGTACATGAAAATCTCCTTGAATAACGCTCCGTAGTCCCAAAGTAAATATGTAGTACAGGGGGATCCCCCGGAATACCGTTCCGTAGTCCCAAAGTAAATATACAGTACATGGGGATCTTCTAGAATACCGTTTCGTAGTCCCAAAGTAAATATACAGTACAGGAGGATCTCCCAGAATACCGTTCTGTAGCAAAGTAAATATGCAGTACAAGAGGATCTCCCAGAATACTGTTCTGTGGTCCCAAAGTAAATATGCAGCAAAAATAATAGAATTCAATAGTTACGACACGTAATTCTACAGTTTAGCCCAAGAACCAGTTAAGGAAAGACAGGTAAATTCACTAAACATGCTACACATAATTCAAGTAAACGGTTAAGGCAAGTAGGCATGCTATTCTAATCTAGTAGGATACTACACATGCTGATGAAACTCAAATAAGAAAAAAATCTGGTTATTACTTAGTAGAAAATCGGGTTTTTTACACAATTATCCCGTGTACGTACTCGTCACCTCACGTATGCGGCACTCATATATCAAAAACAATACAAATCTTACGAGGAGTTCCCCCACACAAGGTTATGCAAGCCACTTACCTCGAACCAAGCTCAATCAATCGGTAAGAATGCCTTTCCCACAGAATATTCGGCTCCGAATGGCCCAAATCTAGCCAAAAGCACTTACATATCATAAATACAACAATAATAGACTCATATAATTAATTAAATCAATACTTTAACAAAAATTCCGAAATTCGCCCTAAAAAATCGACCCAGACCCACGTCTCGGAATCGGGTAAAAGTCACAAAATCTGAAAGATCATTCACTCACGAGTCTAACCATATCAAATTTACTAAAATCCAACACCAAATGGTCTTTCAAATCCACAATTCAAACTTTCCAAATCCCTAGTCTCATCTCCCAAATTCCACTTTAAAAACACACTAACTAGGTGGAAAAATAAATGGGGAAGCAAGATTATTGATCAAAATAAGAAAAAGGAACTTACCTCAAGAAATCTCTCAAAAATGCTCTCAAAGATCGCCCTAAACCGAGTTTGCAAAGTACAAAATGATAAAAATCGCGAAGCCCTTCGGTTTTAACCACTGCCTAGGTATTTCCGTACCTGCGAAGCCTGGGCTCGCACCTGCGGGTGCGCTTCTGCGTAAAATGTGCGCATCTGCGCAAATCACTTACCTCCTTCTGCCTCCACACCTGTGATAAAAGGCCGCACCTGCGCATGCGCGCCTGCGGAAATTCTTTGCGCACCTGCGGTCCCAGTTTAGGCTGCCCAAAATCCGCTTCTGCGCCAATTTGCTCGCACTTGCGGGCAGCCTTGCGCACGTGAGATTACAGCAAAACCAGCACCAGAAAAATCTTCCAAGTCCAAAAATGATCTGATAACCATCCAAAACTCATCCGAGGACCCCGGGACCTCAATCAAACATACGAACAACTCCTAAAACACCATACGAACTTAATCGAATTCTCAAACCACATCAAACAACGCTAAAATCACAAATCATCCTCCGATTCAAGCTTAAAGAACACGAAACTTCCAAATTCGACAACCGATGTCGAAACTAATAGAACCACGTCCGATTTACCCCAAATTTTTCACACAACTCATATTCAACATTACGGACCTACTCCAACTTATGGAATCGAAATCCGACCCTGATATAAGAAAGTCCACTACCGGTCAAAATCTCCAAAAAAATAAATTTCAAGCCTAAATAAGCTACGGACCTCCAAAACACAATCCGGACACGCCCCTAAACCCAAAATTACCTAACGGAGCTAACAGAATCGACAAAATTCCATTCCGGAGTCGTCTTCATACAGTTCCGACTACGATCCAATTCCTAAGGCTTAAACATTCATTTAGGGACTAAGTATCCCAAAACACTCCGAAACCAAAAACAAAACCTCCCGGCAAGTCACCTAAGGAGAAAAAGGTACAAGGGAAATAATAAAATAGGGGATCAGGGCTATTACTCTCAAAATAACCGGCCGGGTCGTTATAGTATCACTATGAATTTTGTTGTTGGATTCCCACGAACTCAGAGAAAGTTTGACGCAGTATGGGTCATTGTGGATAGGTTGACCAAGTCGGTGCATTTCATTCCAGCAGTAGTTACCTATTCTTTAGAGCGGTTAGCGAAGATTTACATCCGCAAGATTGTTCGCCTTCACGGTGTGCCCCTGCCTATCATTTCTGATCGAGGTACATAGTTCACCTTGCACTTCTGGAGGGTTGTACAGTGTTAGTTAGGCACGCGGGTTGAGTTGAGTACAATATTTCATCCACAGACAGACGGACAGTCAGATACACTATTCAGACATTGGAAGATATGTTTCGCGCTTGTGTTATAGACTTTAGAGGTTCTTGGGATCAGTTCTTGCAACTTGCGGAGTTTGCCTATAATAACAACTACCAGTGGAGCAGTCGGATGGCTCCATATGAAGCATTATACGGGAGGCGATGTTGTTCACTAGTTGGCTGGTTTAAACTGGCAGAGGCTCGGTTGTTGGGTACCGATTTGGTACAGGATGCCTTGGATAAGGTCAAGATTATTCAGGATCGAATTCGCACAGATCAGTCTAGGCAAAAGATTTATGCCGACCGTAAGGTTTGAGACGTTGCATTCATGGCAGAAGAAAGAGTATTGCTCCAAGTTTCACATACGAAAAGTGTAATGAGATTCGGAAAGAAGGGTAAGTTGAGCCCTAGGTATATTTGACCTTTTGAAATTCTTGAAAGGGTGGGTGAAGTAGCCTACATGCTTGACTACCACCTATTTTATCAGTAGTTCATCCAGTATTCCATGTATTCATGCTCCAAAATATCATGGTGATCCGTCCCAAGTGTTAGATTTCAGCTCAGTTCAATTGGACAAATATTTGACTTTTGAGGAGGAGCCGGTAGCTATTCTAGCTCGACAGGTCCGTCAGTTGAGGTCTAAGAGTTATCCTTCAGTTCAGGTATAATGGAGAGGTCAGCCGATTGAGGCAGTTACATGGGAGTCCGAGTCGTACATACGGAGAAAATATCCACATCTTTTCACCAGCTCAAGTACTTTTCTAATTTCGTTCGAGAATGAATATTTGTTTTAGAGGTGGAGAATATGATAACCCAAAAATGTCATATTTAATTTAAACTTTCATTTCTATGTTTTATGAAAAAGTTGTGAGCTTACCTGCTATGAGTTACGTATCACCTGAATAGTTGATGTTAATGTCGTTCATTTTCTAGAAATATATTGCTTATGAGGCCACTATTAGTATTGTTTTCATGTTATGTTACGTTGATTGGATTATGTATGTGTTGTTAGGATTGGCTTCTGGGATTCTCTTGCAGGTGGATAGGCCTAGTTATAAAGGAAACTCTGGCAAAACTTTTAGAAATTTTGGGAGTTAGTAAAATTCGGGAAATTAAAATGTGCGAAAGAAGAGATAAGTTATGTGTTTGGGGCAGACTCTACTTCTCATTCGAGGACTATTAACATGATGGACACCTATTGGATATGATAATAAGTGTACGAGGAATATTATAAGTGATATGAGGTCTAAGGAAAGTCCAAAGTCTAAGCCAAGTTGGAAAATTTCATAATAGACTAAAGTTCCAAATGAGTACGCGTAAGATCAAACTTTGGAGGCACATATCTACATATATGTAAAGAGTTATGTGATGGACAACCTATCAAATGAAATATCTTCGAGTCTAGTTTCTAACGCTTCAAACCGTTCATCATTTGGACACTCCTACAAGAGGTTATGACCAATTACCAAACGCTGGCAGAATTTGTACTACCGCGCCTATGGAAAATTCCAGAACGCTCCGAAATTTCATTGCCAGACACTTTTTGCACAGCCGCCCCGTGCCCCGCGGCACCCCACACGCCACGGCTGTACAAAAATGGGTTTTTATGACCCGAACCCCAATCGAGTTAACCCCATTTCCTTTAACTCGATTGGGGTTCATTTTTGTGGCAATTTCTGGTGTTTTAGAGAGAAGGGAGAGCGATTCTAGAGAGAGAAAAAGGGAGAACTGAAGATTTCACTACTCTTCCTTGAATCAAACCTTGAAATCGTATCAAATGGTCGATATGGCTTCAAAGAGGTAAGAATTTCTTTTCCCAGTTTTTCAATTTCGAAATCCAACTAGAAATTGGAAATTAGTAAGATGATTTGGATGTGAGAGTATTAGTTATACATGTTTGTACCAATAAGGTTTGTGGGAAAGTTGTTGAGTTCAATTGAGTAAAAATTGGGTTGAAAATGGTATAAATATTCAAAAACTTTAATTGAGGATTTGAAAGGCAATCCGATATCAGAATTCGATAATTTTTGTATGGTTGAACTCGTATCGGAACGGGTGTTCAGATTTCGTGAGTTTTTTTGGATTTCGAGACATGGGTCCCACTGTCGATTTTTAAAATAAATTTCAGATTTTAATCCGGAAAATGAGTAAATTCATATAGAATTAATTTCTACGATTTGTATTGAGTATATTGAATTATTTATGACTAGATTTGAGGATTTCGGACACGAATTCGCGAGGCAAAGGTTTATTGGAATCTTGAATTTGGTTGCAAAGCGAGGTAAGCGTCGTGGTTAACCTTGACTTGAGGGAATAAAACCCTTAAATTATTTGTTATGTGAAATGCACGTGAACGACGTATAGGTGAGGCGACGAGTGTCTATACGTCGTCAAATTAATTATTTGCATAATTACTTGAAAAATCATAAATTATTTTAAATCATGAACTAATTATTATATTAATTATTTCTCTCGTATTCTTTGCTCAATATCATGCATTGAATCCATGCTATAATTGTTACATACTTATTTGATTTATGTGACTTAATTTTCACTTGACGTTTAACATACTAATTATTAAAATACTTATTACATCTTTAATTTTCGCAATTAACTGCTACTTGTCATCACTTATTTCAAATAAATTATAATTATTGTATGCTTGTTGTCTTATAATTTTATATTAATTGTTGCATTTATTGGAGTAATTTCTTTATAAGAATTGGTAAATGAATATATTGGAGGAGCGGGTTGCACGCCGCAACGGAAATAAAAGTGAATATATTGGAGGAGCGGGTTGCACGCCGCAACGGAATTGATTGAAATGAATATATTGGAGGAGCGGGTTGCACGCCGCAACGGAATTGATTGAAATGAATATATTGGAGGAGCGGGTTGCACGCCACAACATAATTGAATATGAATATATTGTGGGATCGGGTTGTACGCCGTAACGAAAACTGATTCAAATAATAATTGATTATGACTGCCGAGTCGGCTTTAACTGTTGAAAAGAGACACCTGTTTTATTTATATTATTATTGTTATTGCGTACATGTTAATGTATGTGACCTGCCTTAGCCTCGTCACTACTTCGTCGAGGTTAGGCTCGACACTTACTGGGTACATGGGGTCGGTTGTACTCATACTATACTCTGCACTTCTTCTGCATATACTGGAGTTGGTCCCAGCGGCGTATAGTAGATTTGCTCGGATTCAGCTATTCGCAGGAGACTTGAGGTATAGCTGCATGGCGTTCGCAGTTCTGAAGTCCCCTTCCACTTTATCATAGCTGTATATTTCTTTCAGACAGCTTTATTTTCATTCAGACCTTTATTTGTATTATTCTAATAGCTCGTGCACTTGTGACACAAATTCTGGGATGATATTTAGATAACGCTATTATTATGGATTATTCACTATATTTCAGACCTTACTTCCGCATTTATTTCTTTGTTATTAATTAATTTAATTTTTTTTAAAATGGCTAATATTATTCTAACGTTGGCTTGCCTAGCAAGTGAAATGTTAGGCGCTATC
This sequence comes from Nicotiana tabacum, assembly GCF_000715075.1. Lineage (NCBI taxonomy): Eukaryota > Viridiplantae > Streptophyta > Magnoliopsida > Solanales > Solanaceae > Nicotiana > Nicotiana tabacum. Next base: position 86,708,768 of record NC_134081.1, on the reverse strand, counting down.
ACGGTCCCGAAGGTGAGAATTTTGGATCGTGACAATTATATCGTTTGTGTATATCCTTTTCCTATTATCAAATATAAAGAAGAGAATGAATAAAAAGTCGTACCTTTTTTGCTCGTACTTGCAATTGTTTCATTAGCAGAGCCTTAACTGGTAGATCATTATGGGTATCACATTGTCTTATCTCATCCACTCTTATTTTCAGTCATCACATCTCCAGAAATAGCTCTGGAAGCCCAAGGCAGTCACTTGAGCAAACAGAGAATGAGTTTCAAATAATGCAAAGCTCCCTTATATTTCAATACTATATAGTATATACAGGTATTCCTCAAAGTATGATTCACACAAAGAAAATCGATACCCAAGAATAATATATAACAACACTTCAGGTTCGCATCGTGAAGTCAAACAGAAATTGGAGGATATCCTAATAAATCTAGGTTAAGCTAGAATTTGATCAAGAGTGCTAACATGAGATGCAATTTTTTAAAGAACCATCACATGTATAGAGAATTCGTCTCCCACTACTACACCTAAAAAATTCATATTTGGGAAAGAAAAAAAATGCAATCAAGAAATTTTCACACATCAACCGTAAAGCGACGATGCATTGACCAAGATTCAAGTCCTGAGACTTCCCTCCTGCCGACTGAAAAAACTAACATAAGGACAACTCATAATAACCCAAAAGAGAATGTGTGAGTTTTGGTTTTTTGCGAACAACAGACATCTATGTCCCCACGAACACTAAACAGAGGTATCAAAACGCGATTAAGTGCTTTAAAAACATGCTCATTTATGACAATAACATGACACATCAACTTGTAGCAAGAAAATTTCTATCAAGTTTCAATGAAGGAAGCATTATCAAACAACTAATTAAGAGGACAGCTTTGTCTTAGAAGATAGTGTCAAATTACTTGCTTATATATATCCTATTAAATTATATGTTGCACATGTAAAAGAGTAACGAAAATTCTAAACAAATATCAATATCAAAAAATTGAAGCCAAAGTAGGATAAGCAAAGAAAAACTCAACTGGTAAAAATCTGCTCGTTATCATCTTTAAGTTCATGGCAATTGAGATTAAATGCTCCATGAAAAATGGAAGCCTGCAAATCCTACAGGTATTTAATCATAGAATCAGTGTCAAACTCCATCTAGATAAATAAAGTAGGACTGCCAATAAATTTCAAAAGCACTCTTTTATATTCCCCCTAAATTACAGTTTTCGTCTGAAACAATATATATTGAGCGAAAAGGCCAACTAAAGATGTAAAGCAATAAATAGCAGATCGAAGAATTAGTGGAGCATTAGGATTCTTCTTCTTTTGTTTCTTCGACTCAAAGTTCCAACCTTTCGTTTAAATAGAAAAATACAAATTTAGCCATGAAATTGTGAGAACTCGAAGAAGATTTGGGTAGGGATGGCAATGGGGCGGTGCGGGTGCAGGGCGGTGCGGGTTTTAGCATATGCGGGTGGTGCGAGTTTAGACATATACGGGTGCGGTGCGGGGTGGGTAAAAATAATTTTTTTAAATCATTTGTGGGTACGGTGCGGGTGCAGGTTTTAACTTTTTGCAAAATTACAACGTTTCAACTATTGTGACTGTACATATTTTTGACACAAATTCCACCTTGTTTTCCTTGTCACAGATCTGGAAAACACTTAGCAAGTTGTACTTCAACCCGTTCACGTAGTACACACTTTCGATTGAGTGTGAGAGAGATTTTTCAATCCTTCCAACTCCCAGAATGTATCTTTTCTTGCCATTTTCAAAGGATACACTCCCTCATTGCAGGGCTTTAAGTGAAAGAAAATTATTTGTACTTCCAGTCATATGCTTTGAGCAGCCACTATCCATGTACCATTGTAGGCTTCTTCCTTTCACTGTTCCCTACATAAGAAAATCGGGAGTTAGACTTAGGAACCCAAACGAGTTTGGGTCCTTTGTAATGAGGAAAGGGGTGACTGAGGGATCTTCTGGTCCAAGCATGCATCATGCCTTTTTTATATGAGGGACTAGGTTCTCTACCAGTAGTTACTTTTTCAGCGAAAACTTTATTTTTCTGCTATGACTGAAATCTGGCCTTACAGTTTTCTTTAAAGTGCCCAGTATTGCCACAGTGAGTGCAAAGCCAATTATCAGGTACAGTAACGTACTTTCTATGAGGGTTGTAGGGAATCTTTTCCCTTTGGAATCCAATCCCCTGCCTGTTTCCCCATTATTGGTGTACATGGTAGTGATAGTATCAGAGGACCAGGTCCACTTGAGTGATTTGTCAAGGTCACTCTTCACTCTTCCTAGTTCTTCATGAAATTGTTTGTTTTTCTCAAGCTCAGCACACAGACTAGACTTCACTGAATTTAAATCACTTTCAAGCTTAATGTGCGCCTCACTTGTAACTTCCTTTCCCTTTTGAGAATTTTCAGGCCTACTCTCTATTTAGGTTCCCCAATTATTTTCTTCAAGTCCACTACCACCACTAATAGATCATCTCTCTCATGCTCAATGTTAGCAACTCTCTAAGGTAAGACTTCTTTTTCCTTTCTTACACACTCAAAGGTCTCTTTTAGTTCTACCACAGCGACCATTAGATCATCTCTATCATGTTCTATATGTGCAATGTTTTCATCTAAGACATCCTTCTCTTTCTTCAGGTTCTCAATTGTTTCCTTTAAATCAACAACAACGATTACTAAGTCATCTCTAGTTTGTTCTGCTTCTCCAAACTCCACAGTTAAAACATCTTTATCATTTATAAGACTGTGATAAGCATCAATCAACACATTTTCCAAAGACATGAGTTTTTTAGGAGAATAAGATTTTAGATTTCTCTGAACATCCAGAAAATTTGCCTCATCATCGTCGTCATTTTCATCATCATCAGACTGAGCCATCAAGGCAAAGATTGAGTCATACTTAGTTTCTTCACTTTCCACTGCCATAATTGAACTATCACCATGATCATTTTCTTCTTCAGATTCGCTGGAGGAGTCTCCCCATACAGCCAGAGCTTGCTTTACAACATTGTCAGCGACATTCTTTCTCTTGAAGCATTTATCAGGAACCGGGTTCCTCTTGGTTGCTTTGTCAAAGTTGTTTTTATGCTGATCTTGCTTTAGGAGAGGGCACTCCTTGATGAAGTGTCCTGGCTTGCCACATTTATGACAGAGGTCATAATTTTTTGGCTTGCTAGAACTTCCCCTTTTTGGAATGCCTCCATTCCTACGTACCATCTTTTGGAATCTTTTTGTCAAGTAAGCCATATCACCATCCTCACCACTTGAATCATTATTGTCTGTCTTGAGAACCAGGTTCTTCTCCCTTTTGGGTTCTCTTCTTTCATTTTCCTTCTTCTTCTTCATTTCATATATTTTCATATTACCAACAAGTTCATCTATGGTCAGTGTCTGCAAGTCCTTCACCTCTGTAATGTCGTTCACTTTGCTTTCCCAAGAACTGGGCAGTACACTAAGGATTTTCTTGACAAGCTTGTTTCTTGGAATAGTTTCACCAATAGAGTAAAGCTCATTAATGAAGGAGGTGAACCGAGTATGCATATCTTGGATGGATTCATCATCTTTCATCCTGAAGAGCTCGTATTCAGTTGTGAGCATGTCGATCTTAGATTGCTTAACCTGTGTTGTTCCTTCATGAGCTATCTAAAGAGCTTCCCAGATTTCCTTGGCTGACTGACATGCCAATATCCTGTTGTATTCATCAGCACCAATGCCACAAACAAGAATTTTCTTCGAACAAAAATTCTTTTCTACGGCCTTTCGATCAGCGTCATTGAATTCCTTCCTCGTCTTGGGAATGGCTACAGCTGGGTCGCCAAGATTCTTGGTAGGAAGAAAGGGTCCATCACAGATAACATCCCAAAGCTCTGAATTTTCAGCCATGATGAAGTCATGCATCCTAGTCTTCCACCATCCATAGTACTGGCCATTGAACCTTGGTGGCCTGTAGGTAGACTGACCTTCTTCAAAGTTTGGTGGAGCAACCATGAGGATTCTTTCTAGGTGTTAGCCTGATAGAAAGAACCCGCTCTGATACCAATTGATATAATTTAAGGGTCCACCAAACTATATAGAGAACCAGGTTCTCTATAAGTTCTCACAGAAACCACTCACACTACAGTAAGTAAATGACAGAAGGAATTTTATGTGGAAAATTCCCAGCTCAACGGGATTAAAAACCACGACCTACCCTTGTAGAATTTCAACTTCACTACTGAGCAACTTTCAGATTACAATCTAAGTAACCCAGGAATTAACCTCTTAATCCCTCACTAACTTGTAACACTCTATTACAAGCCACTTTGTAATAACTCTATTATAAAGACTTTACAACTCGACTAGCTCTAGCCAAGACATAAACACAAGGGTTTATGATTTACAAAGGGTTTCTAACACAATGCTTCTAAACAAGCTACGTAGGGATTACAATTGAGAACTTTAACAAAGTTACAACTCAACTAAGGACATACAATCACTTGATATGGGAACTGGTCCGTAGCCGTATTATTCTTTGTTCTTGATGCACTTGAGAATTGTTGACTGGAGACTTGATCGCTGTTGAAGTGCTTGAGTGAATTCTCTAAGTGTTCAAGTGATGTTTTATCTTTGGTTTAATGTTGATATAATATTGATGACATCACTTGAATGATGTAAGCAACATTGGTACAAGGTCCTTCCCAATGGAGGTGACTGTTGTACTGTTGCGTGTGCAGTTAGTCATTTTCCAGCTGTAGAGAGTTGACTTGGTACAATCACCAGGGGAACTGAAGACCATTTGTTCCCCTTGTTGATTCTTTAACTTTTGAGGTACTGACGAACATCTCCAGCTTAAGTCTGGTTGTTTTCATGCGCTTGGGAATGTGAACCAATGTGGATCGGGTTCCTTATCTGGTTCTTGACATTAAGTTTGTTCGATCATAAAAACATAAAACAAAGGTACTTATAACTTATCACTTTCAAATTATTATGTTTCGAATAAAAGTCACCTTGTGACACTTCATTTCATAATCATAAAATACGGGTCTCCGTCCACTTTCATATTTCCACGGCACCTCATGCCAATTTCTCTATCACAATCGCACGGACAACTAACGTGTCAATATCATCATTATTTACTCACGGCACCTCGTGCACACATTTCATATCATAACTGCACAAACAATTCATGCCAATGTCATTATTATTTACTCACGGCACCTCGTGCCAATATTTTATTTCATAATCCGCCTGGCAATAGCCACATGCTCCCAATTTCAACATAGATCAGTCTATTATTTATTTTACCAAAACAACAAGACAAATTGCACAAGATAAAAGAATAAACACAAGAAAAATCACAACATCACATGAAAATTACCAACACAATAACTCCACATCATCACGTATCATCCCTGACAATAGTCACCCTTATCTCTCTTATAACCACCCTTATCGCTCCTATAATAGCCTCCCTTATCACTCCGCCCTGACAATATCAATAGCCACAATTATCACTCTGTATAATACCCACCCTTATCACTCCGCCCAAATAATATCCCAACACACATAACCATAGTGAAATGCCACCCATATACCCACATAATATCATCAGTGAAATGCCACCCTAATATCCTCATAATAATAAATCAAATCACACAACAATTTACACGAAATATTAACACAACACAACACAATCAATTCCTATCACCATTTGCCCAACGACCACAACCAATTCCAATGATATAGTAAAATCAATAAATTTTTCAAAAATAGCCCAAGACTCCACACAACGTATATAAAACCTCAAAACAATCAACAGAGATAGAAAATACTCAGTATATGGTAACACTTTCATTAATGCAAATTATTGATAATTATATTAACGCCTCAGTCTAAACTTATTTCATTAATTATTTGCAGATAAAAAATCCATAATATAATTATCTCCAGGAAATATCAATCAACAAACTCATGTAATTCACATAAATATTCAAGTAACAATCACATCAAATGTCATATAAAAACAAATTCAACAAACGTGACTTGAGGCATGGCAAATAGATGATTTAATAAATGCCAATAATTATCCAATTTATTACACAATAATGCTTAAGACTTTAACCCAATACATTTTGCACATATAAGCCCGAGTACGTACTCGTCACCTTGCGTACACGGCTTTTCACATTTCACAAATGGCATATAAGACTCGATATCTAAGGGGTAATTCTCCCACTCAAGGTTAGGCAAGATACTTACCTTTTTGAAGTTATGTTGATATTCCAAAATCGTCTTCTTGCTTGAATTGACCTCCGTACCGCTCAAATCTATCCAAATTAATTGTATAACTTCATTAAAATTCATTAGAAAGAATTTTGGATAATAAAATCTCGACTTAAAATTTTATTCTAAAAAGTCAACCAAAAGTCAATGCGAGGCCCGCCTCTCAGAACCCGACGTAATTTTCATGCAATCCGAACACACATTCTGATACGAGTTAAATCATACCAATTTTATCGAATTCCAATAATAAATCGTTCTCCAGATCTTGAATTTTCTTTTTTGAAAAGTTTTTACAAAAATCGCAATTTCATCCATTAAACTCAAATTACACTAAGAATATAACCATAGATTCATGAAGTACAATCACTTTCATATATAGAACACTTACCCCAACCAAGCTTGTGAAAATTTCCTCCAGAATCGCTTAAATCCGAGCTCCAAAAATCCAAAAGTGAAAATGACGAAATGACCATTTTTGGTCCTTAACATTCTGCCCAGTTTCGCACCTGCGGACGAGTAGCCGTATCTGCGGAGCCGCTTTTGTGAGCCAAAACTCGCTTCTGCGGAAGTCCATTGCCTTGTCGACCCTCGCATCTGCGGAAGCGTTTTTGTTTCTGTGAGAATCGCAGGTGGGAGGCAGTGTTCGCTTCTGCGCAAAGAGCAGCTTCTGCGGTTCACCTCTCGCTTTTGTGCTTGCGCTTCTGCGCACAATTTGCCGCTTCTGCGGCCTTCTCCATCAGCCTTTGCCCAGCTCCCCTTCAATCGCTTCTGTGAGGTCGCTTCTGTGATCAAGCTTCCGCAGAAGCAATTACACTAGCAAGTCTAAAATTGCAGTAGTTTTCTTCGAGTCCAAATTGATCTTTTAACCATCTGGAGTCCACCCGAGGTCCTCGGGACTTTAACCAGTTATACAAACATGTCCCAAAACACAATACGGATTTAGTCGAGCCTTCAAACCACGTCAAACAATGCCGAAATTACGAATCGTGCATCGAATCAAATTATGAATTTTCAAATCTTTCAACTTCTATATTTTTTTGCCAAAACGTATCAAATCAATCTGGAATGACTTCAGAATTTGCACACAAGTGATAAGTGACGTCATGGAGCTGTTCAAATTTCCGGAATCGAAATCCGACCTCGTTATCAAAAAATTAAACCTTCAGTCAAACTTTTCAAAAATCTTCTATTTTCCAACTTTCGCCAAAATGCATCGAATTGTCCTACGGACTTCCAAATCCAAATCCGGTTTCCAACTTTCGCCAAAATGCGTCGAATTGTCTTACGGGCTTCCAAATTCAAATCCGGATGTACGCCTAAGTCCAAAATTACCATATTAATCTATTGACATTATCAAAATTTCATTTCAGACCCATTTGCTCAAAAGTCAACTCCGATCAACTCTTTTAATTTAAGTTTCAAAAATGAAAATTATTTTTTAATTTAATTCTGAATCTTCTGAAAACTAAAATCGACCACACCCGCGGGTCATAATACATATTACGAAGCTGCTCGATACATTTAGTCGTTGATCGGGGCATAAATTTTTAAAACAACAAGTCGGGTCATTACATTCTCCCCCTCTTAAACATACGTTCGTCCTCGAACGTGCCAAGAATTATCCTGATGATATTAAATTACTGAGTGCATTATTTCACACATGCTCACGGGTGATTATACATCACCGTAAATTTAATAAGGGTCCGACAACATCATCTTAGTGGTGATTATTTCTTTTATCCACACTTATAAGCTTTAAAGACAATTCCTTACACTCCAATCAATTTCAAATGCTGGATTTTTACATCAACACAAGGTATTAGTCTCAAACGGCTGTAGCAATTCGTGCCAACGCACGCATCATACGTATGTCCATAACCACATCTCTTGTCATAATAGCCGTTTATAATTAATTCCCGCATCCTCAATTAATCTCATATTAACCAAAATCTCGTTTCAAATTTTCACAATACTGATGGAAACACCCAAGGCATGAAGACCTCATAATTATTTACTCAGATTAACGAGTCACATTTAAAGCCACCTGGGCACTCACCTCATAGGCTAAAACTAAATAATTACAGCACAATTATGGCACAGAAACACATAAAAGAATTATCACATAAGCCTATCAGGCATGACTCCCTATTAGTACTATAGTACAAATTAAATTTCACAAAGGGAGAGTTTAAACTCATAAAGTTTTCACCACAAGGACCTCGTCCTTATATAACTTCCACCGCGGCTTGTAGCCCAGTTTAAATATTTCACATCATATAAAAAATACGAGGATCTCGTCCTCAACTCCAAATCACAAGTATTTTACACATTGTGCCAACTGAAATTTTCAATTTCCTTTCTTTCTTCTTTTCAATAAATTTCCTAAATAATTTTCACAACACATAATGAACCCCCATTCCAATAGGGCATATAATTCATAAAATTGAAATCAATTATTCCAAAATCACATCAAAACCCACTGTAGTGAGAAATAAAAAGTCACTTTTGGACTTATAGCCCTCAATGGTGTACAAAGTAACAATGATAGACACGGGCTAACATCATCAAACCTCCCAACAGGGATAAACAAATAAGTGGGTCATAAAATTACGAAGCTCACCCATAAGCGGAGCATAATAGGAGGAATCACCTTAATATTCAGAACCGAATCAATTTAAGGAAAAATATCCTTTTATAACAAATCAGGATCATACCTGTAACGACACCATCTGGTGTAGTGGCCTCAGCCACACCATAGAAAATATATTAACGGGCTGGGCCTCTCCCTCTAGGGCGCCCTCTACCCGCCTGTCCTCCACCCCTAACTGGCTGTGCATGTGGGGTAGTAACTGCATTGGGGCCCATAACTAGAGTGTTCTGATAAAATCCACACCTCCCAAATCTGGGACAATCTCTCTTGATGTGCCTAGTATCACCACACTCATAACAACCCCTCTGAGGTCGCGGCTGCTCGTACTGAGTCTGGGCCGGATAACTGGAATAACAACTGTAAGAATCTTGTGTCGGTGGTGTAATATAAGAACTTACTGAAGCATCCCGAGTAATCTGATGTGCGGACTGAGCTGGCCGACTACTCGAGCCTCCGCCATAATAGGTCATAGTTGAAGAGTAAAATCCATTGAACCCTCTAGAGCTTCGAGACCTTTTGGCCTCCTTATACTCCCTTTCATCACCTAGAACACCCTCAATCCTCCTCGCAATCTCCACTACTTGCTGAAATGGAGTATCAGTTTGCAACTCTCGAGCCATGCATATTGTAAGATCATAATCGAGCCCCTCAATGAATCCGCAGACTCGCTCTCTAACTGTAAGAACCAAAATAGGTGCATGGCGGGCTAACTCTTTGAACCTGATAGCATATTCTGACACTTTCATGGTGCCCTGACGCGATCGTTCAAACTCTGTGTGCCATGCATCCCGGAGAGTCTGGGAAACAAACTCTTTCAAAAATATCTCTGAATATTGAGCCCAAGTTAGTGGCATTGCATCGGCTGGTCTACCTTCTTCATAAACTTGCCACCACTGATACGCTGCGCCTGACAACTGAAATGTAGTCAAGGCAACTCCGCTCACTTTCACAATAGCCATGGTGTGGAGAATACGGTGACACTTTTCTATAAATCCTTGGGCATCCTCTGAAGTTGTTCCACTGAAAGTAGGCGGACTATACCTCTTAAACCTCTCAAGTCTCTTTTGTTCTTCTTCTGATGCCTCTGGCCTGACCTTAGGCTGAACTGGAATAACAGGTTGTACCAGTACTACACTCGAAACCTGACCAATGTGAACCTGCTGCTCTGGAGTACGGGCGGTAGGAGTCTGAGTTACTCCCCCAATCTGTGAAATATTTGGTGCAACAGAGATCAATCCCGCCTGAGTTAATGTACCAAACATATTCAAGAACTGTGCTAAACTCTCCTGAAATCTGGGGGTAACAACAGGTGCTTTTGGTATCTGTCCCCAAGTGGAGCTATTGGCGGCTCCTCAACTGCTGCCCTAATAGGTGCCTTAGCAGCGACACGTGCCCTTCCTCGGCCTCTACCTCGACCCTGACCTCTTGCGGCCCTAGCAGTATGCACATGTGCCTGCTCAGCTGCCCCGGTAGCACGTGTCTTCACCATCTGTGAGAGAATAGATAGACAAAGGCTCAAATCCCACAATAAACAAATCCGCATGATAGGAATGAAAGAAGTGGAAATTTTCTAACAGTTATGTAACCTCTTGAAGATAAGTACAGACGTCTCCGTACCGATCCGCAAGACTCTACTAGACTCGTTCGTGACTCGTAGAACCTATGAACCTAGAACTCTGATACCAACATGTCACGACCCAAATCCCACCACAGGCGTCGTGATGGCACTTAGTCTCTAAGACTAAGTAAGCCGATTATAATTACAATTCAAGCCAATTTGTTTTTCTTTTTAAACATATAATTATAATATAAGTATCAAAACCAACAACGAAAATAATTACAAACAGCCTCCCAAAACTGATAATATTGGGTCACGAACTCTAACTGAATACATGAAATGATCTCAAGGATCGAATACTCAATACTATTTGATTAATAATTAACAGTACAATAAAAATAGAAAGACTCCAAGGGACTGCGATGACCAAGCAGTTCTACCTTGAATCCTTGCGTTCACACTCTAACTTTGTCCGAGCTCGATATCTCCAATACCTGGCTCTGCACAAAAATATGCAGAAGTGTAGTATGAGTACATCACAGTCGGTACCCAGTAAGTATCAAGACTAACTTCAGTGTAGTAGTGACGGGGTACAGTCAAGACACTCACTAGTCTAATAACCCTGCAATATAGTATACAAAAATAATAGAAAATAAATAACAATGATGATAACAATAATCAACCAGTGATATACACAGCAGGGCAACAAGAACACCATAAATATTGCTCAACAAATAATGAATACAAGTACAACCAATTAATCAAGTCCTTCAAATATAAATCTTTCGCCTATATGTTTTTTTCAAATAATAATCTTCAGGATATAATACTTTCCAATAAATATATTTCGAATATACTCCCTTCAAATAAATATCTATCAAATATAATTCTTTGGAATAAACATCTTTCGAACATAATTCTTTCAAATATATATCTTTAAAATATAATTCTTTCAAATAAATATCTTTCAATTATAATTCTTTCAAATAATTATCTTTCGAATAAAAGTCACCATGTGACACCTCATTTCATAATCATAAAATACGGGTCTCAACCCACTTTTATATTTTCACGGCACCTCGGGCTTATTTTTCTATCACAACCGCACGGACAACTCACGTGTCAATATCATCATCATTTTACTCACGACACCTCGCGCCCACATTTCATATCACATCTTCACGGACACTTCATGTGCCAATGTCATCATTATTTACTCACGGCACCTCGTGCCAACATTTCATTTCATAATCTGCCTGGCAATAGCCACAGACTCCCAATTTCAACATAGATCAGTCTATTATTTATTTTACCAAAATAACAAGACAAATTGCACAAGATATAAAAAAACACAAGGAAAATCACAACATCACATGAAAATTACCAACACAATAACTCCACATCATCACGTATTATCCCTGACAATACCCAGCCTTATCTCTCCTATAGCCACCCTTATCGCTCCTATAATAGCCTCTTTTATCATTCTGCCCTGACAATATCAATAGCCGCTCCTATAGCCGCTCATATCGCTCCGTATAATAGCCACCCTTATCACTCCGCTCAGACAATATCCCTACACACATAGCCACAGTGAAATGCCACCCTTATACTCACATAATATCATCAGTGAAATACCACCCTTGTATTCTCATAATAATAACTCAAATCACACAACAATGTATACATAATATTAACACGAAAACACAACACAATCAATTCCTATCACAATTTTCCCAACGACAATAAACAATTCCAATGATATAGTAAAATCAATAAATTTCTCAAAAATAGCCCAAGGCTCCACACAACGTATATAAAACCTCAAAACAATCAACAGAGATAGAAAATACTCAGTATAGGGCAACACCTTCATTAATCCAAATTCTTGATAATTATATTAAAGCCTCAGTCTAAACTTATTTCATTAATTATTTGCAGATAAAAAATCCATAATATAATTATTTCTAGGAAATATCAATCAACAAACTCACGGAATTCACATAAATATTCAAGTAACAATCACATCAAATTGTCATATAAAAACAAATTCAACAGACGAAACTTGAGGCATGGCAAATAGATGATTTAATAAATGTCAACAATTATCCAATTTACTACACAATAATGCTTAAGACTTTAACCCAATATATTTTGCACATATAAGCCCGAGTACGTACTCGTCACCTCGCGTACACGACTTTTTACATTTCACAAATAGCACATAAGACTCGATGCCTAAGAGGTAATTCCCTCGCTCAAGGTTAGGCAAGATACTTATCTTTTTGAAGTTATGCCGATATTCCAAAATCGCCATCTTACTTTAATTGACCTCCGGACCGCTCAAATCTATCCAAATTAATTGTATAACTTCATTAAAATTCTTTGGAAATAATTTCGGATAATAAAATGTCGACTTAAAAGTTTATTCTAAAAAGTCAACCAAAAGTCAACGTGAGGCCCGCCTCTCGGAACCCGACGTAATTTTTACGTACTCCGAATACCCATTCCGATAAGAGTTCAATCGTACCAATTTTATCTAATTCCAATAACAAATCGTTCTCCAAATATTGAATTTTTGTTTTTGAAAAGTTTTTACAAAAATCCCAATTTCCTCCATTAAACTCGAATTAAACGAAAAATATAACCATAGATTCATGAAATATAATCACTTTCGTATATAGAACACTTACCCTAACCAAGCTTGTGAAAAATTCCTCCAAAATCGCCCAAACCCGACCTCCAAAAAATCCAAAAACGAAATGGCCATTTTTGGTGCTTAACATTCTGCCCAGTTTCACACCTGCGGACGAGTAGCCGCATCTGCGGAGCCGCTTTTGCGAGCCAAAACTGGCTTCTGCGGAAGTGCATTGCCCAGTCGACCCTCGCATATGTGGAAGCATTTCCGCTTCTACGAGAATCGCAGGTGCGAGGCAGTGTTCGCTTCTGCATAAAGAGCCGCTTCTGCGATTCACCTCTCGCTTTTGCGCTTGCGCTTCTGTGTCCTTCTCCATCAGCCTTTGCCCAACTCCCCTTCAATCACTTCTGCGAGAAGCACCTCGCTTTTGCGATCAAGCTTCCGCATAAGCGATTACACTAGCAAGTCCCAAATTCCAACTGTTTTTTCAAGTCAAAATTGATCTGTTAACCATCCGAAATCTACCCGAGGACCTCGGGACCTTAACCAATTATTCCAACATATACCAAAATACAATAAGAACTTAGCTGAGGCTTCAAACCACGTCAAACAATGCCGAAATTACGAATTATGAGTTTTCAAATCTTCCAACTTCTATATTTTTTGCCAAAACGTATCAAATCAATCCGGAATGACTTCAAATTGTGCACACAAGTCATAAAAGACGTCATGGAGCTGTTCAAATTTCCAGAATTAAAATCCGACCTCGTTATCAAAAAATTCAACCTTCGGTTGAACTTTCCAAAAATCTTCTATTTTTCAATTTTCACCAAAATGCGTCGAATTGTCCTACGGACTTCCAAATCCAAATCCGGACGTACGCCTAAGTCCGAAATCACCATACGAAGCTATTGACATCATCAAAATTTTATTTCGGAGCCGTTTGTTCAAAAGTCAACCCCGGTCAACTCTTTTCATTTAAGCTTCAAAAATGAGAATTATTTTTTTTAATTTAATTCCCAATCTTCCGAAAACCAAACTCAATCACACCCGCGGGTCATAATATATATTACGAAGTTGATTGACACCTTTAGTCATTGCTCGGGGCATAATTTTTTAAAATGACAAGTTGGGTCGTTACATCGGTTCTTGGGCGATTTTGAGGATTTATTCACGATTTAAACTCAAGTAAGTGTCCTATACCCGAAAGTGTATTTCATAAATCCATGGTTATATTCATCGTTTAATTAGGATTTAAATGGAAGAAATCAAGATTTTTGCAAAATCTTCCAAAAACGAAATTGTAAGATTGGAAGTCGAGTTGTTATCGGAATTTGATAAAATTGGTATGGTTGAACTCGTATCGGAATGGGTATTCGGATTTCATGAAAATTATATTGGGTTCCGAGAGGCGGGCCCCACATTGACTTTTGGTTGTTTTTTAGAATAAAATTAAGTCGACGTTTTATTATCCGGAATTATTTCCAATAAATTTTAATGAAGTTATACAATTAATTTGGATAGATTTGAGTTGTCTGGAGGTCAATTCAAGCAAGAAGGCGATTTTGAAATATCGGCATAACTTCAAAAAGGTAAGTATCTTGCCTAACCTTGAGTGAGGGGAATTACTCCTTAGGCATCGAGTCTTATGTGCCATTTGTGAAATATGAAAAGCCGTGTACGCGAGGTGACGAGTACGTACTCAGGATTATATGTGCAAAATTTATTAGATTAAAGTCTTAGGCTTTATTGTATAATAAATTGAATAATTGTTGGTATTATTAAATCCTCTATTTGCCATGCCCAAATCCTTGTTTGTTGAATTTGTTTTTATATGACAATTTGATGTGATTGTTACTTGAATATTTATGTGAATTCCGTGAGTTTGTTGATTTGATATTTCCTGAAAATAATTATATTATGAATTTTCCATCTGCAAATAATTAATGAAATAAGTTTAAACTGAGGCGTTAATATAATTATAAAAAATTTGAGATAATAAAGGCATTGCCCTATACTGAGTATTTTCTATCTTTGTTGATTGTTTTGAGGTTTATTATACGTTGTGTGGAGCCCTGGGCTATTTTTAAAATTTTTATTGATTTTACTATATCATTGAAATTGGTTGTGGTTGTTGGGCAAATTGTGATAGGAATTGATTGTGTTATGTTGGCGTGATAATATTCTGTGTAAATTATTGTGTGATTTGAGTTATTATTATTAGGATATAAAGGTGACATTTCACTATTGATATTATGTGGGTATAATGGTGGCATTTCACTGTGGTTATGTTTGTTGGGATATTGTCTGGGCGAAGTGATGAGGGTGGCTATTATACAGAGCGATAAGGGTGGCTATAGGAGCGATAAGGGTGGCTATTGATATTGTTAAGGCGAAGGGATAGGAGAGGCTATTATAGGAGTGATAGTGGTAGCTATAGGAAAGATAAGGGTGGCTATTGTCAAGGATGATATGTGATAATGTGGAATTATTGTGTTGGTAATTTTTATGTGATGATGTGGGGTTATTGCGTTGGTAATTTTCATGTGATGTTTGTGATTTTTCTTGTGTTTATTTTTATATCTTGTGCAATTTGTCTTGTTGTTTCGGTAAACTTGATAATAGTCTGATCTATATTGAAATTGGGACCCTGCGGCTATTGCCAGGCAGATTATAAAATGAAATGCGGGCATGAGATGCCGCGAGTAAATAATGATGATATTGGCCCGTGAATTGTCCGTGCAGTTATGATATGAAATGTGGGCACGAGGTGCCGTGAGTAAATGATGATGATATTGGCACGTGAGTTGTCCGTGAGGTTGTGATAGAGAAATTTGCACGAAGTGTCGTGGAAATATGAAAGTGAGATGGGACCCGTATTTTTATGATTTTGAAATGAGGTGTCCGAGGGTGACTTTTATTCGAAAGATATTTATTTGAAAGAATTATATTCGAAAGATATTTATTTGAAAGAATTATATTCGAAAGATATTTATTTGAAGGAAGTATATGAGAAATATATTTATTGGAAAGTATTATATCCTGAAGATTATTATTTGAAAAAATAACATATAGGCGAAAGATTTATAATTGAAGGACAAGATTAATTGGTTGTACTAATATTCATTATTTATTGAAAAATATTTATGGTGTTCTTGTTGCCTTGATGTGTGTATCACTGGTTGATTATTGTTGCCATCATTGTTATTTATTTCCTATTATTTTTGTATACTATATTGCACAGGTTATTAGACTAGTGAGTGTCTTGACTGTACCTCGTCACTACTCCATTGAGGTTAGTCTTGATACTTACTGGGTACCGACTGTGGTGTACTCATACTACACTTCTGCACATTTTTGTGCAGAGCCAGGTATTAGAGATATCAGAGTCAGACAGAGTTAGAGTATGATCACAAGGATTCAAGATAGAGTTGCTTGGTCGTCGTAGTCCCTTGGAGTCTTTTCATTTTATTGTACTATTAATTATTAATCAAACAGTATTGAGTATTCGATTCTTGAGATCATTTTATGTATTCAGTTAGAGTTCGTAACTCAGTATTACCAGTCTTGGGAGGCTGTTTGCAATTATTTCCGCTGTTGGGTTCGATTATCTATTTTAAAAAAATTGGCTTGAATTGTAATTATAATCGGCTTACTTAGTCTTAGACACTAAGTGCATCACGACGCCTGTGGTGGGATTTTGGGTCGTGACACTAGTTTACCTGAGTGTTCAAAATATTATACAGTCCTAGTTTATGATTTTATTCAACATGAAATTATCTCTCTGAAAAATAATTGAAGCCTAATGCCAATGAATTTTAATTTCTTCCACGTTATCCAGTCTTGATTATACGTTGCAAATGTGATCCTTTGGTCCTTCTTTTGATATGCAGTTATGTTAGTTTATAATCATTAATATAGTTATCTTATTTATAAAAATAAAAATGTATTAATGTCCGAAACTTGAAAAAAGGTCCTAAAAAAATATAAAAGACCGTTAATATTTTAAGAATATTTTAGTCGTTCAACATTTAGTATGACATTTGTGCTTTTATAATAATATATGGATATAGATAGATATAATAAATATAGATATAAATATATAGATAGATAAATAGACATGTGTTACACGTACATCTTTAATCAACTCTTGGACATGTTCCCTTGATATTTGGGCGTGTTAAATTTCTTCCCCAATTCAAATTCATGTTTCTTGGATAAGTATTTCATCTAATACAACTCTTCCTCGTATTGACACTTATGTCCTCTTTCTATGAATATTTGTATGAATTACTTCGATTTTTTTTGTAGGATATAGAAGTCCT
This sequence comes from Nicotiana tabacum, assembly GCF_000715075.1. Taxonomy (NCBI): domain Eukaryota; kingdom Viridiplantae; phylum Streptophyta; class Magnoliopsida; order Solanales; family Solanaceae; genus Nicotiana; species Nicotiana tabacum. The sequence continues at coordinate 86,691,313 of NC_134081.1, read as the reverse complement.
CAATATTTTTCTAACTAAAAATTTATAATGATAAGAACTCATAATTTTGTAAACACTCAGGAATTCATTTCTTCAACAAAATCCATTGGAAAGGTTAGAGACAACAAAGAAAAGATAAATAGAATTCAATTGATTCATGATTATACTCGCTAGTCTAATATTAACGTTCATTAGAGAGAAAATTGGAGTGGTAGATACGATACTCTTTACATCGGTGCTTGTACTACTCTATCGAAATAAGATTGATGATGCTTAAAAAACATAGAGTACTAATTATTTATTGTGACCTTGTTACACTATTTGTCTAAAATAACAAAATTAATGAAAGTCTAAGTTTCTACATCATTAAAAGAATTAAAAAAAAATTGCCGTTAAGTAATAATGATGAGTAAGAAAACCAAAAGTAAAGAAATAAATGTGTTTACCCCTCAAAATCGGATAACAATCGAATTTGTAAGTAGTTTCAAGGATACGTGATGTAACCTGATACAAAACGATAAATCAGATTGCAATTGAAATAAGCAATGGAAAAGTAAATGCAAACCACACAAGTTGAATAGTCTTAGCCTTGGAAGGTTAGCCACCCTCGAGCCAAAAGTGCTTTGATTGATATCAGAACAGAACAACAAGAGAATAATAAGAACTTGATGAGAAATAATAATATATTGGTTTGAGATGCGTGTTACAATGTGTCGAATGAATTATGAGACCCTCTTTATATCGTAGAGGAGTCCTACTCTAGATACATTTCTATAAAAGGTAAAAATCTCTTGATTTGCTGATTGCTTGCTGATACGTGCAGAGAATCTCGCCGTAATATCCGACCGGTCGCGGATATTTCGGTCTTCTGTTAGTTATCTCAATTCTCAACAATGCTTCTTCGAGCTCGTTCGATGCTAAGGTCGACACCGGACTCAATGTTCCTCGAAGGCAGGCTTTCCGACCTCGGTTCTAGCTCTGTGGGACTTGAGGTCTAACTTCAGTTCTTGATCGGCATGTTTCAAGCCTAATCTATCAAGTTGTAATCGAGCTCGACTTCGACCGTATAAAAATGATTAATTAGGTGCCAAATGTTTCCGCTTTGCAAGAACAATTTCAAAAAGAAGTGCTAAAAATCTTGCCGTCATTGTGAGGTAAAATATTTGTGTATAAAACGTGACGAAGTATCGGTGGAGGCAACAAATTGACGACCACTTCTTAGTATTGTTTTCATAAGTAATTATAAAAAATCACTTGGTTTATGAGTAATTTCTCCATTTTAATTCTTGAAACACTTGGTTTAAATCCAAATAGCAATCTCCGTTTGGTATCAATTTCATATGGAGCCCTTTGTATAAAATCATTGACTTCCTTTAAACAGTAAGATTATTTGTGATATAATCCCAAAAGGAATCAACTTTTTGAAGAAAAGTTTCAATCCCATTGCGTAGGCTTGGCGTATGTATGTGTAGCTTAAATGAAAAAAAAGTTATTTACAATTATATTCTTAAATTATATAAATACTTAAGATTATAAAAGTCGATCAATATTTCAGAGATATTTTATTCGTTCAATATTTAAAATAAATTACTCGTTCTTTTATAATAACTAGTATCTATGAACGTGCGTTGCACGTTAATAATGACACGTGATGATTTAAACATTTATTTATATGAAGGAACAATAAAATTTAATTAATGAGAAAAATTTTGTGTATGATAATACAACAATTTAGTCATATTAGTTAGATAATTAAGTATTACAGTTTGAAAGTATTTAATATGATGGTATCTTAACGAACACTTTTTTATAGACGATATTTTTGTGTACGTTTCTTTTTAATGCTTTAGTTGCTCTATCATATTCATCACTCTTGTTATCGATATTGATATCCCTCTTGAAAGAGAAATATATAGTTGTTTGTATAATAAAATATATTGCAGTAAATATAGTTTAATATTTTGAATATTTCTCCTTGTACTTTATTTATTATAATTGCAAAACATAAACATACTAGAAATTATTTTCACAAAATTTAAAAGGATATTCTTTAGTTTCGGAAGACGAAAGTTGAATTTGGGGATAAATACATATTTAGAAGTATATTTACCAGTATCATAATTTCTGTATGTATGACGGTATTATCAAAACTTCTATATACCATCTGTGTGCTATTAAATAAGTTATTCGGCGGATCTAAATTTTTCAGCAGCATGACAGGCAAAGTTTTCTTCAAAATCAATCTATATGCAATGGAAGATCAATTTTAATTTGGTCTATTATATTTACGATGAAACTAACATATGTAAGAAATAATAAACTTGACAAACAAACATATATAATAGAAGGATATTTGATATTAAAGTATTTAAGTATTTTTCTATGAGCATAGTGCATAGTGCCAGCAATGTTTCATAATGAACCAAATACTTAATATTAAAGAGAACAAATAACTGACTTATCATCCATTTTAAGAAATAATTTATTTTTAAAATAATATAATATTATGTCAACATTACTTTACTTACTATTAATAAGGGGTAATCGGGAGGAGCTTCCGGTTCAAGTGAAATTACAAAACAAATCATAAAATTTTACTTTATTCCACATTGATCCATACAAGACCACTGGGTTGTACAAAGAGCACTGTACAATGTACTTTACTATCTGGTTCATTTTATTGACAATTGAATGGATTTTCTACAGAGACACGGGTCCCTCCGACCCCAGCGAATAAACACATTCTTCCACTGTTCTTCAAGGGCTTCAAAGAGATAGAACACTAAGTGGAACTTATCAGAAATCTTCACTCATCGGATGTCTCCAATTTTCCATCTGTATGTGGATTTTAAGTTTTGTGTAGTACTTCTCTGCTCTGTGAAAATTTCCATCTAGGACGAAAATAGTGATAAGGAGGGAAGAACTTCGATGCCACCTATGTATTTGACGAAATTCCCCAGTGGAAGATCTTCATGGTCAGCGAGTTTGGATAAACTCCGTAATGCAAATTTTGACATAAGCTGTTCACGAAAGTTGCAGTTTATGACATAACGATTTCGTCCTTAAAAAGTTCTTGCTCTTGCATGGATGGATTTCCTCTTTAAAGTGGTGAATTTTAAAAAGCTTGAGGTTCACTGACTGGTGCAATCAAGGTTTCACTTTTTTGGAACTGAACGGTTTGCTTTTAATTGGTATGCTCATCGCCAATTGCTGAAGGTTACTGAGTAATTAACTAATTAGTTATAGTCTATGTTCAGTTACTTTGTATTTTGTTCTTGAAATTGATAGACAAATTCCAAGTTTCTACCTTTATATTTAATAATTTGCACTTCAACTGTGTTATTTCAATTTGTAATTATTCGCGCACCTTTGTTCCATGCCTTAAGTCTATGACAATTTGCCCTCTCGATAGAGGTTGTGATTAAACTATCAGAATCGAATGCGTCGAAGGATCCTTTTCTTCTTCTAACTCTAGGTGGTCCATTGAAAGCTAACTCAAACTCTTTGAGCTCATTTATATGTTGTAAATATTTTTCTTTGCAGTAAGAAAATTATAATGGTTAGTTATTTCAACTACTACTTGCAATTAGTTGCGTAAATAAAAAAGTTAAGATAAAATTTGATTACATCCTAAAGTGATTGTAAAGTTTCTAATTGCTTTCTTTGTTTTATTAATGCTCATACACATAGATTAACTCTGCAACCATATTATTTCCATATTTTCTTGTTGTAGATAAACAATGTCGGAATAAACATCAACTCGCTCCTCTCCTTGAAAGCATCTGAAGCTGGAATTGTGGTCTTCATTCTATTGTTGGTCTGGTTCACGTGTCGCCAGCTGGTTCTATATTACAACAGAGAAAGGTGTAGTTCTGATTACAATTCACTCTTATTCTATATATATAGCACCTCTCGTGTTATATATTTAATAAAGCAAATATAGATTTATGCTTCATTCTGCTTTGGAGTTTGAATTAGAATTTATTACAGAACTCAAAGTGTTTAAGATTTTTTTTTCTTTTTTCAACATTTAATGGAAGCAAAGAGACTATTGTGTTTTGATTCTGATCAATTGACAAGTTACTATTTCACAAGTTTGTCTATAGGTTTTGTGAATTTATTTTTTCTTTTTATGATAGTGCATCTACTTCTCTGTTTCTTTATATATGATTTACTTTCTGTCACTATTGGTTACTAAATTCGCGTGTTTTATGGACGTATTTTTGTGATTAATCTGCCACAAGTTTTTATCATATTAGTTGCCAATTAGCATCAACTAGAGGAAAAATTGAATTGTTTGGTAATCCCCCCTTGCTATTTGGAAAAGTTAATACCAGATTTTGGATAATGATAGGCATCATACGATGGCCTGGTTAAAACACACGTTTAACATGGTTTTATAGGGAAAAGATAGTACTATATATATTTTTACTTTGGATTCAAATTTATGATTAAGTACTCCAATAGAGATATCTTTGCAAAACTGAAAGTATTCAAGTGGAAACGCCTATTATATAATATGAAACATCCCTAGCTCTCCTTTAATAAATTTGCACTTTGTGATGTATTTCAAGCTTTTGACTGAAAATGTGATGGTCAAAGTTGGGATTTTATCCCTATGAGAATATTCAGTCTCCAGTCAAAGCTCTTTTTAGAAAGGGTGATCAGTTGATTTGGTTAGCAAAAATTTGCCGCAGTGAGATTGTTAGTGTTTTCTGCAGAACTTTCTGCTTTATTTCTGTTGTTATGGCGGTAGGACTTTAGGTTTAGAGGATCTTATAATTAGATTATAAATTTCATATATTACCAATTAAAAACGATGAGATTTATTTAACGAATACTTGTTTTCAATTGGAAAGGGCAAGTAGAAATAGATGGTTGTGCACATGTTTAAGCTAAACTTTTTTGCCTTTTAGTTTTCACATTCATTACTTGATTTCCGAAAGAGAAGTGTGAACTTGAGGTCATTGGTATGTTTTTCTGAATGATAATGTAGAGAGAGTGCATGGTTTGTACTAAATTATACTCCCTTTGGCCAATATTTAGTTTGTTTCCATATGGAGGCTACCCAAACAAATATTACAGAGGAGATGATAGATATAAATGATAGAGAAACAGTTAGCTCTTCTATCCAAGAGGACCGCCATTGCTGCCACTATTCTTGCTGTATCTAAGTTAATAGTTCCTAGCTATATGGAATAACATCATTTTGTACTTGCCATTTAACAATAAAAGGGGAACAACATCATTTTGGTATGTTTCAGGCTTTCAGCTTCATATCTCTTGTAAAAACTTCTTCATGGCACCTGGAGAAAATTTCTTCATGGCACCTGAAGAGTTGGTGCCTTCACATAGACACGAATTATATGTACACTAATTAAATGCTCAATATTAAGACTATTTTAAGTACTCGGAAGTACTAAAATAGATAATTATGTACGCGAAAATAACTTTACAAGAGACCTTTTGTAATATAATAAATAAACATGCAACGTAATAGCTATCGAAAATCAATTTCTACTAAAAACGGACAACCAATGCAGGCAGTAACATGAAAATATATTTTATCACCTATTCTCATGCTACATACATAGAAGTAAGACATCTCATGTAGAGATGTGATGGATCCGGGATGTGGTTGATTAAAATCTTGTAAGATTCACGTTAAGTGAGTTCTTTGCTAAGTTTAAGCAGCAGTATTCTACAATATTCATTAGTTTATCTACCTGACTATGAGTGAAAAAGATGGCGAAAGCAAATTAGGTTATGAAACCGATTTAATAGTATTAAAATATTTACTTTCAATGTATATAGTACTCGAGACTTAAATCTTAGAGTGAATAGATTTACCAACTAAAGTTTACTTTCATAATCCAAATTGATGGCGCAGACCTCACAAGTGAAAAGTTCATAGAATATTATGGTTAAAATTTGAAAGGTAGCAGAATGTACAATAAAATAAAATAGCTTTATTCATATTGGGCCCGGGCTCCTCCACTAGTTAAGTTAATACGTCAGTATAGATATATAGATTATGAAAGTAGTTTAGGGTCTTAGAGAAAATTATATGATATTGTTTTTTTTTATTGCTAATAAGGGTACTTATATTAGAAATTAAGTAACGTAATAGTTATAGTTATTACAAGCCAAGACTGTTCGAACGTTAAAGTCTTCAGAACAATCCTTATTGAAAGCTGATAAAGCAAAGGGAGGGGGAGATAAGTAATATAAGGGATGCCATGGTTGTCGTCCATATGAAAATGTGAGGTTCATCCCGTGTTTAGCCAAGGCATCTGCTACAACATTAGTTTCTCGGTATACATGTCTAAGCTCCACGTGATCCAGTTCCAGCATCAGTGACATGCGGTCAGAGATAATAGATAAGTAAAGTTCATTACCATGTTCGACCATGCTACACAATACCTGTGAATCAGTTTCAATGTGAAGCGGCCAGAGACTAAAGTCTTTAGCTAACTGTAGGCCTAGCCGAAGTGCTATTAATTCAGCTTCAGTAGCAGAAAAGCAAGTTAAACAAGTTGTGAATCTCCGGATCCATTGATTGGTCGAGTTACGAAATATTCCTGCAGCTCCCGCTATGTTAGTTGCTTGATTGAAGGCGCCGTCAATGTTAAGCTTGACAAAGTTATTAGGCGGTGGGTACCATTATATGATATTGTTGAGAATCATCAACTAATTCACATTCTAGTTAAATTGAGACTAATGGAGTTATCATTACGGAACAAGAACAACGTACGATTTGCTTTCCACACTTTCGTATCTTGTTTTTCCTATTGATTTTCTTTCTTTTCTTCAAATAATAATCAAACATCAACTTTAAAATTTACCCTCATCCGTTTTGCCATAAGTCATTTATGTTCTAATAATAAGTAAATCCTACTTAATCCCTTACCTTTTAATTGTTGAATAACATTATTCATTCTATCCTTGAATAAGAACAATAATCCCATTGAACAATATTTTTCGCCCGATCTCCGTAGTTCATAAGCTTATTTCTCGTCTATCCAAAGATGAAGAGGAAATTCTAATTTTTTTTAACGTGAAGCAGATTTAAAGAATACATATTTTTTAATCTGTATTCCTTTATTTTTCCTCGCTATATAAGAAGCAATTTTTTGATATTACCACACAACGTCTTCTTATGACATTGAGATAAAATAGATAATTGGAGAATAACACCTTATTTGTTTTGGTTGCTTTTCTCATTTTTTTCTATTTTGTTTTCACTATCCTTAAGAAAACCATTCAATAATAATAATAATAACAACTAATATTTATTAATTAAAGAAATAAAGAGGGATGTATATTCGTCTTTATTATTCCCCTGTTTCATTCAAACGATTTTCCTTTTTATCTATTTCATAGCCTCTGGAAGATAAGTACAAACGTCTCCGTACTAATCCTCCATACTCTATAAGCCTGCTCATGACTTGTGAGACCTAGGCAACCTAGTACTCTAATACTAACTTTTCACGACCCAAAATTCTCACATTCGGGACCGTGATGGCGCCTAACATTTCACTTGCTAGGCAAGCCAACGTTAGAAAATCTTAAAGCCAATTTTAATCAATTTTAATAAGTAAAATCAATTAAACTGAAATGAAACTAAAACTGATCTGAATTTAAATGTGCAAACCAAAAATAATACGATGTCTAAATACCATCCCAAAACTAGAGTCACAAGTGCACGAACTTCTAGAATAATACAAACAAGGGTCTGAATAAAATAAATCTGTTTGAAAGAAAGCACACAACTAAGATAAAGTAGAAGGGGACTTCAGAGATGCGAACGTTGTGCAGCTATACCTCAAGTCTCCTTTGATAGCTGAATCCGAGCAAATTTACAATACGCGCTGGGACCAACTCCGGTATCTGCACAAGAAGTGCAGAGTGTAGTATGAGTACAACTAGTCATGATGGCACCTAACCCAACCGCTAGGTAAGCCAACTAATACCTATCCAATTCCAATAATATTTAATAAGTGTCACGACCCAAAATCCAACTAACCGTGATGACACCTAACCTCACCCGCTAGGTAGGCCAAATAATAATAATCTGATTCAATTAGTATTTAACTGACTCTAATACACTCCCCAAGCACTGATAGTACAAATCACGAGCTTCTAAGATTAGAATTTACCAGCTAGTATGAAATAAATACATCATCTGTTCGAAATGTACATAAACAGTTTTTTTTATAAATTTAAGGCTACCATGAACAAGAGGCAGCTATGACCGAAACACAGGTACATTTTCAAATCCAGCTCCCGTCAATCACATAAACATCAACATCCAATGTCTGCACGCAAGGTGCAGAAGAGTAGTATGAGTATAACCGACCTCATGTACTCAATAAGTAATAAACCTAACCTTAGGTTGAAAGTAGTGACGAGATGGATCAAAGGTGAGGGTCTAACACCAATAGCCAACAATAGTTCATAACAACATAATAGAAGTAATAAAAGAAGTAGCTTAGAGATAAAATGCTCAGCTCGTTCACAGTTCCAGAAAAATAGGCTTGCTTTCCAAGTATATCAGTGAAAACCCGAATCTTTTACCGAAATCACCAAAATATGAGTACGTTTTGTAAAACATTTTCAACACCAGATAGGATATTTCATTTTTAAATGGCATGAGGAAAATACATCTCTATGCCTAAATGTCAATGAGTAGTAGTCATGAATGACGCAATATCGTACACTATGAGGAAAAATGCATCTCTATGCCTGTATGTCAAGTGTGCATGTCAATGCGATGCAACTCAGTAATAAAATCATATGCATACTCTGAGAGTATCAATTCACTCAGTCCTCCCAGTCATTCAGTCCTCATAGTCACTCGATCCTCCCAATCGCTCGGCACTCGACACTCGCACTCAGTAGGTACCTGCGCTCACTAGGGGTGTGTACAGACTCCGGAGGGGCTCCTTCAGACCAAGCGCTATAATCTGTACGAACAACTCACGTGCTATAGTATCAATATCTGGATCCGCACGGACAACTCACGTGTTGTACAGATAACTCACGTGCTATAGTATCAATATCTGAATCCACACGGACAACTCACGTGGTGCACGGACAACTCACGTGCTATAATAAGCCAATCTGGCCTTCTGCGGCGTGTAACCCGATCCCATAATTATCCTCACAATCAAGCCCTAGGCCTCACTCAGTCATCAATCTCTCTAGTCTCTCGGGATCATAATGTCATGAAACTAGCCCAAAATGATGATATGATATATCAATAAATAACAGCAGAGAATGAGATATGATATGCAATTAATGAATATAACTGAGTATGAAATTATAGTCTAAACATATAATTCGACAGTAGAAATGACCTCAGTGGGTCCCAATAATACCAACATTTGCCTAAGCATGATTTCTAACATGAGTCACAACTCAGTTTCTCTAACACATACAAATATATGGAAGAATACAAGTTAATTAACTAAACAGCTCTACAAAATCAATTGAGCCTCAATTTCTACGGTGCATGCCCACACGCCCTTCACCTAGCATGTGCGTCAGACCCAAGCAATTCACATAACACGTATAATCAGGGTTCATACCCTCAGCTCCAAGATTAGAGATGTTACTTACTTCGAAGAAGCTGAATCCAATGTCGAGCAAGCAAAACAATGCTTCAGAAATTCCATTCCGCACATATCAATTTTCGAACGGCTCAAATCTAGTTCACAATTAATTCGATTCAGTCAACACAAATTATAGGAATTAATTCCATATCAAAATACTAATTTTCCCTAAAACTTCTGAAATTACACTCAAAAATCGCTTATGGGGCCCACGTCTAGGAACCCGACAAATGTTATAAAATATGAACACTCATTCAACCACGAGTCCAACCATACTAATTTTACCAAATTCCGACATTAACTCGACCCTCAAATCCTCAAATTAAACCAAGAGGGTTTTCTAAATTTTCCAACTTAATTCACCAATTAAATGTTAAAAATAACCATGGATTCGGGTAATTTAACCAATATTGAGTTAGGAACATTTATCCCATTGTTTTTCTTAAAAATCTCCCGAAAATCGCCTCTTCCCGAGCTCCAATTCGTCAAAAATGGAAAATAAACAAACCTTCGATATTAAATATTTTTTGTCCAGCTGTTTTGCCTCGTTTTGTGTGCCAAACAATCCCAAAGCTGTCTTTTGATGTCTCCAATAGATTTCTTGTGAGATTTCAGTCAAGTTAGGCTTTTGTATCACCCAATGTGGCCATAAAACGAGGGAGATATGATGTTTTGAAGATTTAAATGAAGTTTGGAAATTTAAGGGATAAAGAAAATAACATTTTCGTAATTATTTTACACCAGAAAATCAGCAACGAAAGAATTTTTGTTTTAGCACCCAAAACTCATTCGGAATCTCCCGGACACAAATCATATATGCGTTTCAATCATAAAATAAGCTACGAACCTGCTTGCGCACTCAAAATACTGAAAAGAGGTCATCTTGACCCGATATTGACCATGGTCAAACTCCAAATCATTAACTTAACTAGTTTCTCAACCAGTGATCCAAAACACACCCGAGCCCCTCGGGACCCCATTCAATCATACCAACAAGTCTTAAAATATGATACGAACTTAGTCGAAACCTCAAATCACATCGAACAACGTTAAAATCATGAATCATACCCCAATTCAAGATTAACGAAACTAAGAAATTCCAATTTCTACATTCGATGTCGAAACCTATCAAATCAAGTCCGATTGATCTTAAATTTTGCAGAAAAGTCATAAATGACATAACGGACCTATGAAAATTTTCAGAATTGAATTCCGACCCCGATATCAAAAAGTCAACTCCCCGGTCAAAGTTCCAAACATAAATTTTTATGTTAACCATTTCAAGCCTAATTTAACTACGGACTTCTAAATAATTTTCCGAACATGATCCTAAGTCCAAAATCACCATACAGAGCTATTGAAATCATCAAAACTCCATTTCGAGGTCAAATTCACAAAAGTCAAACTTGGTCAACTCTTCCAACTTAAAGCTTCCTAGTTGAGAATCGTTCTTCCAAATCAATTTTGAATAACCTGAAAACCAAAACCGGCGATTCACACAAGTCATAATACATCATACAGAGCTACTCATGCCCTCAAACTTCCCCCACTTAAACATATGTTCGTTCGTGAACGTGCCCAGAGTTGTTCTTAAGCCGTCAGATCACCGTGTAACCTTACCATGCACATACCCAGGAGTGATTCCACGTCACCATATTTCATATAGGCCCGACTATACAACATATTGAAGATCATTACTTCAACCTTAGCCCATAAACCCCAGAATCCAATTTCTAACATCCGAAATTTCCTACAAGACCCGAATCTTGCATATGCACATTGTCTAAGTCTGAACAAGTTGCACAAAGCCATAACCATAACTCGAGACACAATAACATTATATACCACATAACTCAAATACTAATAGTAATAACTTCCGATTGCAATAACTACTCGATAACCAACTCGACATCGGTAACAAACCTCATATCAACTAAAATCTTGTTTTGAACTTTTGTACACGGTCGATGATGAAATAAACACGTAAAAACTCTTAACCACTCATTAGATCAACAAGTTATATGAAATACCTCAAGCCATAGTAGGACCAAGACACACGAATCTAACACAAAGGATTATATCCCAACATAGCCCTTCTGGAATGTGTGACCATCCAAAACACCGGTCCATATGAAATACCTCAAGCCACAATGCTCAAAATCAACAACTACACGTAATTCGCCATCAAGTACACGAAGTGCATGACCATAACCATGGAGAAACCAATAACACAATACACCATAGCCAGGAAAGACCATAACCAAGACGCAATCAACCATTCCACACCCCAATCACCATCTCGCTCGAATTTTGCTATAAGGCCCAAACAGAACCGCATCATATGTGCATATAACCAATGAATCACAACCCCTTGTAGCATGGAAGAGTAACACATAGAGCATATCAGATATGAATAAAATTAATTCTAACCGAATGGCATATCCCTTAATAATAGCTATTCAGAGTCAACAAATCTGACCCGGTGTAGAATACACATCCTCATTGTTCCTACTAATGGACCCAAAATCAACTCTGGTCACCCACAAATAGATAAATAACCCTCCGAAAGTCCACAATGACTGAATCATAACATATACTATCATCTGGCTAGCTTTGGCCACAACTTCATAGTCCACAACCACGAAATAATCTGCTCCTGAGGACTCCCGATCTCCAAATCCATAGAACACATAAATTACCATATCTGATCCCAACTCCACCGCCCGAATGTCTAACACATCTCTCATACACGATCATCCTACGAGGAATACTTCTATAATTCTTCCGTGCCATATAGCAAAATCTGAATATCAGCAGTCGATCGACCAGGCGAGCATCACAATACCAATGAAGCATCCGTAAGTCAAAACACAATGCGCATTCTGAAATGCGCACCCTTCTCACGCAATACCAAGTAGTAATAGTGTAACAACCCGTCCGGTCATTTTAAGTATTACAACTCCGTTCTCCCATTTACTACTCAATTTATACTTTATAGTTGTTATGTAACTTGCCGGAGTGATTAGTTCGGGTCTGGTGAGGTGTTGGAATGAATTGGAATACTTAGTTCCAAGCTTTAAAGTTTAAGTTGTAATAGTGACTGAATATTGACTTATGTGTAAATGACCCCCAAAATAGAGTTTTGATAATTCCAACAGCTCTATATGGTGATTTTGGACTTAGGAGCATGTCCGGAATTTTATTTAGAAGTCCGTAGTTAAATTAGGCTTGAAATGGCCAAAATAGGAATTTAAGTTTGGAAGTTTGACCGGGGAGTTGACTTTTTGATATCGGGGTCGGAATCTAGTTCTGTAGCTTTGTTATGTCATTTATGACTTATGTGCAAAATTTGAGGTAGAGGTCACGACCAAGCATGTGCTGAGGTCGAGGTCTCAGAAGCGAGTAGATGGTCCGAGGTCGTGACCAGGCATGGGCCGAGGTCGAGGTCGCGACCAAGCATGAGCTGAGGTCGAGGTCGCAGAAGCGAGCAGATGGTTTGAGGTCGCAACCAGGCATGGGCCGAGGTTGAGGTCGCAGAAGGGACCAGACATGGGTTGAGGCCGAGGTCGCAGAAGCGACTGCTCGACCGCAGAAATGGCTAAGTTAGTCGCAGGTGCGAAAAGCCCTAGACAGAACATATAAATTCGGGGGTTGGCCATTTTTACCCATTTTTGGATTTTAAGAGCTTGGGTGAGGCGATTTTTAGGAGAGTTTTTCAAGGAATACATTGGGGTAAGTGTTCTTAACTCGGATTTGGTCAGTATACACGAATATATCATTGTTTTCATCATTTAATTAGTGTTTTGAGATGAAAATTTGGGCAAAATTGTAGAAATTTCATAAAACAATTTTTTGAGATTTCGATGTCGATTCGGAGTTGGATTTTAGTGAAACTAGTATGGTTGGACTCGTAATTGAATGGGTTGTCGGATTTTGTAAGTTTTGTCGGATTCCGAGACGTGGGCCCCACGAGCGATTTTTGAGTTAAATTTCGGATTTTATTGGAAAATTAGTATTTCCTTATGGAATTAATTCCAATAATTTGTATTGAATTAATTGAATTAATTATGGCTAGATACGAGACTTTTGGAGACCAATTCACGAGGCAAGGTCATAGCTGAGTAAGAAATTACGCGGTTTGAGGTATGTAACACTTCTAAACTTGGTTCTGAGGGTATGAATCCCCGAATTTATGTTATATAAATTATTTGGAGGTGACGCACATGATAGTTGACGAGCATGTGGACGTACACCATTGAAATTGTGACTTGAATAAATTCTGTGAAGTTGTAAAAAAAAATTAAAGAATCAAGTTATTATCTGAACATTTCCCACGTGCTAGAGAAATTGAGCTGAGGCTCTTCCTAAAGATCATGTTTAGCTACGTGCCAATATTTTGGGACCCATGAGGTCGTGTTGCTATTAAATTAATTGTTTTAAAAATGTACATTTCACACTCAATCATATTCATCCATTATGAGGATATTTATGCGATCGAGTTGCGCGCCGGAGCAGGCCATATTGACTTTATATATTATTATTATATGGATCGGGATTGCCCGCCTGCAGCAGGCCTTATAGGCTTCACTATTATATGGATCGGGGCTGCCCGCCTGCAGCATGCCTTATAGGCTTTATTATTATACGGATCGGGACTGCCCGCCTGCAGTAGGCCATATCGGCTTTATATCACGCTTGGGCTGAAGGAGCCCTTCCAGAGTCTGTACATACCCCCAGTGAGCGTAGATGATTATATGTTCGGGATGGACTTGCCTTACTTATTTATATTGTGATGAATTTTCCCTAGACATGGATCTTGTCCGTATCATTTATATTTGGGGAATAAATTACCCAGGGATGGATTGGCCTTATATAGTACTGAGTGACTGACTGTCAGTCGATGTGTATTTATATACGGGATGGAATATCCCTGGGCTGGATTGGCCATAAATAGTACAGAGTGACCGAATGATTAGTGACCAGTATTACATGAGGTCTTTCCACTGAGATGTCATATTCCTTATATCATACAGTATTGATCTATTTCACTTATACTGAGTTTAACTGTTAAACTTGAAAGTATGCCTACATTTATGTACCATTATTTATACTGGACTGTACCTACAGAGCTCGTCACTACTTTTAGCCCAGAGGTTAGTCTTGTTACTTATTGAGTTGGTTGTACTCAAACTACACTCTGCACCTCGTGTACAGATCCAGGTGCTTTCGGACACGGCGACCGTTAGATCTCAGAGTGCTATCAGTTAGAGACTATGAAGGTAGCTGCCTGGAGTCCTCTGACCTTGACTCTCTTTCTTTCAGTTATTGTACTATTATATACTTTCAGACAGTTTTTTTGTCAGACTTTGTATACATATTAGATGCTCATGTACTCAGTGACACTAGGTTTTGGGAGTGTTTGTATCGGTATTTATGAGATTCCTTTTATATTGTGTTTAAATGTTATGTTTTCAAACTTAAAGGAAATCGTGGGTTATTGATGTTATCGGCTTGCCTAGTATTGAGATAGGCGCCATCACGATAAGTGATATTTTGGGTCGTGATAAATAGCATTCATCTAGACATCTGAAACCGTCTATGTTGTCTAAGAATTCATGACCTGCCCTTCAAAACTGAACCATGACCTTGCACATGCAAATCTCAATCCTACACAACACACCGCATCTATCATCCCATCATATGTAAAGGTACGAGAATCTCATAATCAACTCTGATCACTAGCAAACTACATACTCAATTAGCCAGGAACCTTCTATTTGATTTCATCCAGGAGAAAATCCCAATACGCAACATGTTCCTCACGCCAGTAGGAAATATCCACCTCAAACCGTGATAGAAATCATC
The DNA here is from genome assembly GCF_000715075.1 of Nicotiana tabacum. Lineage (NCBI taxonomy): Eukaryota > Viridiplantae > Streptophyta > Magnoliopsida > Solanales > Solanaceae > Nicotiana > Nicotiana tabacum. Next base: position 86,675,855 of record NC_134081.1, on the reverse strand, counting down.
GAGAACTCTTCGAAATCCATTTTCACATAGCTAGGCCATCAGAACTGAATCTCTCTAACTCAACCAAGTCACGCAAGTCGCCAAACCCAATATTATTTCCACAAAAAAACATCTGTAAAGTCTCACCACATCATAGGTACCCAAAGAACCAATCATACCATTATCATACTGGTCCAACCTACTATCCTGTCGTCCTACTTTCTCCGAGTTTCTTCTGAATTTCCCTCAAGTTGACACTTATCCTTGTCAGAACACTACGATCTTTACCCAAAGCTCACTACAAAACCTCCTAACATAATATGACACCGCCCTAAGGCCCATAAGCCACTATATTCTTCTTAAGCACCCCATAAGTACCACAACCGAAACACCCACTCTAAAAGTTTCTTATGTGAATTTAAAATTGTTCTTTTACTTTTCTTATAATGGAATGTAGAATCCATAGTCATACAGAATTACCGTAAGTCCAGGCACCATCAAATGCGAATCTCAGATTTTATCCATACACAAGTCCGGAGAAATTCTCAATTGCTATGTTTAAACTTCGAACCTATTGGAACTTTCTAGAGAGTCAACCACTTTGTTCAAATCCAAATTGCACCACCCAAACAGGCCGAAATCCACATGCCCCATTATCACAACAACACCCAAAGAAGTAATCCTGCCTTAATACCATCAATCAAATTCATACTTCGTGCGCACTACATTCTTCAAAATGACAACTTAATCATTCCATGATATTTATATTTTCATAAAGTGCAATGTAACCTGTATTATGAAATTTTCCTTACTCGAGTCATCCTCGATCTCAACCTCTGCAAGTTATGACTAACCCATAAGTATGTCTCAGACCAAAACTAAAATTTAACATATAACGATGAAATTGAATTGGCAATAGCAGGCTCCCCTACTTGGCTCAAAGCCATGTATTAAAACACTCGATAACTCACAATACTGATACTCTATTACTGCCATGATACTGTAATCAGTTCAACAAAAAATCTTCTCAAGCTCAGGCAACATCAACCATAAAATACTCCAATCATCCGCTAAGATCGCATTTACTCTGTTGACACTCAAGTCAACTTTATCACCCATATTCAAATTCAAATATCAACACATACACTCCGTTGGTAGAAAAGAATCTCTCCACTCAATATTATAAGGATCACACATCCGTAAATTACCCCGCAGGTGATAACCCGCCTGCTTGGCCTCAAACTGGCATCTTTCTATACCCTTTTTACAGCCACATCTACTACGTAATCACTTAACCTTCTTGAGTCCAAGCTCATTGACAAGACATGAGAATTTAATTTGTCCCACAATTTAACAACGTGAAAGATCCTTCAATACACTCACAACTCGAGACTATACGTCAAATCAAGACAGAAATCAAGTACCCAATAGCAAACTCTTGAGTCACAAGTGAACTTTATTCATCACATTCAACCCATTTGAACACATCCTGCAGTCACAACATACTTATCATATAGCCATTCAATAGCTTATCGAGCCACAAATTCCACTCGTGGGGACACTACCGGACATATGGGTCCAAATGTATAATTTCTCACAACCAAAACTACCGAGTCTAAGATGCGGTCAAAACCTAACCTCAAGTCCTCCAAACTTGCCTATCACCAAAACACAAAATACACATCTCGCACGTCAACCTTGACATCACAAGTCGGTGATGCACAGCTGATACCGAGTGCTCACATGCGCACCCGAATGCGTGGAAAGAATTCAAGGAGTTACACTTTAAGCTAAATCAATTCCACACGATAAGGAAAGAAAGATGGGAAATTATCCTAAATTCCCTGTAGCCTCTCGAATATAAGTATGGACGTCATCATACCGATCTGCAAGACTCTACGAGACACTTGCTCATGACTTGTAGAACCTATGAACCTAGGGCTCTGGTATAAACTTGTCGCGACCCAAAATCTAACTAGTCGTGATGGCACCTAACCCAACCGGCTAGGTAAGCCAACTAATACCTATCCAATTCCAATAATATTTAATAAGTGTCACGACCCAAAATCCAACTAGCCGTGATGACACCTAACCTCACCCGCTAGGTAAGCCAAATAATAATAAACCGATTCAATTACTAATACACTCCCCAAGGACTGGTAGTACATATCATGAGGTTCTAAGATTAGAATTTACAAGCTGGTATGAAATAAATACACCATCTGTTCAAAATGTACATAAACAGATTTTTTATAAATCTAAGGCTACCATGAACAAGAGGCAGCTATGACCAGAACACAGGCAAATCTTCAAATCCAGCTACCGTAGATCATAGAAACATCAACATCCAATGTCTGCACGCAAGATGCAGAAGTGTAGTATGAGTACAACCGACCCCATGTACTCAATAAGTAACAAACCTAACCTTAGGTTAAAAGTAGTGACAAGCTGGAACAAAGGTGAGGGTCCAACACCATGTAGCCTACAATAGTTCATAACAACATAATAAAAGTAATAAAAGAAGTAGCTTAGAGATAAAATGCTCAGCTTGTTCACAGTTCCAGAAAAATAGGCTTACTTTTTAATTATATCAGTGAAAACCCGAATCTCTTAACGAAATCACCAAAATATGAGTACGTTTTGTAAAATCGTGATTTTTCCCAAAAACTTTTCAACAACAAATAGGATGTTTCATTTTCAAATGGCATGAGGAAAATACATCTCTATGCCTACATGTCAATGAGTATGTGAAGTCATGAATGACGCAATATCGTACAACATGAGGAAAAATGCATCTTTGTGCCTGTATGTCAAGTGTGCATGTCAATGCGATGCAACTCAGTAATAAAACCATATGCATACTCTCAGAGTATCAATTCACTCAGTCCTCCCAGTCACTCAGTACTCACAGTCTCTCAATCCTCCTAATCGCTCGGCACTCACACTCAGTAGGTACCTGCGCTCACTGGGGGTGTGTACAGACTCCGGAGGGGCTCCTTCAGACCAAGCACTATAATCTGCACGGACAACTCTTGTGCTATAGTATCAATATATGGATCCGTACGGATAACTCACGTGCTATAGTATCAATATTTGGATCCGCACGGATAACTCACGTGGTACACAGACAACTCACGTGCTATTATAAGCTAATCTGGCCTGCTGCGGCGTGCAACCCGATCCCATAATTATCCTCACAATCAGGCCCTCGGCCTCACTTAGTCCTCAATCTCTCCAGTCTCTCGGACTCACAATGTCATGAAACTAGCCCAAAATGATGATATGATGTATCAATAAATAACATCAGAGACTGAGATATGATATGCAATGAATGAATATGACTTAGTATGAAATTACAGTTTAAACATATAATTCGACAGTAGAAATGACCTCAGTGGGTCCCAATAATACCAACATTTGCCTTAGCATGAATTCTAACATGAGTCACAACTCAGTTTCTCTAACACATAAAAATACATGGAAGAATACAAGTTAATTGACTAAATACCTCTACAGAATCAATTGATTATCAATTTCTACGGTGCACGCCCACACGCCTGTCACCTAGCATGTGCGTCACCTCCAAACAATTCACATAACACGTATAATCAGGGTTCATACCCTCAGCTCCAAGATTAGAGATGTTACTTACTTCGAACAAGCCGAATCCAATGTCGAGCAAGCTAAACAATGCTCTAGAAACACCATTCTGCACATATCAACTTTCGAACGGATCGAATCTAGTTCACAATTAATTCAATTCAGTCAACACAAATTATAGAAAATAATTCCATATCAAAATACTAATATTCCCTAAAACATCCGAAATTACACTCAAAATCGCTCGTGGGGCTGTCACGACCCAAAATCTAACCATGGCCGTGATGGCGTCTATTGTGTTACAAGGCAAGCCTATTTTCAAAAATATTACTACTAAATCGATTATAAGGATTTAATAAAACAATACCAATATTTGAATTTCTCATAAACTATATCAACTCTAAATATAATATAGAAAATACGGAAACGAGCCCCAAACATCGGGGTGTCACTAAGTCATAAGCATCTAAAACTATGAACTAGGATATATAAGCTGTCTAACTGTCCAAAAGAAGAAATGACAAGAGGAGTAACAAGGTCCTGCGGACGCTAACAACTACCTTGCAGTCTCTAAAGATAGCCGATCTGAACTCAACGATCGCCGCCTTCTAACTCACCTGGATCTACACATAAAGTACAGGGTGTAGTATGAGTACAACTGACTCAGTAGTAACAGAAATAACTAAGGAACTGAGCAGTAGTGACGAGCTAAGCAGAAAAATCCAATTATTATTTCCACAATTAAGTACAAACATGAGTAGACATGTAATTTCATAAATCAGTAAGACTACAAGGAAAATTAACAAGTAAATGCAGCAACAACAAAAGTAAATGCAACCTCACAGCAATGTCACTCCATCACTCAGCACTTGCACTCAACGCTCAAGACTCTACGCTTAATGGGGGTGTGTACAGACTCCGAAGGGGCTCCCAAAGCCCAAGCGCTAAGCACGGACAACTCACGTGCCATCATATCAATACTTGGATCCGCACAATCAACTCACGTGCTACGCGAACAACTCACGCGCTATGGTATCAATACATGGACCCGCACGGTCAACTCACGTGCTATGCGGACACCTCACACGCTATGTTATTAATATCCTCACAACCAGGCCCTCGACCTCACTCAATTATGTACCTCACTAGCCTCACCATTATCAACAAATAAGGGAACACTACCCACATCAAGTATCACAACATATTAGCAAATAATAAAGACTGAGGTAAACATGTACAATAATTTCTATGACTGAGTACAAATAATGTGAGCATGAATAAAGCCTAAGCATGATCTCTAACATGAAGGCAGACAAGTTCAACAACAAGTAACTACGTAAAGACACATGATGGCCATGAGGCCTCACGGGACGGACCAAGTCTCAATCCCTCGAGGTATACACCCACACGCCCGTCACCTAGCGTGGGTATCACCTCCAAACAGTCACACAATATCAAATTCTCCGGGTATATACCCTCAAAGCCAGAGTTAAAACTGTTACTTACCTTAACAGTGTAAAATCCTACTCCGGGGTGCCCTCGTCTCTGGACTTGGTCTCCAAAAGCTCCGAATCTAACCAAAAATTAGAATACTACTATCAACATAGTCTAAAGAATCAAATTCCACAATAAAACTACATAAATATGCCAAAAATCCGAAATCGGCCAAAACTCGACCTCCAGGACCACATCTCCAAATCAGTAAAAAAAAATGGCAGAATAATAAACCTCGTCCTCTCCTGAGTCTAACCATATAAAATTCATCAAAATCGGACTCCGTTTGGTCCCTCAAATCCTCACTTAAACTCTCCAAAACTCAAACCCTAACTCCCTCAATTTCACTTTGAAATCATCAATCAAATCCCAAAAATGAAGATGGATTCATGAAATATAACCAAAACTAAGTAGAAAATACTTACCCCAATCTTTATGGTGAAAATCGCCAAAATCCGAGCTCCCCAACTCAAAATATGACTGAATGAACAAACCCTCGTTTTATATATTTTTCTGCCATATATTCTGTCTCGTTTCTAGTCAAGTTAGGCTTTTTAATCACTCAATTTGACCTTATAATAAAGGAGATATGTTGGTTTCAATATTTGTAAATAGTGCAGATTTTTAAATAGGCCGACAGTGGCATTTTCGTAATTAATCTAAAAAAAAATCTAGCAACCTAATTCTTAGTAAAATGACCATAAAATCCTCATACGATGCCCAAATTCGATGATTCTTTTTGCTATGGCTCCGTAATTACGATACGGATCTAATGATTCAATCAAAACAGAAATAGGATCGCATTTTCTTAATGTGGTACCATTTATGCTGGAAGAAACAACGTCGAAACATAAGAAAAACGAGCACAACGCATCCCAAACCTATCCGAAACTCACTCGAGCTCCTCGGGACCCCGTACGAACATACTAACAAGTCTCATAACATAACACATACCAACTCAAGGCCTCAAATCATGCATAACAACATTTAAACGACGAAACGCACCTCAAATCAAACTAAATGAACTTTCGACTTCCAAAAACTCGCGCCGAAACATATCAAATCAACTCGGAATTAACTTAAATTTTGCACACACGTCACAAATGACACTACGAACCTACTCCAACTTTCGAAATTCCATTCCGACCCCGATACCTAATTTTCCACTGCTGACCAAAATCGCCAAATTTCTAACTTTCACCAATTCAAGCCTAATTCTACCACATACCTCCAAATTACATTCCGGACACACTCCTAAGTCTAAAATCACCCAAAGAAGATAAATGAATCATAAAAATCCCAATCCGAATTCGTTTACTCATAGGTCAACTTCCGGTTGACTTTTTTTTACTTAACTTTCTAACTAAGAGTCTAAGTGCCTCATTTCACTCCAAAACTACTCCGAACCCAAACTACCAATTCAAAATAACTCAACACAGCTGAACAACACACAAATAAGCATAAATGGGGGAAACGGGGCTATAACTCTCGAAACGACTGACCGGGTCGTTACATCCTCCCCCTCTTAAACAAACGTCCGTCCTCAAACGTGCCCAGAGTTGTTCCAAAAGCCATTCTTACTTCGGTTAAATCATCTCCTTTAAGAAACTTCTCAACCTCTACTTCTCCTACTTGACTCGCTAGTATTTCAACGGCCGCGAAACGCTTCCCGTCATGTCTTCCCTCATACTTTGCTGCCCAATTGCTGCATCAACTCAAAATGCATCTCTGTCGTACCAGAACCAATAGAATGTTACCAACTCTAAGTCTCTTTGAAGATTATCTTTCTCGAGCCATCGACATCAAAATACCTATTCGCAACCACCATTACTACACAACCACTTACTCTTCTTGAGTCCAAACTCATTGACAGACATGAGAATTTAATTTGCCTAAAAAATTTAACAACGTGAAAGATCCTTCAAAACATTCACACTCGAGACCGTTCGTCACATCAAAACGAAAAATCAAGCACCCAATGGACTTCCTTTACATTTCAAGAAAACACTTCTCGTCACATTCACATCGTCTTAAGACCTTCCGCAGTTACGTCATACTAACCACAAAGTCATTCCACCGCTCATCGAGCCAGAAATTCCAATCGTAGGGATATTATCGGACATATGAGTACAAATGTATAGGTTACAACTGATGCTACCGAGCCTAAGCTGCGGTCTAACCATGGCCTCAAGTCCTCCAGATTGGATCGCCACCACAAACACAAAATACATATCTCAACTTTTTCGTAGAATCACAAGCTAGCGATGCACACCCGATACCGAGCGCTCATGTGTGCATACAAATGTGTGGAAGGAATTCAAGGAGTTATGTTCCAAGCTGAATCAATTCCGCACGATAAGAATTCAAGAATGTGAAGTTTTCCTAAAGGTTCTACAGCCTTTCGAAGATAAGTACAGACGTCTCCGCACCGATCCGCAAGACTCTACTAAACCCGCTCATGACTCGTGAGACCTATGTAACCTAGGCTCTGATACCTATGTCACGACCCAAAATCTAACCATGGTCGTGATGGCGCCTATCGTGTTACAAGGCAAGCCTATTTCCCAAAATATTACTACTAAATCGATTATAAGAATTTAATAAAACAATACCAACATTTAAATGACGAAACACGCCTCAAATCAAACTAAATGAACTTTCGAACTTTCGACTTCCAAAAACTCACGCCGAAATATATCAAATCAACTCGGAATTAACTCAAATTTTTCACACATGTCATAAATGACACTACGAACCTACTCCAACGTCCGAAATTCCATTCCGACCACGATACCTACTTTTCCATTGCCGACCAAAATCGCCAAATTTCTAACTTTCGCCAATTCAAACATAATTCTACCACGGACCTCCAAATTATATTCCGGACACTCCTAAGTCTAAAATCAACCAACGAAGCTAACCAAGTCATAAAAATCCCAATCCGAATTCGTTTACTCATAGGTCAACTTCCGGTTGACGTTTTCTAACTTAGCTTTCTAACTAAGAGTCTAAGTGCCCCATTTCACTCCAAAACTACTCTGAACCCAAACTACTAATTCAAAATAACTCAACACAGCTGAACAACACAAAAATAAGCAGAAATGGGGGAAACTGGGCTATAACTCTCAAAACGACTGACCGGGTCGTTACAAGGGCCCGCGTCTCGGAACCCGACAAAAGTTAAAAAATATGAATGCCCATTCAACCACGAGACCAACCATACCAATTTTACCAAATTCCGACATCAACTCGACCCTCAAATCCTCAAATTAAACCAAGAGAGTTTTCTAAATATTTCAACTTAATTCACCAATTAAATGTTTAAAATAACCATGGATTCGGGTAATTTGACCAATATTGATTTAAGAACACTTACCCCATTGTTTTTCTTGAAAATATCACGAAACTTGCCTCTTCTCGTGCTCCATTGCGTCAAAAATGGAAAATGAACAAACCCTCGATATTAAATATTTTTTTTTGCCCAGTTGTTCTGCCTCGTTTCATGTGCCAAACAATCCCGAAACTGTCTTTTGATGCCTCCAATGGATTACTTGTATTTTAGTCAAGATAGGCTTTTGAATCACCCAATTTGGCCTTAAAATGAGGGAGATATGATGTTTTGAAGATTTAAGTGAAGTCTGAAAATTTAAGGGATAAAAAAATGACATTTTCGTAATTATTTTACACCAGAAAATCAACAACGAAAGAATTATCGTTTTAGCACCCAAAACTCATTCGGAACCTCCTAGACACAAACCATATATGCGTTTCAATCATAAAACAAGCTACGAACCTGCTCGCGCACTCCAAACACCGAAAAGAGTTTATCTTGACCCGATATTGACCCCGGTCAAACTCCAAATCATTAACTTAACTAGTTTCTCAACCACTGATCCAAAACACACCCGAGCCCCTCGGTACCCTATTAAATCATACCAACAAGTCTTAAAACACGATACGAACTTAGTTGAAACCTCAAATCACATCAAATAACGTTAAAACCACTAATCATACCCCAATTCAAGATTAACGAAACTAAGAAATTCCAATTTCTACATTCGATGTCGAAACCTATCAAATCAAGTCCGATTGATCTTAAATTTTGCACAAAAGTCACAAATAACATAACGGACCTATGAAAATTTTTAGATTCCGACCCCAATATTAAAAAGTCAACTCCCCGGTCAAAGTTTCAAACATAAATTTTTATTTTAACCATTTCAAGCCTAATTTAACTACGGACTTCTAAATAATTTTCCGAACATGTTCCTAAGTCCAAAATCACCATACATAGCTATTGAAATCATCAAAACTTCGTTTCGAGGTCAAATTCACAAAAGTCAAACTTAATCAACTCTTCCAACTTAAAGCTTCCTAGTTGAGAATCATTCTTCCAAATTAATTTTGAATAACCTGAAAACCAAAACTGGCCATTCACACAAGATCATACAGAGCTACTCATGCCCTTAAACTACCAAGCAAAGTGAAAATGCTCAAAACGACTGGTCGGGTTGTTACAACCAACCCCATGTATTCTGTAAGTGTCGAGCCTAACCTCGACGAAGTTGTGACGAGGCTAAGATATATCTCTTACATTAACCTGTATGCAATAATAATAATAATAATAATAACAACAAGAATATAGGTACGACAGGAAAATCATATCAATAATTGAAATCATTTCAGTAGTCACAATCAATTATTTCTTTCTTATTTTGTTGCGGCGTGCAACCCATTCCAACAATAAAATTCTTCAATAATTTTCAGTTGCAACGTGCAACCCTCACCAACAATATAATCTTAAAATATAATCCATTGCGGTGTGCAATCTGATCTCCCAATATATTCATTTTCATTTTTGTTGCGGCGTGCAACCCGCTCCGACAACATAAATTAAGAACTCTTAAATGTAATAAAAATACTAATATAAATATCACATTCAATAAGAAATTATTAGGCAATAAATCATACAATGATTACGATTTATTTAGGAAACAAATCATGACAAGTAGCAATTAATTGTGGAAAATCAGGGAGAAAATAGCCAATTTAATATTTAATATGCTAAATGTCAAGTAGCAATTAGGACACATAAATCAGATAAGCATGTAGAAATTATAACATGAATTCAAGAATTAATATTTGGCAAGGAATATAAGAGAAACAATTAATATAATAATTAACTCAAGATACAGAAAATAGTTTATGATTTCTAGATAATTATGCAAACAATCAATTTGACGACGTATAGGCACTCGTCACCTTACCTATACATCGTTACACATGAAATTCATATAACAAATAATTCAAGGGTTCTATTCCCTCAAGTCAAGGTTAACCACGACACTTACCTCACTTAGCAACCAAATTCAAGATTCCAATAAACTTTTGCCTCGCGAATTGGTGTCCAAAAGCTTCAAATATAGTAACAAACAATTCAATATACTCAACACAAATCAAAGGAATTAATTCCATATGAAATTACTAATCTTCAGAATAAAATTCCGAAATTCATCTCAAAATTCAATAGTGGGACCCACATCTTGAATCTCGGAAAACCTCACAAAATCCGAACACCCATTCCGAGACGAGTCCAACCATACAAAAATTATCAAATTCCGACATCGTATTGCCTTTCAAATCTTCATTTTATATTTTTTTGAAGATTTTATAAAATCAGATTTTTCTTCCATTAATTCACATATTCATGATGTAATTAAGTATGGAATCATGAAATATAATCAATATAGGATAAAGAACACTTACTCCAATTTTTTCTCTTGAAAATCTCTCAAAACCCGCCCTTTCCCGAACTCAAATCGTTAAAAATGAAAAATGGGATAACTTAAATCTGCTGCCTAGTCATTTACCCTATGCGATCACGCCCAAACTTCTGCGATCGCGAAGCACAAAATATTTCCAGCATTGTTTTACTCTATGCGATCGCGGCCATTCTCCCGCGATCGCGAAGAACAAATATTTTTCCAACAGCCTTCTCCAACTCTCCTGGATAGCCTCTAGTTTAATGGTCATAACCTTTTGTACACAACTCAGAATAACAAATGGTTTAACGTTTTGAAAACTAGACACAAAGGACTACAACTTTCATTTTTGGATAATCTCCAAATTCCTTAAAGATTGTGAGATATAAGCTTCCAAAGTCGGGTCAGTGCATCAGAAAGTTTCTTCTACACGATCGCGAAAGGTTATCCGCGATCGCGAATCACTGGCCAATTTCTCCCATTTTACTCATCGCGATCGCGGCCAATTACTCGCGATCGCATAGCACACTGCTGTAGCCAAAAACCAACAGCTAAAAATAGCCTAGAAATGGTTCGAAACCATCCCAAAACTCACCCGAGCCCCTCGGGACCTTGTCCGAACATACCAATAAGTCTCAAAACATATCACGGACTTAGTCGAGACCTCAAATCACATCAAACAATGCTAAAAACACGAATCACATCCCAATTCAAGCCTAATGAACGAATCGTACGAATGAAAACCTATCATATTCGCGGTCAAACTTCCTAGTTTTATTAAGATATTCTGACTTCTACTAATCACACCCAAATTCAAGCCAAAGTCAAATTCGCGGTCAAACTTTGAAAACCTGCCTTTAGATTTCTAATTTTCAAAAAATAGCGATAACACGAGCTAGGGACCTCCAAATTAAATTTTGAGCATACGCCCAAGTCCCAGATTACGATACGGACCTACCAGAACTGTTAAAACACTAATCCATGTCCGTTTGCTCAAAATGTTGACCGAAGTCAACTTAAGTGAGTTTTAATGCACAAATTCATATTTTAATCAATTTTCGCATAAAAGTTTCCCGAAAAATTATACGGACTGCGCACTCAAGTTGAGGAAAGACCAATGGTGTTATTTGAGGTCTCAGAACACAGAAGTGAATATTAAATTTAAAGATGACCTTTCGGGTCATCATATTCTCCACCTCTAAAACAAACGTTCATCCTCGAACGGAATTAGAAAATTACCTGATCTGGTAAAAAGGTGTGGATATCTACTCCGCATGTCCAAACTCGGATTCCCAGGTAGATGCTTTTACCGGCTGACCTCTCCATTGCACTCGAACTAATGAAAAACTCTTAGACCTCAATTGTCCGACCTACTGGGTTAGAATAGCTACCGGCTCCTCTTCCTAAGTCAAATCTTTGTCCAATTGGACTGAGCTGAAATTTAATACATGGGACGGATTCCCATGGTATTTCCGGAGCATAGACACATGGAACACCGGATGAACTGCTGATAAACTAGGTGGTAGTGCAAGCCTGTAGGCTACTTCACCCACCCTTTCAAGAATTTCAAAGGGTCTAATATACCTAGGGCTCAACTTGCCCTTCCTTCCGAACCTCATTACAACTTTCATAGGTGAAACCCGAAGCAATACTCTTTCTCGTGCCATGAATGCAACGCCATGAACTTTACGGTCGACATAACCCTTTTGCCTAGACTGAGCTGTGCGAAGTCGATCCTGAATAACCTTGACCTTATCTAAGGCATCTTGTACCAAATCAGTACCCAACAACCGAGCCTCTCCTGGTTCAAACCACCTAACTGGCGAACGACACCGTCTTCTATATAATGCCTCATTTGGAGCCATCTGAATGCTTGACTGGTAGCTATTATTATAGGCAAACTCCACAAGTGGAAAGAACTGATCCCAAGAACCTCCAAAGTCTATAACACAAGCGCGAATCATATCTTCCAATATCTGAATAGTGCATTCTGACTGTCCATATGTATGTGGATGAAATGTTGTACTCAACTCAACCCGTGTGCCTAACTCACGCTGTACAACCCTCCAGAAGTGCGAGGTGAACTGTGTACCTCAATCAGAAATGATAGACACGGGCACACAATGAAGGCGGACAATCTCGCGGATGTAAATTTCAGCTAACCGCTCTGAACAATAGGTAACTTCTACTGGAATGAAATGTGCTGACTTGGTCAACCTGTCCACAATGACCCATACTGCATCGAACTTCCTCTGAGTTCGTGGGAGCCCAATAACAAAATCTATAGTGATACGCTCTCACTTCCACTCAGGAATTTCTAACTTATGAAGCAGACCACCAGGTCTCTGATGCTCGTACTTGACTTGCTGACAATTTAAACATCGAGCTACATATGCAACTATATCCTTCTTCATTCTCCTCCACCAATAATGATGCCGCAAATCTTGATACATTTTGGCGGTACCCGAATGAATAGAATACCGGGAACTGTGGGCCTCTTCAAGAATTAATTCACGAAGCCCATCTACATTAGGCTCACAAATACGACCCTACATCCGCATAACTTCATCTTTCCCCACAACAACATTTTTGGCTCTACCGTGCCATATCGTGTCCTTAAGGACAAGCAAATGATGATCATCATATTGTTTCTCTCTGATACGCTCATATAAAGAAGACCGAGCGACTATGCAAGCTAGAACCCGACTGGGCTCTGAAACATCTAATCTCACGAACTGATTTGCCAAACTCTGAACATCTGTAGCTAATGACCTCTCACCAACCAGAATATACGCAAGGCTGCCCATACTCACAGCCTTTCTACTCAAAGCATCGGCCACCACATTGGCCTTTTCGGGGTGATACAAAATGGTGATATCATAGTCTTTCAGCAGCTCCAACCATCTTCTCTTCCTCAAATTGAGATCTTTTTGTTTGAACAGATACTGTAGGCTATGATGATCAGTAAATACCTCATACGAGACACCGTAAAGGTAATGCTTCCAAATATTCAGCACATGAATAATGGCTGCCAATTCTAAGTCATGAACATGATAATTCTTCTTGTGAACTTTCAACTGTCGCGACGCATATGCAATCACCCTGCCATCTTGCATCAATACTGCACCAAGCCCAATGCGAGATGCATCACAATACACCATATAAGATCCTGAACCTGTGGGTAATACCAACACTGGCGCCGTAGTCAAAGCAGTCTTGAGCTTCTGAAAGCTCAACTAACATTCGTCTGACCATCTGAATGGGGCACCCTTCTGGGTCAATTTGCTCAATGGAGATGCTATAGATGAAAATCTCTCCACAAACCGGTGATAATAACCTACTAGACCCAGGAAACTCCGGATCTCTATAGCTGAAATATGTCTAGGATAATTTTGAACTGCCTCAATCTTCTTAGGATCCATTTTTATGCCTTCTGCCGACACAACATGCCCCCAAAAGGCAACTGAGTCTAACCAAAATTTGCATTTTGAAAATTTGGCATATAAGTGATTATTCTTCAATGTCTGAAGCACAATTCGAAGATGTTGCTCATGCTCCTCTCGACTGCTGGAGTAAATCAAGATATCATCAATGAATACAACCACAAAAGAATCCAAATAGGGTTTGAATACCCCATTCATCAAATCCATAAATGTTGTTGGGGCATTTGTCAACCCAAATGACATCACTAGGAATTTGTAATGTCCATACCGAGTCCGAAAAGCTGTCTTAGGGACATCAGATGCCCTAATCTTCAACTGATGGTAACCAGACCTCAAATAAATCTTTGAAAACACCTTGGCACCCTGAAGTTGATCAAATAAGTCATCAATTCTTGGCAACGGATACTTGTTCTTGATACTAGCCTTGTTCAACTGCCGATAGTCTATACATATCTGCATTGAAAAATCTTTCTTCTTTGCAAATAACACTGGTGCACCCCATGGCGAGACGCTAGGTCTAATGAACCCTTGGTCAAGCAAGTCTTGTAACTGTTTAAATTCCTTTAATTTCGGCGGGTCCATACATTATGGTGGAATAGAAATGTGTTAGGTTCCCGGAGCCAAATCAATACAGAAATCAATATCTCTGTCGGGTGGCATTCCCGACAAATATGCAGGATATATATCTGGAAACTCACGGACAACTTGGATTGAATCCATAGAAGGAACATCTGCACTAGGATCGCGAATATAAGCCAAATAAGCTAGACATCCCTTCTCGACCATACGCTGAGCTTTCACATAAGAGATAACCTTGCTGATAGAATGGCCAGGAGTCCCTTTCCACTCTATTCAAGGTAACCCCGGCGTGGCTAAGGTCACCGTCTTGGCATGACAATCCAATATAACATGATAAGTTGATAGCCAATCCAAACCAAGTATGACGTCAAAATCTACCATGTCGAGAAGTAGAAGATCCACACTAGTCTCAAGATTCCCAATTGTAACCACGCAAGAATGATGGACATGATCTACCACAATAGAATCTCCCACCGGCGTGGACACATATACAGACGCACTTAGAGAATCACGAGGCACAACCATATATGAAGAAAAGTAGGAGGACACATAGGAGTACGTAGATCCTGGATCAAATAGAACTGAGGCATCTCTATGGCAAACTGGAATAATACCTGTGATCACGGCGTCGGATGACTCGGCCTCAGGCCTAGCTGGGAAAGCATAGAATTGGGGCTGGACCCCACCAGTCTGAACTACATCTCTGGGACAGGCCATAGCTCGCTGGCCTCCACCTCTAACAGTCTGACGTCCACCTCTAGCAGTATGACCTCCACCTCTAACAGTATGACGGGGTCTCTTGTCTAACACTGACCATCTCTCCTATGAAAGAACCATCTCGATCTTCCTGGCAACATTAGCAGCTGTTTGGAAAGAAATCTCACTCCCGGACTCCTTGGCCATCTATAGCTTGATAGGTTGAATGAGTCCATTAATGAACCTCCTCACCCTCTCTCTATCTCTCGGTAGGAAGCAGAAGAAGAGCATGACGGGCTAAATTCACAAAACGAGTCTCATACTAAGTGATTGACATACTGCCCTGCTGGTGACGCTCAAACTGTTTGCGGTAATTCTCCCTCAGTGTGATAGGAAGGAACTTCTCCAGAAATAGCTACGAGAACTGATCCCAAGTAAGTGCAGGCGAACTAACTAGTCTAGTAAATACATAATCTTTCCACCACCTCTTGGCGAAACCAGTCATCTGAAACACAGCAAAATCAACCTCATTGCTTTCGACTATCCCCATGTTCTGCAATACTTCATAGCAGCAGTCAAGAAAATCTTATGGGTCCTCAGAAGGTGTACTACTGAAATGGATTGGAAATAGCTTGGTAAACTTGTCCAACCTCAACAAAGCTTCAGAAGAAAAAGCATGCCTATCATCGGCCTGTGCTGCAACAACTGGTTGAATTACCCCAACTTGATGGGCTACTGGGGAGTTGTCTGCCCCGGAGCGGGAGTAGTGGGAGTTTATGCTCCTCTCCCAGCCTGTGAGAAGGCTGGTGCCACTGAAAATGTACCATTTTGGGCCACACCCTCCATAAGACTCACCAAACGGACTAGAGCGTCCTGAAGTACTGGAGTAGCTATGAATCCTTCCGAAACTTGAACTGGTCCAACAGGTACCGTCTGAGCTGGAACCTCCGCTTCTAAATCCACCTGAGGTTCTACAACAAGTGCTGCTGCTCGAGCTCTAGATTGAGCTCTTCCTCTGCCTCTACCTCGACTTCTAGCGCGACCTCGGCCTCTGCCCCCAGTCGTAGATGTCACTGGGAGATCTGGCTCCTGTCCGACTGTAGATGCAATACGTGTTCTCGCCATCTGCGAGAAGACAAGAATAGAAAAGTTCAATCGTCAATGATAGACTAAAATCGCACGACATAGTAGAATAGAAGTGAAATTGTTCCTAAACTCCGTAGCCTATGGAAGATAAGTACAAACGTCTCCGTACCGATCCTTCAGACTCTACTAAGCTTGCTCGTGACTCGTGAGACCTATGTAACCTAAAGCTCTGATATCAACTAGTCACGACCCGAAATTTCCACCTTCGGGACCGTGATGGTGCCTAGCATTTTACTTGCTAAGCAAGCCAACGTTAGAATAATTTAAACAATTTTTAATAATTTATTTTTAATTAGATAGTAAAGAAATCAACGACCGAAATAATATCTGAATTTAAATGTGCAAACCAAAAATAATACGATGTCTAAATACCATCCCAGAATTGGAGTTACAAGTGCACGAGCTTCTAGAATAATACAAACAAGGGTCTGAATAAAATAAATCTGTTTGAAAGAAAGTACACAGCTAAGATAAAGTAGAAGGGGACTTCATAGATGCGAACGCTGTGCAGCTATACCTCATGTCTCCTTTGATAGTTGAATCCGTTCAAATCTACAGTATGCCACTAGGACCAACTCTGGTATCTGCACAAGAAGTGTAGAATATAGTATGAGTACAACTGACCCCATGTACTATGTATGTGCCGAGCCTAACCTCGACGAAGTAGTGACGAGGCTAAGGCAAGTCGCTTATATTAACCTGTACGCAATAATAATAATAACAACAAGAATAGAGGTAAGACAGGTAAATCATTTCAGCAGTCACAATCAGTTATTTATTTCTCATTCTGTTGCAGCGTGCAACCCGTTCCAACAATAAAATTTTTCAATAAATTTCTGTTGCGGTGTGCAACCCGCTTCAACAATATAAACTTAAAATATAATCCGTTGTTGCGTGCAACCCGATCCCCCAATATATTCATTTTCATTTCCGTTGCGGCGTGCAACCTGCTCCAACAATATAAATTATCAACTATTCAATATAATAAAAATACTCCAATAAATATCACATTCAATAAGAAATTATTATGCAACAAAGCATACAATGATTACAATTTATTCAGGAAACAAATAATGACAAGTAGCAGTTAATTACCAAAAATCAGGGAGAAAATAGGCAATTTAATATTTAATATAATAAATGTCAAGTAGTAATTAGGACACATAAATCAAATAAGCATGTAGCAATTATAACATGAATTCAAAAATTAATATTTGGCAAGGAATATGAGAGAAACAATTAATATAATAATTAGCTCATGATAAAGAAAATAGTTTATGATTTCCAGATAATTATGCAAACAATCAATTTGACGACATATAGGCACTCATCACCTTGCTTATACATTGTTACACATGAAATTCACGTAACAAATAATTCAAGGGTTATATTCCCTCAAGTTAAGGTTAACCACGACACTTACCTCGCTTCGCAACCAAATTCAAGATTCCAATAAACCTTTACCTCGAGAATTGATGTCCGAAAGATTTAAATCTAGTCACAAATAATTCAATATACTCAACACGAATCGTAGGAATTAATTCCATATAAAATTACTAATCTTCCGAATAAAAATCTGAAATTCATCTCAAAATTCAATAATGGGATCCACATCTTGAATCTGGAAAAAAACTCACAAAATCCAAACACCCATTTCGAGATGAGTTTAACAATACAAAAATTATCAAATTCCGACATCGGATTGCCTTTCAAATCTTCATTTTATATTTTTTTTTGAAGATTTTATAAAAATATGATATTTCTTCAATTAATTCACGGATTCATGGTGTAATTAAGTATGTAATCATGAAATATAATCAATATAGGATAAGGAACACTTACCACTATATTTTCCCTTGAAAATCTCTCAAAAATCGCCCTTTTCCGAGCTCAAATCGTTAAAAATGGCCCATTTTCATAACTTAAATCTGCTGCCCAGTTATTTACCATATGCGATCGCAGCCAAACTCCCACGATCGCGAAGCACAAAATATTTCCAGTATTGTTTTACTCTATTAGATCGCGACCATTCTCCCGCGATCTCGAAGAACAAATATTTTTCCAACAGTCTTCTCCAACACTTCTGGATAGCCTCTAGTATAATAGTCATAATCTTTTGTACAAAACTCCGAATAACAAATAATTTAACTTTCTGAAAATTACACACAAAGGTCTACAACTTTCTTTTTTGGATCATCTCCAAATTCCTTATAGATTATGAGATATAAGCTTCCAAAGTCGGGTTAGTGTAACAAAAAGTTTCCTCTACGCGATTGCGAAAGGTCATCCGCGATCGCGAATCACTAGCCAATTTCTCCCATTTTACTCATCGCGATCACGGCCAATTACCTGCGATCGCATAGCACACTGCTGTAGCCAAAATCAGCAGCTAAAAATGGCTTAGAAATGATCTGAAACCACCTCGAAACTTACCCGAGCCCCTCGGGACCTAGTCCGAATATACCAACAAGTCTCAAAACATATCACGGACTTAGTCGAGGTCTCAAATCACATCAAACAACGCTAAAAAAACACGAATCACACCCCAATTCAAGCCTAATGAAACAAAGAAATTTCGACTTCTACATTCGATGCCGAAACCTATCAAATCAATTCCGATTGATCTCAAATTTGGCACGCAAGTCATAAATGACTTAACAGAGCTATTCCAATTTCCAGAATCGGGTTCCTACCCCGATATCAATAAAGTCAAATTCGCGGTCAAACTTTGGAAACCTTTAGTATTTAGATTTCTAGTTATCAACAAATGGAGATTACTCGAACTAGGGATCTCCAAATTAAATTCCGAGCATATGCACAAGTCCCAAATTACGATACAAACCTATCGAAACTGTCAAAATACTGATATGGGTCCGTTTGCTCATAATGTTGACCGACGTCAACTTAAGTGAGTTTTGATGCACAAATTCACATTTTTATTAATTTTTCACATAAAAGTTTTCCGAAAAATTATACGGACTACACACGCGAGTCGAGGAAACCGAATGGTGCTATTTGAGGTCTCAGAACACAGAAGTCAATATTAAATTTAAAGATGACATTTCGGGTTATCACAAATATAATCACAAACTACAGAAGATTACAAATCCTAGAAATCACTTTTTATTAAAATAAACACAACAACATGTTCTACAAATAGTTGAACAACCTTTTTCTTGAAAGAAACTACAACCTAACCAAAATGCATGAAGGAAATTAATTACCTCTAGGGAGACCCATATTCTGAGCGTAAGACCATGTGGAATTGGTATAGTTTGTAACTTCAAGAATATGCTGGACAACTTGATTGGAGTTGGGATTTCATAAATTAATCCATATAAGAAAAATATTAGTATAATTCTATTGAAAATAATCTATATATATTCTAAAGAAATAATCTATCTTTTGAAGGGATCTGCACTGAGGTACACGTGGCACTACAAACATACAATTTAAGACAAATATACCATAATTAAAACATGAAATAACCGAAAATAGTGCTAATAAAGAAGAACCCAAAACCGTACCAATTACAAAAACTCCAGCATTACTGATCTAAGTTGAAATTCTCTGCAAAGAATTATATTGAAGCAAAATCAACTCCTAAAGAATTGATACTAATAATTAAAGCAGATTCGCGACCTATAAGCTAACCCTTTAATGATGAGCTTTACGACTTTTAGAGTTGTACAATCATCAAAACCGCCCCTTCATATACAGGGTAATAGGTGGCTTAGGTTGTTCTTATTCATATGAAATTAGTTTAATTTAAACTTCAAGAATAAGTAGGACATAAATTGGAAGTTTGATTGGGATTAGAATCTGACGAATTCATATATTTTCTACTTCTTTCACGATCAAATCCTTTTTCTATTACAATTCTTTATCCTAGCGTGCAATATTTCTAGTTTTGCCCTTTTTATATGACTTATTGTAAATATTAATCTAAATAATTAAGAGTATAAAAACCGATCAATATTTTGAGGATACTTTTGTCGTTCAACATTTAGCATAAAATATTTGTGTTTATAGATATAGATATAGATAGGTATAGAATCACGGGAGTTGGGGTGGGTGGTGCAGAAAAACGAAAAAACAGAAAATTAAAAATACAAAAAAAAAGTAAAAAAAAAATTTGAGGAGGGATTGAGTGGGTGGGTGGTGCAGAAAAACGAAAAACTAAAAACAGAAAATTTTTGTGGGGGGTGGGGTGGGGGGGGGGGTGAGGGATGGTGCAGAAAAAAATTTCTAAACTATTTTGTGCAACCAAACAGTGAAAAATGGGATACCAAACACACCCTAAAACTTAAATACCTTGATTCTCATTTTTAAACTAAGATACAAAAACTATTGATGTGACAGCTAAGTAAATTTCTAGATAAGTTGGGTTGAGATTCCTCTGTTTTGTGGTGAGTTTAATGGGTTGTATTTGGGCTACTTCATGAGTCAGAATGAACTATAAAAAATAATAGGTTAACTTGAGCTCAGCCCAAATAAATCCATGAACTAAAATATTGTAGGCCAATCCATTAATTTTTGGACGAGTTGGACGGATTGGATGAGTTTTTTGAGCCACCCTAGTATAAATATACATAGATATAGATATATTCTCTTGCTTTCGAGCATTCCGTAGAATGCATAAAGAATCTGTCTGGGAGATATAAATCACTATACGTGAGTTATGCGTGCGTTATTGCTAACACCCAAATCTTCTTTGACATTCTCTGCCTTTTTCTGTACCAATTCTTCAAATATTAGTATGATTTTTATTAATGTTTTTAGCCCCCGAAAATCTTTTCTTTCACTTAAACGTTGGAGCAAACGAAATAAGTTTTACTTAAATATGAGACAAGAGAGGTGAGAAGTCAACAGAAGTCTTTCGCTCACCATCAAAGGTTGTCATGAAGTGGTTCATTTTTAAACGACTTTAAGTTCAGGGATTGAAGTCGTTTTTGTAGGAAGCGGAGCAAATCCAACTAGAAAAACTCACATTTAGTAGGATAATAAGGCTCGAACTAATGACTCCACCACGTTAAGGTGACACTAGCGTTGTGTTATATTCCTTCCCTGCCCCATCGAGAAATAAAACTGACTAATCTAAGTTGAAGGGTCAAGAAAACTCAATGCCATTATTCTTGGACCCGAACCTGCTTTTCGCACTATTACGGATTTGAAAATAATGGTTATATCGAATTCAATTGTCAATTGTCCATATCAAAAATAGGATTGATCACCAATTCCGAAAGAACTTGACTTACATCTCTTTTTTGTTCAAGAGTTCTTATGCATTTCCACCCCACATTGAGACCCTAAAAATGGACAAATTACTTTTCTTATGAACACATACAAGATTCGTTACTAAGAAGAGAGTAAGGTAACCCTACCATTAATTATTTTATTTATAAATTTCATAGTAATAAAAACATATATCCTATCGAAATAGAATTTTGTACTTGTTATCGTCTTGCCTAGCAAGTAAAGATTTTACCTCCGTAAAACGAATGATTCATTCGGATAGAGTCTTTAGCTAAAAAAAAATCTTTTTTCACATCTTTTAATGTCGTTTCTTGATTTCTCTTTGGGGTTTTAATATTATTTGTGTATACAGTCAAAATCGAGCTCGCCTACAACTTGGTAGATTTGACTTGGAACGTGACAATCACGGACTGGAGATTGACCTCGAGTCTCACCAAGCTAGAACTTGAGGTCAGAATACCTGCCCTCGAGGAACCTTGAGTCTGGTATCGACCTTAGTCTCGAGCGAGCTCGAAAATGACAAACAGAAGACTGATATATCCGTGACCAGACAGATATTACGGAGGAAATCTTGGCGCATATCGGCAAGGAGCCATCAATTAGCAAATCAAGAGATTTTTACCTTTAATAGAAATGTACCTAGAGTAAGACTCCTCTACTATATAAAGGGGGGGTCTAATAATTCATTGCTCACATTGCAACACGCATCCCAAAGCAATATACTGTTATTTCTAGTTCTTATTATCTCATCATTCTGTTCCGGCATCGATTAAAGTATTTTTGACTCGAGGGTGACCAACCTTTAAAGCCAAGATTGTTCAACTTGCGTGGTTTGCGTTTATTTTTTCATCATTAATTTCAATATTAATCTGATTTCTCTTTTTGTATCAAGTTAGATCACATATCCTTAAATCCACGTATAAATTCAATTATTATCCGATTTTGAGGGTAAACAGTTTGGCGCCCACCGTGGAGATTAGGATAATAATGGTTATTTGATACAAATCTCCATAACACACACTACATTACACTTGCTCTTTGGAGTGTCTTTGATTTCAGGCTAAAATATAAAATAACAAACTCTCAATCAGCACCCCTACATGTTGACAACGAGTCAGGCATCAAGGTGCAAATAACAACATAACGCCTAGAAATGAGATACCACTTGCTGATCCCATTGGAATTCCGATTGCAGACCCGATTGACACTAATTCACATGTGGCTATCGATGCAAACTTGCCTACCGACCCTGAAAACAACATTCGTGGTGGAGCCCAATCGGTAACTCGAAATACTCAAAACGTTGAAGGAGACTAGATCAGTCTACGGGTGATCTTCGAAATACTGCAGGCTCAACATGCGGCGATAGCTCAACTACAGAACCAAAGTCGCACACCGAATAGGGTTGTGCCCGATCCGCCCCAGGAAGTCAACCGCAGGGATGAACCGGTCGTAGAAAGGTCATACGAACATGAATCGGGGGCTAACCCCGATATCATAAAGATGCTTGAGGAGCTGATAAAACGGATAGAATCATGGGAGAATAAAATTGAGGCTAACGACAAAAAGGTGGAAACCTACAATTCCAGGGTAGACCAAATCCCAAAAGCACCTCCGATATTAAAAGGCCTGGATTCCAGGAAGTTCGTGCAAAAACTTTTTCCTCCGAGCACGGCTCCGAAGCCGATCCTCAAGAAGCTCCGTATGCTCGAAATACCTAAGTATAACGGAATGACCGACCCAAACGATCATGTAACCTCTTATACATGTGCTATTAAAGGGAATTACTTGGAGGACGATGAGATCGAGTCTGTTATGTTGAAAATTTTTTGGGAGACCCTGTCAAAGGGAGCTATGATATGGTATCAGAACTTACCTCCTAATTCTATTGACTCATTTTATATGCTTGTAGACTCCTTCGTAAAAGCACACGATAGTACCATTAAGTTCGAGACTAGGAAATCGGACCTTTTCAAAGTCAAACAGAAGGATAACGAGGTGCTCATAGAGTTCATGTCCTGGTTTCAAATGGAATGAATGAATCTGCCGCCTGTCGCTGATGATTGGGTTGTTCAAGCTTTTACTCAGGGACTCAATATTCGAAGTTTGGTGGCTTCACAGCAACTGAAGCAGAACCTGATAGAATACCCGGCCGTTACATTGGCCGACGTGCATAACCGGTATCAATCGAATATTAGCGTCGAAGATGATCAACTCGGGGCCTCTTCGGGGTATGTCTATCCCATCAGAACCCTCGACAGAGTCAAAGAGACATCAATCGTGAACCGAGGCCACATATGGATCAGTATCAGCTATATAATGGAGATCGGAGAAGCATCGGGTCTGGGCGAAACTTTATGAGAAACAAAAGGAGGAATGACCAAGGTCAAGGCAACCAAGGACTCATGACCAAAAATGTCTTCGATAGGTCCGTCGGGCCTAAAGAAGCACCGAGGCTATCGGAATACCAAATGGCCTTGACATGTACAGTACAATCCAACACAAAGGGATCCTAACCAGATGTTCAAATATAATGGCACTCACGGTCATAGAACGAAAGATTGTCGACAGTTGAGAGAAGAAGTAGCCCGTCTATTCAACAATGGGCACCTTCGAGAATTCTTGAGCGACCGAGATAGGAATCATTTTAGGAACATGGATTCTAACAAACAGGCAGAACAAGAAGAACCTCAACACGTCATTAACATAATCATCGGTGGGGTTGATATCCCACAAGGGCCGACGTTTAAACACACCAAAGTATCCATTACTAGGGAGAAACGAACTCGAGACTACATACCGGAAGGAACTTTATCTTTCAACGATGAGGATGCAGAAGGGATCGTGCAACCCCATAATGATGCACTGGTAATATCTATACTTGTAAATAAAATTCGGATTAAATATGTGTTAATTGATCCAGGTAGCTAAGTCAACATGGTTCGATCGAGAGTCGTAGAGCAGCTGGGTCTACAAGACCAAATTGTGCCTGCAGTTCGAGTTCTAAACAGATTCAACATGGCATGTGAGGCCACTAAAGGCGAAATAACATTACCAGTAAACACTGCGGGGACCATCCAGGAGACTAAATTTTATGTGATCGAAGGAGACATGAGGTACAATGCTTTATTCGGGAGGCCATGGATCTAAAACATAAGGGCGGTGCCCTCGACACTGCACCATGCACTGAAATTCCCAACAAGTGGCGGAGTCAAAACAGTCTATGGTGAACAACCGACTGCAAAGGAAATGTTTGCGGTCGAGGAGATGATACATTTATCTGCAATCTAAATATCGAAGGATCCTAACTAGATGGTAAAAAATGGGGTCAAATAACAATCACTGATACCATCCCCGGCAGATTTGGACAAACAAAAGGAAGTCGAGGATGATGATTATGGGGTTCCCACATCTTTCATATCCCCCGATGATTCCGATGCCACTAAATCAACGGTCGAGCAGCTAGAACAAGTCATATTACGAGAATGCTTGCCCGATATAAAGGTATACCTGGGCACGGGGTTAAGCTCCGAACTCAGGGAAAAACTCATTCAAGCTATGCCTGGACCCGAAGTTTCACCCGGTCAAACAGAAGAGGAGACCCTAGTCCGAGATCAAGCATGCTTTCATCAAGGCCAAGGTATCTAAACTTCTTAAAATAGAGTATATTCGGGAGGTTAAATACCCGGATTGGTTAGCAAACGTAGTGGTAGTCCCTGAAAAAGGAATAAACTAAGAATGCATGTAGACTACAAAGATTTGAATAAGGCATGTCCCAAAGACTCCTTTACTTTTCCCAACATCGACCGTATGATCGATGCCACGGCCGGACACAAGATCCTCAGTTTTCTCGACGCCTATTCCGGGTAAAGCCAAATACGGATGGACCCGGGTGATCAGGAAAAAACTTCCTTCATCACTAAATACGACACATACTGTTATAACGTAATGCCATTTGGATTAAAAAAATGTCAGTGCCACATACCAACGCTTATTAAATCGGATGTTCGAGGAACAAATAGGAAAATCAATGGAAGTTTACATTGACGACATGTTAGTTAAGTCCCTGTGAGTAGAGGACCATTTAAAATATTTGCAAGAAACCTTCAGCATACTGAAGCAATACAATATGAAGCTGAACCTGAAAAAATATGCGTTTGGAGTTAGGTCAGGTAAGTTCCTCGGATTTATGGTATCCAATCAGGGAATCGAGATCAATCCCGATAAGATCAAAGCCATAGAAGATATCATGTTAGTGGACAATGTGAAGGCCGTGCAAAGGTTAACCGGGCGCATATCCATCCTGGGGTGATTTATTTCGAGGTCATCCGACAAGAGCCACCGATTCTTCGCACTATTGAAGAAGAAGAATAACTTCTTGTGGACCCCGTAATGCTAACGAGCTTTGGAGGAACTCAAGAGATACTTATCGAGCCCGCCACTACTTCACACACCAAAGATATATGAACAACTGTACTTGTAGTTTAGGTCTCAGAGATAGCGGTAAGTGGAGTCCTAGTTCGAGAAGAGCAAGGTACACAATTTCCAATTTACTATGTTAGTAGGACCTTAGGTGAGGCCGAAACTAGGTGCCCTCACCTAGAAAAATTGGCGCTCGCTTTGCTATGCGCCTCTAGGAAGCTAAAACTATACTTCCAGTGTCACCCCATATGTGTTGTAACTACTTACTCGTTGAGGAACGTTATGCATATGCCCGAACTCTCGGGCCGGTTGGCCAAATGAGCTGTAGAAATAAGTGGGTACGATATTCAGTACCGACCTCAAACCACTATTAAGTCTCAAATTTTGGTAGAATTTGTGGCCCACTTTACGCCGGCCCTAATACCCGAGGTCGAAAGAGAGTGATTGGTTAACTCTGGAATTAGCATCGTACTAAAGCCACCAACAGGTAATATAATTAGATAATCTATTAAGACTGTGAAATTGACTAACAACGAGACTGAATATAAGGCCATGATTGCAGGCCTTGAACTAGCCAAAATCTTGGGGGCAGAGGTGATCGAAGCCAAGTACGACTCCCTCCTCGTGGTAAACTAAGTTAATGGAACATTCGAGGTCCGAGAAGAACGAATGCAAATATACTTGGACAAGTTACAAATGACATTACATCGGTTCAAAGAATGGACTCTACAACATGTACCTCGAGATCAAAACAACATAGGTCGATGCCCTCGCTAACTTGGGGTTGTCGTTCGAAGACGACGAGTTCAACTCGGGAGAAGTCGTACAGATTATGAGATCGGTGGTGGAAGAAGTCCACACCGAGATTAATTCAACGAGCCTAACTTGGGACTGGATGAATAAGTAGGTGGTATATCTCAAGACCGATAAACTGCCTTCGGATCTAAAAGAATCGATGGCCCTGCGTACAAAGGCAGCCTGACTTAGCCTGTCCGAAGATGGAACTCTGTTTAGAAGAACATTCGATGGCTCACTTGCAATATGTCTAGGGCCAGGGGATACTGAGAATGTTTTGAGGGAAATCCATGAAGGTACCTGGGGAAATCACTCAGGCGCCGAATCGCTGCTACAAAAAATAGTCAGCGCTGATTACTACTGGATCGACATGGAAAAAGATGCAAAGGAGTTCGTTCGAAAATGTGATGAATGCCAAAGACATGCTCCGATGATTCATCAACCAGGGGAGCTGCTGCATTCGGTTTTGTCACCATGGCCGTTCATGAAGTGGGGAATGGATATCGTTAGCCCCTTCCATCGGCACCCGGTAAGGCTCAATTTATATTGTTTATGATTTACTATTTTTCTAAATGGGTGGAAGCCCAGGCGTATGAGAAGTTTAGGGAGAAGGAAGTCACCGATTTCATTTGGAACCACATTATATGCCGATTTGGAATGCCGACTGAGATGGTATGCGATAATGGGAAACAATTCATTGGAAGCAAAGTAACCAAATTCCTTGAAGACCACAAGATCAAAAGGATCCTATCAACACCTTATCACCCCAGTGAGAATGGACAAGTTAAATCTACCAAAAAAACCATGCTCCAAAACCTCAAAAAGAGGTTAATCGATGCCAAAGGAAGATGGAAGGAAGTACTACCCGAAGTCCTATGGGCATACCGTACGACCTCGAAGTCCAGTGCCGGGGCTACCCCATTTTCTTTGGT
Organism: Nicotiana tabacum; assembly: GCF_000715075.1. Lineage (NCBI taxonomy): Eukaryota > Viridiplantae > Streptophyta > Magnoliopsida > Solanales > Solanaceae > Nicotiana > Nicotiana tabacum. The sequence continues at coordinate 86,647,751 of NC_134081.1, read as the reverse complement.
TTATGGCGCCGAAGCTTTTATAGCGGTCGAGGTCGGAGAACCAAGTATAAGATTACGATATGCAACAAAGGAATTGAATGATGAAGCTATGAGTACGAACCTGGAGCTATTAGATGAAAGGCGCGAGGTCGTCCTTGTTCGGTTGGCCACCCAAAAATAACGGATCGAAAGATATTATAATTGAAGGGCCAACCTTCGACACTTCAATATCGGGGACTTGGTACTAAGAAAGGTCACCCTGAGCACCCAAAATCTGAACGAAGGGAAATTGGGATCGAACTGGGAAGGACCATACCAAATTATCGAGATCACCAGAAAAAGATCCTACAAACTCGGAACAATGAGCGGCAAGCAACTACAGAGCAACTGGAATATAACTCACTTGAAGCGATATTACTGCTAAGGTAAGACCCCGTTCTTTCTTTTATTTACCTTTTAAACTAACGCTTCCATGTAGCCAACAAGGGACGATACGAGATTTTAGGTCTGAAAGCACGCGTTGCACTCTTTTTCCCTAGAACCGGTTTTGTCCCAAATGGGTTTTATGGTAAGGTTTTTAATTCAACAAGTAAATCGTGCTAAATTAGAAGTGAAGGCCGGTAACGAACCAGAGATGATTCTCATAATAGTATTTGAGGCCTCTCTTCGATCAATCGCAAACACTGGGGGCATTACCCTCCGATCTCGACTTTAGCATAGAAAGAGACTTCAGGATTGAAGGGTCTCGATCGATAGGACTCAATGTAAGGGCCAAACAATCAAATGAACCATGCCGACATAGATTGCTCGAACCTTGACACAAAGCTTGTACACATGTATTACTATTATGCACAAGAATAAAGAGAAGTCTCTTCCTTGCAAACATCTTGTCCTTTAAAAGTTTTTCTTTGCATTTCTTAAGGAATTCCCTACTTTCGATTCCCTAAAGGTTTCGAGCCCAAGGGCCTCCTTAACCCGAGTTCGAACAATCAATCGGGGACTTCCGTCCGAAAACAAACTCGGACGGTCCAAGCTATTAGACCTCGGGAGAATAAGACCTATGAGGCAACCCCCAAATTTCAAAGGCCATAGTCATCCCCACTCGAGGACTGTTATCTTAGGCAAGCCCGTATAACTCGCGAAAGCAAGCCCACTGGGTGATACCCTAACTAAAAAGACTATAGCCATATTAACACGTCTCGGAGACGTCCGAGACCCGTAACAAGAACAAGACTTTCAATTTTTTATTCATAACCGGTTCTAAAGGCTACCGTCGACAAACTATATTCTAAATTACTTACTTTGGGAGAAAGTTTTCGGTAACGCCGAACTCCCAGGATGCCTTAAAATAGAATAATGTAAAGGCAAGGTTTGTTTGAACCTTCGAATATAACCTAATTATTTTATGCTAAGGCATTTCGATCTTTGTGAATACAAATACTAAAGCAAAGGGAAAAATTCAAAAAATATGTGAAAGGTAAAGAAAGCCTTATATATTCATATCCAAAATTCTTTTACAAGGGCCGAATGGCCCCGATACAAAATTTTACAAGGGCCGAATGGCCCCGATACAAAATTTTACAACGGCCAAACAACCTCAAAAATAAAAAGACAAAAACGTCTAGTCTTCACCGGGGGTCGTATCATCGCCTTCGAGTTCTCTGCCACCTTCGGACTCACCCGAATCTTCAGCCCCCTTGGAATCCTCCTCATCGGGATAAGCCAGCTTCCTGGCCTTTGCTTCAAATACCTTGGCATTCTCGATTTCAGCCAACAGGTCAAAACCCTGAGCATGAACTCCCTCGAGGGCCTCCCTTCGGGATTGCCACTTCATATGCACCACCATATTTCTCACTTGGTCTTGAGCTGCCTCGACATCGGCCTTGTGCTAGGACACCCTCTTATCGGCCTCAGCCTTGAACCCGACAACCTACGACGTGGCCGCCTCAAGTTCCTTGGCCAGATTTTCTTGACAGGAGTCCGCCGAGCTCAGCTGAGTCTGGAGCTCCTCGATCTTTTTGGCCTGTACCAAGGCCTTTTCCTTTGCAGCCCGGAGTTGGACCTCAGTCGAAGCCAATTGCGCCCGGGCAGTCTCCTTCACCGAGGCCAGGCGATCCATGTTTCTTTTCCATTCTTCAGCCTTAGCTTTCACCGTATCTACTCCGCCTAGAGCTGCTCGATCTCATAAAGTTTCTTTTGAACCTGCGGGATCGGATCGTTAGCCACAGTGTCTGACTCATCGTCACTAACTTCAAATACTCTTATTACTTGCTCGAGCAGGTCGGCATGCTCCTTCCGAGCTGTTTCTAGCTCAGCTTGGAGTTTCTCACTGAAAAACTTGTAAGCATCCCTCTTCTTAGTAAGCTTCCGAGTCTTGGCCTCGTGATGGTTTAACTCCTCCCGATATTGGATAAAAGTTTCATGATGAAGCAATGAGGCCTACAAACACAAAGAGAAATGTTACGATTGTTTGCAAATTAATCTAAGTACATAATAGAGAGACATTCGAAGTTACCCGATTTAACGCTTGTTGGGCTTCGTTGAACAAGAAGGGAGCTTCCAACTCGTCCATCTTGGCCCGATCCTCTTTGGTCACCAGACACCGAAGATAGATGGAAATCCCCATGGGGGTGGAAAGAACCCGAGCATCCTCCAGGATAGATATAATGATCGACCGCTTTCGGTTAGGATCTGCACTCGGAGTTGGGAACTGGTCTACTAATCTCGGACTTGAGGAAGAACCACTGGCTCCCGAAGATGATATCTTCTTTTATACCGGAAAGTCACTCAACCCGGTGATGTCCTCTGAGGTGGTAGAATCTAAGCCATTGAAGAAGTTATTGAAAGAATCTTCCTCCCCTTGAGGCCCCTTATTTGGGCGTCCTTTCAGCATCTGGGCCTCATTGATCATGTAGTCACTAAATGAAGGCGACCCAGAGAGATCTATCACCCTAAGTGCGTCTTTCGAGACATTTTCCTCTGCCCGAGAAGTACCGGTCGTGGTCTCTTTGTCGACCTCCAAAGCTCGGGAGAAAATGGCCTCGTCCCTCCTCGGTTCGGAGGCCTCGTCGACTGCCTCTTCATCGGCCTCCTTGGTTAGAGGCAGTTCGGTACTGCTTCTGACGCGGGTCATCAACTCTGAAGCTTCTTCTTCTTCTTTGGACTCTACCCTCAGTCAATTGAGTGAGTCCGATGAGATTCCCCGAGCACTGGTACTTTCCTTGGATTTGCGCACCAGCCTCCTTTTCGGTTTTTTCTTCTCTGAGTTTGGAGAACTCGGAGCCCCTTTTATTTTCTTCTCTTTATCCGACCTTAGAGCAGATGGTTTGGGGAGGATGTATTCATTACCGTACGGAGACCTCAATACAACATCTTTGGGAAGACCTGCAAAGGAAAAAGAAGTGAGAACGGGCGCAACAGGAAAACTAAGTGTTATCCACTTGGGAGAGGAATCTCACCATGCGAACGGGCCTCCCACCGGCCCTTCAAAAGTTCGTGTCACCCTCGCTCGGAATATGTCTTCTGTGACACGATGCCCTAGACCCATTCCTTGAGTTGAGAAACTGCATCCGGTATCTGAGCAACAACTACACCACCACAAAACATCGATGAGAAGGGAGAAAAAGGAAAAGCGAAAAACAAAATCTTAAAGGCAAGGTTATACTTACGTTTCATGTTCCATTTCTCAGGAAATGACATATCCGCAGCTGAGATTAAATCTGAGGTCTTCACTCGAATGAACCGACCCAACCAGTCTCGGTCCCAATCCTCGTGAATGCTCGAGAATGGGGCCTTACTAGCCCGACATGCAAGTTTTATTAATTATAACGACCCTGCCGATTGTTTTGAGTATTATAACCCCATTCCCCCATTTATTTCTCAAGTTATTCTTTACAGTTGTTTTATGATTTACCGGGTTAGTCGGTTTGAGTCCGGAAGGATTTCAGAGTCAAATGAGATACTTAGTCTCATAATTGAAAACTTAAGTTGAAAAAGTTGACAAGCTATTGACTTATGTGTAAACGACCTCGGATTCAAATTCTGATGATTCCAAGAGATCCGTAAGGTGATTTTGGACTTAGGAGCGTGTCCAGAAAATGATTTGGAGGTCCGTAGTGGAATTATGATTGAAATGGCGAAAGTCAAATTTTTTGGAAGTTTAACCGGGGGATGAATTTCTGATATCGGGGTTGAAATCCAATTCTGAAAATTTTAATTGGTCCGTTATGTCATTTATGACTTGTGTGCAAAGTTTGAGGTCAATCGGACTTGATTTGATAGGTTCCGGCGTCGTTTGTGGAAACTTAAAATTTCAAAATTTATTAGGCTTGAATTGGGGTATTATTCATGGTTTTAGCATTGTTTGATGTGATTTGAAGGCTCGACTAAGTTCATATGATGTTTTAGGACTTGTTGGCGTATTTGGTTGAGGTCCCGGGCACCTCGGGTGAGTTTCGAATGGTTAACGAATCAACTTCGGACTTAGAAGAAATTTGGAAAATTGTTGTCTTCAGGTGTGATCGCACCTGCGAGGAATTGGCCGCATATGTGGTGCCGCAGATGCGGCTCATTTTACGCAGAAGCAGAGATTGGATGGCCTAGGTAGGGCGCAGGTGCGAGGGAGTTAACCGCATTTGCGAGCCCGCATGTGCGACCAAGGCTCCGCAGATGTGAACTTAAGGAAGAGGCATGTTCCGCAGGTGCGGGCGATGGAGCGCAAGTGCAGAGTTTGGAAAATCAAGTGGCTTCCGCAGAAGAGGAAATTGCACCGCATAAGCAGTTCCGCGGGTGCGCTTAGGAGGTCGCAGGTGCGAAAATCCTGGACAGAATGTTAAAAACAGAGGAGTCCGAGATTTTTTCATTTTTGACATTTCCAAAAGCGGGTGAGGCAAATTTTGAGCGAAAAATCACGGGAAATCTTGAGGTAAGTCACTTGTGATCATTGCTAGTCAATAATATTGAATTATCATTGAATAATCCGACTAGATTACATATTTTTGAGGTGTAAATCAGGGATTTGAACTTAGGGATTTGAAAATAAGATTTGAAGATATGGAGGTCGAGTTGAGGTCGGATTTTGATAAAATTGGTATGGTTAGACTCGTGCTTGAATGGGCTTCCGTATTTTGTAACTTTTATCGCGTTCCGAGATGTGGACCCCACGGGCGATCTTTGAGCTAAATTTCGAATTATGAATGAAAATTAATATTTTCTTATGGAATTAATTCCTATAATTTTTATTGAATGAATCAGATTATTTGTGGCTAGATTCGAGGCATTTGGAGGCCGATTCGCGAGGCAAAGGCATAGCGAAATAAAGAATTACATGGTTTGAGGTAAGTAGCTGTTTTAAATTTTGTCCTGAGGGTATGAAACCCCGGATTATGTGTTATGTGATTGGTTTTGAGGTGACGCACATGCTAGGTGACGGGCGTGTGGGCGTGCACCGTAGGAATTGTGACTTAGTCAAATTCCATGGAATTGTATAGTTTTAAAATCTGTTGATTCCAGTACATTAATTGAGTTGAGATTCGTATTATAAATCATGCTTAGACATATGTTGTTATTATTGGTACCCACTGGGGTCATTTATGTGGTTGAATTATATGTTCAAATTGAAATTTTACACTCAGTCATGTTCATTCATTTCATATCATATCTTAGTCTCTGTTGCTATTTATTGATACATCTTATTATCATTTTGGGCTGATTTTCATGACATCTTGAGCCAGAGAGACTGGAGATGTTGATGACTTAGTGAGGCCTAGGGCCTAATTGTGAGGATATATATGGGATCGAACTGCGCGCTGCAGCATGTTTCATTGCTATATGCCATGATTGGCTTAATATAGCGCTTGTGCGGAAGGAGCCCCTCCGGAGTCTGTACACACCCCCAGTGAGCGCAGGTACCTACTGAGTGCGAGCGTCGAGTACCGAGTGATGAGTGACTGTGAAGAATGAGTGATTGTGAGGAAAGAGCGATTGTGAAGAAAAAGTGAATGTTAGGTTAGAGTGAATGGGACGACTGAGTGACTTTTACTCTGATAGGATGCATTGATTTCATTATTTGCTGCATTTCAGCTGTCATATATCACTATTTTGAAAATTTTGGAAAAACTATTATTTTCTATTTCGGTTAAACTTGATATGAAATTTCAGTGAAATCTTAAATGTTGAACTTGAGAGCATGCCTACTCTTTTATTTTGGAAAGTACTGTATTTGGACTTAGCTGAGATGTTCGTCACTACTTTCAGTTCTTTATTTATTATTGTTACTTACTAAGTTGGTTGTACTCATACTACACCCTTCACTTCGTGTGTAGATCCAGGTGATCCAGGATACGGTGGGTATTGATTCTTTCGCACAGTCGATTTTACAAAGATTCAGAGGTAGTTGCCATGTTTTGTAGACCTTGTCTCTCCTTCCCTATCTTTTTGTTTATTGTATTTGGTCTCAGATTATTATATACTATGTTTTCCAGACTTGTAATGTATAGATGCTCATGTACTCAATGACACCAGAATTTGGGAGTGTTTGTATCGGTATTTGTGAGACTTGTGGATTATGTATAAAAATTATATTTTCAAACTTAAAAGAAATTGTGATTTATTGAGGTTGTCGGCTTGCCTAGTATCGAGATAGGCGCCATCACGAGAGGTTAGGATTTTGGGTCGTGACAAGTTGGTATCAGATCATAGGTTACATAGGTCTCACGAGTCACGAGCAGGTTTAGTAGAGTCTTGCGGATATGTACGGAGACGTCTGTACTTATCTTCGAGAGGTTGCCGAACCCTTAGAAAAATTTTATTTTCTTGTATTCTAGCATGCAAACTTGTTGATTCCGGAAACAAAAACTAAAATTTTTCTATTCTATTCTCTCACAGATGGTGAGAACACGTACTACCGGATCGGACGGTCAGCCACCAGTGCCACCAATTAGGGAAGCGAGAGGCCAAGGCCGTGGTAGAGGCCGAGGCCGAGGTAGAGGTCGAGGTGTAGCTCGTACTACAGTTGGACCAACACCTGTAGTACCACCAGTTGCTCCAGCTCAGTAGCAAATTCTAGATATAGTTGAGTCGACAAGACCAACTCAGGCACCAGCTGTGCACATTGAGATTCCAGGCCTTCAGGAGACTTTGACCCAGGTATTGACAGTTTGCATTGGTTTTGCTCAGGTGATTTCGGCTCAGGTCGCACCTGCTACTTCTCAGGCCGGGGGAGGTACTCATACCCTTATAGCCCATACTCCAGATCAGGTAGTACAGGGACTTCAGATACCAGGGGCACTACCAGCCCATCCAGTTACAACTGCTCAGGCCTTAGTAGTCCCTGTTATGGCAGATGATGAACAGAGGAGACTTGAGAGATTTGGGAGGTTTTGACCTCCATCATTTAGCGGTGATGAGTCAGAGGATGCTCAGGATTTTCTCGATAAGTGCCAGCGGATGCTTCAGATAACGGGTATTCTGGAGACCAGTGGGGTCTCGTTCACTACTTTTCAGTTTTCTAGAGCTGCCTTCAGATGGTCGGAGGCTTATGAGAGGCGCAGGCCGGTTGGTGCAGTACCACTTACATGGCAGGAGTTCTCCGTTCTCTTTTTGGAGAAGTTTCTGTTGCAGTCTCGCAGAGAGGAGTTGCACAGATAGTTTGAACCGTTACGTCAGGATGGCATATCTGTGATGCAGTACGAGATGAGATTTTCTGAGTTGGCTTGTCACGCGGTTTGGTTGGTTCCCACTAATAGGGAAAGGATTAGGAGGTTCATTGATGACCTCACATATCAGCTACGGTTACTTATGACTCGGGAGAGAGTGTCTGGTGCTACTTTTGATGAGGTTATTGACATTGCTCGGCAGATAGAGATGGTCCATAGTCAGGAATGTGGAGAGAGGAAGGCTAAGAGGCCTCGCAGTCCAGGGTGATTTCAGCGGTGTTCCTTCAGTGGGTCAATTTTGCCGCGGTAGGGGTCGTTCTTACAGACACGCTCAAACGGGTCATCCATTTCACCTTGGTACGTCATCTGGCCATGGTTCATATAGTTCTCATCAGGGCAGTCATCTCTCAGTGCCCTCCCAGCCTAGAGTTCGTCCCGTTCCCCTTCAGTTCAAGGTTCATTTGCATCAGGTGCTTCTAGCAGTTATTCTGGATCTCGGGGCCTGATTCAACCCGCACCACCACCAGTACCGGGGAGCTGCTTTGAATGAGGGTAATTTGGGCATATGTGGAGACAATGTCCTCATCGCTCTGGGGGTCCAGTGCAGTAGATGAGTCAGACTACGACTTCAGCACCAGTTACTTCGCCACCCGCCTAGCCAGCACGGGGTGAGGGTAAGTCAGTTAGGGGTCGCCCAAGAGGGGGACGCCAATCAGGTAGCGGTCAGGCCCGATTCTATGCTATTCCTTCCAGGCCAGATGTCGTTGCCTCAGATACAATGATCACATGTATTGTTTAGTGTGCAACAGGGAAGCTTTTATATTATTTAACCCTGGTTCTACTTATTCGTATGTATCATCGTACTTTACTCATTATCTGGATATGCCCCGTGAGTCCTTAGTTTCACCTGTTCATGTATCTACGCCGGTGGGGGATACTATTATTGTGGACCATGTATATCGGTCTTGTGTGGTAACCATTGGGAGACTGGAGACTAGAGTTGATCTCTTATTGCTCAGTATGGTTGATTTCGATGTAATCTTGGGTATGTATTGTTTGTCCCCATGTCATATTATTCTGGACTGTCACGCAAAAACCGTGATGTTGGCAATGTCGGGGTTACCGAAGGTCGAATGGAGGGGTTCTCTAGATCATGTTCCCAATAGGGTAATTTTTTATTTGAAAGCCCAACATATGGTTGGGAAGGGGTGTTTGTAATATTTGGATTTTGTGAGAGATGTTGATGCAGATACTCCTACTGTTGATTCAGTACCGGTAGTGAGAGACTTTTTGGATGTATTTCCTGTAGACCTGCCGGGTATGCTGCCCGACAGGGATATTGATTTCGGTATTAACTTGGTGCAGGGCACTCAACCCATTTTTATTCCTCCGTACCATATGGCACCGACCGAGTTAAAAGAATTGAAAGAGAAACTTCAGGAACTTCTTGATAAAGGGTTCATTAAGCCTAGTGTGTCTCCTTGAGGTGCATCGGTTCTGGTTGTGAAAAAGAAAGATGGTACTATGCGGATGTGTATCGATTACAGGCAGTTGAACAAAGTTACAATCAATAATAAGTATCTTTTTGCAGCGTATTGATGATTTATTTGACCAACTTCACGGAGCGAGGGTATTCTCCAAAATTAATTTGATATTCGGGTATCACAAGTTGAAAATTCGGGATTCGGACATTCTAAAGACGACATTCAGGACTCGTTATGGTCACTATGAAATTATTGTGATGTCATTTGGGCTAACCAATGCCCTAACATCATTTATGCACCTGATGAATAGCGTATTCCAGCCGTATCTTGACTTATTTGTCGTGGTATTTATTGATGATATCCTGGTGTACTCACGTAGCCAGGAGGAGCATGCACATCACTTGGGTATTGTATTGCAGAGGCTGAGAGAGGAGAAACTATATGCCAAATTCTCTAAGTGTGCGTTCTGGCTTAGTTCTGTGGCATTATTGGGAAACATAGTGTCCAGTAAAGGGATTAAGGTGGATCCGAAGAAAATGGAGGCAGTTCAGAGTTGGCACAAACCATATTCAGTTATTGAGATTCAGAGTTTTCTCTGCTTGGCCGGTTATTATCGTCGCTTCGTGGAGGGATTCTCGTCTATTGCATCGCCTATGACTAAATTGACCCAAAAAGGTGATCCGTTCAGGTGGTCGGATGAATGTGAAGAGAGCTTTTAGAAGCTCAAGACAGTTTTGACTACAACTCCAGTATTGGTGTTGCCTATAGGTTCAGGATCTTATACTATGTATTGTGAAGCATCGCGTATTGGTCTCGGCGTAACACTTATGCAATACGGTAGGGTGATTGCCTATGTGTCCAGACAATTAAAGGTACATGAGAAGAATTATCTGGTCCACGACCTTGAGTTAGCAGCTATTGTTCATGCTTTGAAAATTTGGCGGCATTACTTGTATGGTGTCCACTGTGAGATTTATACCGATCACCGGAGTCTACAATATCTGTTTAAATAGAAGGATCTTAATTTACGGCAGTGGAGGTGGTTGGAGTTGCTTAAGGATTATGACATCACTATTCTCTATCATCTCGGAAAGCCCAATGTGTTGGCCGATGCCTTGAGTCGTAAGGCGGAGAGTTTGGGCATCTTAGCATACTTACCGGTAGTACAGAGGCCTTTAGCCTTGGATGTTCAGGCCTTGGCCAACCAGTTTGTTAGATTGTATGTTTTCGAGCCGAATCGAGTTTTGGCTTGTGTGGTTTCTCGGTCTTCTTTATATGATCGCATCGGAGAGCGCCAGTATGATGATTCCCATCTGCTTGTCCTTAAGGACACGGTTCAGCACAGTGATGCCAAGGAAGTCACTATTGGAGATGACTGTGTATTACAGATTCAAGGCAGGCTGTGTGTGCCTAATGTAGATGGTTTGCATGAGTTGATTCTCCAAGAAGCTCACAGTTCGCGATACTCCATTCATCCAGGTGCCGTGAAGATGTATTAGTATTTGAGGCAACACTATTGGTGGAGGCAAATGAAGAAAGATATAGTTGGGTTTGTAGCTCGGTGTTTAAATTGTCAACAGGTAAAGTACGAGCATCAGAGACCGGGAGGATTACTTCAGAGGCTTGAAATTCCGGAGTGGAAATGGGAGCGTAATACCATGGACTTCGTAGTTGGGCTCCCATGGACTTTGAGGAAGTTTGATGTTGTTTGGGTGATTATGGATCGATTGGCCAAATCTGCGCATTTTATTCCAGTTGGTACTAAGTATTCTTCAGAGCGGTTGGATGAAATTTATATCCGCGAGATTGTTCGCCTACATAGTGTGCCAGTGTCAATCATATCAGATCGGGGCACGCAATTTACATCACAGTTTTAGAGAGCAGTGCAGCGAGAATTGGGCACACAGGTTTAGTTGAGTACAACATTTTACCCTCAGACGGACGGACAGTCCGAGCGCATTATTCAGATATTGAAGGATATGCTACGTGCTTGTGTCATTGATTTTAGAGGTTCTTGGGATCAATTTCTGACACTCGCGGAGTTTGCGATTTACATACGAAGTGCAGGGTGTAGTATGAGTACAACCAACTCAGTAAATAACAATAATAAATAAAGAACTGAAAATAGTGACGAGCTTCTCAGCTAAGTCCAAATACAGTACTTTCCAATATAAAGGAGTAGGCATGCTCTCAAGTTCAATATTTAAGATTTCACTGAAATTTCATATCAAGTTTGACCAAAACAAAAAATAATGTTTTTTTCGAAATTTTCAAAATAGTGATATATGACAGCTGAAATGCAGCAAATAATGAAATCAATGGATCCTCTCAGAGTAACAGTCACTCAGTCCTCCCATTCACTCCAACCTTACAATTGCTCTTTCCTCACAGTCACTCATTCCTCACAGTCACTCATCACTTGGCACTCGCACTCAGTAGGTACCTGCACTCACTGGGGGTGTGTATAGACTCCGGAGGGGCTTCTTCAGCCCAAGCGCTATATCAAGACAATCATGGCATATAACAATGAAACATATTGTGGCGCGCAGCTCGATCCTATAAATATTCTCACAATTAGGCCTTCGGCCTCACTCAGTCATCAACCTCTTCAGTCTCTCGGGCTCAAGATGTCATGAAAATCAGCCCAAAATAATAATATGATGTATCAATAAATAGCAACAGAGATTGAGATATAATATGAAATGAATGAACATGACTGAGTGTGAAATTTCAATTTGAACATATAATTCAACCACATAAATGACCCCACTGGGTACCAATAATAACAACTTATGTCTAAGCATGATTTATAATACAAGTCTCAACTCAATTTTCTATAACATATAGAGAATGTACTGGTATCAACAGATTATACAACTATACAATTCCATGGAATTTGACCAAGTCACAATTCCTACAGTGCACGCTCACACACTCGTCGCCTAGCATGCGCGTCACCTCAAAACCAATCACATAATATATAATCCGGGGTTTTATACCCACAGGACCAAATTTCAAAACTCTTACTTACCTCAAACCATGTAATTCGTTATTTCACTATGCCTTTGCCTCGCGAATCAGCCTCCAAACGCCTCAAATCTAGCCACAAATAATCCGATTCAGTCAATAAAAATTATAGGAATTAATTCCATAAGAAAATATTAATTTTCCATCAAAATCCAAAATTTAGTCCAAACCTCGCCAGTGAAGCCCATGTCTCGGAACCCGACAAAAGTTAAAAAATTTGGAATCCCATTCAATTACGAGTCTAACCATACCAATTTTACCAAAATCCGATCTCAACTCGACTTCCAAATCTTCAAATCTTATTTTCAAATCCCTAAGTTTAAACCCCTGATTTACACCTCACAAACATATAATCTAGTCGGATTATTCGATGATAATTCAATATTATTGACTAACAATGATCACAAGTGACTTACCTCAAGATTTCCCGTGATTTCTCGCTCAAATATTGCCTCACCCGCTTATGGAAATCTCAAAAATGATAAAATCTTGGACTCCTCTGTTTTTAACATTCTGTCCAGTATTTTCGCACCTGCGACCCCTAAGCGCACCTGCGGAACTGTTTTTGCGGTGCAATTTCCATTTCTACGAAAGCCACTTGGTTTCCCAAACTCCGCACCTGCGCTCCGTCTTCCGCGCATGCGGAGCCGCTTCTGCACTCCATCGCCCGCAGCTGCGGAACATCCCTCTCCCTCAAATCCGCATCTGTGGAGCCTTGCTCGCACCTGCGGGCTCGTAGATGCAGTTAAATCCCTCACACCTGTGCCCTGCCCAGGCTAGGCCAGCTCTGCTTCTGCATAAAATGAGCTGCATCTGAGGCACCGCACTTGCGGCCAATTCCTCGCAGGTGCGATCACACTAGAAGACAACAATTTTCTAGATTTCTTCTAAGTCCGAATTTAATTCGGTAACCATTCGAAACTCACCCGAGGCACTTGAAACCTCAACCAAATACACAAACAAGTCCTAAAACATCATACGAACTTAGTCGAGCCTTCAAATCACATCAAACAACGCTAAAACCACGAATCATACCCCAATTCAAGCCTAATGAACTTTGAAATTTCTAGTTTCCACAAACGACGAACCTATCAAATCAAGTCCAATTGACCTCAACACAAGTCATAAATGACATAACCGACCTATTAAAATTTTCAGAATCGGATTTGGACCCCGATATCAAAAAGTCAACTCCCCGGTCAAACTTTCCAAAAATTCGACTTTTGCCATTTCAAGCCTAATTTCACTACAGACCTCCAAATAATTTTTCGGACACGCTCCTATGTCCAAAATCACCATATGGAGCTATTGGAATCATCAGAATTCGAATCTGAGGTCGTATACACATAAGTCAATATCTAGTCAACCTTTCCAACTTATGTTTTCAATAGTGAGACTAGTGTCTCATTTCACTCCGAAATCCTTACGTACCCGAAATGACTAACCCGGTAAATCATAAAATAACTGTAAAGAATAACTTGAGTAGTAAATGGGGGAATGAGGTCATAGTACTCAAAACGATCGACCGGGTCGTTACATTCTCCCTCTCTTAAACAAACGTTCGTCCTCGAACGGGTTTAGAATCATACCTGGAGTCTCAAATAGGTGTGGATATTTGCTCCGCATCTCCTGCTCAATCTCCCAAGTAGCCTCTCCAACTGGTTGGCCTCTCCACTGTACCTTCACTGATGCTATGTTCTTTGACCTCAGTTTTCGAACCTGCTAGTTTAAAATAACCACCGGCTCCACATCATAAGTCAAATTACTGTTCAGCTGCAGTGTACTGAAATCCAAAATATGAGACGGATCCCCAAAATACTTTTGGGGCATGGACACATGGAACACTGGATGAACACCTGATAGACTAGGTGGCAAGGCAATTTCATAAGCCATCTCTCCAATCTTCTTAAGTATCTCAAAAGGCCCAATATATCGAGGGCTCAACTGGCCCTTCTTTCCGAACCTAAACACACCCTTCATGGGTGAAATCTTGAGCAGAAACTTTTCCCAAAACCTTGTAAGCAACATCACGGACCTTCCGGTCAGCATAACTCTTCTGTCTAGACTGCGCCGTGCGAAGCCGCTTCTGAATCAATTTAACCTTCTCCAACGCATCCTGAATCAAATCAGTACCCAATAGTCTAGTCTCACCCAGCTCAAACTAACCCACTGGAGACCGGAACCGTCTCCCATATAAAGCCTCATACGGAGCCATCTAAATACTCGACTGGTAGCTATTATGGTTTTGCAACTTTTGTCAGATTTCGAGACGTGGGCCCGGGGGTCGGATTTGAGTCAATTTCTAATTTGGAGTCTAATTTAGTAGTTTTCTTGTGGAATTGATTCCTTTAGCATATATTAATGGCATTGTACTACTTGTGGATAGATTCGGGACGCTTGGAGGCCGATTCGAGAGGCAAGGGCATTACAGAGTAGAGATTTTCTTGGATTGAGGTAAGTAACAGTTATAAATCTGATCCTGAGGGTATGAAACCCCGGACTTTGTATCATGTTATTATTTTGGAGGTGACGAACATGCTTGGTGACAGGCGTGTGGGCGTGCACTGAGGGGATCGTGACTTGGTCCGTCCCGTGAAAACTGTAAAGTTGAATAACTTGTTGTTAGCTATGTGCTCTTTATGTGTTGTGGAAATTTGACTATAAGTCATGTTAGAAACCATATTTAGGCTATATGTTAGTATTGTTAGGACTCACAAAGGTCATGTACATGTTGAACTATCTCCTTAATTGTTGTTTTGTACTCAGTCATATTTTACTTGATTATGTTATTCCAGTCTCTATTGTTCATTATTGATGCATCATATCATTGTTGTTGGGCTGATTTCATAATTTCTGATAGCCCGAGAGACTGGAGAGATTTATGACTGAGTGAGGCCGAGGGCCTAATTATGAGATATTATTATAGCACGTGAGTTGTCTGTGCAACACGTGAGTTATCCGTGCAGATCCAGATATTATACTGTAACACGTGAGTTGTCCGTGCGGATCCAGATATTTATACTATGGCACGTGAGTTATCCGTGCAGATTATAGCGCTTGGGCTGTAGGAGCCCCTCATGAGTTTTAACACCCCCAGTGAGCGCGGGTACCCATTGGGTGTAAGTGTTGAGGGCTGAGAGCCGAGTGGTTGAGTTGTTGTGACGAGTGGAGTGACTATTTCCCTGAGAGGCTGTACTTGCTTTGCATTTGTTGTTGCAGTTAGTTGCTATTTTTCATTGCTGTGAAATTTTCTTAAAGATTTTATATCCGGATTACATAAACTTGAACTGTATAAATTGATTTGACTTAAACTACTGGATTTGAAAGTATGTCTATTCTTGCTGGAATTACTGAAAGTGAACTATAACTGTGTAGCTCGTCACTATCTTCAGTTCCTTATTTATTATTGTTACTTGCTGAGTTGGTTGTACTCATACTACACCCTGCACTTCGTGTGCAAATCCAGGTGTTCCCGGACATAGCGGGTGTTGATTCTTTCGCGCAGTTGATTTCTCTGGAGAGTTTGAGGTAGCTACCGTATTTCGCAGACCTTGCCTCTCCTTCCCTATCTTCTTATTTACTGTATTTGGTCTTAGACTATTATAGACCATATTTTCCCGACTTGTATTCATAAAAGATGCTCATGTACTCAATGACACCGGGTTTTGGGAGTGTTTATATATATATATTTGTGAGTTTTTTTCTTCTGCTAAATTTAGATATTATATTTTCAAACTTAAAAGATACGGTGATTTAATGAGATTGTCGGCTTGCCTAGTATTGAGATAGGCGCCATGACGATGGGTGAGATTTTGGGTCGTGACATCCCTGGTCATAGATCTTGCCCGAAGCATTTATATTGAGGGATGGATTTTACCTAGACATGGATCTTATCCGAATCATTGATATTTGGGGATGGATCTTCCCTGGACTGGATTGGCCATATACAGTATTGAGTGATTGAGTAATTTATACCGTGAGTACACGAATTTTTTACTAAGGTGCATCACATACAGTACGTACATTGGCATATAGATACAGAGATGTCATATTCTTCATATTGTTCAGAATTGATCTATTTTATTTGTACTGAGAGTAACTGTTGAACTTGAAAGCATGCCTACATTTCTGTATTGTTATTTCTATACTGGACTGTACCTGCTGTGCTCGTCACTACTTTCAGCCCAAAGGTTAGTCTTGTTGCTTATTGAGTTAGTTGTACTCATACTACACTCTTCACCTCGTGTGCAGATCCAGGTGTTCCCGGATACGGCGGTTGCTAGATTTCAGAATTTATTCTGTGGAGGTTATCAAGGTAGCTGCTTGGCGTCCGCAGACTTTGACTCCCTTTCCTTTTTAGTTATTTTACTGTTATATATTTTTAGACAGTGATTTTATCAATCAGACCTTATATTCATTTAGATGCTCTTGTACTCAATGATACTGGGTTTTGGGGAGTGTTTATATATGTATTCGTGAGTTTTCTTTCGCTGAATTTAGATATTATGTTTTCAAACTTAAAATATATGGGGGTTTATTGAGATTGTCGGCTTACCTAGTATTGAGATATGCACGATCATGACATGTGAGATTTTGGGTCGTGACAAGTGAGTATCATAGCTATAGGTTACATAGGTCTCACGAGTCATTAATAGGTTTAGTAGAGTCTTGTGGATCGGTACGGAGACGTCTGTACTTATCTTCGAGAGGCTGCCAAACCCTTAGAAAAATTTCACTTTGTTGTATTCAATCGTGTGAACTGGTTAATTCAGGAAAACAAAAATTTATGTTATTCTATTCTCTCACAGATGGTGAGAACACATACTATCGGATTGGACGGTCAGCCACTAGTGCCACCAGTTAGGGCCGCGAGAGGCCAGAGCCGTGGTAGGGGTCGGGGTCGAAGTAGAGGTCAAGGTGTCTCTCGTACAACAGTTGGAGTAGCACCTGTAGCACCACCAGTTGCTCCAGCTCAGGAGCAAATTTCAAATATAGCTGAGCCGACGGGACCAGTTCAGACACAAGCTGCATCTATTATGATTCTAGGCCTTCAGGAGGCACTAGCATAGATATTGATAGTTTGCACTAGCCTTGCTCAGGTGGTTTCGGCATAGGCCGCACTTGCCACTTCTCAGGACGTTGGAGGTACTCATACACCAGTTGCTCGTACACCTGCTCAGGTAGTACAGGGAATTCAGATACCGGGGGCATTACCAGCCCAGCCGGCTGTAACTGCTTAGGTCCTGTTATGGCAGAGGATGAACAGAGGAGGCTTGAGATATTTGGGAGTCTTCGACCTCCATCATTTAGCGGTGCTGAGTCAGAGAATGCTCAGGGGTTTCTGGATAAATGCCGGCGGATGCTTCAGACAGCGGGTATTCTGTAGACCAATGGGGTCTCGTTTAATACTTTTCAGTTTTCTGGGACTGCCTTCAGATGGTGGGAGGATTATGAGAGGCGCAGGCCGGTCAGTGCAGTACCACTTACATGGCAGGAGTTCTCTATTCTCTTTTTGGAGAAGTTTGTGCCACAGTCTCGTTAGGAGGAGCTGCGCAGACAGTTTGAGCAGCTTCGGTAGGATGGCATATCTGTGACCCAGTACGAGATGAGGTTTTTTGAATTGGCTCGTCACACATTTTGGTTGGTTCCCACTGGAAGGGAAAGGATTAGAAGGTTCATTTATGGCCTCACATATCAGTTGCGGTTACTTATGACTAGGGAGAGGGTATCTCGTGCCACCTTCTAAGAGGTGGTTGAGAGGGAGGCTAAGAGGCCTCGAGGTTCAGGCAGTTCTGGTGGGGTACCTTCTGGAGGGCAGTTCTACCACATCAGGGGTCGTCATTATAGATACGCTCAGGCGGATTGTCCAGTTCATCGTGGTGCATTATCCAACTATGGTTCATATAGTGTTCTGGGTCAGTCATCTCTCAGTGCACTTCCAGCCTAGAGTATGCCCTGTGCTCCTTTCATTCAGGGATCATCTATACCAGGTTCTTCTGGTGGTCGAGGTCCTCCTCAGAACTTACCAGCCTTTTCAGAAAGGGGTTGCTTCGAGTGTGGAGACTTAGGCCACATAAAGAGCTATTGTCCCCGCCTTACGTGAGGTCCAGTTTAGCAGATGAGTCATATTACGACTTCTGCACCAATTGTTCCACCACCTGCCCCGCCAGCTCGGGGTGGGGCTCAGTCAGCTAGGGATCGCCCAAGAGGGGGAGGCCGATTAGGTGGCGGTCAGGCCCGATTCTATGCTTTTCATGCCAGGCTAGATGTCGTTGCTTCAGATGCAGTAATCACAGGTATTGTCTCAGTGTGCCACATGGAAGCTTCTATATTATTTGACCCTGGTTCCACTTATTCATATGTGTCAATGTATTTTGCTTATTATCTGGATATGCCTGTGAGTCCTTAGTTTTACCTGTTTGTGTATCTACAACGGTGGGCGATACTATTGCGGTGGGTCATGTGTATCAGTCGGGTGTGGTAACTATTGGGGGGCTGGAGACTAGAGTGGATATTTTATTGTGCAATATGGTTTATTTCGATGTAATTCCGGGTATGTATTGGTTGTCTCCATGTCATGCTATTCTGGACTGTCTCGCAAAAATCGTGACGTTGCCGATGCCGGGGATACCGAAGGTCGAATGGAGAGGTTCGCTATATTATGTTCCCAGCATGGTAATTTCCTATCTGAAGGCCCAACGTATGGTTGGGAAGGGGTGTTTATCATATTTGGCCTTTGTGAGAGATATTAATGCAGATACTTCTACAATTGATTCAGTACCGGTAGTTCGAGATTTTTCATGCAGATATGTCGGGTATGCCACCCGATAGGGATATTGATTTGGGTATTGACTTGGTGTCGGGCACACATCCCATTTCTATTCCGTCGTATCGTATGGCACCAGCTGAACTGAAAGAATTGAAAGAGCAACTTCAGGAAATCCTTGATAAGAGATTTATTAGGCCTAGTGTGTCACCTTGTGGTGCACCAGTTTTGTTTGTGAAAAAGAAAGATGGTACCATGCGAATGTGCATTGATTACAGACAACTGAACAAATATCCTTTGCCGCGTATTAATGATTTATTTGACCAACTTCAGGAGCGAGGTTATTCTCCGAAATTGATTTGAGATCGGGGTATCACCAGTTGAAAATTCAGGATTCGGATATTCTAAAGACGACATTCAGGACTCGTTATGGCCACTATGAATTTCTTGTGATGTATTTTCATCTTAGCCGGTTATTATCGTCGTTTCATGGAGGGTTTCTCATCTATTGTATCACCTATGAGTAAATTGACCCAGAAAGGTGCTCCGTTCAGGTGGTCGAATGAATGTGAAAAGAGCTTTCAGAAGCTCAAGACAACTTTGACTACAACTCCAGTATTGGTGTTGCCTACGGGTTCAGGGTCTTATACTGTGTATTGTGATGCGTCGCGTATTGGTCTTAGCGCAGTGCTGATGCAAGACGGTAGGGTGATTACCAATGCATCCAAACAGTTAAAGGTACATGAGAAGAATTATCCGGTCAATCACCTTTAGTTAGCAGCTATTGTTCATGCTTTGAAGATTTGACGATATTATTTGTACGGTGTCCATTGTGAGGTTTAAACCGATCACCGGAGTTTACAACATCTATTTAAATAGAAGGATCTTAATTTGCGGTAGTGAAGGTGGTTGGAGTTGCTTAAGAATTATGATATCACCATTCTCTATCATCCCGTAAAGGCCAATATGGTGGCCGATGCGTTAAGTCATAAGGCGGAGAGTTTGGGAAGCTTAGCATACTTACCTATAGTAGAGAGGCTGTTAGCCTTGGATGTTTAGGCCTTGGCCAACCAGTTTGTCTGATTGGATATTTTCGAGCCTAGTCATGTTTTGGCTGGTGTGGTTTTCCAGTCTTCTCTTTATAATCGTATCAAAGAACATCAGTATGATGACCCTCATATGCTTGTCCTTAAGGACACGGTCCAGCACGGTGATGCCAAGGAAGTCACTATTGGGGATGACGGTGTATTACAGATGCATGGCAGGCTATGTGTGCATAGTGTTGATGGTTTGAGTGAGTTGATTCTCCAGGTAGCTCACAATTCGCGGTATTCCATTCATCCAGGTGCCGCGAAGATGTATCAGGATTTGAGGCAGCACTATTGGTGGAGGCGAATGAAGAAAGATATAGTTGGGTTTGTAACTCGGTGTTTAAATTGTCAATAGGTAAAGTACGAGCATCATAGACTAGGAGGATTACTTCAGAGACCTGAAATTCCGGAGTAGAAGTGGGAACGTATTACCATGGACTTCGTAGTCGGGCTTCCACGTACTTGGAGGAAACTTGATGCCGTTAGGGTGATTGTAGATCGGTTGACTAAGTCCGCGCATTTTATTCCAGTTGGTACTAATTATTCTTCTGAGCGGTTAGTTGAGATTTATATCCGCAAGATTGTTCGCCTACACGGTGTGCCAGTGTCCATCATATCAGATCAGGACACGCAGTTTACATCACAGTTGTGGAGAGCAGTGTAGGGAGAATTGGTCACACAGGTTCAGTTGAGTACAACATTTCACCCTCAGACGGACAGACAGTCCGAGCTCACTATTCAGATATTGGAGGATATGCTACGCGCTTGTGTCATTGATTTTGGAGGTTCTTGGGATAACTTTCTGGCACTTGTGGAGTTTGCTTATAATAACAACTACTAGTTGAGTATTCAGATGGCTCCATATGAGGCTTTATATGGGAGATGGTGTCGGTCTCCGGTTGGTTGGTTTGAGCCGAGTAAGGCTAGGTTATTGGGAACTGACTTGGTTTAGGATGCTTTGGAGAAGGTCAAAGTGATTCAGGGACGGCTTCACACTGCGCAGTCTAGACAGAAGAGTTATGCCAACAGGAAGGTCCGTGATGTTGCATACATGGTTGGGGAGAAGGTTTTGCTCAAGATTTCACCAATGAAGGGTGTGTTGAGGTTCTAGAAGAAGGGCAAGTTGAGCCCTCGGTATATTAGGCCTTTTGAGATACTTAAGAAAATTGGAGAGTTGGCTTATGAACTTGCTTTGCCACCTAGTCTATCAGGTGTTCATCTAGTGTTCCATGTATCCATGCTCCGAAAGTATGTCGGGGATCCGTCTCATATTTTGGATTTCAGTATAGTGCAGTTGGGCGGTAATTTTACTTATGATGTGGAGCCAGTGGCTATTTTAGACCAGCAGGTTTGAAAGCTAAGGTCAAAGAACATAACATCAGTGAAGGTACAGTGGAGAGGTTAGCCAGTCGGAGAGGCTACTTGGGAGATTGAGAGGGAGATGCAGAGCAAATATCCACACCTATTTGAGACTCCAGGTATAATTCTAAACTCGTTCGAGAATGAACGTTTGTTTAAGAGGGGTAGAATGTAACGAACCGACCGCTCGTTTCAAGTATTACAAATCCGTCTCCCCATTTAATGTTCAAGTTATGATTTTCAGTTGTTTTATGATTTACCGGGTTAATTGGTTCGGGTTCGGTGAGATTTGGAATGATTTGGAACACTTAGTTCGAAGGTTTAAAACTTAAGTTGAAAAGGTTTTATGGTGCTGAGGTAGATTAATTAAAACTTAAGGAAATTTTTTGTCGGAAAAGGGTCATTTCTGTAGCCCACTATGCTGTCGCAGAATCACTCGGCGGACCGCATAATGGCCGCAGAGTGACTCAGTGGCGGGGCAAGTGTGAAGGAACGTTTGCGGCGCATTATGCGACCGCAGATAAGTTATGCAGTGCATTATGCGACCGTAGAATAGGTCTGCGGACCGTATAACGGCCGCAGAGTGAGGCAGACCTTTCCCAGTTCTGGAGGCAATATTTCGCGGCCATTTTACGAGCCGCAAAAGTGTTATGCGGTCGCTTATGCGGCCGCAAAGTGTGTTTCGAGGCTTAATTTTTCTGGTTTTAAAAACCCAACCCCATTCTTATAAAATGCTATTTGGGATCATTTTGAAGAGTTTCATCTGATGTTTTAGAGAGATGTGAGAGCAGTTTAGAGAGAGAAAGTGAACACTTAGTCATTTATCCATCAATTCTTGTTCAAGGTTTGAAGATTTCACAAGGATCTTGCTAGGGTTTCAAAGAGGTAAGAATTTCTTTCCCCAATTCTTCATTTTCTGGTTTGGAGTAAAAGATGGTTTTTTAAGAGTATAATTCTTGGGTGTGAGAGTATTATTTATACATGCACATACCAATAAGGATTGTGGAAAGATTGTTGAGTTCAAATGGGTAAAGATTGAGTTGAAAATGGTAGAAATATTCAAAGACTTTAACTTAAGATTTGAGGGTCGAGTTGATGTCGAAATTTGGTGAAATTTGTATGGTTGGACTCATGGTTGGATGGGCGTTCATATATTGTAACTTTTGTCAGGTTCCGGGATGCAGGCCCTACAGGCGATTTTTAATTAAATTTAGGATTTTGTTGGAAAAATTAGTATGTTCATATGGAATAAATTCCTATGATTTGTATTGACTGAATCGAATTAATTGTGACTAGATACGAGGCTTTCGAAGACTAATTCATGAGGCAAGGGCATAGCAGAGTAAGAAATTACACGGTTTGAGGTAAGTAACACTTCTAAACTTGGTTCTGAGTATATAATTTCCTAAATTACATGTTGTATGACCTGTTTGGAGATGACACACACGCTAAGTGATGGGCGTGCGAGCGTGCATCATAGGAATTGTGACTTAACTGGCGCGTGGCCAAAGATCATGATTTGGCCACGCGCCAATATATTTTGGGACCCACATGGGTCGTTTTGTTGTTGAACTATTTGTTTAAATTTATAATGTTGTACTCAGTCACATCTATCACTTACATATCATATCTCAGTCTCTATTGTCATTAATTGATACTTCATATCATCATGTCGGGTTGATTTTTCATGTCATTGAGAGCCCGATAGACTGGAGATTCTGAGTGATAGTTATATTTATTTATTATGCTTGGATCTGGCTATTATAGCGCTTGATATATATATATATATATATATATATATATATATATATATATATATATATATATATATATATATATATATATATATATATATATATATATATATATATATATATATATATATATATATATATATATATATATATATATATATGGATCTTCCCTGGACATGGATCTTGTCCGAAGCATTTATATTGAGGGATGGATCTTCCCTGGGCATGGATCTTGCCTGAAGCATTTATATTGAGGGATGGATTTTCCCTAGGCATGGATCTTGTCCGAATTATTGATATTTGGGGATGGACCTTCCCCTAGGTTGGATTGGCCTTATACAGTACTAAGTGACTGACTGTCAGTTGATGGATATACATATATATTTGGGATGGATCTTCCCTGAGTTGGATTGGCCATATACAGTACTGAGTGATTGAGTATTTTAGATCATGAGGACATGGAGTTTTCACTAAGGTGCATCACATACAGTACGTACATTGGCATGTAGATACAAAGATGTCATATTCCTCACATTGTTCAGAATTGATCTATTTTATTTGTACTGAGAGTAACTGTTGAACTTGAAAGCATGCCTACATTTATGTATTGTTATTTCTATACTCGACTATGCCTGCTGAGCTCGTCACTACTTTCAGCCCAAAGGTTAGTCTTGTTACTTATTGAGTTAGTTGTACTCATACTACACTCTGCATCTCGTGTGCAGATCCATGTTCTCCTGGATACGGCGGTTGCTAGATTTCAGAATTTATTCTGTGGAGGTTATCAAGGTAGCTGCTTAGCGTCTGCAGACTTTGACTCCCTTTCCTTTTTAGTTATTGTACTGTTCTATATTTTCAGACATTGATTTTATCAATCAGACCTTGTATTCATTTAGATGCTCATGTACTCAGTGACACCGAGTTTTGGGAGTGTTTATCTATGTATTTGTGAGTTTTCTTCCACTGAATTCAGATATTATGTTTTCAAACTTAAAAGATATGGTGGTTTATTGAGATTGTCAGCTTGCCTAGTATTGAGATAGGCGCCATCACGACATGTGAGATTTCGGGTCGTGACAGTATTAGGGCGAGCAACTTCCAAATAACCAACGTGATGCTTACTTTGCTCGAAACGAGGGTTCTTCACCGGTGCACCGGGTCAAAATACATACAAACACTTGAAGGGGTTAGTAGATACGTGTTGGGGGAGTAAACAAACAAATGTATCCTAGGATGCTTTAAGGCTAAGGCTTTTTCCCTTCCCACTACGGGGGAAAGCTTTAGATTGGTTGGAATGTTTCCCAAATCATTCCATTCATACGTGAGATGAATTAGCGTAGAAATATATTTCTAAGTACTTCTCTCCCGGGCACATGGCTATTCTTCGGGATGAAATTCTAGCATTCAAGCAAGAGCCCAATGAACTACTACATGAGATATGGGAAAGGTATATAACAATGGTGAAGAGTGCCCCAACAACGATATGACGGAGAACGTGATTCAACTAACTTTCTATCGGGGGATCAATACAACCAACCAATGTGTAGTGAATCAACTTGCCGGTGGGAACTTCATGGCTACACCTTATGCAGAGATGTGTGATATCTTGGATGAGATGGTGGATACTTCATCGGCGTGGCAATCTCGGGACAATGTTCCACAAGGTGATCCCAATGTGATTCTTCTTCACAAAGAGTTGTATGACCATGGTCAAGACATAGCTAAGTTGACAACCACCATGAACCAATTGGCAAAGGCTCAACTTCAACAAGTGCAAAACCCGAGGCAAGTCAATGTTATGGAGGGAATACATATGATGGTGAACAAGCAAAGAACAAGAAGTTCACAAGTGCAAGAGTGGATAATTTTGTGCAAGATGATAGTTGATTTGATCAAGATGATTCCTATGTTGACCAAGAGGAAGAGGTCAAATATGTGAACAACTTTCAAGGGCAAAGAAACAACTTCCAAGGCTCAACCCAACAACAATGGAGACCTCAAAATAATCAAGGCAATTGGAATTCTCACAACCAAAGTAATTGAAATAGTGTAAACAATCAAAGCAATTGGAATAACAACAACAATCAAGGCAATTGGAGTGGAAGCAATAAACAAGGAAATTGGCATAACAATAATAACTAAGGCAATTGGGGAGGCAACAATCAAGACAGGTGGAGTAACAATCAAGAAAATTGAGGGTCGGGTTCTCAAAGGCCCCCGATGTACCAACAACTGAGCAACTCGCAACCTTATCCTTCCCATGGTCCTAGTTCTTCAAACAATGAAATAGGCTATATTGAGAACATGTTCAAACAAATGATGGAGAAGAATGCCGATTCTGATGCCCAACTTTCTTCACAAAACACACCGATCCACAACTTAGAAGTGCAAATGGGGAAAATCTCTCAAGCTTTAAATTCTCGTCCTAAGGGGGCACTACCAAGTGACACGGTGGTGAACCCAAAGGGTGGGAACAATACGAGGCATGCCATGTCCGTTACTACAAGAAGTGGAAGAGGTGGGAATGCACCCACCTCATGTCAAAGGCAACTTGTGGATGATGAGTAAGTGGTAGAAGAAGAAGAGATCACGAACAATGTGGTGCAAGCAAATGATGAAGTGCGAATTGATATTGATGACATGGTGAAAGAGACTCAAGAGGGAGTGAACCCATCTAGGGATCAAGTTATTAACATACCAGAACCAGTAGTGCAAAATGCTAAGGCACCATTGCCTAAGCCACCTCCTCAATATCCTCAAAGGCTTTCCAAGAAAAATGGCGAGAATCAATTCAAAAAGTTCATTGATATGATGAAGAGTCTCTCGATAAATGTGCCATTAGTTGAAGCCTTGGATAAAATGCCCGGTTATGCAAAGTTTATGAAGGACTTGATGACAAAGAAGTGGTAGATGAATTTCGAAACTATCAAAGTCACTCATCAAGTGAGTGCAATTGTGCATTCGATTGTTTCTAAATTGGAAGATCCCAGCGGTTTCACAATCCCTTGTACCATTGAAAGTTCCGAGTTTGCTAAAGCTCTTTGTGATCTTGGGGTGAGTATCAATTTGATGCCCTATTCGGTTTTTAGGACCTTGGGAATTGGGCAACTAAGACCCATATCTATGAGATTACAAAATGGCCGATTGTACAATGAAGCGACCGTTGGGAGTGATTGAAGATGTATTGGTTCGTGTTGATAAGTTCATTCTCCTAGCGGATTTTCTTATCCTTGATTGCGGAGTGGACTATGAGGTGCCGAATATTCTCAGTAGACCTTTCCTTGCTACGAGGAAGGCTCTTGTTTATGTGGAAGCCAGAGAACTCACTTTTTGGGTGGGTGATGAAAAGGTGGTGTTCCACGTGTGCAAATCTATGCGGCAACCAAATAGAAATGAAGTGTGTTCTTTCGTGGACTTGGTGACCGATGTGATTATTGATAATACAAGTGGCATGATTAATGCGGGTGACATGTTGGAGGACGTCTTGCTCAACTTTGATGATGACTAGATGGATGGCTTCATGGAATGTGTGAATTCTTTGCAAGGAATGGAGTTGTACAACTATGCACCCCGAAAACTTTTCTTGGATCTTGACAATAGGAAAATGCCTCCTACAAAACCTTCAATTGAAGAGCCTCCTACCTTGGAGTTGAAGCCATTACCTACATATCTCAGGTATGAATTTCTTGGCCCTTGTTCTACTCTACCGGTTATTCTTTCCTCTTGTTTGACTAACGTGCAAGTTGACTCTACATTGGCGGTGCTCCATAAGAGGAAGAAAGCTATTGGGTGGACTTTGGCGGATATTCGGGGAATAAGCCCTGCATTTTGCATGCACAAGATTAACTTGGAAGAAGATGCCAAACCATCCATTGAACGCCAAAGGAGACTCAATGAAGCCATGCAAGACGTGGTCAAAAAGAAGATCATCAAGTGGTCAGAGGCGGATCCATGATTTAAATTGTATGGTTTCAACTTTTAAGATTTTTAACATTGAACTCATTATATGTTTAAAGTTATGGGTTCAAATCTATTATTTTTTTAATTTTAATAAATTTTTACACATAAATTTCTACCCAGCGTCGAAAGTTATGGGTTCTTGGTACTCGGGGGATTCCTTTGATGATTGCTTGGCAAACTTTGATAGAGTATTGGGAAGGTGTGAAGAAACGAATTTGGTGCCAAATTGGGAGAAATGCCATTTCATGGTCGAAGAAGGCATCATCCTTGGACACAAGATTTCAAAGAATGGCATAGAGGTTGACAAGATGATGATAGAGGTGATTTCTAAACTTCCACCTCCAACCTCAGTGAAAGGCATGCGAAGTTTCTTGGGTCACGCGGGGTTCTACCGGCGCTTCATAAAGGATATTTCTAAAGTGGTGAACCCATTGTGCAAGATCTTAGAGAAAGATGTTAAGCTTCACTTCAATGATAATAGCATGAGAGCGTTTGAATTGATAAAGTTCAAGTTGACAACCACTCCGATTATCACCGCTCCTAATTGGAGTATACTTTTTGAGCTCATGTGCTATGCTAGTGATGTAACAGTTGAATAAGTTTTGGGGAAATGCATCAACAAGATGTTTCATCCGGTCTACTATGCTAGTAAGACCATGAATGATGCCCAATTTAATTACACCGTTACAGATAAATATCTCCTTGCCATTGTATTTGCAATTGAGAAGTTCCGCTCATACTTGATGGGTGCAAAGGTTATTGTTCATACGGATTATGCGGCACTTTGCTATCTTATCAGCAAGAAAGATTCGAAATCTCGGTTGATGAGATGGGTGCTATTGTTGCAAGAGTTTGATATTGACATCCAAGATCAAAAAGGGAGTGAAAATTAAGTGGCGGACCACTTGTCTCATTTGGATGAGGAGGGGAGGCCGCATAATGGCCTTGGAATCAATGACTCCTTCCTCGACGAGCAACTCTTGGCTATTTCAAGGAAGGAGGTGTCATGGTTCGCGGATCTAGGAAACTTCCTTGTGTGTGGAATCATCACGGATGAGTTCTCTTCAAATCAAAGGAAGAAGCTCAAACGAGATTGTCAAGATTATTATTGGGACAAGCCATACCTCTTCCGGGTTTGCACGGATGGGGTAATTAGAAGATGTGTACCAGACGAAGGGCAAAGTGTTATTCTTTAGGCTCACCATTCTTCGCCTTATTATGGTCACTACGACGGAGCAAGAACGGCGGCCAAAGTGCTAAGTTGCGGTTTGTATTGGCCCATTCTTTACAAAGATGCAAGTGGTATGGTGAAAAGATGTAATGAATGCCAACAGGCCGGTGGAATTTCGAAGAAGAATTAAATGCCTCTCCCTACCATTTTGGAGATGCTGGGGTTGTCTACCCCATTTCTGATAGTTCGTGGACTTCTCCGGTGCAATGTGTCCCGAAGAAAGGGGGTGCATAACAGTGGTCACCAATGACAAGAAGGAGTTGATTCCTACAAGAACGGTGATCGGGTGGAGAGTGTGTATGGATTATCGTAAGCTAAACAAAGTTACGAGGAAAAACCATTTCCCACTTACCTTCCTTGACCAAATTCTTGATAGGTTGGCCAGCCGTGCTTTCTATTTCTTTCTAGATGGATATTAGGGCTACAACCAAATCCTTATTTCCCTAGAAGATCAAGAGAAAAAAACTTTCACTTGTCTCTATGGCATTTTCGCTTTCAAGCGGATGCCATTTGGCTTAAGCAATGCACCAACGACTTTTTAACGGTGTATGATGGCGATCTTTACAGATATAGTAGAGGACTACCTTGAAGTCTTCGTGGATGACTTCTCGGTACTCGGGGATTCGTTTGATGATTGCTTAGCAAATTTGGACAGAGTATTGGGAAGGTGTGAAGAAACGAACTTGGTGCTAAATTGGGAGAAATGCCATTTCATGGTCGAAGAAGGCATCGTCCTTGGACACAAGATTTCAAAAAATGGCATAGAGGTCGACAAGACAAAGATAGAGGTGATTTATAAAATTCCACCTCCAACCTCAGTGAAAGGCGTGCGAAGTTTCTTGGATCACGCGGGGTTCTACCGACGCTTCATAAAGGATTTTTCTAAAGTGGCGAACCCATTGTGCAAGATTTTAGAGAAAGATGCTAAGTTTCACTTCAATGATGATTGCATGAGAGCCTTTGAATTGCTAAAGTTCAAGTTGACAACCACTCCGATTATCACCGCTCCTAATTGAGGTATCCTTTTGAGCTCATGTGCTATGCTAGTGATGTAGCGGTTGGAGCAGTTTTTGGGGCAACGCATCAACAAGATTTTTCATTCGGTCTACTATGCTAGTAAGACTATAAATGAGTCCCAAGTCAATTACACCTTACAGAGAAAGATCTCCCTGCCATTGTATTTGTAATTGAGAAGTTCCGCCCATACTTGATGGGTGCAAAGATTATTGTTCATACGGATCATGCGATACATTTCTATCTTATGAGCAAGAAAGATTCAAAATCTCGGTTGATGTGATGGGTTCTATTATTGTAAGAGTTTGATATTGACATCCAAAATTAAAATGGGAGTAAATATCATGTGGCTGACCACTTGTCTCTTTTGGATGAGGAGGGGAGGCCACATGATGGCCTTGAAATCAATGACTCCTTCCCCGACGAGCAACTCTTGGCTATTTCAATGAAGGAAGTGCCATGGTTCCCGGATCTATCAAACTTCCTTGTGTGTGGAATCATCACAAATGAGTTCTCTTCAAATGAAAGAAAGAAGCTCAAACGAGATTGTCAAGATTATTATTGGGACGAGCCATACCTCTTCCTGGTTTGCACAGATAGGGTAATTAGAAGATGTATACCGGACGAAGAACAAAGTGCTATTCTTGAGGTTTGCCATTCTTCACCTTATGGTGGTCACTACGGCGGAGCAAGAATGGCGACCAAAGTGCTAAGTTGCGATTTTTATTGGCCCACTATTTACAAAGATGTAACTGGTATGGTGAAAAGATGTAATGAATCTCGAAGAAGAATGAAATGCCTCTCACTACCATTTTGGAGATTGATATCTTTATGTGTGTAGTATTGACTTCATGGGTCTTTTGGTGAGTTCTTGTAGAAACGCCTACATCTCGGTTGCGGTTGATTATGTGTCTATTTTCCACTGTTTGGTTGCACAAAATAATTTGAAAATTATTTTTCTAAATATCATATTTTTCTGAAATTAGAGGAAAATGACTTCCCTGAAAAAAGTTAGAAAAATATTTTCAAAAACTCCACCGACTCTCACATCTCACCTCTCCTCCTTCTCTCCCCTACCCCACTTCTCCCACCCCTCTCTCCAATTTTTGTTTTTTCAGATTTTTTTTTTCCGTCATCACCCATCCTGCTACCACCCCCTTGATTTTTTTTTTTTGCATTTTTAATTTTCTGTAAATAATTTTCTATGCCACCTACCCTACCTCCCCCCTCCCCCCCCAATTTTTGTTTTTCAACTTTTTTTGTATTTTTCATTTTCTGGTTTTTCCTTTTTCAGTTTTTTGCATCACCAACCCCAACCCCCTCAAATCCCCCTTCCCACACACACTCAAAAAATAATTTTTTTTTTATATTTTCAGTTTCTAGCATTTTCAATTTTAAGTTTACATGTTCGAAATTTTACGGGTTCCAAAGTCATGAGTTCAGAGGTTTTGTATTTGGAAGTTTGCAGATTTAGAAATTATAAAGTTTATGACTTCGAAAGTTTAGCGGTTCGAAAGTTTATGGAATTTGTGGGTTCGAAAGTTTATGGGTTCATGTTTATTGTATCTAAATTATTTATGAATACTTTTGAGAAGTTATTATCCTTAATTTGCTACTAAACACCGGAATGAGTAAGATTACTACCAGTGGCGGAACCACTCATTGGCAAGGGGAGTCAATTGACACCCCTTCATCGGAAAATTATACTGTGTAAATACATTAAATTCTAAATTTTATGTATATATACTCTACGTTGACTCCCCTTAATTTCTTTGTGTGCTTACTTATTTATATTTTGACTCCCCTTAGTTAAAATTCTTGCTCCGCCACTGATTATTACTTATTTTTCACGGAAAATATTTTCTGTTATACCAAACACACCCTTACACTCAAATAATAACAACAATTCAATTCTAGTCCACCAATACACCCATAAGATTAAATATTTAAAACAAAGATTCCTTGTTTAAACTTTTTTCTTTGGCTCAGAAAAATGATTTTATATAGAGGGCAACATCTTTAAAGCACAAACACTATTCTTTATCAACAAAAACATAAGCAATAAACAAAAGATTATTTTACTTGGAAGAAACTCACATTGATCTACCAGCTGAGCGGAAGAATTCTCTAACAAAAAAAATCAAAAAAAGAATCTTCAATATTCCCTCAAAAGGAAACAATGTCTTGATATTTCTCAACTCTTCTTCTTAACTCCTTACTATCATAATTTATTTCCTCCGTGGGTTCCTCCCCTTAGTCCCCAACCAATCATCACAAGCAATATTGATGCCACTTAATAAGGCAAAGAAGCAAAAGCAGAGCCCATTTATTACAGTAATCCTCCGCAGTAGCATTTTTTATTGAACTTCAGACGTGATTATTTGAGGTGTGCATTGCGATGGGTGAACTTCTAACATGATGGGCTGAAGTGTGCATTGCGATGGAAGAACTTCAAACACGATTGAAGTGTACACTGTGACAGGAAAACTTCAAACACGATTGTCTAAACGCGACGGAAAACTTCACATGTGATTATCTAAAGTTTGCAAGGTACTAGTAGAAGGGTTACTAGATCTGGATTAGCCAAACCTTTGTTGAAAACTTAGAATTGTGATTTTCATAGAATTTTGTCTCAAGCTGAACATACCAGATGGCTATAGTGTGAGGAGTCATTGCTTAGACAGAAAGCAAATGTTAGATGGAAAGCAAATATTAGATGGCTAGAAGAAGGCGATTTCAAAACTAAATATTTTCATGCCACAATTAATGAGAAGAGGAGAAGACTAACAATACACAAAATCAAGAATCACCGAGATTAATGGATAACGGGAGACAGAGATATCACAGAAGAAGCAGTACATCACTTTGAGAAATTGTTTACCTCGGAAGAAATGTCTCAAATGCAAGCTATTAATTGTATTGCCCATGTACTTATACCAGAAGATAATGAAGGCTTAACAATGATACCAGAAGAGGAAGAGAGTAGAAGGGAAGTTTTTGCCATTGATCCAAACAGTGCTCCTGGACCTGATGGTTTTGGAGGTCAATTCTATCAAAGTTGTTGGGACATTATCAAGTAGGACCTTGTGGAGTTTGTTTAGAATTTCTTCAATGGGGCTAAACAGACCAGATTTTTCTCTAGCACTTGTTTGGTATTAATTCCCAAGGTTGATAATCCAACTTCTTTCTCTGAATTGAGGCCAATCAGTCTCAACAATATCTCCAACAAAATTTTATCCAAGATTATGAGCAATAGACTGGCACGAGTGCTTCCAAGATTAATTTCTGATAATCGGAGTGTATTTGTTCATGGTAGATCAATTGCAGAGAATGTCCTTCTTTCTCAAGAGATTATACATCGTATCAAGCAGAAGAATAGCGGAGGAAAAGTGGTCATGAAATTATATATGTCATAGGAATATGATAGAGTAAACATGTTGTTCCTTTTCTTAACTTTGAGAAGATTTGGTTTTTCTGAAGGGTGGATAGATCTGGTTTGGAATTCCATTGCCAATGTTTGGTATTCTATCCTCATCATTCTTTCACTCTACTAGAGGATTAAAGCAGGGGGGCCTCTCTCCCCAACTTTGTTTATTATTGGTCCTGAAGTATTGTCCAAGATGCTGAATCGGTTAAAGGAAAATCAACATTTTAAGTGCTTAGCCATGCCAAGACATGGACCACAAATCACTCACCTCGCCTATGCAGATGATGTCATATTTTTTTAGGCAGGAGATCAACAATCCTTGAACATGGTGAAACAACAGTTACTTAAATATAAAGAGTGTTCAGGTCAGCTGATTAATGAAGAGAAGAGTTGTTTCTTGGTAGCGCCTAATACTTGTGACAGTGAGGTATTAAGAATTAAAATCTCAACCGGTTATAAACATAAGGAGTTCCCTATGATTTATTTGGGTTGCCCTATCTATGTGGAGAGCAAAAAGATAGCAATTTTCAATGATGTTGTTTCCAAGATCATCAAGAAGGTAGCAGGCTAGTCAAGGAATGTTATTATCCATTGGTGGTAAAGCAACACTTATTAAACACGCTTTACAATCCCAACATACCCATCTACTAGCGGCATTAGAACCTCCAAAGACTTCATTTAAACATATTGAGAGGCAGATTGCTAGATTCTTTTGGGGTACTTCAGAGGGTAAGCAGAATTTTCATTGGAGATCTTGATCTAAGATGTGCTTTTCAACTGAAGAAGGAGGCATTGGGTTCAGATGTTAGAAGGATTTCAGTGATGCTCTAGCTATGAAAAGATGGTGAAGATTTAGGACGTGCGACACCCTATGGTCCGATTTCCTATACACTAAATATTGTAGGTTAACACATCCAGTTGAGAAATTTGGAGGACAGGACAATCACATTGTTGGCGAAAAATGCTTCAAATAAAGGAGAAAGCTGATGAGAACTTACTGTGGAAGGTTAACGTTGGCAACTCAAGCCTTTGGTGGGATGATTGGAAAGGTATGAGGGCGATAGCTCAGATTATCTCCTATGAGAACACTCCAAGAGGACAACCTGTAAAAGATATTATTATAGATGGCAAATGACAGTTTGACCAATTGCATCTACCTGAATTTCTAACAGAACATATTTTGAGTATTAGTATTGCTGATTCAAATGTTTCTGATTCACCTATATGGATGCCATCTCCTAATGGAACTTTCTCTATCGCTTCAGCCTGGGGCCTAGTAAGACAGATATAAGATACAATACCTTTATTGCACAAAGTATGGCACACACATCTTCCCTTTAAGATGTCATTTTGTCCTAGAGATTGTTGAACAAGAAGTTTTGTCACGATCCCAAATTCCCTCCGTAGGATGTCGTGATGGCACCTAGTCTCTAAGACTAGGTAAGTCTATCAATGCGGAATAATAATAAATATCTGAAATAAATAAACTACAATTCAAACAATTTCAACTCCCAAAACCCGGTAGAAATAAGTCACAAGCTTCTAAGAATTTATTCCCAATGTCTCTATATGTCAATGTCTAAATAAAATATAAGGAAGCAACATAAAATGATAGAAGGGGACTTCGGAGTCTGCGGACGCTGGCAGATATACCTCGAAGTCTCCGTGCGCAGGTAACTCACTGACGTCTAGGCTGGTAAAATGTACCTGGATCTGCACAAAAAGATGTGCAGAAGCATAGTATGAGTACACCACAGCGGTACCCAGTAAGTGCCAAGCCTAACCTTGGTAGAGTAGTGACGAGGTCAGGTGAGGCCCTACTGGAATATAATAATGGCATGGTAAAATATTTATCAATGTAGTAAAATAAAATGACATTGGAAATGAATCAAATAGTATGTCACATTTAATGACATCAAATAATTACAAATAATATCTCGTGGAATCAAAACAGAATTTCCTTCAACTTTATGAAAATCACAACAATTAATCGAAAGCAACTATGGCCATAAATCAATATCAACAAGGGCACTCCCGAGGTACCGCCTCGTAGTCCCAAATCATAAATAAATTTACAATATCTCATTTCCTTATATCACCGCGGGAGCCTTCACAATTTATTTAAAGAAAATATCTTTTTTCCGAAATAGCATCCCGCGTTTTAGCCACCCTTATCACACCGCATGACTTCTAGTAGTTCCCCTACTAGCCACGCGTATCAAACCACCCTTATCTCACCGCATGCGTTTCAACACCCAGACCTTATACCACTGCATGCATATCAATATCACAATATATCACAATTTGCACCTCAAGTGCTCAAATAATTTAACTTGCCAAAATAATTCAACAACAATATTTTTCCACAATAAAGAGCTCACGGCTCATGCCAAAATAAATCATCAATAATAGTTTTCCACAATAAAGAGCTCACGGCTCCCTCACAATGAGTATAAAAATATTCAGGAGTAAATAATTTAGGAAAATAATATTTCAAAATCTTTACTACGTTGCTTCAATATCAAGTTTAAAAATGTCAAATACTTCATATTAATAATATTTAATTTAAAAAAAATCAACCTTCAAATAATGCACAGAATAAAAGAAATCAAGTTTCAACTAAACAGGTAAAATAATTAGTAAGAAAAGATCAAACAAATTTGAAGTATATATCTCAGATCAATGATGAAGAATATAACAAGATAAAATAATTTAATAAATGCGCAACATTGATCTACAAAATTTAAAAATATAATCTTTCGCAATTTAGACCGTGTACACACTCGTCACCTTATGCACACGACTTTCAACACATTTTAATAATCACATCAATACCAATCCTAGGGGAAATTTCCCCCACACAAGGTTAGACAAGTCACTTACCTCGACTTGCTCCAATTTAACCAAGTATTATGCTTTTTTCCTCAAATTTCCGACTCCGATCGACTCGTATCTAGTCATAATTAATTCGATACAGTCAACAAAAATTATAGTAATCAATTTCATAGAAAATATTACATTTTCATTAAAATTCGAAATTCGCTCAAAATTTGCCCGTGGGACCCACATCTCGGAATCCGGCGAAACTTATAAAATCCGATAACCCATTCAATTACGAGTCCATCCATACCAATTTTACCAAAATACGATAACAACTCGACCTCCAAATCTTAAATTTTCGTTTTTGGAAGATTTTGCAAAAAACTTAATTTCTTCCATTTAAATCCGAAATTAATGATGAATATGACCATGGATTTATGAAATATCACATTTGGATATAGGACACTTACCCAAGTTGAAGTCTTGAAGCAATCCTCAAAATCGCCCAAGAACTGTGCTCCAAAACTCCAAAACGAAATGAAGGAAATGACCATTTTTGGTCCTTAAGTTTCTGCCCCAAAAATACTATTCCGGTCGCTAAAAGTCCAATCCCGTCGCTAAAAGTGTCACATCTGGTTGCTAAAGGTGCACACCAGGACTATTTACACCAGCAGTTTTATTTCACTAAAAAGGCTCTAACTCCATCATACGAACTCGGAATTCGACGATTCTTGTTCCTATGAGTCACAAATAAAACTACGAACCCATTCGTTTAATCGAAACTCAATTCGGAACTCATTTGCTCAATGTGATACCAATTTCGCTCGTTAAACAATTAACTCATATTTCGCGCTTAAAACTCAATCGCGACTTGATGAAATTAGATCAAACTTTCCAGATCACTCCTATAATTCATTATCAAAATATCAAAAGTCTCAAAATCGAATTTCGATCTCTAGAACTAAAAATGGACTTTTGGATCATTACATGCTTATGTTGAAAACATCAAACTCTTCTTCGACAATCTATAGTGTATCAATCATAACTTCTTGTACTCAACTCCAACTGCCAAACGGTTTAAAGTTCTGCAAACTAGATACAAAGTACTACAACTTTCTTGTTTTTCTCATCGCCCAACTCCTTATAGATTGCGAGATATAAGCTCCCAAAGTCAGCCCTGTGCAGCAAAAAATTCTGGCAATGCACACTGCTGTAGCCAAAATCTGCAGTACCAGCTTCAGTCAATCGATCATAACATTTTGTATAAATGTCTGAATGATAAGTGGTTTATTATTCTGGAAACTAGAATCAAAGGGCTACAACTTTCATGTTTTTATAATATTCAGATTCCTTATTGATTTCGAGATATAAGCTTCCAAAGTCAGCTCTGCGATTGCACCGGTTGCTGTCCAAAAATAGCTTCTGCAGCAGAAATATTCCAGCAGTTCCTTTTTGTCCGAAATCCATTCCGTTAACCTTCCGAAATCCACCCGAGGCCCTCGGGACCTTAACCAAATATACCAACATGTCCCAAAATACAATATGAACTTAGTTGAGGCTTCAAACCATGCCAAATAACGCCGAAATTACGAATCACGCATCGAATCGAATTATGAGTTTTCAAATCTTCTAACTTCTATATTTTGCGCCGAAATATATCAAATCAATTCCAATTAACCTCAAATTTTGCACACAAGTCATAAATGACATAATGGATTTATGAAAATTTTCAGAATTGGATTTCGACCCCGATATCAAAAAGTCAACCCCTCGGACAAACTTCCCAAAAATTCAACTTTTGGCATTTTAAGCCTAATTCCACTACGTATTTCCAAATAAAATTTCGATCATGCTCCTAAGTCCAAAATCACCATACGGAGCTGTTGGAATTATCAAAATTCTATTCCGGGGTCATTTGCACATAATTTGACATTCAGTCACTATTTGAACTTAAACTTTTAATTTTTTATCAAAATTCCATATCTCGGGCTAGGGACCTCGGAATTTGATTTCGGACATACGCCTAAGTCCCAAATAACGATACGGACCTACCAAAACTATCAAAATACTTATCCGAGTCCGTTTACTTAAATTGTTGACCAAAGTCAACTCAGTTGAGTTTTAAAGCTCTAATTCACATTTTAATTCATTTTTCACCTGAAAACTTTCCGGAATATTTTACGGACTGCGCACGCAAGTCGAAGAATGATAAATAGTGCTTTTCAAGATTTTAGAATACAAAATTAATTATTAAATTTGAAGATGACATTTTGGATCATCACAAATTTTCCTTTTGATGGGGTTATGATCACTCACCTCGCCTATGCAGATGATGTCATAATTCTTTCGGCAGGAGATCAACCATCCTTGAACATGGTAAAACAATAGTTACTTAAATATGAAGAGTGTTCATGTCAGCTGATTAATGAAGAGAAGAGTTATTTCTTGGTAGCGCCTAATACTTGTGACGGTGAGGTATTAAGAATTAAAATCTCAACCGGTTATAAACATAAGGAGTTCCCTATGATTTATTTGGGTTGCCCTATCTATGTGGAGAGCAAAAAGATAGCAATTTTCAATGATGTTGTTTCCAAGATCATCAAGAAGGTAGCAGGCTAGCAAGGAATGTTATTATCTATTGGTGGTAGAGCAACACTTATTAAACATATTTTACAATCCCAACATACCCATATACTAGCGGCGTTAGAACCTCCAAAGACTTCATTTAAATATATTGAGAGGCAGATTTCTAGATTTTTTTGGGGTACTTCAGAGGGTAAGCAGAATTTTCATTGGAGCTCTTGATCTAAGATGTGTTTTCCAACTGAAGAAGGAGGCATTTGGTTCAGATGTTTGAAAGATTTCAGTGATGCTCTAGCTATGAAAAGATAGTAGAGATTTAGGACGTGCGACACCCTATGGTCCAATTTCCTCTACACTAAATATTGTAGGTTAACACATCCAGTCGAGAAAGTTTGGAGGACAGGACAATCACATTGTTGGCAAAAAATTCTTCAAATTAAGGAGAAAGCTGAGAAGAACTTACTGTGGAAGATTAACGCTGGCAACTCAAGCCTTTGGTGGAATGATTGGACAGGTATGAGGGCGATAGCTCAAATTATCTCCTATGAGAACACTCCAAGATGACAACTTGTAAGAGATATTATTGTGGATGACAAATGGCAGTTTGACCAATTGCATCTGCCTATATTTCTAACAGAACATATTTTGAGTATTAGTATTGGTGATTCAAATGTTTCTGATTCACCTATATGGATGCCATCTCCTAATGGAATTTTCTCTACCGCTTCAGCTTGGGGCCTAGCAAGATAGATACAAGATGAAATACCTTTATTGCACAAAGTATGGCACACACATCTTCCCTTTAAGATGTCCTTTTGGCCTAGAGATTGTTGAAGAAGAAGTTGCCCGTTGATGAGGTTATGATCAAATTTAGCCTTAACTATGTTTCTAAGTGTTGTTGTTGTAGATTTTCACAAGGTGAAATAATTCAACATACATTTATGGCTGGTGAACTTGCAAGGGACTTGTGGAATACATTTGGAACTCCTTTGAATATCAGGTGGGAAGCTATCCCCATCAAAGGTATGTTTATTAGATAGTGGTCAATTAAGCCCAAAAATATTATACATCAAGAATTATTTAGAATAATTTCTATTGTAATTTGTTGGGAAATTTAGAAGGCAAGATGTGCATCAAAGTATGGAGATACTAGAATTTCAAGGGCTAGAGTAAAGTATCAAATTCTGAACCATTTAAGATGGTCCTTATCTAAACACCATTGCAGCAAGGAGTGGCCTGGGCACTAGTTTGGCATATGTGATCAAGTTCTTTTACTCTCCCATAAGATTGAATGCTTTGTTGTTAAGTGGATGAAAACTCTCTCCAACTGGGTGAAAATAAATACCGATGGAAGTCGGAATGGGGAAGGGGTTATGCGGGCTGGACGTATTATTAGAGACTCTGAAGGCAATTTGATATTGACTTTTGCATATAACATGTGAATGGGGCAGTAGCAATTTGGCGGAGGCAAAGGCAGCATGGTTGGGGGTGAAGTGGTATATTTCACGGGGTTTCCAAAACATCGTCCTTGAATGTGGCTCTATGGTAGTAATCAATATGATTAAAGGGAATGCAAGCTTAGCATGGCAAATGCATGATATAATTTTGGATACTAAACAACTACTTCAACATGTGAATTTTGAGATCCAATATTATTTTTGTGAAGCTAATCAAGTAGTAGATGCTCTTGCTAAATGGGGCATCGAGGAGAATGAATCCATTTTCCTCAATCCTAGAGATATGCCCAGGTGTGCCACTGGACCTATTTGATGGGCAAGGCTCAAATTGTTTCAATAAGACATAAGCAAAGGAGGAACATGTTGGATAAATTGGATGTACAAGGGTACTAATCTTGTATAGGATCATAAGAGTGTTTATAACTTAGATTGTGGATCTTTGTACTTGTATACGACCATGGCTATTATTACAGGGATTTTGTTTTTGTTGAACAGAGGCTAGGTTGATGCCCTCCTCAGTTATGCTGTATTTTTTAGTGAGCAATATAAGGACTACGCCTCCTAATGGCGTAAATTGTATTTAAAACAAGTACTAAATTATTTATTTTTTCATAAGGAGAATCTATACAGTATGCCTATTAAGAACACTAGTTAACTCCATATACATTTAAAATATTTATGTATACCTACTTTATAAAATTTTATTTACTTTTTAAATATTTAATATCATTATATGCCATTAAACAAATCTCACCTTTTAAGGGACCGGATTATCTCTCTTTAAGGTGTCTTCAGTCAATATGTTTTTGGAATAATATAGATCTCTCAAAATTCTATTAAGCGCCCAATTACGAAAATTCTTGTTTTGAGAAAACTAGTTCATTCACTTGTTTATTCTTTTCAACTATCACACAATCACTTCTTTAAAGTTTTTTCTCACAAGCAATAGCAAATAGTTATGGTCAGCGTAGCTTTTTTGAACTAGAAGCAAGTTTATGGCAATACGACAAGATGAAACAGGCTGCAAAGTGCAAATGTAGTTAGTGATTCTGAAGCTAGTCGAAGAATACCATGAGTTGCCGTGTCAGATGACGCAATTAATAGCTTTTAGGATGCATATTTTGTCTTTAAAACATAAGTGTAGTTAGAGTTCTTTATTGTTATGGTTAAATTTTAATTATTATTGTTTTTTGTCTCAAAAGTGATTTGCGTTAGTTTTGTGTAATCCTGCCAACAATTTCAATAGTCATAAATATTATATTCTAAATTAGAATATTGTGAATTTTTTTAGGCTCAAATAGTACATTCAAATTAGAATATTATAGTATATTTGTTTTGAATATTGTAGTTTTATTTAGGGTTGAATAGTATATTCGAAATTAGAATATTATGATATATGTTTGGCTTGACTAGTGTATTCCAAATTAGAATATTATGGTTTTTATTTAGCACTGAGTAGTGTATTCCAAATTAGAATATTATGCATTTATGTAGTGTTAAATTGCATCTTCCATTTTGATATATTGTA
This sequence comes from Nicotiana tabacum, assembly GCF_000715075.1. Taxonomy (NCBI): domain Eukaryota; kingdom Viridiplantae; phylum Streptophyta; class Magnoliopsida; order Solanales; family Solanaceae; genus Nicotiana; species Nicotiana tabacum. The sequence goes on along the minus strand of NC_134081.1, from coordinate 86,606,616 downwards.
GTATGTTAGATTTGAGTATTGTATTCCAAATTAGAATATTGCGATTTTTTTTAGAGTTGAATAATTATTCTTATAAATTCCTCACTGTGCAACGAATATTTCTTTTTCAGAGTTCTACTTTTCTCTAACAAGTTATGAATTAAAAATAGATGCCTAAAGCTTCAAGTAGAGCTTTGTCTGAAACTTTATATTTTACACTTCATATTTATCAGGTTATTCAAAACGTAATGAACTTGGGGTGTGTTTGGTATGACGGAAGGAAAATATTTTTCGGAAAATATTTTTCCATTTTCCACTGTTTGGTTGCACAAAATAGTTTGAAAAATATTTTCTTCGATATCACATATTCTTGAGAAGTTATTTTCCTTAATTTGTGTGCCAAACACTGAAAAATGGATAAGATTACTACTTGTTTTCTAAGAAAATATTTTCCACAGAAAATATTTTCCGTTATACCAAACACACCCTTGGTTAGACTGAAAAACCCTTACATAGAACTTGTACGATTAAATAAAAAAAGGAATTTTGGTAGAGAAGAGCAGTAGGTTTTGATTAGGAGAAGGTGAATCTTAATATTCTCTACATATACGTTTCAATAGTTATGACTATATTTAAGGGATATTATCCTCTAAGAAGTGGTATTTAGGATTCCGAAGATTAGTAAAAAAGATATATGGTGTAATTATTTAGGGATTTTTTAATGTAATTTCTATCGTTAGGCATATCGAGTAAAGAGTTTCTATAGATGTGTATACGATGTTTTCTCCCATATTCATAATTTACAAAGTATTTTAAAGATTAACCAATTCGTCCAAATTTCAGAATTAAGTATTCTAAATTTATATAGTCTGAATTTTTGAGCTGCTAATTTGGAATTCATGACTTAGTATCCTAAATTGTTGAGATGCTAATTTAAAATTTTGGATTAGTGTCCTAGAATTGATAGAATGTTTGTACATATTTTTCAAAAAAGTACGTTTCAGTAGAAGCTGAAATAGTTTTGGAGAAGCAGAAAAAGTAGCTTCTTCCCAAAATCACTTTGTTGAAAAATACTTTTTAAAAGTTTGATCAATACTAATTGCTGTTTAGAAGTGTTTTTCAAATTAATTGACCAAAAACAAACTACTTATCATCAAAAGTAATTTTGACAAAAATACTTCTCAAAATAAACTAATTTTAGAAGCTTGACTAAACAGGCTATAAGTGTCTCAAATTTTTGAACGACAAATTTAAAATTTAGGATATAAAATTTAAATTTTTGGACATAAATTTTGAATTTTAGGACACAATATCCTTTAAGTTTTGAACCTTATTGAGGTTTAAACTTCATGATATTGTGTCCTGGAATTTAAGGGTTAAATATATTTTAAATGTGGTGTCAATTTCCACGTGACATCAGCCTCCAAAACAAGCCGAGAATCCAAAAGATGAGAAACCAAATATTTTTGCTACCATGGCAGCCTGGCGGGAGCTTGCCTATCTTCTTCTGCTTGTAGGAGTATGACTTCGAAATTCAAGAGTCAAGACCATTTCTCTCAATGGACCACACCCAAACGCTGCTGCATTGAAGCCCCTCAGCTTGCTAACTGTTCTCTCAATCTCTTCTCCAAAGGTAACTCACTTCAGTTACTAATTTCACAATGGTTAATCAGAAGAATTAAGGTCCTGCTGATTATTTTCTCTGAATTTTTGCAGGGAGAGTTACGGTGAGTAGGGTGCAAATGTCGTTTCGTCGTTCAATCTTTTTGCCAAGCGGCTCCAACGACGAAAGCGGATTCAGCAGAGAAATGGTCAAGACAAGCTGAAAAGAGGCGACTTTACAAAGGTTAAAAAAACCTGAGGTCAAGACTCGGATGAAGACGGTTAGTTCCTTTCCCTAGTTACACCTACTTGTTTTCTTTTTCGATGGACTCTTACTAGTTTTGGCTTTAATTTATGTTTTAATCCATAACATTTGCATGGGTATAAGACTATGAAACTTTTGGTCTTATATATACCATAACATTTATTGAAAAGCTTGTGATAAATTATTTCAAATTTAGAAAGATGTCATTTGTTTTGTAACAGATCGATAAGAAAATAATGTGGGAATAATTAGTTTGAACTGTCAATTCTTTTGTTCTCGGGTGGTATTTATGTGTGCAATTTACCTTCCTTCATTGATTTTCTGTTGTTTCGATTAATGTTTTCTCACATGTTTGATGATTTTTTCTGTAAGGTGGTTTATACTATGCAATTTATATTTTTGTTTTGGTGTTTCTCTTTTTAGTTTCACTTGTGGTGTCGAGATAAGCTAGCTAAAGAATGTTGGGAATAAACTCCCTACTGAAATAATATTCACAGTAATAAAAGTAGAATAATAACGTAGCACCGAGATATGGTAATTAACAAGAATAAAAGAGTGACAATGACACCAAGATTTTTACGTGGAAAACCCTTTTGAATAAAGGAAAAAACCACGGCCCCGAGACGAGCAACTGATATCACTATAGCAATGAATTTTACACTTTGTAGGTCCGAGTAACATACTCCAAAAACCACTAGAACACTCAAAAGAAATAATCCTCTTTTGATATTTTCACCTCACTACAATATTGCTCACTCTCTATTTTTCTCGCAGACTATTTTCTTATACCTTGTAGGTCCGAGTAACATACTCCAAAGACCACTAGAACACTCAAAAGAAATAATCCTCTTTTGATATTTCCACCTCACTACAATATTGCTCACTCTCTATTTTTCTCGCAGACTATTTTCTTATACCTTGTAGGTCCGAGTAACATATTCCAAAGACCACTAGAACACTCAAAAGAAATAATCCTCTTTTGATATTTCCACCTCACTACAATATTGCTCACTCTCTATTTTTCTCGTAGACTATTTTCTTATACCTTGTCTGTGAAACCTCACTCTTTCTTTCTCTCTTTGTTGGTGTGTCAAAATGAGAAGCTGAAGGCTTCTATTTATAGAAAGAAGTGTCGTAACCAAAATCAATTTTGGTCAAAAACGTGTTTCGGTGCGTTTCGGTGCCTACTACCAATTTTGGCATCTTGCAGATTTTTCTTCTTCATTATAGGGATGGACCCCATAATCTTTTTCTTCTTCATTACGGGGATGGACCCCACAATCTCCTTTTTTTTGTTTTATTTAATGGGAATGGACCTCACAAATCTCCCCCTCTAGACCCATTAACCTGAAAGAGGTAATACCGAACTTCTAGCTTGAGTGCATGCCGACAAGTTCTTTGCACAATTCGAACTTGTCTCTTGGTACCACCTTGGTCAGCATATTTGCGGGATTCTCACTTGTAGAAATTTTCAATACTTTTAGAGATTCATTCTCTACCATTTCTCGAATCTAGTAATATCTCACGTCGATATGTTTGGTCCTTGCATGGTACATGAAGTTCTTGCTAAGGTCTATTGCACTTTGACTGTCACAAACATACGACATACTCCTTCTGATGTAATCCAAGCTCTTGAAGGAATCGTTTTAACCATATCATCTCCTTGCCAGTTTCTGTAGCGGCAATATACTCCGCTTAAGTTGTAGAGAGTGCGGCATATTTCTGCAACCTCGACTGCCATGATATAGCTCCTCCTGAAAATGTAAACAAATATCCAGTAGTGAATTTTCTGTTATCAATGTCGCCTGCCATATCTGCATCTGTATAGGCCTTCAAAATTGGATCAGATCCTCCAAAACACAAGCAATCTCCTACAATACCTCTTAGGTACCTTAGTATCCACTTGTCTGCTTCCCAATGTTCATTTCCAGGATTTTCAAGGAATCTACTAACAACACCAACTGCATGAGCAATATCAGGTTTGGTGCATACCATTGCATACATCAAGCTTCTGATTGCTGAAGAATAAGGAACTCTAGCCATGTTCCCTTTCTCCTCCACCGTTGTAGGACATATTTTCTTGCTCAAAATTAGATGACTAGCAAGAGATGTGCTGAATGGCTTAGCACTCTTCATGTTGAAGCATTCCAGTACACGTTCAATGTACTTCTCCTGAGACAACCACAACTTTTTACTTGTTCGCTCTCAAACTATCTTCATACCTAGAATTTGTTGTGTTGGGCCCAAGTCCTTCATATCAAATGACTTGGACAAATCTCCCTTCAACTTTGTGATCAGCCCCTTGCCTTTTCCTATAATTAACATGGCATCCACATACAACAACAATATAATAAAGTTATTTTCAGAAAATCTTTTGAAGTATATACATGGTTCAGAATATGTTTTTATGTATGTTTGACTTTTCACGAATGAGTCAAACTTCATGTACCACTGCCTTGGTGCCTGCTTCAATCCATAAAGACTCTTATTCAATTTTCACACCATGTGTTTCTTTCCAGCTACTTCAAATCCTTCTGTCTGCTCCATATAAATCTCCTTTTCCAAATCTCCATGAAGAAATGGAGTTTTCATATCCAATTGCTCTAGTTCAAGATCTAGGCTAGCTGCTAAACTCAAAATTGTTCGAATAGAAGTCATTTTGACAACAGGTGAGAAAATTTTGTCAAAATCAATACCTTTTTTTTGTTCGAAGCCTTTAACCACCAATCGAGCTTTGTATCTGACTAGCTTGCCATTTCCATCTTGCTTGAGTTTAAAGACCCACTTATATTTGAGTGGTCTTTAACCCTTTGGAAGTTCAACCAGCTTGTACGTGCCATTTTTCTGTAGAGATTCCATCTCTTCTTGCATGACTTTTATCCACTGGTTCTTTTCTGTATGGGACAACACCTCTTTAAGACTTTCTGGCTCTCCCTCATCAGTGATGAGGACATACTCTGTGGCAGGGTACCTGCATGACTCTACCCTTGGCGTTTTTTTATCTCCTCAAAGGTTGAGGTTGTTCTTCTCCCTGAGTGGGGTGCTCCACTTGCTCGACATCACCATCAAGTTGCTCCCCCTACTAAATAACCTCACCAGGTTGCTCCCGCTGCTCGGTAACCTCGTCGGTCTTACTTTCTGCACATGTGGGATTATTAGAAGTAGAAGGAATAGTAACAAGGTTAGGAATTATACCATTCTTGGCCTTCTCTGGCATATCATTAGTAGTTCCAACTTCACTTTCTCGGAAGACTACATCTTTACTTCTAATGACCTTCTTCTGTACAGGATCCCACAATTTGTATCTGAACTCTTCATCTCCATATCTGATGAATATGCAAGGTATAGATTTATCATCCAGCTTTGTTCTCTTATCCTTTGGTACATGTGCAAAAGCTCTCTATAACTGAACACCTTCAGATGCGAGTAGGACACCTCCTTGTTGGTCCAAACTCTCTCTGGGATGTCAAACGCCAACGGAACTGATGGACTCCTATTGATCAGGTAATAGGCTGTCTGAACTGCTTCAACCCAGAATGACTTAGGCAGTTTAGCCATTCTAAGAATGCTTCTCACCTTCTCCACTATGGTGCGGTTCATCTTTTCGGCTACGCCATTGTGCTGTGGGGTTCTAGAAACTGTCTTTTCATGTTTGATCCCATGGCTCGAACAATACTCTTCAAATTCCCTTGAAGTGTACTCACCTCTATTATCACTTCGGAGACGCTTTAGCTTTTGGCCTGTCTCCCTTTCCACCAGAGCATGAAACTTCTGGAAAACTTGGAACACCTGATCTTTGTTTTTCAAAATATAAACCCATAATTTTCGTGAAGCATCATCAATAAAAGTAACAAAATATTTGTTACCGCCCATTGATTCAATTTCCATTGGACCACAAATATCAGAATATACCAAATGAAGTATATTCAATTTTCTTTCAGAAGATGTCTGAAATGAGACTCTATGCTGCTTACCAAATAAACAGTAGTCATAAGGTTTTACCGTTGTACCTTTGGCATAAGAAATGAGTGATTTCTTGGCAATAATCTGCAATCCCTTCTCGCTCATATGACCCATTCGTTTGTGCCACAAATCTGCAGAAATATCATCCCGTGTCGCGTTCAATTCACCTTGACATATTTTTGCATTTGTCCTGTACAACGTGCTACGAGCAACTCCCTTTGAAATCACCAATGATCCCTTGGTGAGTCTCCACTTTTGATTTGCAAAATAGTTCTGGTATCCATCTCGGTCTAAAGCAATTCCTGAGATCAAGTTCATCTGTAAATCAGGTATACCAGACGTCCTTTAAAACCAATGTACATCCGACATTTGTCTTGATACAAATGTCGCCAATCCCTACAATACTTGAGTAACTTGTGTTACCCATTATTACAGTGTGAAAATCACCTGCTACATATCTACAAAAAAGATCTCTTACCGATGTGGCATGGTAAGATGATGTTGTATCAACCACCCATTCCACCTCTGAACCTGACAAGTGCATGCATTCCTCTTCCTCATTTATAAAGAGGAAAACATTATCATTGTTTTGTACCATGGCAGTTATGTTGTCGTCATTCTTCTGGCCACTGCTTTCACCTTTGCCCTTCCTTGGATTTGGGCAATCTCCTTTGAAGTGACCCGGTTGATCACAAATATAGCAATTTCTGGCTCTTGATTTAGATCGGTTCTTAGACTTCCCACGAGCTCCAGATCTACCATAGTTGCTCGAACTCCTTTGATACTCTTGCCTCTACCTTCTGTGATGAGAGCTTGTCCTTGATTTTCAGACTTCTTTCTCATCTTCTCATTGAGTAGAAGAGCCGATGTGACATATTTCAACTCAATGGTAGTCTTACCGTGTGATCTCATCCAATTTCACACCTCAATTCAAGGTTATGAAACGGTCGATACAATAATAGTACCCAACAAGAGTCGGAGTCAAATTCCGTAGGGAGCTATATATGGGAGTTAGTAGTATATTGTAGTATATGAATTTGACTATCTAAAGTTACACTTCCAGAAAATTGGGTTGTTTTTAAGTCTAATTTAAATCTAATATTGCAAGTTGAGAAATAAAACTAAGAGAATGTTTTTGTTGTTTTTCAAGTTTTGTAAAAACCTAGGGCTATGACCATTACCTAGATGTTTGCCTAATGGGATATAAACATTAATGCTTGTTTTATTGATCGAGGTGTATTATAGCTATTAACACTCAATTACCCACTCAATACATCTCGGTCAGGGAGTGATTTTGCCCAATTTGGCTTTCTCAAGTCCAAATGGGTATTGAACAAAATGGTTGATAAAGGCTCAAGTCGGGTTATTACTATCTCTAGGTTGAACCCTTTAATTGGGATTATCAGTATCTCCATTGACCCAATTTCTTGTTAGCCAAGTTTTCCTAGACTAAGTCTCTCTTTCTCAAGTAGAGACTAAGTCAATTAGACATGAACTAATGTTTGGAACCATTAATTTCACAATTTAAAGAATAAACAAGGAAAAATAATAAACATCCAACCATAAACAAGCAATAAATTAAACACACATAAGGTTTACACACTAGGGTTAGGTCACAACCCTAGTAAAAATCTAGATACTCATGGTTGAATTAAAGAAATAGAAGAAGAAATGATAAGTAAACTCATACTGCAAGATTAAAATGATGAAATCTATGTTAAAATAGCTCGAAATATGAAAATCTACTAAAAGAAGTAAAAGGGAACGACTAGTGTAGCAGCTGATGTCAAAAGTTGAACTAAAATTGTGAAACTCATCTATTTATACAGGGCTTGAAATTTCAGACAAAAATGCCCTTATGGAGGTTCTGCGGCCTTACAATTCTATGTGTGGTCCGCACTTTTTCTTAAACTTGTCAGGACTGGAAGTCTACGACCGCATGATTCTGATCTACGGCCGCATAACACTCTTTCTGTAGTTTGCACTTTTACATGTGCGGCCGCACTTGATCTTCTGCGGTCCGCACTTTCAACACCTGTGGCCGCATAGCACTTCTTCTGCGGCCGCAGAATTCTTGTGCAGTTCGCACTTTTGATGGACTTGGAATGCACATTCTCTGAACTTTACTCCTGGCCCAGCTTTTGCTGCCACACAATTCATGTGCGGACCGCACTTTGTACCAAACTCTGTTGACTTTTCCTTCATAATCTGCGGCCGCAGGTGATATTCTACGGTCCGCACTTTTGGGCTTTTGTGCCTTTTATGTCCTTGAGTTTAGATTATTCCTTTTTGAGCTGGATTTCATCTCGGGAGTTCATCTTTCAATATTCCTACAATTAAGCACATTTCATTAGTTTTTGGGAACACAATTAAATGCTTTTGGACTAAAATGAAAGCTAAAAGGCGCTAATAATTAGTCAAAATCCCCACTTATCAACTCCCCAAAACTTAAGTTTGTGCTTGTCCTCAAGCAAATAAATTAGCTCCCACCTCCACAAGTTAAAAACCATTCCAGCTAATCAATAGTGAGTCATTCATACATCAATTGGGACCAACAATTACCCACACCACTTATGAATTATCAACAAGGCAACAAGTTAAACTTTTATGCGCAAAGAGTTCTAATGTGACACTTGAGCATCAAGAGTTGACTTTATTCATCAAGGAAGCTCGCTTTTTCATGTAGGTCATTGTGGATCCCAAACTCCTCCTCCTCTACTCCTCGTTTGCCTATCTCACTTAAGACTTTTAGCATTCAATCCATGATTTGCGAAAGGCTCACTCATCTCTCTCAAAAGAATGTCGCAAGTACGGCTTTAAGTACCATAGGCTTGCCCCTCATGTAGATCACCACTAATGAAGGTTCACTCATCTTGAAATCACGTAGGGCTTTTTCGGAATACAATAAAGGCTTTGGGACTAAGGTTGGATGTGCTATGATAGAACGGGTTCATCTTTTCATTAAGCACTCCATTTTCTATTCTTGGCTCATGCTTTGCCAATTCTTTGAGGCTATTTTTTTTCCTTGGGGGAACTAGATAGACTTAACATCACTCTTTCTTGATCATGACATTCATGTTCTCCCTCTTTGATTTCTCCATGCTTTGCATCATTACTTTTCTTTGAATCACTTCAACTCTTCAACTTATTCGCTTTGTTTTTGCATTTTTCTTTGTGTTCTTTCCTTTTCTTGCCTTCCCTTCTCTTCATTTCTTTTTTTTCTTTTTGTGCCTTGATACCTCTTTAAATTCCTCGTCTCTCCCCCAGACTTACATTTTTATCCAATTATTTCACAAGAGTTTTAAGGAAAGCTCGGGTACCAAAAGAGGGTCACGACAAAATGGGTAAAGGCTTGTAACATGGTTATCAAATGAGAAAGGTTCGAGGCTCAAATGGGTTGACTAGGGATAACAACATTGGTGGGCAATGGAAAACTTCAAACGGGTCAAGGAGAGCCTACAATCACTTCTCAAGCCAAGCAAAACTTAAACTTTTGCCTAGAAACACATTTGGGGCAAGTTTTAGACCATTCGCACAGGTAATTGGATTTGCAACAAAAACATCTCAGCTCTCACGTAGCTGGATTGTTAAAGAGGATAGAGTTGAGGGCCCACAAAGACCATATTCAAGATTAAAAATCACTATGGTTCGATTAAATCACTCGATGATTGCCTAAGTTAACACATGAGTCACAAAGTCACTAACTAGAGCTATTTGTTTCCAAAAATCTTGTTTTTAACCATAAGCAAGTATTTAAGTATGTTGGTACCAAGTGAAGCATGTTTTACTCTTCGAGCATGACTCAATTAGGTCTTTTTATTCATTACTACTACTATTATTACCTAGACACCAAAAACGGACTCAACCCCTTAAGAAGGTTGTCACGCCATCCATCGTTGGGAAGAGTCACCCGGTTCACACAAAAACCACCTTTGGAAAGAACCGTGGCATTAAGAAAACCAAAGGCTTATTATCCACTAAAACATAAAATGAGCTATTAAATAAAAAAGAAGGTATTAATTCAAAAAGAAAATGAACATAAAGATAAATAAGCTATAAAGCAAAAAACTATTGAAAGTGTAACGAATATACATAATGAGAGATAAGAGAGAATATATACATAATGAGAAAGAAGAAGAAAATAGTATTAAGTTAATTACAGGTCAAATGTCTCAAAGTCATCAAAATACAACAACAATAACAACAACCCAGTATAATCCCACTAGTGGGGTCTGGGGAGGGTAGTGTGTACGCAGACCTTACCCCTACCCTGGGGTAGAGAGGCTGTTTCCGATAGACCCTCGGCTCCCTCCCTCCAAGAACTCTCCACCTTGCTCTTGGGGTGACTCGAACTCACAACCTCTTGGTTGGAAGTGGAGGATGCTTACCACTAGAGCAACCCACTCTTTCAAAGTCATCAAAATACAGAATTATCAAAATATGTCAAAGAAACTCCACCCCCCTCCCCCCCGAATAAAAATAAGCATTGTCCCCAATACTTAACAAAATAAGAGTGAAGGAAGGGTAAGAGTGAATAAAACTCTCTATGGCTCTTTGGCCATCTCTGTGTCCCCAGCAGTGGCACTGACCTCAGCCTCATCCAATTTGATCTCATCATCCTCAACTCCGGGAGTGGCTGGGTTGGTGAACATCTGACGTACTAACTTGGCAGTGTCTGGCTCCTCAGACTGGCCAGCTGGTGCTGTAGGATCTGGGCCTGGGTGGTGCAGGTCTATCAGCATATCAAATGGAATGTGTCCGACTGCTGCAAGCTTGGTAACCTGGCTCCAAAGCTCGTCCACTGACTTCTTAGAGGCCTGCTGCTTTCTCATCTTCGTTATCACAGAGTTAGGCAGAATTAGTTAATCAGCTTAAACTAAGTTAAAACATGTCTCAACGACAAGTAATAGCATTTAGGACAACATGATCTAATTGCAGTAACACATTGAGAAAGTAATCATAATGAAATGGCAGAGGATTCAATAACTCACCGGTTAAGATGAAACAGGGAAGAAAAGAATCCAACAGTGTAGCAAATATCACCAAACAGAAGCAGAACTTGGAGATTTCTGGCCTTGGCTTTCAGCCGGCCAGGAATCAAAGCACAGAGTAAAATTACCCAAGAGAATAGGAGCATACAACATTTGTTTATAGTAGTGAAAGGATCTTTCGAACTTAGAATCTCTCCCTTTCAAAGGGGAGTAGGGAGGGGTTTAAATAGTGCAGAGATTAGAGCATAGAAATAGCTAATTTAAGTATTAAATGGCAAGTGCTCAAATCAGTGGGATTGAAACCCCAAATTTTAGGTGAAGATACACAAAATCAGTAGGAAATAAGGTAAAGAATCACATAGGCATATAATGAACAGACAAGAGATTATTATAAAAAAGGAATACTGAAGCGAACCAGATTTGGTTCAAGTAAAAGGGTCTAAAATCCTAAGTTAGGTAAACCACAAAATTGGCAGAGAATAAAGGTGAGAATCACAATTAACATAAAAATAAACATAGGTAAGAAATTATTGAAAAGGAAACCTAGAATCAAACCAGATTTGGTTCAAGTAAAAGGGTCTGAAACCCTAAATTAGGTAAGTGAAGGTAATAGACAAAAATAAGCAGATTCACAAGTAATAGAAAGAATATAGATAGAAAAATGCTAGAAATCAGAGTTTGAACCAGTTTAGGTTCGAATCAAAGAAAAATCTGGAACCCTAGCCTTTAGAGTTTAGTGTGAATCAACGAGATATGAGAGAATCGTTACAAAATAACGTGCTTGGACTCAAGGTTGTCCAGATTCAAGTGACAAATATAGATTTGGACAGAATCAAAGCGGGGTACTTGCCATGTTTAGGCAAGTACCTAAGTCACTCCGTATCATAGCACCAAATAAAGGAAAAACACCGAAATGGCAAGGGAATAGGGAAAGAATCCCATTAGGAACGAGATTTGGGTAAGACGGCGGAATTAGGGTTCATCAGCAAAGGGGAAATAAGGGCGGCGAGTTTAGGGAAATGAGGGTTAGGGTAGAGATGAGGGGGATATAAGGAAAGGGGATGGTTATTTGTGGGTCGTTGATCTTCTTTGATCAACGAACGAGATTTAAACGGACTGGGGTCGGGTTTTAATGAATGGGTAAGGGTAATTGGGTTAGGAGTATTGGGCTTGGGATGGTTTGGGTAGTTTTGGGTAGTCTTAGGTCCGAAATTAATTTAAAAGTTGGGGCCAGATTTTAAATACCCAAATTTAACTAATAACATAATTTGTAAAAATAATTGATAAATAATAAAAATATCATTTGTGCATAAAAATAATTGAAAACAAATATTAAACATTATAAAAATATAAAAAGGTTATTCTTTTCATAAATAAAGTAATTATAAGTACATATAGGCTATTATTGCAAAAATATGCAATTCTAGCCTTTAAAATGCAAATGTAATTATAACAAATGTACTAAAAATATTTAAAACCTAATATGAGTGTAAATGATGAGTTTAGATGATAAAATCATCATAAAAATTATTTGTAAGGTAATTAATGGGTATTTATATAATAAAAATGCGGAAATAAATTGATTTAAAGCCTGTAAGAATTATGGAAAATTATGAAAATACTTGTATATGCCTGTAAATCAAATGATGATGCATATTCACTATTTGAAAAGTATATATATATATATTTGAAAAATATAAGGGAAAAATTGGGTATCAACAACTGCCCTTCTTTACCCGGGAAGGATGAAAGAGTTGTCAGGTAAAGAAATGATGACCAATTTTGACCGAATGGGGTGTTTTGAAAAATATTGGCCGCCCCCTGGTCTCTGAGCTGCCTACATATCCCTGGTTATACAGGAATCAGGCCATCTGTAGTTCTGGATTCGACGGTGGAATAAACCGATGGAATTGTTATAAGAACAGACTGAATATTCTGGATATGATAGGTTGAGAATGGTTACGGATATTTGAGTGGTCATCAGGTGAGAATAAGTAACGAACGGTAGTCGGTTGCGTTTGAAATAATTGAAGGATATGAACGTTGAATGGAAACTGGAGCGAAGATTGCTTCTGTTATGAGAACGCTTACTTCCCGGATTACCTGCAAACTCAGAATACAATGCATGCATACAGATTATCGCATAACTTTAAACATGATGCAAATTCCCTTTGGACCATGGAGATCGTCCTTGGACGGTGAGGATGACACCCTTAGACCATGATGTCCCGGGTCATGAATTGTGCGGTAAAGGATTCGCAGGCTATGAAATGATGTTCTCGGGCTATGAAGATGGTGCCTCTGAACCATGATGCCTTTGAATAATGATGTGCAAGATTAAGAGATCCTCAGGCCATGGCATGGTGTCTCCCGGCTATAAGGATGATGCCTCAGTCTATGATGCCTTCGGACAAATTGGCTATGTATCAGCCCATGAGATGCAGAGATATGATGCCTTTGAGATAAAACAAGACAGATCTTAGTCCTATGTAGAGTCGGGAGCAGAGATTAGTCCCAAGAGAAGAGAATAATGCAAGGTTTGGAGCAGAGCAACATTTGTAGTTATGCAAGGAGAGACAATGCTTAGTCTCATGCAACGAGAAGGAAATGCTTAGCCTTGTGCAGTTGAGGAGGCAGGGCTTAGACTCATGCAGGATGGAGACAATGCTTAGTCTCCTGCAAATGGAAGGCAATGCTTAGCCTTTATGCAGTTGAGGAGGCAGGGCTTAGCCTCATGCAGGATGGATACAATGCTTAGTCTCATGCAAAAGGAAGGCAATGCTTAGCCTTATGCAGTTGAGGAGGCAGGGCTTAGCCTCATGCAAGATTTGAGACAATGCTTAGTCTCATGCAAATAGAAGGCAATGCTTAGCCTTATGCGGTTCAGGAGGCAGGGCTTAGCCTCATGCAAGATTTGAGACAATGCTTAGTCTCATGCAGCGAATAAATAATAAGTTATAGCAGAGTATTTCTTAGCTATGGATGAGTTCGGTAGCCTTGCTGTTGTGAAGACAGTGATTCTAAGGTGCGCACGTACTGGCGAGTATCTCTTGTTCCTATATTCAAAGAAAAATCGTGAGTTTTGCAGGGGAGGTTGGTTCGTGCCTTTGTCTGCTCCGCTCCGCATTGGAATCCTGTTCGAGTTACCATGGGTAGCATCTGGCTAAAAATAAAGTTTTCGAAAAATATGCATGCATAGTTATTCAAAACACAGTAATGTGCAATTTAAAAATTGATTAGATGAACCAATAACTACGACATTGTTAGAGACATTGTGACCTTCTTGCCATAGAATTTTGAGGGTCCTCCTCAAAATTCTGCCCCAGTTACCTAGACTAATCTCTGGTTGTTCCGCATACAGTGTCGTTGGCTAAACTTGCTTAGGAATTTTGAGGGTCCTCCTCAAAATTCTGCCCCACTTTCCGATTATAGGGAAAATGGAAATTTTATTGAATTTTGACCGAACCCACAGGGCTGCCTACGTATCCCCTCTTAAATGGGAATCAGGTCAAGCGTAGTTAAGTTACATCAATTGCATAAATGTAAACAGCTTTAAACATGGTATCTTTTGACTGCATCTGAGTTGATAGGCTTTGGCCAAATCTCTCCATCCATTTCTGCGAGTATGAGCGCTCATCTTGTTAGTACTCTGTGAACCATATAGGGTCCTTGCCAGTTGGGTAAGAACTTTCCTTTGGCTTCATCCTGATGTGGAAAGATTCATTTCAACACTAGCTACCCCGGTGCGAACTGTCTAGGTTTGACCCTTTTGTTGAAAGCTCTGGACATTCTGTTCTGATAAAGTTGACCATGACACACTGAATTCATTCTTTTCCTGTCAATGAAAGCTAATTGTTCAGAGCGACTTCTTACCCACTCTGCATCACCGAGTTCAGCTTCCTGTATAATTCTTAGGGAGGGAATTTCTACCTCGGCGGGAATAAAGGCTTCAGTACCGTAGACCAATATGTAAGGAGTTGCCCCGGTTGACGTGTGGTACGGTACCCCAATAAGGCAAATGGTAACCTCTCGTGCTATTTCTTTTGGTTGTCTACCATCTTTCTCAGTATTATCTTGATATTCTTGTTTGCGGCCTCCATGGCTCCATTTATTTGAGGCCTGTATGTTGTGGAATTCTTGTGCTTGATTTTTAAGGTCTCGCACATAGCTTTTATTAGGTCACTGTTGAGATTGGTGGCGTTGTCGGTGACGATGGACTCTGGAACCCCAAATCGGCAAACAATACGATCTCTGACAAAATCTGTGATGACTTTCTTGGTTATAGCTTTGTAGGATACAGCTTCGACACACTTTGTGAAGTAGTCTATGGCCACTAAAATGAACCTATGCCTATTTGAAGTGGCGGGCTCGATTAGTCCAATGACGTCCATTCCCCAAGCGGCAAAAGGCCAAGGTGCACACGTTGCATTGAGTTCATTTGACGGCACCTGTATCATATCTACGTGTATTTGGCACTGATGACATTTCTGGACATACCTGATGCAGTCTGTTTCCATAGTCATCCAAAAATAACCCGCCCCCAGTATCTTCTTGGCTAAAACGAAACCATTTATGTGTGGTCCGCAAATTCCAGAGTGTATCACTTCGAGCAGTTTGGAAGCTTACTTGGCGTCAACACGTCGTAATAATCCTGAGTCTGGAGTCCTTTTGTACATAATCCCTCCACTTTGGAAGAAATGGTTGGACAATCTTCGGAGCGTGTGTTTTTGAGTATGATTTGCATGCTCAGGGTACTCTCCTTTTGCCAAGTACTCCTTGATATCATGGAACCATGGATTCCCGTCTGCTTCTTCTTCAACATGAGCGCAGTAAGTCGGCTGATTATGAATCTTTACCGAAATGGGGTCGATGAAATTCTTGTCCGAATGCTGTATCATGGAGGACAAAGTGGCCAATGCGTCTGTGAACTCATTCTGGATTCTCGGGACATGTCTAAACTCTATCTTCGTGAACCTCTTCATCATCTCTTGCACATTATATAGATATGGTAATATCTTGGTATTCTTTGTAGCCCATTCTCCCTGCACCTGATGTACCAGCAGATCTGAATTGCCAATTACCAGTAATTCCTGGATATTCATGTCAACGGCCAAATTGAGCCCCAATATGCAATCCTCATATTCTTCCATATTATTGGTGCACGAAAATCTGAGTTTCGCGGATACCGGATAATGTTGACCTGTTTCTGACACCAAAACGGCTCCAATACCCATTCCTTTGAAGTTTGCGGCTCCATCGAAAAACATTCTCCACTCGTCATAGGCTTCGGCGATATCTTCTCCTTTGAACGACACTTCTTCATCAGGAAAATACGTTTTCAGTGGTTCGTATTCTCCTCCTACAGGATTTTCTGCAAGATGATCTGCTAATGCATGTCCTTTAGTTGCCTTCTGAGTTACATAGATGATGTCAAATTCGCTCAACAATATTTGCCATTTGGCCAGCTTTCCTGTAGGCATAGGCTTCTGAAAGATGTACTTCAGAGGGTCCATCCTTGATATGAGATATGTGGTATAGGCACAAAAATAGTGCTTCATTTTCTGGGTTATCCAGGTCAAAGCACAACAGGTGCGTTCCAGCAAAGAATATCGTGCTTCGTAGGGTGTGAACTTCTTACTCAAATAGTATATGGCTTGTCTTACTCGTCGTATTGTCCCAAGACACAACTGAAAGACCCATCTAATATGGAGAGATAGAGTAGCAGTGGTCTACCAGGTTCTAGCGGGACCAGGACTGGCGGTGTGGACAAATATTCATTGATTCTGTCAAAAGCTTTCTGACAGTCTTCAGTCCAATTGTTTGCGGCATCCTTCTTCAGCATTTTGAAAATTAGCTCACATATTATAGTTGATTGTGCTATGAAGCGGCTGATGTAGTTGAGACATCCCAAGAAACTCATCACGTCTTTCTTGCTCTTTGGCTGAGGTAAATCCTGGATAGCCTTGACCTTTGACGGGTCTAACTCAATTTCTCGGCGGCTGACAATGAACCCTAATTACTTTCTTGCGGGGACCCCGAAGGCACATTTTGCGGGATTCAATTTCAAATTGTACCGCCGAAGCCCATCAAAAAATTTCCTTAAGTCTACTATGTGATCTGTACTCTTCTTGGATTTGATGATGACATCATCCACATATACCTCTATTTCCTTGTGTATCGTCGTGGAAAATAGTTGTCATGGTCCTCATATAAGTCACCCCAACATTCTTCATATCGAATGACATCATTTTATAGCAGTACACCCCCCATGGTGTGATAAAAGTTGTCTTTTCAGCATCCTCTTCATCCATCCAGATCTGATGATATCCCGCGAAGCAATCCGCAAAGGATTGGAGTTCATGCTTGGCGCAATTGTCAATCAGTATGTGTATGTTGGGTAACCGGAAATCATCTTTGGGACTTGCTCTGTTTAGGTCCCGATAATCGACGCATACTCTGACTTTCCCATCCTTCTTCAGAACTGGCACGATGTTAGCCAACTAAGTTGGATATTCAACCACTCTGAGAACCTTAGCTTTGATTTGTTTGGTAACTTCTTCTTTGATTTTCAAACTCATATCTGGCTTGAACTTTCTAAGCTTTTGCTTTACTTGAGAACACATTGGGTTGGTAGGTAGTTTATGAGCCACTATGGACGTGCTCAAACCGGTCATATCATCATAGGACCATGCAACGATATCCTCATATTCCTTTAGGAAATGATTGTATTCTTCTTTCTCTGATGGTGACATGTGAATGCTTACACGTGTTTCCTTGACTGTTTCAGAGTCTCCTAGATTAACTATTTCAGTCTCATCTAAATTGGACTTAGGCTTGTTTTCAAAGTTTTCCACTTCTCTGACAATTTCCTCGGGCATTATATCCTCTTCCAGATCCTATGAGTCATTATCCTTATGTTGTGTTGTCTCATTACATGTCACAGTCGTAAGTTCATCGGGGTAGATAATAATAATGTTGTAGAAAAAAAAATGTAAAGAATAATAATAAATACTAAAAACACCAATGCATTTAGATAAATCTTGAAAACGTCAAATAGGTGCGGCACGATGACCCGAGCAATTATTTCAAAACAAAACATGCTTAAAACAAAATGCTGAAAACGTCTTAAATGCTCATAAAATTGCTTTTAAAAATAAATGATGCTAATTTCCAGGCTACCTAGGAACTCGATGGGCCCTTGATGGTGCAGCAGTCCAGTTCTTGAGAACAGATCCCTTTTTCAAGGTCTGAATTATGAGGCCTTCCTCCTCTTCCTCCTCAACTATCGCACTGCAATCCATGTCTCCGTCATCCAGAAACAGATTCCTTATACCGGCTAGAACTTTATCTTCTTCGGACTCCCACATCATGTCAGCTTGGTGAAATGAATGGCTCAAATGTGGTACTGGTTGCTCTAGAGGGTAATAAGGACCACGCCATGGTGGCGACCAATTCTGATACTCGTGCCAAGTGTATTCATACCCAAGCCCAAAAGTTGTGTCGTGACGCTTTAGCTGTATTGGTTTGGTGATCCCCTGGAGATTCTTGCCGAGACCTTTCCCAGGCTCATACCCTGTCCATGCCAATATGCCTTCTATCTTACTAATCCGTCATTTGTCTTTTTCAATTGCGTTGACGCGCTCGATGCGATGGTATGTTTCTCCACCCAACTTCCTTCTATTCTCGATGACCGGAACAATTTGACTGGTGTAAATGGGATTAATTTCGTCCCCATGGATGATCACTTCTTGATGGTTCCATTCAAACTTCACGACCTGATGTAGAGTAGAAGCTACGGCCCCAGCGGTATGTATCCACGGTCGTCCCAACATTAGGTTGTAGGTAGCAGATATGTCCAACACTTGTAACTCAACATCAAACCAGGTTGGGCCCATCTGTAGGCTGACGTTGGTTTCCCCAATTGTGTCCCTTTGAGACCCATCAAATGCTTTCGCATTCATACTCCCTGCTCGTATCGCGTGCAGGCCTTTACCCAATCTTTTCAGAGTAGTTAGTGGACATATGTTAAGATTCGAACCCCCATCTATCAGGATTCTGGCAATGAACTTATCCTCAAATTGTACTGTGATATGCAGTGCCCTGTTGTGACTTAGTCCTTCTGGTGGTAGCTCGTCTTCATGAAAAGTGATCTTGTGGTTTTCCAACACTTGTCCTACCATATTGGCCATCTCTCCACTGGTAATGTTGTTGGGTACACAAGCCTCATTCAACACTTTCATCAACGTGTTCCTGTGTGCCTCAGAATTCTATAATAGTGATATAATGGATATCTGAGCAGGGGTTTTGTTCAAATGATCAACCACAGAATACTCCCTTGCTTGTACCTTTCTCCAAAAATCATCCGGGCCGGTTTCAATGATGGGCTGCTTGGAAGCGGCTTCTTTACCTGTTCCCCCCAAATGCTCGGGCGTGTAAACCCTACCAGTTCTGGTCATACCTTGTGTTGCACCAGTTTCTTCCATTTCCCCCTTTCCTTTCCTTCTTGGTTCTGCAACATAATCCCATGGTATAGATTTAGACTAATAAGACGATGTAGGTGCTACCATCACGGTGAAGGGTGTTGTTACTTCAACCTCAAACGAAGTTGGTGCAGCTACCTCAACTTCAATTGGTGCCTGATTTGTACCATTATAGGTGTGAGAGTGACTGGAGATGTTTCAGGATTATCCCCTTCTCGAATGAGTCCAATTGACCCCTATGAGTCCCATTCTTCATCGGTCTCTATCATGTTTACCCCTCTGCCCCTGTGATCCGGGAGAGGATTGTTACGGACATTGGGTGCAGCCTCCTTTGCCTGTATGAATTTGGTGTCAATTAATGTCTGAATCGTATCCTTCAAAGTACGACACTCATCAATAGTATGACCTTTCGTGCCTGAGTGATAGGCACACGTGTTATTTGGATTGACCCATTGAGAGGAATTTTCCATGGCGATAGCGGGAATGGGAGTGATATAACCGGCAACATTCAGTCTCTCGTACAATTGGTCTACAAGTTCAGCAATTGGGGTGTATTGTTTAGGTGGTCTGCGGTCGAAATTTGGTCTAGGTTTTTGGTAGTTTTGGTGGGCTGGTGATGAGTGGTAGTATGCGGGTTGGGTGTTATAGGTATGGTAAGTGGTGGCAAGTTGTTGGTATCTGGGAGATGAAGGCTGATATGTGAGTGGAGGTGTTTGGCATATGAGAGGAGACTTCAGACCTTGGGATACCATCACGGCCCCTACTTCTTTCTTCTTGGATATACCCCATGACTGCAAAGCTTTATTCGTAGCCTGTAATGCCTCAAAATTAGTTACCATTCCGCTCTTGATCCCTTCTTCAATCCTTTCCCCCAATTTGATGATGTCGGAGAATTTGTGATTCTCGATAACCGTTAACCTTTCGTAGTATTGTGGATCCTGGGCCCGGACGAAGAACTTGTTCATCTGCTCTTCTTCCAATGCCGGCCTTACTTTCGCAGCTTCCGATCTGCATCGAGTAACATACTCATGGAAAGTATCTGTTGGCTTCTTCTTGAGATTCTGGATATAGAAGACATCTGGCGCATTCTCCGTATTAAACCTGAACCGATCCATGAAATCTGATGCCATGCTTACCAAGCTAACCCACTTCTTTGGATTTTGGCTGATGTACCACGATAGGGCATCTCCAGTGAGGCTTCTCATGAACAGTTTCATGAGAATCCTTTCATCTTTTCCAACTCCTATGAGCTTGTCATAGTATATCCTTAGATGCACCTTTAGGTTACCTGTTCCGTCAAACATCTCGAACTTGGGAGGTTTGTAACCCTCCGGTAGTTCTACGTTTGGCTGAATACACAGATCTTTATAGTTCAAACCCTCAATGCCTTTACCCCCTTCGACACCCTGGACTCGGATTATGAGCTTCTTAAGTTCCTCTGCCATATTCTTGATGAGCAGGTCCTTCTCGGCGGATTCTGGTATGTATGGAGTTTTTTGAGTGGGGTGAGGTAGAGTTTCTATGTATATGGCGTTACTTTGGTGGATACCGAGGATTTGGGTGTAGTGATGATCATTGGTTGAGTTCTGCGGATCGGGGGTAGGTTGCAGTGTATTTTGAGGAGTATGGTAGATAGTAGTTTGTGGATACTGAGTCGGAAGATGTTGGTGTTGAGGAGGAGTTGGCACTGGTGGAGGGTTAGGATTTTGAGGAGGTGTGGCATATTGATGAGGTGTGGGAGGATTTTGTGGATGTTGGTTTGGTGTGTTTTGAGGAGGTGCTGGGTTTTGGGCGTTATGTTGGTTAATATCCGTGACGTTTAAGGTGAGGGAGAGGTTTGCCAAGTTGCGGACCTGCTCAAGTTCCCCTTACAATTCCAACATTTTCTGCTCCAACCGTAGAACCAAATCATTCTGTGCCAGAGTACTCCGACCATCTGAAGTTTCAATATTTTCCGCATGCGCAGCGTTATCTTTCCTGATACCACTCATGTCATCCATCTTAACCTTTTCCTTACTTTTAGGATCACTTGGAGGAGGAGGAGGTGGAGGGCCTCTAGATCTGGTATGATACGCTAATGATGCCAGTATGCAAGAACCAACCTTAGGGGATGGGAATAATCAAAACAAAGAAAAGCGAAAAGGTAAACAAGTCAGTAGGGGAGTTTGGAAGGATATTTGTAGTATTTAAACATGTATTGCGAAATTATAAATTTGCGTCCTAATTTTGGGGACCTCATTGTGCCTGAGGTAGGCCTAGCAACACATAGATTTGGAGAAACTTGATGCCGATAACTTCCTCATTTCATTAATGTAATAAATAGATCAAACCTCTAAAATGACAATAATTAAAAGAGTTGCTAGTGTCATTTGCCTTATTACAATCAATTTCTAAAATGACTCTAGAAAAGCAAATAAACAACAATTCTATTCTATTTGGTCCCGGAGGGCCCCTCTCCAAGCTTGGCCTTCTTGGCTCCATCGATCAGATTCCCCAGGTCGCAGCAGATACGCCCTTACTAGGTGTCCTCATTCGTTGCCCTCTTCATTCTGACAATCCACGATCCTTTTCCTCATCTTCCCTTCAAGTTCCATCAGAACCTGCTCTAAGTACTCTAACCTCTCTGTTGATTTTGTAGCAAGTTCCCTCCATCCATTGATTGATTCCATGTCTATCTTGTGTTGTTCCAAATGTATGGCTTCAGACTCAAGGATTCTCTTGCGCAACCTCTTGTACTTTACTTGTGCTTCAGCAGCATCATCTATGACTCTGTTTCCTCGATCGATCCCTGGCTCAACTTCTCCTGCTATGTCATCATCCAACCATGATAGGTAGAAATACACATGACCGGCATGGTACTGATCTGGTTTGATGGTATCCTTTTCCACAATAATCTTCAGATGCCACATGTGTTAGGCCTCACACTTGAATGGAATGGCACCACCTTGAAAGTCTGCTTTGTAGTGAACCATCTTAGAAACTCGCGGTATGACTTGTTTTCTCCCAGCCTGTCTCATGACCCTGATAGGAGCATAAGGATAGATACCCCTTAACCCGATCAGCACTAAATGAGGAACATCCCTGGACTTGATGATGAACTCGCTAGTAGGGAACCATTCGAACATCCAATGGAGCTTGTCATCAGTCAAATTGCTAAAGAAGTGTACCCAATCCACGGCATCTTCCGGTTGTGCAAACCTGTCTGGGATGAAAGTCATTCTTTTTGGATGGTGAAAGGATACGTGGTCATTCCATGGTCACCGCGGAAATTCCTGATAGTACTGTCCTCTTTGAAGATGCTCCAACAACCATATTTGCAGTAACAAATTACAACCCTCAAAATGTCTGAATCCCTTCTTACAGCGATCCATAGCTCGGTATATCTCTGCCACGATCATTAGGACAATAATGTAAGTCTGTCCCTCAATCCCTTCCATTAAGGTCTTGGTAACCATAGCCAAACGAGTGTGAATCCTGTCTCCTTGAATTGGAAATACTATCATACCTAGAAAACAGACGATGAACACAAAAACCCGACGATGAGTCTAGCCCAGGGAAGTGATGGAAAACTCATCATGATAGATACGGTAGGATGTATTGTGCCCATAACGCTCATTGAGGAAGTCGAAAGGTATGTAGGACTTCTTCAGGCAGACTAACTCGTCATTCTTTCTAAGACCCATTATTTTTAGAAATCCTCTAAAAGTACGATTTTCTGGTACCAGCAGACCAGGGCTATCCCAGGGTAGCCCGGCAAAACCTCCTATTTCTTCAAGAAGGGGAGTCATCTTTATATTACCAAAACGGAAAACAACACTCTTTTCATCCCAGAACATAGTAGTGACCTCGATCAGTACATTGTTTGGCTGAATGTCCAGCAAAGAAGGTAAATTTCCAAAAATTCTTTTCACATGGTTCTTGTCACTTGGCGAGAGATTTTCCCACCAGTCTAGCAATAGAGGTGAGATTCTTCGGACCATGCCGAACCTGGGGACTTCGTGCCTCATTTCTGCAAACTAAATAAAGTTAGCCCTTTCCCCCTCTAAGTTTGACTACTTACACATTAATGATTAGCATATCGGCACGTTTTCTCCAAATAATGCACATATCATGATCGTGCCCGTTGGGATTATGGAAATCCCGATGGACTTTGGACAAGGCTTTCCTTAGAGAGTTATTATGCGGACAACATTCTAACTCGTGCTAGGTTTAGACATGATGCATGCACAGTTAATATCAGAGTAGGGTTTTCTATAGAAGTCTAGATCAGTACCCTCAAGCGGACAACTTGAGAGGGAAAGGCACGGAACCATCGACTGCACCGCTGATCGGCTAGTTTTACCGCAAATAAGCTTTTCCAAATTAAAAAAGGGTAATATAAGAAGAGCGCGGACACTCATCAATTGCCGCTATGGTATTATTTGCGCACGACTGAAATATGATGCAGAGCATGTAATTATGCAAAAACTAAAACAACACCCTGTCAAGTATTTTGCATGATGAAAGCGATAAATGCGGTATTTAATAAATGTAAAGACAGGAAAGAAAGAAAAACAAAGAAGGAGTTAGTTCGCATAATGAAAAAATTATAATAAAGCGGTAAAAGGGGTAGGGATTGGGAAAGACATAAAGATTGAAGCCAGCGAACAAGGTTAAACGAAAAGTTGCATGTAAATTCATGTAAAAGGGAAAATAGGGAAGGGGGTGTGCATGTAGCAAATAAACGGTGAATTTGAGCATAAAATAATAAAGACACGCTTATCGAGGGAGACTAATTCACACAGACCAAGTTCATTATGGTAAGAGCCTAAGGATATCCCCAGCAGAGTCGCCATGCTGTCGTGCCCCTTTTTCTCGCGAAATCGGGTTTCGGCGTTGACAACTCTTTTACAAGGAAGGGTTATTAAAAGAAAGAGTCGCCACCTAACGGATTAAGGTGCGTTAGGGCACCTATTTGCAAATGACTCAGGTTTACTAGTTTTCGTCACCAAAGATCGGGTAAGGGCTCAAATTACCTCGAGGAGAAGGTGTTAGGCACTCCTCGAGGTCCACAACGGTGGGTCCCGGCCGAACTCAAATCATGTGAATTAGTCTAAGAGAAAAGAAACAATTTGGACAAAGAAAGAACTTTTTTAACAGGAATGGGGGGTCCTAAATTTTTTAGCCTAAAGGATCACCCCGTGCAACATAAATAATACTTCGTAACTCCCTCAAGATGGGGTGTTACTCATATTATTCAGCGGGCACAGACTATCATCTCCTGCTACCCGATTACTATCTTTAAGTTGTTTACCTAAAGCGCTCTATTTGATTCTAAGTCGTACCCTATGCATGCACTACCCGTCCCATGCCTATGGTCCAGGAGGCGTTTGGACCTCTATTTCAGGGTAGTTCTAGACCTTAACTTAGGTTGCTCAAAAGGAGAAAACTAGGCAACATACAAAAATAGTTAGGACTTTCAAATAGAAACAAGTATGGGCTCAAGTTACCCTCCGCATTTAGACATCAAATGCACACCAAACTGATTAGCATTAACAGGTTTTATTAATTGCAAAATCCTATAGGCAGGATATCTATGTGATATTGACGAACGAGCAGACAGTCGTATACAAAGTCAATTTCTTAATGCGATTATTAGGACCTACAAAGTTTGCCTACTGATTTTAGCATGATATAATTAAACCTACCAACATGGTATCTAGGTGTTTTGTGCGATAGTAAATAGTAGCCAGTCACAGAAACAGACCTAAAATTATTCGTTTTAATCCTACAGGCATGTTTTCTAGTGAGGATAGTAGCACAGTAAACAAGCATAACTAACAATTAAACAGATTCAGGCGTGCATTCTATAACTTGATCCAGTTTGAATCCTATAGGCATGATTTCTATAATCTGAACAGTTTTGAATCCTATAGACATGATTTCTACAATTTGAATAGTTTTTGAATACTATAGACATGATTTCTATAATCTGAACGAAACAGTATGCAAGCAGGAATTCACACACACATCGGACCATACCATTTCTATAGGCATGGTTTGTAACGGAACATAATTGAGCCAAACATTGAGCCTATGGACATGGTTGCTAACACATAATGACTGAACACAATAAGACACTTAGAAGTATGATTTCTAACATATAACATCCAACATCACAGCATTAACCCTATAGGCAGGATTTCTACCCCCACTTTATAGCAAGTATAAAATAAGAACCCTTTCCCGTTTTTACTAATACCCTAGAATTGTTATTACAAATAATTATTACGTGCCAGAATTTAATGAATGAATTATAAGGTAAGTAAAATGATAGGGAGCCTACAATAGGCCCAAATACACCTAGACAGGCCAGGCCTTCAACTCACAGTAGTTCCAAAAGCCCATGTTCATAGATACACAATAACCAGTAGTGAATGATTCACCCATATTTCAAGGATAAGCATACAGAACTCAAATCTCTAGTGTGTCAGAGTTCCCAAGGGCTTCAGGAACCCAGGGCAGTACTCACACTAGGGTGGATAACAAGAATAGTTCAGAGGAGGGATTAGGGGATACACTTAAGGACAGAATCACATATAGAGCATGTATAAATAAATAGCAAACATATTTGAACCTAAGCATACTTAATCAAGTTTTTAAGAATTAACAAAGTCACATGCTAATAAGGCTAGTTCATAAACATGTTCACAGTGATAACAGAGACTTCAGATCAGCCTAAGTCATAGAAGAAAACACATTGATTGGCAGTAGGTCAGGAACTGATTAAGATGGTTTAATAGAGGTATCATAATATAGTGAGAAGAGAACCAAACATGCCATATTATAACAGGTTCATCAGACAAACTTATAAATCTGCTAAGGCACACATCTATACATGGTTAACCAGTCCTTAGGAAAAGGTATGAAAGCATGCTTATAACAAACTTAGTTTTAAAAGATAGGCATCAATATCACTGAGTTAGGCAGAATTCGTTAATCAGCTTAAACTAAGTTCAAACATGTCTCAACTACAAGTAATATCATTTAGGACAACATGGTATAATCGCAGTAACAAATTGGGCAAGTAATCATAATGAAATGGCAGTGGATTCAATAACTCACCGGTTAAGATGAAACAGGGAAGAAAAGAATCCAACAATGTAGCAAATATCACCAAACAGAAGCAGAACTTGGAGATTTTTGGCCTTGGCTTTCAGCCGGCCAGGAATCAAAGCACATAGTAAAATTACTCAAGAGAATAGGAGTATACAGCTTTTGTTTATAGTAGTGAAAGGATCTTTCGAACTTAGAACCTCTCCCTTTCAAAGGGGAGTGGGGAGGGGTTTAAATAGTGCAGAGATTAGAGCATAGAAATAGCTAATTTAAATATTAAAAGGCAAGTGCTCAAATCAGTGGGATTGAAACCCCAAATTTTAGGTGAAGATACACAAAATCAGTAGGAAATAAGGTAAAGAATCACATAGGCATATAATGAACAGACAAGAGATTATTATAAAAAAGAAATACTGAATCGAATCAGATTTGGTTCAAGTAAAAGGGTTTGAAACCCTAAGTTAGGTAAACCACAAAATTGGCAGAAAATAAAGGCAACAATCACATATTAACATAAAAATAAACATAGGTAAGAAATTATTCAAAAGGAAACCTAGAATCGAACCAGATTTGGTTCAAGTAAAAGGGTCTGAAACCCTAAATTAGGTAAGTGAAGGGAATCGACAAAAATAAGCAGATTCACAAGTAATAGAATGAATATAGACGGAAAAATGCTAGAAATCAGAGTTTAAACCAGTTTAGGTTCGAATCAAAGAAAAATCCGGAACCCTAACTTTTAGGGTTTAGTGCGAATCAAGAGATATGAGAGAATCTTACAAAATAACGTGCTTGGACTCAAGGTTGTCCAGATTCAAGAGACAAACATATATTTGGACAGAATCAAAGCGGGGTACTTGCCATGTTTAGGCAAGTACCTAAGTCACTCCGTAACATAGCATCAAATAAGGGAAAAACACTGAAATGGGAAGGGAATAGGGAAAGAATCCCAGTAGGAACGGGATTTGAGGGGATTTGGGTGAGGCGGCAGAATTAGGTTCATCAGTAGAGGGGAAATAAGGGCTGCGGGTTTAGGAAAATGAGGGTTAGGGTAGAGAGGAGGGAGATATAAGGAAATGGGGTGGTTATTTGTGGGTCGTTGATCATCTTTGATCAACGGCCAAGATTTAAACGGATTGGGGTCGGGTTTTAATGAATGGGTAAGGGTAATTGGGTTAGGAGTATTGGGATTGGGCTGGTTTGGGTAGTTTTGGGTAGTCTTAGGTCCGAAATTAATTATAGAAATGGGCCAGATTTTAAATACCCAAATTTAACCAATAACATAATTTGTAAAAATAATAGATAAATAATAAAAATATCATTTGTGCATAAAAATGATTGAAATCAAATATTCAACATTATAAAAATATAAAAAGGTTATGTTTTCATAAATAAAGTAATTATAAGTACATATATGCTATTATTGCAAAAATATGCAATTTTAGCCTTTAAAATACAAATGTAATTATAATAAATGTACTAAAAATATTTAAAACCTAATATTGGTGTATATTATTTGTTTAGATGATAAAATAATCATAAAAATTATTTGTAAGGTAATTAATGGGTATTTATATAATAAAAATACGGAAATAAATTGATTTAAAGCCTTTAAAAAATATGAACAATTATGAAAATACTTGTATATGCTTGTAAATCAAATGATGATGCATATGCACTATTTTGAAAGTATATATATATTTGAAAAAATATGAGGAAAAAATTGGGTATCAATACTTGTTGTTCTACGGTCCGCAGAATTTGTGGTGTGATCGCAAATTTGTGTTGCAGACCGCATATTTTGGTGTGCGGCCACTCTTTGGCCATTTCTCTGACAAACCAAACTCCAGAGAGTTTGCATTTTCCCTTTCCCATTTGTGCGGTCCGCATTGCAATTGTGCGGCCGCAGTTCCCTTTTGCTATAACAATCACAATTGTGCGGTTCACACTTCTTTCCATACTTAGCCAATTTTTTTAGCACAGTTGCTGTAAAGTACATTCATCTCTGCAATACACTTCAAATCCAGTTAGCACAAAAATAACACATATGTACAAAAGAAGAAAAGAAAAGAAAAAGAAACATGGGATGCCTCCCAAGAAGTGCCTGATTTAACATCGCGACACGACGCGGATTACCATCATTTCAAATGAATAACTGTCACCACGTGTCTATAATCAACCTTTCCCAAATAATGCTTCACCCGGTGACCATTGACTCGAAATACCTCATCATTTTTGTTTTTCAAGTCCAATGCACCAAAATGTGTCACACTCGCAATTTCAAAGGGACCACTCCATTAAGATTTCAGCTTCCGGGGAAAAATCTTCAATCATGAGTTGAACAACAAAACAAGATAGCCCACCTTGAACTCTTTATTCCGAATATATTTGTCATGAAGGTACTTCATCTTCTCTTTGTACAAAGATGAACTTGCATATGCATGGTGCTGGAACGCATCCAATTTATTCAAATGTGTAACCCGCAAGTTAGCGGTTGCATCCCAATCAAGATTCAACTTTATTAAAACCCACATGGCTTTGTGCTCAAGTTCCACCAGAAGATGACAAGCTTTACCAAACACCAACCGGTATGGACACATTCCGATAGGAGTTTTGAAAGCAGTCTGATAAGCCCACAGTGTATCATCAAGCTTTTTTGACCAATCTGTCCGATTAGCATTCACTGTTATGGACAAGAAACTCTTTATCACCCGGTTGGAGACTTCCACTTAACCACTAGCATGTGGATGATAGGGAGTCGTAACTTTCTGAGTGACACCATACTTGCTAAGCAAAGTGTCAAAAGCCTTGTTGTAAAAATGCGACCCCTCATCGCTTATGATAGCCCGTAGAGTACCAAATCTTGTGAAAATATTCTTCTTCAAGAACGCCATCACACTTCTCGCTTCATTGTTAGGTAGAGAAATGGCCTCAACCCATTTATCTAAAAATAGCGAGTCCATTACTCTATGCAAGTCTAGTCTCAGGTCGTAATGCGAAATAAAGAAACTAAATAGGCAAGAATAACTCAATTATTACAATTAAAGCATGACGTGAATCTAAATCTACCCGGACATAATCAGGAATTCTAACATACGCACGGACACTCGTCACCTCACACGTGCGTAGGTCCTACAACATGTAGCATATAACAAGAATAACACATACGGGGTAAATTCCCCCTCACAAGGCTAGACAAGAGACTTACCTTGCTCCGAAGTTCCATAACCGGCTTCAATCTCATACATCGTCTTAATACCCATCATCAATCTCATACCATCCTCCTGCACTCAATAGTATCTTTCGTTGATACACCTGTTTTGGAAGACCTGTGAATCCGAAGATGTTTCTCCTATTTCTCAACCACTACACCGTAGACCCGATGGTAATATAGAAATTCCCCAAGTATTCGTCACACTCTCCTGCAAAACCCAGTCCTCAGCCACATAACGAAACCAAAATCTTTAAACACCGCACTTTAGTTCTTGAACCCACTAGAACCATTGTTGATAGTTGCCTACTCTGACCTGGTCTCGAATATGTATCCAAATTGTAGTGCTTTGCTAGCACATGAACACTTCCAAAGAAGCAACCGGATAAATTCTCTCCCTTGCGCAGCACCTCCACAGGAAGCATTAATTCTGAGTCATCCCCAACATCCGTACATGAATCGATAAGGTGAAATGTCGCACATATACGTCAAATTCCTTGCCCCAAAATACCCTTGATGTTTTTCTCCTCTTGGTCATAACTAATTCACCAATGCGCCGATAACCAAAAACTGCACAGGCACACAACCACGTTACCCAATTGTAGACGGTGGACTC
This sequence comes from Nicotiana tabacum, assembly GCF_000715075.1. Lineage (NCBI taxonomy): Eukaryota > Viridiplantae > Streptophyta > Magnoliopsida > Solanales > Solanaceae > Nicotiana > Nicotiana tabacum. The sequence goes on along the minus strand of NC_134081.1, from coordinate 86,576,417 downwards.
TCCCACTTAGCTTTATGCTGCAATCACATAGATCCAGACCCTACAACGACTTCTTCTTCCCAGTTACCATGATCCCACACTGTTACTCGGCCAACTTCTCGCAAGCTCTTGTTGCACCAATCATAACACACCCTGAATTATCAACCAACATCGCACACTCAACCTCATAGGGGTCATACCGTCTTCTTCAAGTGATCCAAGCTCGCATCGCAATACATGCATCCCATGTTGGGTAGAAAGTAGAACTCTTCATAGGAACCTCATCAAACCCACGTAAACGTTAACCTGCTCATAGGAGATAGCCCACCTGTGTAACCTCACATTGACCTCTACCAACGTCATTACTATAGTTACATCCATCGTGAAATCAATTAATCTTCCTGGGTCCACACTGATCCACCGGACGTAAGAATCCTTTCATTTATTAACATCACCCAAAAATCCAATAATATGTTTGAAACTCGAGTCGTATTGCATCCAAAAAAATAATCGAATACCCACATTTTCCTATATTTCAATCAAGCCATTCTCGTCACATTCAAGATTCATAAGCACAGAAACCACCTCAGAGGTCATCTCACTCAACCATCAACACTGGAAATGCTGATTCGATCCTGAAGTCGCAACACACAGCCATCTCTAATAACTTCCTCTTAGGTTCCATCTCACAACACCGTACCCAAAGGCAATCAAATGAAGACCAACATGCTGATGAGCCTCAATGCGTTCAATCAAGGACGGCGACACCACAATGTTAACAAGAATTCCACCAAATTCGAAATATCAAATCTTGACCGTAGGCAACACCAATACTGGGCTAAAATGACAAACACCCCTCCACAAGGCGACGATAATAGCCCACTCGAATACGTAGGGAGAAATATCCTGCACCACATATGCAGTATTACTACAACTCCTCGATGCCCAATTGATAACAAGCACTCAACATCGTATAAGAATAAGTAAGGAAGGAAATAAAGGCATAAGCTTCAATGGAATCGAATCGCACAATGAGGAATCAAGAAGGAAAGTGCTCCTAACAGCCCTGTAGCCTCTCGAAGATAAGTACAGACGTCTCCGTACCAATCCGCGAGACTCTACTAGACTCGCTCATTACTCGTGAAGCCCAAGTGAACCTACAGGTTTAATATCAAGCTGTCACGACCCAAAATCTACTATAGGCCGTGATGGCTCCCAATGTCGCCGTTAGGCAAACCAACAGTGAACTACCAACTTAATAATTAATTTTATTATTTTTCAAATCATGAACCTCATTAAATAAATAGGGTAAAATCTGGCACTCATAGAAACTCGTGCTTTTCTTTACCAAATTGCGAATATAAATAAATCATAAGGTGAAATGATAACAATAACGTGAACTACAATAATACATATCCAATCGAAAACCCCAAAATCCGGTATCACAAGTGCATAAGTATCTAATAGAAAGTACAATAACGATACAACATCTACTAGGAATACAAGATAGACAGGATAAAGTAAATAATTATGATGGAGACTCTGTGTCCTGTGAATCGTAGCATAGAGTGCAGCTCACCATAAAGTCCCCTCTGCAGTTGCGCCTACGCACCCAAATGACCATCAAATGAACCTGTCAGATCCTACACAGTTAGTGTAGAAGTGCAGCATGAGTACGTAAATCAACGCATACGTAGTAAATATCTAGCCTAACCCCAAAGCGGTAGTGACGAGGGGTCGATATTGACACTTACTATTGGTCTAGTAAATCAAATATAATAAAGTAGACAAGTATGAAATATGGTCAGTAGAGAATGAATACATATATATGCAAATACTACAGTCTACAGCTAAACAATGAACACAAAGTCCTCAATTATCGGATAACTCCTCAAATGGAATATGTAATGGTCAATACCAAATCAACGGTCACATCTCGATTCAGGAAACTCATGAGTGCGCGGACTCTTTATCAATTATTTCACACGATTCTGCTGAGGCAAGCGGCCCCATCCTATAAAAGTGTTTCATAGAACTGCTAAGGCGAACGACCCGATCCATAAGAGTGTTATACATGACATTGCCGAGGTGAACGGCCAGAACCCATAAGAGTGTGTTACAATATCCGGTTGAGGCAAACGACCCGATCTTATAAGAGTGTGATACATAATCCTGCCGAGGCGAACGACCCGATCCCATAAGAATATGATACTCTGCCGAGGCGAACGGTCTGATCCCATAAGAGTGTGTTACATGATACCACCGAGGCAAACGGTTTGATCCTAATAGAATAAGAAGTTTTAACGGGTCCTTGACCCCACTCACGAATATACGTATGAGTTATGAAATTAAGGAAACTTTTCGATGAATATGCAAAACACGGAAGAGATTCATAAGGGAAGTACAATTTTCCACGGCTAATCAAGTAGCTCATCAAATATCTAAAAATAGAGAGTCTATTACTCTACACAAGTCTAGTCTCATATCGTAATGCGAAATAAAGTAAGTAAATAGGCAAGAATAACTCAATTAGTACAATTAAAGCATGGCGTGAATCTAAGTCTACCCGGACATAATCAGGAAGTCTAACATACGCACGGATACTCGTCACCTCATACGTGTGTAGCTCCCATAACATGTAGCTTATAAGAAGAATAACACTTACGTGGTAAATTCCTCGTCACAAGGTTAGACAGGAGACTTACCTCGCTCCAAAGTTCCATAACCAGCTCCAATACCACTCTAGCACCTCGAAGCCCATTGATCCGAAACTAGGTAAACAATCATGAAAATCAATAAAAATATACTCCAACAATCAATTTATAACAATTCCCAACTCCGCTCGAAAAATCAAGAAAGTCAACCCTGGGCCCACATGCCCGATTTTCGAAATTTTTAAAGATAAACATTAGCCATTACATCACGAACTCAAATATATAATTTATTCCCAATTCCATGTCCAATTTCGTGGTCAAAATTCAAAAATACCAAATTCTAGGTTTTCTTCTATATCCCGCAATTTCTACAAAATTTCATGTTTAAATCCTTGTAGAATCCATGTAATTAACTAACAATATGTGGGAATTACTTACCTTACCATAGATGATGAAAATCACTTCTTCAAGATCTCCCAAAATCGCCCAACAAAGTAAAAATTAGAGAGAAATGAGCCAAATCCCGTATAAAATCAAGTCTGCACATGCCGCTCTTATTCGCGATCGCAGAAAAAGCCTCGCGATCGCGAAGGCCAACTCCTCCCAGCTGCCCAGCTACTCTTTGATTCGCGACCACCTGATCGCGTCTGCGATTCCTAGGTGATCCTGCCCTTCGCGTTCGAGTTCGCGCTCTACCCCTCTCGTTCGCGAAGGCCTTCTACCTCACAGCCACCCACCTCCTAGCCTTCTTTGCGTTCACGATTAAGCCTACGCGTTCGTGAAGTAGGATCAGGTTGTTCTCCACGTTGCATGAGCCTCCTCGAGTTCGCGAAGAGAAAAACAAGGGAACTCATCAGCCTTCTTCGCGATCGCATGACTACCTTCACGATCGCGAAGCACACCAACACACCAACATACCAGCAGCATCAAAACATCCAAACTTGGTACGAAACCACCCCGAATCACACCTGAGGCCCCCGGGACCCCGTCCAATCACACCAATAAGTCCCAATACCTTATCCAAACTTATCCAAATGCTCGAAACGCCATGAATAACATCAAAACCATGAATCAACGATCAAAATCCTTCCTTTAACTTTCAAACATTCAAACTTCGACGAACGCGGCCGAATCATATCAAAGCATTCCGGAATGACGCCAAACTTTACGTACAAGTCATAATACAAGAAGTGAAACTGCTCAAGGACTCAAACTGCCGAACAAAGCATTAGAGCGCAAAATGATCGGTCGAGTCATTACAGATATCATATAATAGCAACTTCAAATAAGAATAATTCAACAATAAAGAGGTATCATGACAATAAGAGAGATATAAACTTCAAATAAGCATATAAGAATAAATTTGACAAATAAAGGATAGAAGATGTGCTAACAACTTCAAATAAAGCTTGTAAGAGTAAACACAACATGGAGGATATAACATGATATGACAATTTCAATTAATGCATGAAAGAAGCCTAGGAGTCTAATCGGTCAAGTACCACACATAAGCCCGAGTACACTTTCATCCCCTCGCGTACACGACTTTCACATATTTCAAATAATACAATCAACCCAATTCCTAAGGGGTAGTTCCCCCACACAAAATTTGACAAGATACTTACCTCAGATAAACTAAATCAATACTCTAAATAGACCTTCCCGTGTGAAACAACCTCTGGATGGCTCGAATCTAGCCAAAATAACTTATAATATTAGCTATAGGAAATAATTCCAGATAATAAAGCTTCGATCTTTAATAAAAATCAAAAAGTCAACCCCGGACCCTCACCTTTGTCACGACCCCAATTTCCCTCGGAATGTCGTGATGGCACCTAGTCTCTACGACTAGGTAAGCCTAACAGTTAATAATAACCTCACAGAAATAATTTACAAAATATTAAAACAAAGCTGAATAACTGATGTAAGCTTCCGAAATAGAATCAACAACAATACACTCCCCAAGACCATTAGAATTGAGTCATAAGCTCTACTTTGTAAAACTAGAATATCGACTATATCACTGTCTGAAAGAAAATACAACAGGAAATAAGAATAAAGGAAGGTGACTCAGAGGTTTGCGGACACCGAGCAGGCATACCTTGAAGTATCCGTAAAGCAGCTAACAGATGATTACTAACAACCGGCACGAGCAAGCGTACCTAGATCTGTACAAAAATATGTAGAAGCGTAGCATGAGTACACCACCATGGTACCCAGTAAGTATCAATCCTAACGTCAGTAGAGTAGTGACAAGGCCAGGTCAAGACACCTACTAGGATATAAATAAACAATATGAAACGTAAAAAGGATAAATAATAGAAAGCGGAGAAATAACTGATACGAAATAGTTAATAACATGAACAAATACCGGAATTGTAAGCACGGAAATAACATAAAGAAATTAGTTAAAGAGAACCAGAATGACCATATACGGACAATAACTGACAAAAACAGGAAGAACAAAACTACAAGAATTACAACGAGTTACTGCCTCGTGTACAATAAGAATCACCACCGAGGTACCAACTCGTGTATACACATCAAGAATCACAACTGAGGTACCGCCTCGTATTCGCAATTCACAATCTCAATCACAATCCTTCCTTATGTCGTCGCATGAGCCTTACATTTGAAATAGGTTTTGAAAATAGTTTTTCCCAAATAGCTACATGCACTTTAGCCCATCTTATGACACTACGTGGCTTCACGTAGTTCCCCATAAGCAACACACACATAAGTCCCACCTTATACCGCCGCGTGAACATTAACCCCAAGCCTTATACCGCCGCATGCGCGTCAACATCACATCGTAATAACAACTCGCACCACAAGTGCCCATATATCACAACTTGCCAACACTCAACAATATCAATGTTTCCACAATAATAGCCCACGGCTCCACCACAATGTGTACAAGAACATCAATAATAACAAAGAATGTAAAATTCTCAACAAGAAAGATATCTTAACAATTATCAACTTCTCTTCAAAATGATACGGCTTCCATAACTTCAACATCAATAACTCAACAATAAGAAAGAGAATGTGTAACTACGAATCAAATACGATTAACTTACAATGGAAGGAATAACATGGCTTCAAGCGAAAATAATTAGCAACGAAAGAGATAACTAGTAACAATGAGTTCAAGTAATGATAACTAATAATGAAAGAGATAACACGTACAATGACTTCAAGTAATGATAATCAACAATGAAAGAGATAACACATACAATGACATCAAGTAATGATAATCAACAATGAAAGAGATGACACGTATCAAATAAAGGGGTAACAAGTTCAACTAAAGCATGAGATCAATTTATCAAGTAGGATGTAGAACAAGTGTTAAACAAATCAATTAGGGCATGTGGGGATTAGACTAACACCAATAAGAATAGAATGATTATGGGAATTTAGAAAATGATATGGCATTTCAATTAAAGCATGGAAATAGTCTAAGTAACCTAAACCGGTAAAATACCACGTACAACCCGTGTACCCACTCGTCACCTTGCGTACACGGCTTTCACATAGCACAAATGAATCAATCAATACCAATCCTAAGGGGTAGTTCCCCCACACAAAGTTAGGCAAGATACATACCTCAACTAGGCCAATTAAACACTCATAAATAGTTGTTCCCTTAAAATTAGCCTCCACATGGCTTAAATCTAACCAATATCGACTTACTATCATCAAACAATGCTAGGGAAATCAATTACAATAGCTAAAGCCAAGATCTTTACATTTTCCCCAAAAAGTCAACATAAGTCAACCCGGGGCTCATCCGGTCAAAACTCGAGTCCAATGGTAGATTCCGACTACCCATGACCCCACGAGTTCATATATGTGATTAGTTTTAAAATCCGAGTCCAAATCGACGCTCAAAACTCAATTTCTTATTTTTCAAAAAATTGACAAGGGTTCACAAATTTTCACTTTGATTCACATGATTTTGATGTTAAAATCTAAGATATATTGATGAAATATGACTACAAATGGATTAGAATCACTTACCCAAAGTTTGTAGGCGAAAAGCTCCTCTCCAAATCGCCTCATACCAAGTCTAGGGTTCAAAAATGAGAGAATATTTTCAAAAATCCCATCTCCCAGCCCTTTATACCAGCTGTAGATGTTGCATTTGCGACACATGGTTCGCAGCGGATCAGGGCTCGCATTTGCGAACCCTGACAACCTAAGTCATCATTTCATTTGCGAGAAAAGGCTTCGCTTGCGAAGCTGGGAACTTCGCAAAAGCAAACAAATGTTCGCAAATGCAAACTTAGTTCAAATCCTGCTGGCTTCGCAAATGCGAAGCGGAAGCCGCAATTGCGATATCTGAGCCCTCACTGTCACCTTCGCAATTGCTAGGCTTGTGCTCGCAAATGCGATAACTGAGCAGCAGCAACACAATTTCAGTTCAGTACCATTCTGATACATGTGCAAAATTCATCCGAGCCCTCGGGGTTTCAAACTAAACATTCACACAAGTCTAAAACATCATATGAAATTGCTCGCGTGATCAAAACACAAAAATAACATTTAAAACTACAAATCGAACACTAAAATGCATGAATTTCGAAGAAAAGTTCAAGAATTTCTAAAGTTACAACTAAACGCCTAAATCTTATCAAATCAAGTCCAAACGACACTAAATTTTGCAGACAAGTTCCAAATACCATAACGGGCCTATTCCAAGTCCCAAAATCAAATTCTGAGCTCGATGCTAAAAGTCAACCTACGGTCAAACTTTTCAAGTTCAAATTGCCAAATTTCGGCAAATCCACATAAATCAACCTACAGACTTCCAAAATAAATTTCGGGCATACGCCCAAATCCGAAATCACAATACAAAACTATCAGAGCCATTAAAATATAGTTTCGGGATGGTTTTCACAAAAGTCAAAGTTTGGTCAATATTTCTAATTTAAACTTCTATGTTAAGAATCAAAGGGTCCAAATCAACCCGTAAGCTTCCCGGAACAAAACTAATCGACCTCTCAAGTCATAAAATCATAAACACACATGTGTGAAGCATAAAAGGAGTAATGTGGTGCAATTACACAAAACGACTGATCAGGTTGTTACAATCTCAGAACCCGACAAAATTCACAAAATCTGAACACTCATTCCAATACGAGTCCAATCATTCTAAAGTCATCGAATTTTGACCTCAAATCGGCCTTCGAATCATCATTTTATACTTTAAGAAAGGTTTTACAAAAATTCCCAATTTCTCCAATTCAAATCACTAAATTAATTATAAAATCAAAGATGAAATCATGAAATATAACCAAATCCGAGTAAGAATATTTGCCCCAATCCAAAATATGAAAATTCCCTCTAACATTTCCCATAACCGAGCTTGCTATCTCAAAAAGTGATAAAATAACAAAAAGCCCTCGAAATAGAGTGCTTATAAGTCTACCCTGGGGTTCCTCTTCGCGATTGCAAAACAAGCTTCGCGATCGCGAAGCACAAAGTCACTGCCCAAAGAAAAATAAGCTACACGTTCGCGGCATATACCTCGCGAACACGGTGAATAATAATACCAAACTTCGCGAATGCGTCCAACACATCGCGAACGCAATGAGAAATTCCACTAGGCCCTAGCTTCCTAACTGAAATGCGAAACTAAAGACGTGAACGCGGACAACAACCAGCTGAACCTTCGCAAACGCGTGTCCACTATCGCGTCCGCGATGAACAAAATCACTCAGCTCCAAAAATCACTACGCGATCACGACTTCATCTTCGCAGTCGCAAAAAACAAATGAAATACCAGAAAACCATATCAACTCCAAAGTTGGGCGAAATAGCCCGAAACTCATCCGAAACACAGCTGGGGCCCCTAGGACCCCGTCCAAGCACACCAACCAATCCCAAAATGTAGCACAGACCTACTCGTGGCCTCAAATCACACCAAACAGCATCAAAACTATGAATCGCAACTCAATTCAAGCCTAATGAACTTTCAACTTCTACAACTCACGCCGAAACACATCAAATCAACCCAGAATGATCTCTAATTTTGCATGCAAGTCCCAAATGACACAACAGACCTATACCAACTTTTGGAACCATAATCCGAGCCCGATATCAACAAAGTCAACTCATGGTCAAACTTATTGACCTTCCAAACCTTCAACTATCTAACTTTCACCAAATAGTACTAAATCAAACTACGGACCTTCAAATCCAAATCCGGACATACGCCTAAGTTCAAAATCGCCATACAAGAATCATTAAAATCTCATTCCGGAGTTGTCTATACAAAAGTCAAACTCCGATCAACTCTTACCACTTATGCTTCTAAAACAAGAATCATTCTTCCAAATCAATCATGAATTGCCCGAAAACCAAAAACCGAAACCGACCATACACGCAAGTCATAATACATAATATGAAGGTTCTCAAGTGCTTAAACCACCAAACAGGACGCTGAATCTCAAAACGACCAGTCGGGCCGTTACACACATATATTATATGCGCTGGCTATTTTAGGTTTAAATGTTTGGATAGGTGGCTATTTATGCTAATACTTCAAGGCTAAAAGCCGCCTCAGATATAGGGAGATTTGCACAAATAGGATACTTTAGTGCCAATATTGATTGTTTGACCCTGGTTAATAAATATCTTGGGAAACTAGCCTCCATTAGAATTTTGGGAAGCGCTCCTAGTAATCGTCAAAATTTTTGATATGGTGATTAGAAAGATTTGCCATAAAAATATGGCAATCATCATAATGTTTTATATTGTGATCATCAGGATTTGCCATAAAATATTTCAATGGCCAAAATATTTCTTATGGTGATCACCAGGATTTGCAAAAGTATGGCAATCAATAGAATTTTTCATATGGAAAGTTTTGACAGTGACTTTAAAATTCTGGGAGTGGGGCTATATTACCAGAACTTTTCTTAACATGGTCAAAATATAAATAGTTCTAAAAAGATCCATCTGTCGTAATTGTCTTGTTAGTTGTATGGATATTGAAGCCCATTTTAGTAAGTTAAATAAAATTTGTTGACCCATCGATCTTTCATATTCCAACTAAAAAAACCCTATATCAGCACAAGTTATATGCAAAGTTTTCAAAGTGAGAATTTTGGCATGAATCGATCACATTCTTGGGTCATGTCGTCTTTAGTGAAGGAGTTAGGGTTGATCCTTAGAAAATTGCAGTTGTGAAGAATTGCATGAGGCCTACAACTCCAACAGAGATTCACAGTTTCTTAGTCTTAGCTGGGTATTACAGAAAGTTTGTGGAGGGCTTTTCTACTCTTGCTTCTCCGTTGACTATATTGACGCAGAAGGTAATTAAGTTCCAATGGTCAGATGCTTGCGTATAAAACATCAATTAGTATCAGAGCGGGTTATCCTTGAAGAGGCTTACACCTTACGAGAAGATCAAGATGAGTGCACCACCTGAAAATTAGGAAGGGCAAGCCACTGTTAGGCCACCACTCTTTAATGGCCAATACTACTCTTGGTGTAAGTCGAGAATGATAGATCACATACATGGAGAGGACTATGAGTTATGGAACATTGTCACTGATGGTCCACTGGCTACTTTGAACAAAAATGTTGAAGGAGTAGATATGCCAAAGATAAGAGCTGACTACAATGCTGAGGATCTGAAGAAGTGGGAAAACAACGTCAAAGCCAATAAGTGGCTTGTTTATGAACTTGGTCCAGATGAGTACAGCAGAATCCAAGGATGTTCCACTGCTAAAAAAATTTGGGACACACTGCAAGTGGCCCATGATGGAATAACTTAGGTAAAGAGATCTAAAGGAACTCTACTATACTCTCAGTATGAGAACTTTGCTATGAAGGAGGGAGAAACCATTTAGGAGATGTACACAAGGTTCACTACATTGACAAATGAACTAAAATCTCTTGGAAAGATTATCCTTGAAGAAGAAAGAGTTGAGAAGATATTCACTAGGGTCTTGCTAATTACTTGGGAAAGTAAGATCATTTCCATCCAGGAATCAAAAAATATTGTCATTCTCCCACTAAATGAATTAATTGGGAATCTCACTGCCTATGAATGTAGGAGACAAACCATGAAAATGGATATACCTAAGAAGGAAAGGAGTTTGGCACTCAGAATCACTGAAGGTTCTGATCTGGAAGATGATGAAATGACAATGATCACCAAAGACTTCAAAGGTACCTAAGGAAATGAAAGAGTTTTTCAAGAAGTGGAAGCTACAACAAGGAAAGAGCTTTATAGAAGTAAACCAATGATGGCTGCTACAAGTGTGGAAAGACTGATCAAATGATAAAAAAATGTCCCTTGTGGGAGATTTAATGGAAGGAGAAAAGAGCTGAATGAAGGAACATATTCATCCCAAGAAAGGCAACAACAAAGGATCAACCAAGGTTATGGTCACTGCTTGGGGAGAAAGCTCAGATAATGATGATGATAAACGAACACTAATGGCTTTGGAGAATCTGATGAAGAAACTAAGGTAAGTGTCTTTCATCTCAAATGCAAGATTAAATTCTTGTCTAAAGAAAGATTACCTAAATTATTATTAGAGCTGCAAGAGTAATTGCACTGCAAAAGAAAAGGCAGATCAAAAGAACAAAAAATTTATTCTAGGGAAGAATAGGTTGCCAAGTTGGGCTAAAAAGAACTTGATTTATCCTTTTGCCTATAGAAAGGGACCCAAACTAGTTTTGGTTCCTAAGACTAACCCTTGATTTTCTTTTTCAGGTCCAAGTGAAAGGGAGCAGCCAAATAAGGTACATGGATAGTGGCTATTCAAAGCATATGACTAGAAGAAAGAACCAATTCCTTTCACTTGAAGACCTTAAATAAGGTAATGCATCCTTTGGAAATTGAAAGAAATGTGAGATCATTGGGGTTGGAAAGGTAGGTAAGTCTGACTCTCACTCTATTGAGAATGTCTACTTGATAGATGGACTGAAGTACAGCCTAATAAGTGTATCACAATTGTGTGATAGAGGTAACATGGTAGCCTTCACCTCTACAAAATACTTTGTGATTAATCTTACCACTAATAAGATAGTTTTGCAGGGAAAAAGAGTGAATAGCATATATGTGCTGGATCCATCCACTCTTTCAGATAATGAACTCACCTGCTTAAGTGTGTTGGACAGTGACCCCCTTCTTTCGCACAAGTGACTTGGGCATGCCAGTTTAAGCTAACTCAGCAAACTAGCCTCCAAGGACTTGATGATAGGGCTGCCTGACATTAAGTTCAAGGATGATAAAGTTTGTGAAGCTTGTGCAAGGTGGAAGCAGGTAAGATCCTCTTTTAAAAGCAAGAAAATGGTAAGTACTACCAGGATGACGGAACTGGTCCATATGGATCTATGTGGACCAATGAGAATATTGAGCAGAGGTGGTAAGAGATATGTTATGGTGCTTGTTGATGATTACTCTAGGTTTACTTGGAAACTTTAAATATGAAGCATTTGACATGTTCACTTCATTTGTTAGAAACTTCAAAAACAACTAGGTAATCAACTTGCATTAATTAAGTCTGATCATGGTATTGAATTCAAGAATGCTAGATTTGCTGAATTTTGTGATGAGCATGGAATAAATCATAACGTTTCTGCTCCTAGAACTCCACTATAAAATGGAGTAGTTGAAAGAAAGAATAGGGCATTAGAGGAAATGGCTAGGACAATGCTACTTTCTAGTAAATTGCCCCACAGCTTCTAGGCAGAAGCTATAAACACTGCATGCTACATCATAAATAGGTACATGACTAGACCTCTTGTTGAGACAACTCCCTATGAGTTACTTAAAGAGACAAAGCCAAAAATATCATACCTTAGGGCATTTGGATGCAAGTGCTTTGTGCACAATAATGGTAAAGACTCCATAGGTAAGTTTGATCCCAAAAGTGATGAGGGAGTATTCTTGGGATATTCTTCACATAGTAAAGCTTATAAGATTTATAACAAAAGAACTATGTGTGTCAGAAGAAAGTGTGCATGTTATTTTTTTATGAAACTAACATTCTTTCTGAGAGGCAGGAACAAGATGATAAAGCAATTGGGTTGGTAAGAAACTCAAATAAAATAACAGCCCACCCTGAAGCAGCACCAGAGGAAGGAACATGTGATGGAACAGGTCCTTCCACCTAGGGTAACCTAATAGGGGAACTGAACAGAGAGGAACTAATCCTCAAACCTTGAGGAAACCTGTCCACGAACTTGTTCCTCAGCAAAACAAATTGAAGGAATATCTAAGGAAAACCAGCTGGTTGTGAAACCTTACAAGTATCAAAGTTCTCATCCCATTGGGAACATAATCATTGATCAAACCTCCGGAATCAAAATCATATCTTCTTTGAAGAACCTATGTGTTTTTGATGATTTTTATCTCTTATTGAACCTAACAATGTTGCTGAGGCTTTGAAGGATGCAGACTTGGTGAATGCAATGCAAGATGAATTCAACCAATTTGAGAGAAGTCAAGTTTGGCCTCTGGTACCAAGACCCAAAGACAGATCAATAATTGGCACTAAATGGGTCTTCAGAAACAAACTTGATGAATATGGAATAGTTACAAGGAACAAGGCAAGACTCGTGGTTCAAGGATATAGTCAAAGGGAGGGCATACACTATGATGAGACCTTTGCTCCAGTTGCAAGATTGGAAGCAATTAGACTCCTTATAGCCTTTGTTGCTTACATGGAATTCACTCTTCATCATATGGATGTCAAGAGTGCCTTCCTCAATGGATATATAAAGGAAGAAGTGTTTTTCAAGCAACCTCCTTTCTTTGAAAGCAAGGAATGTCCTGATCAAGTGTACAAGCTTTGACAAGGCACTTTATGGGATCAAGCAGGCTCCAAGAGCATGGTATAAAAGATTGTCTAAATTCTTGCTTGAGCATGGCTACAATAGAGGCAAAATTGTCAATACTTTATTCTTGAAAGAAAAAAGGTAAAGATCTCTTGGTAGTTTAGATATATGTTGATGATATAATATTTGGAGCAACTACAGATAGGTTAAGTAAAGAATTTGCTAAGTTAATGGGGAGTGAATTTGAAATGAGTATGATGGGTGAGCTTAATTTCTTCTTAGGCTTAAAAATTAAACAAAATTTAAATGGAACTATGATCTATCAGCAGAAGTATGCGAAAGAGTTGCTTAAAAGGTTTTAAATGGAAGATTCCGAGGAAATTAACACTCCTATAGCAACAACCACACAATTAGATATAGATGAGCCTAGTTCATCTGTTGATCAAAAGATGTATAGGGGAATGATTGACTCTTTGTTATATCTCACTACTAGTAGACCTGCCATTGTTTTCAGTGTAGGCCTTTGTGTTAGATTTCAGGAAAATCCAAAGGAGTTTTACTTGACTGTTGTCAAGAGGATCTTGAGATACCTAATGGGCACCACTGATCTCTGTCTATGGTATCCAAAAGGTAGTAATTTCAACTTAGTGGGATATGCTAATGCTGATTATGCAGGTTTTCTTATGGATAGAAAGAGTACTTCAAGTATGGCACACTTTCTTTGCTCATGTCTTGTCTCATGGGTCACCAAAAAGAAAAATTGTGTGTCTTTGTCTACTGCTGAAGCTAAGTATGTGGTTGATGCCTCATGTTGTGCTCAATTATTATGGATCAAACAATAATTAATGGACTTTGAAATTGATGTAGGTTGTATCCCCATCTTTTATGATAACATCAGTGCAATTAGTATGACCAAGAACATAGTTAATCACAAAAACACTAAGCACATAGATGTTAGGCATCACTTTTTGAGGGACAACTATGAGAAATGTTTGATTACTTTGGAATTTTGTGTTACTAACAAGCAAATAACCGACATCTTCAGAAAAGCTCTAAGTAGAGATCACTTTAAAAGGAACAAGTTAGAATTATGGACAATTAATATCACCTAAAAGGAACCAGTTCTAACTCAATAATTGGTTAGATAATTTATGAATTATGTAAATAATTAGATTAGATTTTGCTCAGACTCATACTTTCATTAGTATACTCTTGTGCCATATGCTAAAATGAGTCATTAATCTCTAATTATATTATCTTTATTTTCTTGAAAAATTTAGACTTACACAAGAGAATTCTTAGTAAATAACCCGATTCATCAAGATTACGTGGTATGTACTCTCCACTCAGCATATTTTGAAATAACTATATTTGGATCATGATAAAAAAAAAAGTCCCATTTAATCCCAATCTCCCTCAAGTTTTATCCATTACAAACAAACCAATTTCACCCAATAATTAGTCCCACATGCCATAATTTCCTAGATTCTAGGGGGAGTCCAACGTCCATTCAAACTGACTTTTCCAGTTTGATTAGACTTCTGAACTTCAAAAAGAAATTGTTACCCACTCCAACTCTCCCTCTTTAAATTGATTAGGCTTTAACCATCTCTTCACTTCTAATCTTTCTAGTCGCAAATAATTCTCTCAATCTTCTCTCATCTCTTCTATACACACAATTTCTCTACCCATATTAATGGCAAATCTGTCTGAAAACCCTTTTTCACCACCCAAAGAATTATCACCTACACTTTCAACCACACCTACCTCTAAGAAAGGACAGTTCAAGATGCTTGCTCATAAGGCAGTCGCAGGCAGTGAACAAATCAAGAAAATAAATGAGCAATAGAAAGCAAGCCAAGCAGAAGAACCCCAAAAATCAAAAGAATCTTTCAAGTCAGCAACTTAGGGGGAAGAAACTGTTTCGTCTGAAGCAGAACAGGCAACCTCTGGTCTAAATATTGCTTCTGAGGTCATTTCTGAAGTGGCTGAAAATTTGGAGAACAGATTTATTGTCTGGTAAAATTTTTGGTAAAAAGAAAAGGAGAGTGAGGGTGTTCAAGGAGATGTAAGAGGAAATGGAAAATAAGGAGTGATTGAATCTTAACCTACTCTTGTTAGGTTGAATGAGGAAACTGGGGTGATAATGTTATGGTGTAAATAAACTGTTGAGGAGGAAGAAAGTTGGAGAGAAGAAGGAGGTAGGGGATCTAGAGATGCAAGTGCAGTTGAGGGGCTGGTTAGGTTGAGGAAGAGGTTCCAAGAACCTGTTCAATCTATGTAGTAATCCCTCGAAGATCTGCTAAATAGAGTGTCTGATAGTTATAATCCAAAGAAGAAGAAAAGTTCAAGTGTTAAAATTCCTCGAACTACTAGGGCACACAAGAAGAGAAAGGCTGCCTCTTCTATCCCAGTAGAGATTCCTCCTACAATTGGAAGAGCTACAAGGAGTCAGAGGAAGCATAGTGAGGCTGAACTTGAAAGAGCCTTAGAAGAGAGCAAAAGAAAAATTGCTGCAAAGGGAAAGAAAAGGGTGAGTGAACTAGTTTAGGCAATTGAGATTGAGGAGATTGACCAAGTCCTTCACGATGAAGATGAGGCAGATGAGGTGGAGGTTATGACTCCAAAAGCAAAGAAAAGAAAGACTTCCACAAAGATGTCTCCTCCAAAACCTGTTGATACAGAGCCTTCTGCCTTGGCAAAAAGAACTAGGTCTGCAGGAAGTCAAGGAAAGTGCAAGCAGTGGAAGAAGAGAGTGAAGAAGAATAAGAAACAGATGAGAACAGGACAAGATAGTGAAGTTTGGAAAAAGAACAATTCTAAAGGGTAGACTCCTCAGGGACTTGGAGGATGAAGGAATGGTGATGCTGCTGGAGAAGCTAGAACTTCAGGGATGGAAGGACATGGTCATTCATATGGGGAAGGAAGACAAGACCGAGAAGAAATTGTAGAGTTTATGGCTAACTGTGAAATCAAGAATGGCAGGGTCACCAGTGTAGTGAAAAGGGTGACTGTGAGTTTTGATGCCAAGGAACTGGGAGGAATTCTAGGGGTACCTGCTGAAGGGTACAATGATTACCAGAAGCTGAAATGGCCAAGCCTAGAAAACCTACCTAAATCTCTTGACATTACAAGAAAATTTGTTGACAGTGACTTAGAGCTACAGCCCAGGCTGTGTACAAAAGTAAGATGAAGTCTGCCCACAAGCTGCTATTTGAATTTGTCTGCCCAGGCAAGAAAGAAGGCACATTGCAACCTTCATGAACCTGGTCCTTATGGAGTACCTGGATAGTAGGAGGCAGATCAATTGGCCGAGGTTTATCATCTAACTCCTTGATAAGGTAATCACTGGCACCAAAACTCATGTCATACCCTATGGGTTTATTCTCACTACTGTGCTTGCTCACTTCAAGGTTCCTCTCAAGAAATGGAATTTTAGCACAAGTAAAGATCACTTTGGGGCCAACACCTTGATTGCTTGTCACTATGAGGTCCATGCTGCTCCCAAAGAACATGGTTCATCCAAGAGGTGCATGTGTATAGCAAAGTTAGAGCCTTGGAGCAGGAGAATAGGGCTAAGGATGATGAGATTGAGAGGCTGAAGAATAGGCTGGCTGAAGTAGAAACTGAGAGGGATGTTCTCAGAACTAAGCTTGCAAAGGAAAAGGAGAAGAATAAAGGCAATCTTTATGACATGTTGAAGCTGCTTCAGGCCAGAAACCAAGAACCGGGTCCTTCCCAGTCTTAAACCCTTCATGGTACAATACTTATATTTCCTTCTATGCTTTGTCGATGACTCTTATCAATGATTATGAGCACGTAAGTTTTGCCCCATGTCTAAAATACTCCTAAAAATACTCTAAAATAGTTTTAATTGCCTTTATGAAATTTTATGAATTTTTTTTATTTTTATTTTTATTTGGTTTGGCATTTATTTGCATTTTTTGTATATTTATTAGTATTTCAAATCATGAAAATAACAAAAAATATGTTATATTTTACTCTTTGCATTTAGATCTAATTGCATTTTAGTTGCATTTTTAAAACATCAAAATCACAAAAAATAATACTACATTATTCATTTTCTTTGTAGGTTTAAATTAATTAGCTTAAATTGATTCACAGTCTTTACTAATGCAAAATAGGAGTAATTAGGAGTTCAATTAAGGTGGCTAAATTTGGAAAAAAGGAAATAGAAGAGAAAAAAAAGGAGCTGCGCCCAATTTCAATACATTACCCGCCCAGTTCACTCAAATGCCCGGTCCAACAAGCTTCCCCCACCAGACCTCTCATAACGACGCAGTATCACCCCAATACTACGTCGTTTCCTCCTCCCCACTCACTTAAACAACCAAAACCTCCCCTTTGTCATAGAGAACGGACCCCCCTCCCTCAAACTAAAAAACCCTAGCCGCCACCCTCTCTTTCACTCTCTACGATCTGCCACCACTTCTCGCATTCACGCTCTCTCATCTCACTCACTCTTTCTTCACTCAAGCACCTTTCTGGAGTGCAAAATTAAATCCCAGATTTTAAAGAATTTAAAAGGGCTTAAACAAAACACAAAAGAAAATTGGAAGGATTGGTTCGAATTTCGTTGGCATTTGGTGTCGATATTTCTGATTTTGCTGAAAAAACTTTGTTGCTGTTGGGAGCTTGAATTCCTCTTCCATTTTCAGACTTATGCTTGGTCGTTTAGTGATATTTTACCGCTTCTAGGTATGTAAATATTTACCTATTCTCCTCTACTTGAGTCTATGGATTAAATTTTGGATTACTCATATTGAGTTTGTGATTGTTTACTCAGATTTTGATTGTGTTGATTGGTTATGGACTGGATATATTTGAATATTTGATATACCTATTCAATTGTGATATTGTAAAATGTCCTCTTCTGCTGCGCTAATTGACTGATATTGGCTCATGTGATTCTTAGATCTAATTTGCCGTTTGTGCACAATTACTGTACGTTTTCCTTGTTATTTTGAATTACGATTGTTAAATCCAAAAGGGTCTTCTTTGATTTATGTTCAAATAGCGTTGATATACAGATATTGATGAGGTCTTTGGTCTGTAATGAATGCAAGCTTCTTTTGTGTAATTTTGGACATGAACTTGAGAGCTAAAGTTGTGAGTAGGGATAAAGTGGCTATTTAATTAGGGAGTATGTAATTTTCCTAGCACCAAAAAACTATGAAACACTTTCAAAACCAGCCTTAAACTAGCCTCAAAATAGTTGTGTTACTGCTGAAAATCAGCCTTGAAAACAGCCACAAACTCCTCCTTTACACACATTAAAACAGTTGCTCAAACAGCCATGAAAATACACGTCTCCGTTTAAAAACCACAGCCAACAAAGCATAAAACCAGCTGCCTTATTCTAGCCAAAACTGACGTGAAATCAATCCCATAACCAGCCAAAACACCAGCTCATAACAACCTCAAAATGCCACTGAAATGCAGCAGTTTCGCTACCCTTAAACCAACTCCTCTTCCTCTGTAGGTGGTCATAAAAAAACAGCTGAAATTTCATTCACTTATCTTATCTCAATTTGATCTTTCTAGCATAATGAATGATTCTAGTCAGTTGTTGCTCTTCGGTGTTATTCCATCTTTGTTCATCGTATCAATTTATTCATCTGTTTTCTTAGAGATATGTACTTCCTTTATGAGTTTCATTGAAATTGTTTGGATAAGTTCATATTAATCTTTTGCTGTTTTGGATTAAGTGGCTTACTTGATACAATTATCAGATTGGTGTAATAACTTAATAAGGCAGTAAGTTTGGTTTAGCTTATTGGATTTTGGGAGTTGATTGGTTATGTTTGGATTGGTTTGGGGTTGATAAGCTTCAAGAGGAATTGGGCATGAACACAACGCTAACCTATTGTCCACATTTATTCCATAATTGTAACAGTCAAATCTTACACCTACCCACAAATGATTTCCATACTCTTATGGCCTCACAATAATCTCAAATTAGTTTAGGAAAATAATTCAAATATGCTAGAATGCTTTAGGCGCACTTTTAATCTATTATCGTGATTATGTACACGTTCGTGTTACATAATTATGATTCTCAAAATAAATCAAAGTACGCGTTCGCGCGACTTTAGTCGAACAATCTTGATAATTAATAAAGCATGATTAATTGTGTACACGTATAACGACCTCACCAGTCGTTTTGAGCCCTATCATGTCGTTCGGCAGTTTGAGGCCTTGAGTAGCCTCACTTCAGGTATTATGACTTATACGCATGGTCGAAATTTAATTTCGGGAAGTTCGGAGTGGATTTGGAAAGAAAATTCTAATTTCGGAAGCTTAAGCTGGAGGAATTGACTAAAGTGTGATGTTTGAAAACGACCTCGGAATCGGGATTTGAAGGTTCCAACAGGTTCATATGATGCTTTTGGACTTGGTCGCATGTCCGGATCGAGTTTTGGATGACCCGGGAGCGTTTCGACGCCTATTATGAAAGTCGGCATTTTGAAAGAATTTCATAAATTTGGGTTAATATGCATTTCAATGTTATCGGTGTCCGTTTGAGATTTCGAGTCTGGAAATAGATCCGTATGGTAATATAGGTATTGGGAGCGTGTTCGGATGTGGATTTGGAGGTCCGCAAGTCATTTTGAGATCATTTGGCCGGGAGTGCACTTTTTGATATCGAGGTTGGATTCCGATTCCGGAAGTTGCAGTAGGTTCGTAATGTCGAATGTGATCTGTGTGCAAAATTTGAGGTCAATCGGACGTGATTTGATAGGTTTCGGCATCGATTGTAGAAGTTGAAGTTTCAAAGTTCACTAAGTTTGGATTGGAGGCTGATTCGTGTTTTTAGCGTTGTTTGATGTGATTTAAAGGCTCGACTAAGTTCATGATGTATTTTGGGATGTGTTGGTATATTTGGTTGAGGTCCCGAGGGCCTCGGGTAGATTCCGGATGGTTAACGGATCGAGTTTGGACTTGGATGAAATGCTGAGGCAGCTGATATCTGGTGCAATCGCACCTACATGAAAAGGGCCGCAGGTGCGAGCTACGTGCCGCAGAAGCGAAAGAGTGAGGGCAGCCCATCCACTGCAGGTGCGAACGTTTTTTGGCGCACCTGCGTGACCGCAGGTGCGAGAGCAGTGGTCGCAGGAGCGGATGGGCTCGCAGAAGCGGTCCCTTTTGTCCGCAGATGCCGAGCTTGGCCAGGTAATTGAAATGCGCACCTGCGAGGATTTTGCCGGAGGTGCGGGACCGTAGATGCGGCCAAGGCACTGCAGGTGCGAGAAATCACTGGGCAGTGAGGGTTCTTTAAGAACGAGGTTTTGGCCCATTTTCTCTTGGTTCGACGATTTTTGGAAAGCTTCAAGTCGGGGTTTTCATCATCTATGTCAAGGTAAGTTATTCCCATCCATTGCAAGATAAATACATGATTTTTATATGGATTCAAGCATGAAAATTTGTAAAAATTGGGATTTTGAAGAAAAACCTAGAAATTGGTATTTTTGAATTTTGACCACAAATTTGGGCATGGAATTGAGAATAAATCATATCTTTGAGTTCGTAATGTTATGGGTAATGTTTATCTTCGAATATTTTCGGAATCCGGACACGTGGACCCGAGGGTTGCTTATTCGATTTTTCGAGCGAAGTTTGAAATTGTTATAAATTGATTAATTATGAGTATTAGAGTATATTTTGTTTGTGTTGCATCTTATTTGACTAGTTTTGGAACGATGGGCATCAGTTTGATGTGTTAGAGAAGCTTTGGAGCCGGTTATGGAATTTCGCAGCGAGGTAAGTCTCCTGTCTAACTCTATGAGAGGAAAATTACCCCTAGGTGTTGTATATTGATGTGTGCTGCTTGTTGTGGGAGCTACGTACGCGTGAGGTGACGAGAGCCCGTACGTAGCTACATTCATGTTATTGTCCGGGTAGGCTTAGCTTCACATCATGCTATAGCTGTACTATTTGAGCAGTCTCTCGCCTATTAAATTCCTCTGTTTTACATTACTACTTGAGACTAGACTTGCTATTGTAGAGACTTCACGAGTTCTTGATTAGTCACCTAATAATTTCTCCTCTTACGGCATGTTTCCGTGGTATATATGTTTCATTGAAAGGTTTTTATTACAGAAATTACAACTCACACGTTTATTCGTGAGTAGGGTCAAGGACCCGTCAAAGCCTCTTATTCTTATGGGATCGGGTCGTTCGCCTCGGCATGATTTGTATTTCACTTCTTATGGGACCGGGTCGTTCGCCTCGACAGGATTTTGTATTTCACTTTTTATGGGATCAAGTCGTTTGCCTTGACAGGATTTATGTACCACACTCTCATGGGAGCAGGTCGTTCGCCTCGGCAGTTTGAAAGATGTATATATGGTTCGTGCCGTTCGACCCTCGGCAGTGCACATTTTAATTATTTATGTTGGATCGGGCCGTACGCCTCGGCATTTCCTATATCATATCCTCATGGAATCGTGCGTAATATTTGGCAAGAAGCCAGTGTATCTGTGAGCTTTTCCGATTTGAGTTATGACAATCTATCTAATGAGATCCACTATATCTATATATATGCTCCGGTTAAGGAAGGAATTTCCCACGTGATTTATACTTGTTTTTCTCAGTTATTTACTCGACCTCATATTTACTTGCCTCTTTACTGTACCTGATGTTATTGGACCCCTAGTGAGTGTCGATGTCGACCCCTCGTCACTACTTCTCTGGGGTTAGGCTAGATACTTACTGGGTACACGTTGACTACGTACTCATACTACACTTGCTGCACATTTTTGTGCAGGTACATATGTGACTAGTGGCCTTGTGAAAGCAGAGGCGTGTATGCATGCGGGGACTTACGTGAGCTGCATTTCATATTACGACCCGCAGCCGACAGAGTCTCCTTTAGAGTATTTATATTTCTCCTGTCCAAACTTGTATTCCGGACAAATGCTGTATTTTATTTTACACTCCTAGTTGATGCTCATGCACTCATGACATCGGGTTTTGGGGTTATTATGGGTTGTCATGTATGGAAATTGTTAAAAATATTATTATTCACTCTGTAAATTCCATCTTTACTATTTAATTGAAGGAAATATGATTTCAAAAATATTAAAACGAGAACCAAATTAGATAATTATTTTTAGCTTGCCTGACAGCGGTGTCCGGTGCCATCACGGTCTTTAATGGATTTTGGGTCGTGACAATATGGTATCAGAGCCAGGTTCACTTAGGTCTCATGAGTCATGAGATTCCTCGTCATGCGATTTGATTCCTTTGAAGCTTATGCCTTCATTCCCTTCCTACTCAATCTCATGCGAAGCGAAACGCTTGTTATTAATTGGGAATCAAAGAATTTTAATGGTACTATAGACGTGGGGCAGGGTGTTTTCCCCTGCTATCCGAGCAAATTATTATTGTCTTCTTGAGGAAGGGTGTTCTGTCATTTCAGCTCAGTAGCTATATTTCGGATAGTTTTGAGGCTAAGGATAGGTAGTTGTGATGTTCATAGGTTATTACCTCATGGTATGGATGCAATGGTGATGTGCTCGTTTATGTGTCGACGCAGTAAATGACTTGAAGAGGGGATTTCTCTGTGCATGAGGTAGAGGTTCAGCGTTTAATTCTAGCAAAGGAAAGGCAATCATACAATGAATGTTCAGGTTTAGGTTGATGGAGTAACAAGACTTGATATTTTCGAGCGTGGTAGAGTTCTCAATTGTGATGTGTTGCCGTCGTCCTGGATTGGATGTGTTAAGTTCGTCGGTGTTCTGGTCTTCTTCAATTCGCCTTTGGGGCGGGGTATTGTGAAATGGTGCCGGAGACGCGGTTGTCAAAAATAATGGGGTGTAGCGATTTCAGAATCGAATCGGTGTTTCTAGTGTTGATGTCTCGAGAAAGACGATCTTCAAAAAAGTTTAAAGTCGGTAGCGATCGATTGGTTCAAGTGCCACAGGGATGGATTTTGATTTAAGGCAATAACTGGGCAGCGAAGGAAGAGGAAGGGCATGGGGAAGGTGTCTTGCGGTGGTTAAAATTTTAGAAGGCCAGGTGTGAGAAACAGAAGTCTAGTAATTGCTTAAAGGAGAGGGTTTGACTAAAGTGGGAGAGTGGCAGAGTAGCATACGGGTTCTGTGGTAGAATGGCCACACGCCTTGGGGGAAGTTCGAGTGATTTGGGATCCATGGTGGGCAATGACTAGGTCTACGGGCTTAATTTGGAATATTGGCTGCTATATTGAGGAAGATTGGGTGTGACAGGAGGGAGTTTCTTAATATAAAGCAGGATACAACATGACTTTGGATTGGAATGTATTGTCGCACCTTTAGTTGATGTCCATGAGGAGTGAACGGACTTGTACAGCTGGTGAATGAGCACAAGCTCAGGATGGTTTATTGGTTTCGTGGTAATTGTACTCGGTGCAACATTGTTGGAGGATGTCGGCATGGAATTTTCACCGGTGGATTATTACGACTAAAGAAAGAATACATCAGTGGTAATTTGAGCAAAGGATTTGAGGAATGTGTGCTATGATTGGCCTTATCTATTCATTTCAGGCTTTGGGAGGACTCAGAGTTTATGCTTCGTGTAGATGTGAAGCACCAGGAAAGTGATCCAGCCGGGTGCTTTGTTGAAAGAGTGTTCGTGTGCTAGTAGGGCCTTCGGTTTTGATTATATTCGGGGACAAGTCAGAGTGGGTGACTCTCAACAATGGTCCTAGTAGGTTCAAAAATTAAAGTGCAGTGCCTAAGGATTTCGAGTCTGTGGTATGGTTAAGTATCGAGCTTTGGCAGTGGATTATGAAAAAAGGGCTTGGAGTGTTCTATGTTATCTAAAGTCTGCGGTGCAGCATCGTAGGAACGGGAGAAAATAACTTCGGATTCATGGAAGAATTATCAGAATGGGTGAACCCATTGAAGATGCGAATATGCGCACAAGGAAAGTATGTGATGGTTCGTGGGTTTTGAGACAACGTGGTCTCGTGAAATATGGTCACTCAGGATGAGTACAGATTTGGGTTCATTATGTTTTGAATGGAACCATTATTATTCCTAAGGCAAGTCTAGGGTAAATTATAAGAAGTCAGATCGGTTAGCAATGGTTGAATCGGCATGATGTGGCAATGATTAGTTCCTTCAGCGTGCTAAGTTTTTACAGGAGGTTGTGGCAGTATGTGCGAGGCTTGACGGTCACTGTAATTTTATTTATTTGGAGGTATTCAGTTATTATGGCATGTTATGTGTAGATGGATCCCGGAAGGAACATGGTGGTTTAGACCACTACTTGGGATCATATTTTTTGCGGTTAGGAGAATTCGGTCGCGTGTTGCAATGGTTCTCCCGAAATGAGTTAAGTGAAAGGTTGCTATAATACGGAGTATTTATTCTATTAGTGGATCAGGAGTTATTATGAAATTCTTGTACTCTCGCATACTGGCATGCTAGGTGCAGTGAACGGCATGGGAATTGGAAGTTAAGGATCAAGGTTGCGGTTCGGTGTGGACAAGAATGTTACGAGCTCGGAAGAGCAAGAAAGAGCTCAGATGTTTAGAGTAAGCTGGTATTGTTTTTAGCGTCACCTGAGATCGGTGTCCTGTGTAAGAGGCTCCGTGTACTAAGTTACGGATTCTTGATTTGCTTTACAGCATTAATGTGGTCGGTAGTTTGGAGGTGCAGACTTGTCACCTGGTACAGAAGGTCGTGGGAGTGCATCCCACGGGAAGATTGTATAAGTGTGACATGTAGTCACCTTATTGATTAAAGATTGAAAACCAAGTATGGAGATTGTGGTACTATCGCTAATGTGAGAAATTATGCCTGAAGGGCGCTCGATTCATTTGGTTGTGAATTGTGGAAGTTTGTTCCTGATTCGACGGTTGTTCTTGCGTGTCATTGGAAAATGGTCATTGTGGATCCTTAAGAGGTTATTATCCCAAGCATGGTATGATCAGAATAGGTTTGGGGTTCGTTGATGGATCCAAATGTGGATGTGTACTCTACACCAGCCTGGGTGTGTTCATTCTGCATAGCATTCCTTATGGAAGAAGTATACGGGCGTGGGATGTTGATTTCGTCGCCAGCTATTTCATGTAATACTCTATTGTGCCATGTGGGTTGTGAGACGGCTTGATTATTTATACAATGTATTGAGGTCCCGTGTAGTGGTGGTATTATGTGAGCAGGATGGCTCTCGAGATGCAGATCATATATCGTACCTCAGTTGTGCTTGAGTTTTATAGCGTATGACGCTACCCGTCTCCCCAAGATTTGTATTATGCACTTGGCGTGCTTATGGTTGATATTCGGGCATTTCGTGAGTATAAGCATTACGACTCGATGTGTGTTTTCTTTAGATGATCATGTGTGGATCGGGTGGCACGCCGCCACTGGTATATGATTGGATCGGGTGGCATTCCGCCACGGATATGTTATTTGGATCGAGTGGCACGCTGCCACGGGTATCATGGTTGGATCGGGTTGCATGCCACAATGGTATCATGTGTAGATCGTGTTGCACGCCGCAATAGTGTGATATTGAGTACATTTTCCCATATCTATTATTGTATGTTTTGCTTCTCATTTCCTGAGGAAGGTTCATAACATCTTTTTGGTTGTTTAAATTAGTTACGTGGGTTGAGTAGTTCTTTCCAGAACTCGTTTCCTCATGTATCACATTCGAGTTTGTAGCTTGTTGGCACATTGTGGCATCATATGAGACTTTTGGCACTGTCTGAGGTGGCTTATTGCTTGAGCAGCTTGTACTGGGTGAGACTAGATTATTGGACATGGGATCAGTGCGATCAGATTTATATGAAGCATATTAAAGAGTAAATATTGTTATTCAGTCCAGAATGAGGTAATGGTTCTTTTCGGAAGGAGAGACTCCATAAATTGTGATTCAGCAGGTGGTTATGAGTTTCTACACATCTCTTCAATCGTGGCAGTATTGCGAGCGCGGAAATAGGACTTATATGTGTCATGAGGTGTATTGTGAGCATCAGATTCGTGGGATTTCGGCTATCGTTGTCAGAGGATGTTATTATGTTTATGTGAATAATGCGGTACAGGGTGTGAATTCGGTAAGAGTATACAATCATGTGTTGGTACATTCTGTAGTGATGGATACGGTGTTCGTATGTTGGAAACAGACCTGGTAGAGAATTTCAGATGCTGGAATTTGGCTCTAAGGTTTGTTTGACTAGATAAAAGGGAGGATTTTGAGGTTTGCTCGAGCTAATGTTCTCAACTGGGTTGTGGTAGCACGGGTAGCTACACGAGGTGCTAAACAGTTATTTCAGATAACTCCAGAGCAGTTCTTAGCACGTTCGAGGACGAACGTATGTTTAAGTGGGAGAGAATGTAATGACTCAACCGGTCGTTTCGTTTAGTAGTTTGAGGCCTTGAGTAGCTTCACTTCAGGTATTATGACTTGTACGCGTGGTCGGAATTAAATTTCGGGAAGTTCAGAGTGGATTTGAAAAGACAATTCTAATTTCGGAAGCCTTAAGTTGGAGGAATTGACAAAAGTGTGATTTTTGAGTAAATGACCTCGGAATCGGGATTTGAAGGTTTCAATAGGTTCGTATGATGATTTTGGACTTGGGCGTATGTCCGGATCAAGTTTTGGATGACCCGGGAGCGTTTTGACGCCTATTATTTGGGTTGAAGTGCATTCCAATGTTATCGGTGTCCGTTTGGCATTCCAATGTTATCAGTAAGTCGGCATTTTTGAAGAATTTCATAAATTTGGGTTGAAGTGCATTCCAATGTTATCGGTGTCCGTTTGGGATTCCGATTCTAAGACTAGATCCGTATGGTGATTCTGGTATTGGGAGCGCGTCCGGATGTGGATTTGGAGGTCCTTAGGTCATTTTGAGATCATTTGGTGAAAAATTAGAAATTTGAAGGTTTTGGAGAGTTTGACCGAGAGTGGATTTTTTGATATCGGGGTCGGTTTCCTATTCCGGAAGTTGGAGTAGGTCCGTAATGTTGAATGTGACCTGTGTGCAAATTTTGAGGTCAATCGGACGTGATTTGATAGGTTTCGGCATCGATTGTAGAAGTTGAAGTTTCAAAATTCACTAAGTTTAGATTGGAGGGTAATTCGTGTTTTAGCATTGTTTGATGTGATATAAAGGCTCGACTAAGTTCATGATGTGTTTTGGGATGTGTTGGTATATTTGGTTGAGGTCCCGAGGGCCTCGGATGGATTCCGGATGGTTAGCAGATCGAGTTTGGACTTGGATGAAATGCTGAGGCAGCTGATATCTGGTGCAATCGCACCTGCGTGAAAAGGGCCGCATGTGCGAGCTACGAGCCGTAGAAGCAAAAGAGTGAGGGCAGCCTAGCCACCACAGGTGAGGAAGTTTTTGGAGCACCTACGTGACCGCAGGTGCGAGAGCACTGGTCGCAGGTGCGAATGGGCTCGCAGAAGCAGTCCCTTTTGTCCGCAGATGCGAAGCTTGGCCATGGTAAGGGAAATGCGCACCTGCGAGGATTTTGCTACAGGTGCGGGACCGCAGATGCAGCCAAGGCACTGCATGTGCGAGAAGTCGCTGGGCAGTGAGGGTTCTTTAAGAACGGGGTTTTGGCCCATTTTCTCTTGGTTGGGCAATTTTTGGAGAGCTTCAAGTGGGGGTTTTCATCATCTATGTCAAGGTAAGTTATTCCCATCCATTGCAAGATAAATACATGATTTTTATATGGATTCAAGCATGAAAATTTCTAGAAACTTGGGATTTTGAAGAAAAACCTAGAAATTGGTATTTTTGGATTTTGACCATGAATTTGGGCATGGAATTGAGAATAAATCATATCTTTGAGTTTGTAATGTTATGGGTAATGTTTATCTTCGAATATTTTCAGAATCTGGGCACGTGGGCCCGAGGTTTGCTTACTCAATTTTTCGAGCGGAGTTGGAAATTGTTATAAATTGATTAATTATAAGTATTAGAGTATATTTTGATTGGGTTACATCTTATTTGACTAGTTTTGGAGCGACGGGCATCGATTTGAGGTGTTAGAGAAGCTTTGGAGCCGATTATGGAATTTCGGAGCGAGATAAGTCTCCTGTCTAACTCTATGAGGGGGAAATTACCCCTAGGTGTTGTATATTGATGTGTGCTACTTGTTGTAGGGGCTACGTACGCGCGAGGTGACGATAGCTCGTACGTAGCTACATTCATGTTATTGTCCGGGTAGGCTTAGGTTCACATCATGTTATAGTTGTACTATTTGAGCAGTCTCTCGCCAATTAAATTCCTCTGTTTTACATTAATACTTGAGACTAGACTTGCTATTGTAGAGACTTCACGAGTTCATGATTAGTCACCGAATAATTTTTCTCCTCTTAAGGCATGTTTCCGTGGTATATATGTTTCATTGAAAGGTTTTTGTTAAAGGAATTACAACGTACATGTTTATTCGTGAGTATGGTCAAGGACCCGTCAAAGCCTCTTATTCTTATGGGATCGGGCCGTTCGCCTCGACAGGATTTGTATTTCACTTCTTATGGGATCAGGTCGTTCGCCTCGGCAGGATTTTGTATTTCACTTCTTATGGGATCAGATCGTTTGCCTCGACAGGATTTATGTACCACACTCTCATGGGAGCGAGTCGTTCGCCTCGGTAGTTTGAAAGATGTATCTATGGGTCATGTCGTTCGACCCTCGGCAGTGCACAATTTAATTATTTATGTTGGTTTGGGTTGTACGCCTCGGCATTTCCTATATCATATCCTCATGGAATCGTTTGTAATATTTAGCAAGAAGCCAGTGTATCTGTGAGCTTTCCCGATTTGAGTTATGATAATCTATCTGATGAGATGCGCTATATCTATATATATGCTCCGGTTAAGGAGGGAATTTCTAATGGAGAGCTTGAATTCCTCGTAAAGAGGGGAATTTGTACCACGTGATTTATACTTGTTTATCTCAGTTATTTACTCTACCTCATATTTACTTGCCTCTTTACTGTACCTGATGTTATCGGACCCCTAGTGAGTGTCAACGTCGACCCCTCGTCACTACTTCTCCGAGGTTAGGCTAGATACTTACTAGGTACATATTGATTTACGTACTCATACTTCACTTGCTGCACATTTTGTGTAGGTACATATGTGACTAGTGGCCTTGTGAGAGTAGAGGTGTGTATGCATGCAGGGACTTACGTGAGCTGCATTCCATATTACGTCCCGCACCCGGCATAGTCTCCTTCAGAATATTTATATTTCTCCTGTCCAAACTTGCATTCCGGACAAATATTGTATTTTATTTTACATTCCTAGTTGATACTCATGCACTCGTGACACCAGGTTTTGGGGAGTTTATGGGTTGTCCTGTATGTAAATTGTTAAAAATATTATTATTCACTCTGTAAATTCCATCTTTTACTATTTAATTGAAGGAAATATGATTTCAAAAATATTAAAACGAGAACAAAATTAGATAATTATTTTTGGCTTGCCTAACAGCGGTGTCCGGTGCCATCACAACCTTTAATTTCAGTTTTTCAAAAATATTGCTTTAGAAAGTATTTTTCAGTTTTTCAAAAATATTGCTTTAGAAAATATTTTTGAGTTTTTTCAGTTTTTTTTAAAGCAATCTTTTTGTAAAAACTGAAAAAAATATTTTCGTTATTTTCAGTTTTTAGTAAAAATAATTTCAGTTTTTTTCAATTTTTAAATATTGCTTTAGAAAATTATTTTTCGGGTATGGGTAATGGGTATGGGTCTTTTTAATTAATTATTAGATATTTAGAATTGGCCAATAGGACGATGACATGTGTCACTCCGTTTAAATGAGGAGTATATTTGAACCCAAAGTATAGTGACATGAGTATATTTGGACTCATAGTATAACGAAGAGTATATGTGAACAATTTTCGAAAGTAGAGGAATATATTTGGCCCTTATCCCTAATAAATATTCCAAATGGCGACTCTTAATTAAATAAAATAATCTCATTTCGATTAATGTCACTTTAATTGGAAAAATTCCCTATTCTTCGGAAAAAGGAGGTGTGACAGTGATAATTAATGATAATCACTGCCTTTTGCTCTAATTGTTTATTGATGTTTCTTAGAGGACTAATATACTTAGATTGATAAGTGATACTCGAATCTATGATTGCATTTGCAGTAGCCTCAGTGGCCATGAGTAAGATATGCTAAAATCTGGTTATCTAACATAATTATGCAACTTTTCGATGATGCCA
The DNA here is from genome assembly GCF_000715075.1 of Nicotiana tabacum. Taxonomy (NCBI): domain Eukaryota; kingdom Viridiplantae; phylum Streptophyta; class Magnoliopsida; order Solanales; family Solanaceae; genus Nicotiana; species Nicotiana tabacum. The sequence continues at coordinate 86,545,778 of NC_134081.1, read as the reverse complement.
AAAACGGGAAGATAGGTTGTGCTTTTACTTTGGAAAGTGATGTTTATAACCTAATGAACCTGGTCCTTGATTATTTGTGACTTTAAAAGGGAAAGTTTTCTAACATTGTGTTGATGTTGAGCTGAGTTGAAACATGTTTCATGCTTATGAAAAGCACATAGTTTGTCATCATCAAAATGGGGAATTTGTTGGCCTGAGTAAGTTTGTTTTGATAATTGACTAAGGAACACACACATGAACCAGGTCCATACACAGTGTACGCAGGGCACGAGCAGATTCAAGCACAAGATATGCACGTGAATGGGATAAGCTTAAGTGGTTATATCTGATATCTCCTGAACGAAAAGGTTGCATAATTGATAAGGAGCAGGACTCCTTACTAGACGACGACTCTATCTTAGATAAGGGATGAGTTATAAGTTGAAGATAACTAGAGCTCTTCCACCATGGAAGAGTAAAGCATTAGAACTTTAGTTATTTCTTATTCTACTAACTCTATAAATATTAGTTTGTTCTCTTTTACAGGTGACACACAAACGTAGAAGTTAAGCAAGAATTGAGAGCGAAATAGCAAGGAATTTTGCAAGCAATTCATGTGTGTTTCAGGTGTGCGAACCTGAAGCTACATGAACTAGATAGAAGAACCAGTTCCAAGTGTCTGACTTTTATTCTAGTTTTATTATAGTAGGGATTTTAAGTTGTATCTTTTCAGCTTTCTCTAGAAGCATTTGTACTAGGTACTCTAAGTGTATTGTTCAAGTTAGAGTTAACTTGAAATTATCGCAACATCCTAAGGCTGGTTGTCACAAAGAGTTAGAGGTAATACTTAGATTTACAAGAGTTTTGTAAACGCTGTTTTTGACTGGGTAGTAGATTGTGGTTTTTTTCACCTTTTTATCCAGGTGTTTTCCACGTAAAAATACTTGTGTTCTTTACTTTCTGCATTTATTTCATAACTGTAGTGTAAGGAATGCGTAATAGAACCAGGTCCTTATATAATCTATGCATGCGAAAAATTAGACACCACACAAATCACCTCCCTCCCTATGTGGTATTGAAGTATAAAACATCAATAGTGTTATACAAATATAGATGCATCATAAATACATACTTTGAAGTGTATTCATGGTGAATATTCCTTCTCTCTAGAACCCAAAATCTTGTCCAAAATCCTCTTTTTCTCTCTCTATGTTTCAGCCCTTTTATAAAGATTTGGTTGTGCGTAGCCTATGTAGGCTAACGTGTAGCCTAAGAAAGTCTTGACCCCCTCTTATTCTCTTTGAGATGCTCACTGGAATTACCTATGTACCTTGCATGGGTTGGCGCTTAGGCTATGCATGACTCGCGCAGCTGCATAGCTGCTATGTTACTCTTCAGTTAAAATATAATAACTCTTTGTTGAAATATCCAAATAATAAACAGTTTAAAGTGTTATAAACTTGACTCGTAGACCTTTCCTTTGATAGGTTGTTCATCATATAAAACTTATACCTTGGGAGTTGTACTTATTTGAAGTAGGATCTTGTGTAAACTCATTTGCAATTTCAGCGATCATATAGTTTTTGACTTGGTTTGGTCTTGGGCTCATCTTAGACCCTAATCCACTTCTAATACACCTTGTCGCCTATTATCATACTCAAATTGTATACTTTATATCCGTAGTTCCTTAGGATGCCAAAGGTTTCTTGGATGTGTTTCAAATGGTCACTTGCGTTCAAAGACTTAACCAACTGATGGTAGGCTAGAAACCCATGTTTTAGTCATAGTTTGCACTCCAATTACTGCACTTTACTTGTGTTTGAGCTTATATGATGGTGATTTGAACTTATTAAGTGTTTTATGCCTTGCAGGAAATGATTCTGAGTTAAAACAATAAATTAGAGCTAAATCGAATAATTTGGAGCTTTAAAATCTGAGTAAATGTCCAAGAAATTAAATCGAGATCGGATCAGAGGCTCGTTGACCGGCGTTGCATATGAAAGTTGGAAGAAAGCGCAAGGGCTAGATCAAAATGTACTAATGTGTCGCACAAGGCGTGGCATTGACCTAGACATTAGTACAAAAGTTTGTCAGAATTTGAGAAGTTCAGAGACTTGCAGTTTTGGGGTTTGACAAGAAAATACACTAATGCGATGCAGAATGCGTAGCAGAGTGTGACACATTAGTACAAAATTTTGTCAGACAAGCTAAGTTCAAAGAGTTTACAATCACGAAAATTACACTAAAGCTAATAGCGCGGGTAGCACTCTACGGCGCATGAAGTATAAAACATTTTCTAGCTTTTCTCACTTCGGCTCAAAGAGGTTAATTTGGTTTGGACACGTTCTGACTTGGTATAAATACACTAGAAACACGTTCTAAGGGAACTTTTGACCTTGGGAGCTTTTTGGAGAGCATTAGAGTTTTCAAGACACAAGATTTCATCTTCCTTCTACCAATTCAATACGCGAGTTTGGATTGTAACGTTGGATTAATATTTTCTTAGTCTTTTACTCTATTTTGTGATGACTCTATCCATATTTATGGAGTAGTTTACCTTAGGGTTTGACATGATTCGGTGACTTGGTTGTTGTTTATGGATTAGACTATTGTTTAATTGCTTCAATTTATTGGAGAATCTTTAATATTAGTTGTGAAGTTATTCTTTATAGTGTTTAATCGAAAAAGGAACATTTTATTGAATATTATTGCAGCATATGCCTTAAGTTTATTTTGGTGATTCTTTAAAGTAATCGAGAGAGCTTTTTGAGTTTCCGTTTAAATTAATATTGAGAAATATTCGCGAGAAATTTCTCTTAGATCATCCTTACCAATAGATTCTTGCAAGCTTCACCGCACTTCACATTAGTTTATTTGAAAGATTTAGATTTAATCGAGAGAGGAATCTGAATTGAAAGTATAAACTAATCACGTATTGAATTCGTGAGAATCGATAGAACCTGAATAGTGAAAGATAACACAGTCAAATTCAGGATAGCAGTCTTGCACCATCATGTCAAAACCCTTATTCTTTGTCATGAAAATAACCCATTGTTGTACTCTCTAGTTCTTTGTGATTAATTGTTAATTGCTTTAATTTTAATAGTTAATCATAATCATTCCAATCAAAGTGTTAATTATCCAGAATAACATTAAATCAGAAATTACTTGAAATTGTTTAAATTTAATGCCTATAGAGACGATAATTAAACTATACTCTCTTTGGTTATCGAGCATTAATTTTTTGTTGTGTTTTGCGCTATTCAAATTTTGGTGCAGTTGCCGGGAATTGGAAATCAATAGTGTTCAAAATATTTTTTGTTCTAAATCGGGAATTAATTTATTTTTCTTTTCTTTTTATTTTATTTTTTAGTTAACTTGTCTTCAAGATTTCTTTTATAGTACCTGACAAGTGCTAGGGATAAAGCTTGAAGAATTATACTTGATATTGAAGATGGAGTACAACCAATCTTAGAAAACGGTTGAAGAGTTAGTAGTTGAACACTATCACAAGATTGCTCTTTGTTTTAAATGTAGTGGAAATCATCTGTGGATTGACGGTCAAGCAGGTAACTATTCCTCATATGGTTCATCTTTTGAAAAGTATCACTTTATTTCTAGATGACATTTGATATGGGTACAATTTTAACTCTGGTTGGGATGAATAACCTTATTATGACTGGAATGAAAGCAAAGTGAGACAACCAACTCAAGAGAAGAATGACAGTATAGAAGAGCTTATATATAAGTTCATGAATTGTCACGACCCAAACTAACCCTGTCGTGATGGCACCTATCGTGGAACTAGGCAAGCCGACTCATTTTCAAAACAAACCGATATTTTCATATCAAAGAAAATTTCAAGGCTAATTAACATAAAAAACTTCGTAAAGGAGTTCAAATCAAAACAAAAGTGCGGAAAAGAAAAGTCCGACATCGGGGTGTCACTAGTCCTGAGCATCTACTACAATTTGTCGGACAATATTGAGACTAACATAGTCTGAAAAATAGCTAAATACAACTAAAGGAAGATAAGAGGGGGAAGAGCAGGGCTACGATCGCCAGGCATCTACCTTGCTATCCCCGAGAAAATCTACAATCAGAATAGTCAACAACCACTATCGTGTCCAGCTATACCTGGATCTGCACACAAGGTGCAAGGAGTAACGTGAGTACGCCAACTCAGTAAGCAACAACAGTAAATAAAGACTGAGAAGTAGTGACGAGCAATAAAGCATATAAAATTCATATTATGAAATCTAGGTAAAATACAACATGCTTTAAAAATCAATGTTTGAATCAAATCATCTCGTTTAAACCCAGTTCCAGTAAAAATCATTTAAAGATATTTTTCAACAGTTTCAAATAGAGGCTCAATGCAAAGGTGAACAAACAAATGATGAAATCATAAAAAGCCCCTCGGGCAGACCTCACAATCACTCGTATACAGCCCCTCGGGCATACCTCACAATCACTCGTATACAGCCCCTCGGGCATACCTCACAATCACTCATGAACAGCCCATCGGGCATACCTCACCATCACTCATGCCTCCCAGTCACTCAGCACTCGCTGCTCGGCACTCGCACTCAGTAGGTACCTACGCTCACTGGGGGTGTGTACAGACTCCAGAGGGGCTCCTTCAGCCCAAGCGTTATATCAAGCCAAATCATGTCATAAATCACTCAGGCCATCTGCCTATGTCAAACATGTTGTGGCGTGCAGCCCGATCCCATAAATATCCTCACAAATTAGGCCCTCGCCCTCACTCAGTCATAAACCTCTCAAGCCACTCGGGCTCTCAGTAAAACAGGGTATTCAACCCAAAACAACATTTATATGCATCAAAACAGAGTAATAAAAACTGAGTTATGCAGTAAACAAGTATAACCATGACTGAGTATAGATTATCAATCGAAAACAGTGAGAGGATAGTAAGAAAAGGCCCCTATGGGTCTAAACAGCTCTGGCACAAGGCTCAAACATGGCATTCAGCCCAATTTACAGAAACTCATTTTTAAAACTCATAAGTATCATATGGTTTCAACAAAATATGCAACTTTACAGTTGCTACGGGACGGACCAAGTCAAAATCCCCAACGGTGCACGCCCACACGCCCGTCACCTAGCATGTGCGTCACCTCAAAATAGTAAAATGATACGAAATTCGGGGTTTCATACCCTCAGGACTAGATTTACAATCGTTACTTACCTCAATCCGGTCAAATCTCTATCCCGCGATGCTCTTTCCTTTCGACTCGGCCTCCAAATGCTCTGAATCTATTCACAATCAGTACAATACCATCAATATACGCTAATGGAATGAATTCCACAAGAAAAACTATCAAATTAGACCAAAATCCCGAAATCGGCTCAAACCCGGCTCCCGGGCCCACGTCTTGAAATCCGAAAACATTTACAAAACTAGAAATCCCATTCACTCACGAGTCCAAACATATAAAATTTATCAAAATCCGACATCATTTGGTGTCTCAAATCCTTAAATTAACTCTCCAAAATCCCAACCCCTAACCCCTCATTTTCACCCCTAAATTCCACTAATTAGATGATAATATAATGGGAAATCACCGTATATACGAGTATTAGGGCTCAAGCAACTTACCTCACTGATAGCCCTTGAATCACCCTTCAAATATCACTCACAAAGCTCCAAGAACCGACTTGAAAATGGTGGAAATGAACCAAAATTCGAGAAGTCTCCTTTTTATATTTTGTGTCCAGGCCTTTCGCACATGCGGACCAATTCTCGCTTCTGCGCCACCGCACCTGCGGAAAGTCCATTGCAGGTGCAGAAATCACTTAGGATCCCAGGTTCCGCATCTGCGGACAAACCTCGCGCCTGCGGATGCGCGCCTGCGCATCTCCCTCCGCTTCTGCGAAGCTTGCCAAAATCCCCCTCTCCGCATCTGCGCCCCAGGTCTCGCACCTGCGGGCTCGCAAATTCAACCACTAACTCGCACCTGCACATCCTGCCTAGCCTAGCACTGGCCGCACCTGTGAACTCCCCACGCGCACCTGCGACCTCGCACCCGCAGCTCTCCTTCCGTAGGTGCGGAAATATCAGTAGCAGCAGCCCCAGCTGCATTTTCCCAACTTCAAACAATCTGTTAACCACCTGGAATAACCCCGAGGCCCTCGGGACCTCAATAAAAAATACCAACAATTCATATATCAACATACAAACTTCGTCGAACCTTCGAATCACTCAAAATAACATCAAATTACCCTCGGATTAAAGCCTAAGAACTTCTAAACTTCCAAATTCGACAACCGATGCCGAAACCAACCAAACCATGACTGAATGACCTCAATTTTTGCACACATATCACAAATGACACTACAAACTTACTCCAACTGTCGGAATTCCATTTCGACCCCGATAACAAATTTTCCACTGCGGACCAAAATCGCCAAATTTCCAACTTTCGCCAATTCAAGCCTAATTATACTACGGACCTCCAAATCACATTCCGGACGCACTCCTAATTCCAAAATCACCTAACGGAGCTAACAGAATCATAAAATTTAAATTCGAGATCGTTTACACATAGGTCAACATCCGGTTGACTTTTCTAACATAAACTTCTAAATATGAGACTAAGTGTTTCATTCCACTCCGAAACCACTCCGGACCCGAACCAACCAACCCGATACAATACAATGTAGCTAAATAACACATAAAGAAGCAGAAATGGGGGAAACGGGGCTATAACTCTCAAAATGACCAGCTGGGTCGTTACATCCTCCCCCTCTTAAACAATTGTTCGTCCTCGAACGGGTATAGAAACATACCTGGAGTCTCGAATAGGCGTGGATATCTGCTCCGCATCTCCCGCTCGGTCTCCCAGGTGGCCTCCTCCACAGGCTGACCTCTCCACTGCACCTTCACCGAAGCTATGTCCTTTGACCTCAACCTTCGAACTTGCCGATCCAAAATAGCCACTGGCTCCACATCATAAGTCATATCAACCTCCAAGTGAACCGTGCTGAAGTCCAAAACATGGGACGGATCGCCAACATACTTTCGGAGCATGGAAACATGAAACACTGGATGCACACTCGACAAGTTGGGTGGCAAGGCAAGCTTATAAGCCACCTCCCCTATCCTCTGAAGCACCTCAAAAGACCCACTAAACCGGGGGCTCAACTTGCCCATCTTCCCAAACCTCATGAAACCCTTCATGGGTGATACCTTCAACAAAACCTTCTCCCCAACCATGAAAGATACATCACAGACCTACCTATCCGCATAGCTCTTCTGCCTAGACTGCGCTGTGCGAAGCCGCTCCTGAATCAATTTCACCTTATCTAATGTATCCTGGACCAAGTCTGTGCCCAAGAGCCTAGCCTCACCCGGCTCAAACCATCCAACTGGAGATCTACACCTCCTCCCATATTAAGCCTCGTACGGAGCCATCTGAATACTCGACTGATAACTATTGTTATATGCAAACTCCGCGAGTGGCAGAAACTAGTCCCATGAACCCCCAAAGTCAATGACATAAGCGCGCAACATGTCCTCCAATATCTGAATTGTGTGCTCGGACTGCCCGTCCGCCTGAGGGTGAAAAGTTATGCTCAACTCAACCTGAGTACCTAACTCTCGCTGCACGGCCCTCCAAAACGGCGATGTAAACTGAGTGCCCCTATCTGAAATGATGGAAACTAGGACACCATGCAGGCGAACAATCTCTCGGATGTAAATCTCAGCCAACCGCTCTGAAGAGTAAGTAGTTCCCACCAGAATGAAAGGCGCAGACTTGGTCAGCCGATCCACAATAACCCAAATAGCATCGAACTTCCTCGAAGTCCATGTGAGCCCAACTACGAAGTCCATTGTGATCCGCTCCTACTTCCACTCTGGGATCTCTAACCTCTGAAGCAAGCCACCCAGTCTCTGATGTTCATACTTAACCTGCTGACAATTGAGACACCGAGCTACAAACCCCACTATATCTTTTTTCATCCACCTTCACCAATAGTGTTGTCTCAAATCCTGGTACATCTTTGCGGCACCCGGATGGATGGAATACCGCGAGCTGTGGGCCTTCTCAAGAATCAACTCCCGAAGCCCATCTACATTAGGCACACATATCTGGCCCTGCATCCTCAACACACTGTCATCACCAATAGTCACATCCCTAGCATCACCTCGCTGGACCCTGTCCGGAAGAACGAACAAGTGGGGGTCATCATACTAACACTCCCTGATACGGTTATAAAGAGAAGACCTGGAGACCACGCAAGCCAATACCCGACTAGGCTCCAAAATATCCAATCTCACAAGCTGGCCCACTAAGGCATGAACATCAAATGCCAAAGGTCTCTCTACTGTTGGAAGATATGCTAAACTCTCCAAACTCTCTGCTCGGAGACTCAAAGCATCGGCCACCACATTGACCTTCCCCGGATGGTACAGAATAGTGATATCATAGTCCTTAAGAAGCTCTAACCATCTTCGCTGACGCAAATTAAGATCCTTCATCGCCTGAACAATGGCTGCTAACTCAAGATCATGGACAAGATAGTTCTTCTCATGGGTCTTCAACTGGCGCGAGGCATATGCAATCACCCTACCCTCTTGCATCAGAACACATCCAATGCCTATCCTCAAGGCATCACAATACACGGTGTAAGAACCTGAAGCTGATGGCAGAACTAACACTGGAGTTGTGATCAAGGCAGTCTTGAGCTTCTGAAAGCTCTCCTTACACTCATCCGACTACCTGAATGGAGCACCCTTTTAGGTCAATCTGGTCAAGGGAAAAGCAATAAATGAAAATCCCTCCACAAAGTGACGGTAATAACCCGCCAAACCAAGAAAGCTCATAATCTCCGTGGCTGAGGACGGTCTAGGCCAACTCTACACCACCTCTATCTTCTTCGGATCCACTCAACCCTCAGAAATCCCGGCATCGCCAACGTCACAGTCTTAGCGTGACAATCTAGAACAGCATCACATGGAGATAACTAATCCATACCCAATATCACATCAAAGTTAACCATACTAAGCTGCAAAAGGTCCACTTGGGTCTCCAGACCCCCAATAGTCACCACACATGACCGATATACGCGGTCCACAACAATAGTATCGCCCACCAGAGTAGATACATGAATAGATGAAACTAAAGACTCACAGGGCATATCCAAAAAATGGGCGAAATACGAGAAAACATATGAATACGTAGAACTAGGGTCAAATAATACAGAGGCATCTCTGTGAAAAACAGAGACAATACCTATAATCCCAGCATCTGAAGCAATAACATCTGGTCTGGCAGGGAGGGCATAGAAACGGGCCTAGACACCCCCTGATCTGCCTCCCCCTCTAGGGCGACCCCTAGCTGACTGACCTCCATCCCGAGCTGACTGGGCGGGTGGTGAAGTAACTGGCACTGAAGTCGAAGGCTGACTCCTCTGCTCAGATAGACCTCCAGGACGACGAGGACACTGCCTCCACATATGCCCAAACTCCCCACACTTAAAACAATTCCCTGGTGCTGATGGCGGGAACTGAAGGGATCCCCGAGCATCGGGATAACTGGTAGAAGAACCTGGCATATAGGAGACCTGAACTGATGGAGCACGGGACAAACTCTGGGCTGGAAGGGCACCGAGTGATGAGTGGCCCTGATGAGAACTGTGAGAACCATGGCCCGATGATGCACCATGGTGAAATGGCCGAGCTGACTGAGCCTGTCTGAAATGACGACCTCTACCATGCTGGAACTAACCCCCAAAAGGAGCACATCTGAATCCACCCTGACCACGAGGCCTCATGGTCTCCCTTTCAACTTTCTCCTGACCGCGAACCATCTCAATCTGCCGAGCAATGTCGACAACCTCATCAAAGGTAGCACCAGACACCCTCTCTCTAGTCATAAGCAATTGTAGCTGAAAAGTGAGACCATCAATAAACCTCATAAACCTCTCCCTGTCCATGGGAACCAACCAGATAGCATGACGGGCCAACTCCGATAATTGCATCTCATACTGCGTTACCGACATATAACCCTGGCGAAGCCGCTCAAACTGTCTGCGCAGCTCCTCTCTGTGGGACCGAGGCACGAACGTCGTCAAAAAGACCACGGAGAACTGCTGCAAGTAAGGGGTATTGTGCCAACAGGCCTACGCCTCTCGTAAGTCTCCCACCATCGATGTGCAACTCTAGAAAACTGAAAAGTAGTGAATGAGACCCCACAAGTCTCCAGAATACCAGCTGTAAAGAGTATCCTTTGACACATGTCCAAGAAGTCCTGAGCATCCTCTCTCTCTGTGCCACTGAAAGGTGGCGGCAGGAGTCTCCCAAACCTCTCCAACCTACGCTGATCATCCTCAGGCATAGCAGGAACCACATAATCATGTGCAGCCGTAATCGGTTGGACTGGTGGTACCCCCGGTGTCTGGAGTCCCTGAACAACCTGCTCGTGTGTACAAGCGACGGGTGTCTGAGCGCCTGTGCCTCCCCCGGCCTCAGAAGTGGCTGCGACCGTCGAGATAGAGACCACCTGAGCAAGGCCGGTACACGCTGTCAGAATCTGAGCTAGGGCCTCCGGAAGGCCTAGAATCACAATAGGCACAAGTGGTTCCTGAGCTGGTGCATCAACAACTGGAATCTGGTCATGATCTGGGACAAATGGTGGATCTGCAGGTACTACCCCAACTGTTGTACGGGCTCCACCTCTGCCCTTACCACGGCCTCTACCGCGGCCTCGGCCTCTCGCAACCCTGGTTGGTGGTACTGGTGGCTGGCTCTCCTGTCCGGTAGTAAGAGTCCTCACCATCTGTGAGAGAATGAAACAACAGATGTTTAGTTACTAGAATCAACAGATTCGCACAACAAGAATTCAAGAATGTGGAATTTCCTAAAGGTTCTGCAGCCTCTCGAAGATAACTACAGACGTCTCGGCATCGATCCGCAAGACTCTACTAAACCCGCTCATGACTCGTGAGACCTATGTAACCTAGGCTCTGAAACCAACTTGTCACGACCCAAACTAACCCTGTCGTGATGGCGCCGATCGTGGAACTAGGAAAGCCGAATCATTTCCAAAACAAACCGATATTTTCATTTCAAAGAAAATTTCAAGGCTATTTAACATAAAAACCATCCTAAAGGAGTTCAAATCAAAATAAAAGTGCGGAAAAGAAAAGCCCGACATCGGGGTGTCACTAGTCATGAGCATCTCCTACAATTTGTCTGACAATATCGAGACTAACATAGTCTAGAAAATAGCTAAATACAACTAAAGGAGGATAAGAGGGAGAAGAGCAGGGCTGAGATCGCCAGGCATCTACCTTGCTATCCCCGAGAAAATCTGCAACTGGAATAGTTAACAACCGCTACCGTGTCCAGCTACACTTGGATCTGCACACAAGGTGCATGGAGTAACGTGAGTACGCCAACTCAGTAAGCAACAAGAGTAAATAAAGTCTGAGAAGTAGTGACGAGCAATAAAGCATATAAAATTCATATCATGAAATCTCGGTAAAATACAACATGCTTTAAAAATCAGTGTTTGAATCAAATCATCTCGTTTAAACCCAGTTCTAGTAAAAATCATTTAAAGATATTTTTCAACAGTTTCAAACAGAGGCTCAATGCAAAGGTGAACAAACAAATGATGAAATCATAAACAGCCCATTGGGCAGACCTCACAATCACTCGTATACAGCCCCCTGGGCATACCTCACAATCACTCGTATACAGCCCATCAGGCATACCTCACAATCACTCGTGAACAGCCCCTCGGGCATACCTCGCCATCACTTATGCCTCCCAGTCACTCAGCACTCGGCACTCGGTTCTCGGAACTCGCACTTAGTAGGTACCTGCGCTCACTGGGGGTGTGTACAGACTCCGGAGGGGCTCCTTCAGCCCAAGCGCTATATCAAGCCAAATCATGTCATAAATCACTCAGGCCCTCGGCCTATGTCAAACATGATGTGGCATGCAGCCCGATCCCATAAATATCCTCAGTAATCAGGCCCTCGGCCTCACTCAGTCATAAACCTCTCAAGCCACTCGGGCCATTGGTAAAACAGGGTATTCAACCCAAAACAACATTTATATGCATCAAAACAGAGTAATAAAAACTGAGTTATAAAGTAAACAGGGATAACCATGACTGAGTATAGATTTTCAATCGAAAACAATAAGAGGATAGTAAGAAAAGGCCCCTAAGGGTCCAAACAGCACTGGCACAAGGCCCAAACATGGCATTCAGCCCAATTTACAGAAACTCATTTTTAAAACTCATAAGTATCATATAGTTTCAAGAAAATATGCAACTTTACAGTTGCTACGGGACGGACCAAGTCAAAATCCCCAACGGTGCACGCCCACACGCCCGTCACCTAGCATGTGCGTCACCTCAAAATAGTAAAATGATACGAAATCGGGGTTTCATACCCTCAGGACTAGATTTACAATCGTTACTTACCTCAATCTAGTCAAATCTCTATCCCGCGATGCTCTTTCCTTTCGACTCTGCCTCCAAATGCTCTGAATCTATTCACAATCAGTACAATACCATCAATATACGCTAATGGAATGAATTCCACAAGAAAAACTATCAAATTAGACCAAAATCCCGAAATCGGCTCAAACCCGGCCCCCGGGCCCATGTCTTGAAATCCAAAAACATTTACAAAACTAGAAATCCCATTCACTCACGAGTCCAAACATATAAAATTTATCAAAATCCGACATCATTTGGTGTCTCAAATCCTTAAATTAACTCTCCAAAATCCCAACCCCTAACCCCTCATTTTCACCCCTAAATTCCACTAATTAGATGATAATATAATGGGAAATCACCATATATAGGAGTATTAGGGCTCAAGTAACTTACCTCACTGATAGCCCTTGAATCACCCTTCAAATATCACTCACAAAGCTCCAAGAACCGACTTGAAAATGGTGGAAATGAATCAAAATTCGAGAAGTCTCCTTTTTATATTTTGTGTCCAGGCCTTTCGCACATGCGGACCAATTCTCGCTTCTGCGCCACCGCACCTACGGAAAATCCATCGTAGGTGCGGAACTCACTTAGTATCCCAGGTTCCGCATCTGTGGACAAACCTCGCGCCTGCGGATGCACGCCTGCGCATCTCCCTCCGCTTCTGCAAAGCCTGCCAAAATCCCCTTCTCTGCATCTGCGCCCTAGGTCTCGCACCTGCGGGCTCGTATATGCGACTCCTAACTCGCACATGCATATCCTACCTAGCCCAGCACTGCCCGCACCTGCGAACTCCCCACGCGCACCTGCGGCTCCCCTTCTGCAGGTGCGGAAATATCAGTAGCAGCAGCCTCAGCTGCATTTTCCCAACTTCAAACAATCCGTTAACCACCCGAAATCACCCCGAGGCCCTCAAGACCTCAACCAAAAATACCAACAAGTCATATATCAACATACAAACTTGGTCGAACCTTCGAATCACTCAAAACAACATCAAATTACCAAATTACCCTCGGATTCAAGCCTAAGAACTTCTAAACTTCCAAATTCGACAACCGATGCCGAAACCAACCAAACCACGACCGAATGACCTCAATTTTTGCACACACATCACAAATGACACTACGAAATTACTCCAACTTCCGGAATTCCATTCCGACCCCGATATCAAATTTTCTACTGCCGACCAAAATCACCAAATTTCCAACTTTCGCCAATTCAAGCCTAATTCTACTACAGACCTCCAAATCACATTCCAGACGCACTCCTAAGTCTAAAATCACCTAACAGAGCTAACGGAACCATAAAAATTCAAATCCGAGATCGTTTACACATAGGTCAACATTCGATTGACTTTTCTAACTTAAACTTCTAAATATAAGACTAAGTATCTCATTCCACTCCGAAACCACTCCGGACCCGAACTAACCAACCCGATACAACACAATACAACTAAATAACACATAAAGAAGCAGAAATATGGGAAACGGGGCTATAACTCTTGAAACGACCGGCTGGATCGTTACATGAATAGTGTTGAAGAAATATTTATTATCAAGAGAGATTTATATAAATGGTGAAGTCATTAAGAAATTAACAACACAAGTGAGTTAAATATTAAGTATACTTTCAGAAAGCTCATTGCAATGTGATGGTGACTATATGGAGGAGATACCTTGTGATAATAAGCCTACCCAAAAGGATGAGCATCTACAAAGAGAAGTTACCAATCTGCAAGAACACTCTGATTCAATTGAGATGATTATAGATGAGACTTTGGTTGATTGTGAAGTAATAAAAGAAGAGTTCAAATCCCCATCCACCTTTCCATATTTACAATTTTTAGTAGAAGAGAATGAGAGACAAATTGTCTTGGATATACCACAAGAATATCCACATCCTTTCTTCTTTGTTTTCTTATTCTAAAATTGATCATGTGAATTTTATTTTTGGGAATTTACAGGAATATGCATCGATTAATCCTATGAAAGAATGCAGGAACAAGTTGAGGATCATCCTGAAGGAGAAATTCACTGCTCAAAATATGGCCAAGCAAGAAAGAAAAGAACGGGTCTTGCAGATATCCTCATAGGACTTTGGCCTACCGAGCACCATAAATAATCCCAAAGAGCGAAAACGAAGAACAAATTCAAAATTAGGGGTTAAGTTCATAAGTTCTCGAAAATGGAGAAAATTAAAGGGAGTTTCCTTTATCTTTTTCTTTTTCTTGTGTGTCATGGGATATACCACAATTAAAGTGTGGGGATGTTCAGAGGCAGACCTAAGTTATAGAATAAGGGGTCATCGGCACCCGTAAAGTTCGGTAAAAATTCTATATATACATGTATATGTCCTTAAAAATAGTAATATGTTATTAGTGACATCCTATATAAAAAGCAAACTTTGGTTGAATGCAAATGTGCACCCGCTACGTTTAAATCCTGGGTTCGTCTCTGGATGTTAATATGTATATGTGTGTTTGTTTTTCCTCTACTTAGCTTTGTGTGTGTTTTTTGTCATTGTTTTGTTTGAAAAAACAAATTAGACTTTTTCCGACGATGAATTTCCTCGACTGTATTCTTGAGGGATCAAAGTCAAAGAAGAAAAAAGATTGTCTTTCAAATTGTTTTATTTTCTTAGGTAGTGTAACAATTTTTCTTGGTTTTTCTTTGTGTCGCGGTTCTTTTTCAAGAGTTTTTCTTGAATCGGGTGTAGTTAGTTTTTCTTTTGTGAGAATTGTGATATGGTGTTAAATGGATGCAATTTTATTGACTTTGTTATGCCTTGAGAGCGGTGAGTGCCTTAGTGTAACGCCTAGGCTCATATCTTGACACATGGATAAGAGCCTTAAGTTGGTTGATTTTGATTGTGCTTAAATGCTTTGACTATAGAGTCGGTGTCACGACCCAAAATCTATTAAAGGTCGTGATGGCGCCTAACACCGCTATCAGGCAAGCCAACCATAATTAATTAAGTTAATTACTCATTTTAGTATTTTGGATCTAAATTTTCTTCAATTAAATAGTAAAAATAGAACTCATAGAGTAAGTGATAAATATTTTAGCAACTAAATTATTAAACAACCCATAACCACTCCCAAAACCGGGTGTCACAAGTGCATGAGCATAAACTAGGGAGTAAAATAAAATACAGCATATGTCCGAAATATAAATTAGACAGGGAAAATATAGATAACTCTGAAGGAGACTCTGCTGACTGCGGATCGTAATATAAAATGCAGCTCACCTAAGTCCCCGCATTTTACCACACATCTGCGCCCACAAGACCGCTAGACATATCTGTACCTACACAAAAATGTGCAGCAAGTGTAGTATGAGTACGTAAACAACGTGTACCCAGTAAGTATCAAGCCTAATCTCGAAGAAGTAGTGACGAGAGGTCCACTTTGGCACTCACTATAGGTCAATAATATTAAATAGAAATATTTAAATAAACATGATTTATAGAAATAACAATAATTTTCTTTAACCAGCAGAGATAATTAATTCTTCCAATTTCAATAATTTTTAATTTATCAATTAGCTTCACAAGCTGTAATAAAATATCAAGGTATCGTGTAATTATTAATATTAGGCACGATATCTGTCGAGGTTGTTCGGCCCGATCCAGAGTGTCGTGTATACTGCCGAGGGACGTGCAGCACGATCCATAGATGCATCTATACTGCCGAGGCATTCGGCCCACTCCACAAGAATGGAGGACATTTTCTTATGAACCTCCGGAATGAGAAGTTATTATAATTATAACACATAAAGATGTACAATTCCTTTTAACAATTAATTATTTTATACAAAAAATCAAGTATATGAAATTTCAATATTTTACAAATATATGAAATTTCAATATTTTACAATTTATAATATAATCCCAATACTTCAATTAAATAGAGGATGCAATTATCACAAGTATTTCATGATTTGAGTCCTAAATTACCCGGAAATTCAAGTATATGAAATTTCAATCGTTTACAAGTATATGAAATTTCAATCTTTTACAATTTATAATATAATCCCAATACGTCAATTAAATAGAGGATGCAATTATCACAAGTATTTCATGATTTAAGTCCTAAACTACCCGAACATAACATAATTAGCAGCTACGCACGGACGCTAGCCAGCTCGTGCGTACGTAGCCCCCAAAATTAGCAACAATTATTAGTTTAAATCATATATGGGGTAAATTCCCTCTTACAAGGTTAGACAAGAGACTTACCTTGTCTCAAAGTTCACTTCCCGATCAAAATGTCACGTAAAAACCTCAATTCGATGCCGAAAAATTCGAAATTATCCAAAAGTTATATAAAATAATTAATACATGTTCAATAATTCAAAATTAGACTATTAAATAAATTATCCTATCCAAAATGGTGAAATTCCTAAAATGCATCCCGGGCCCACGTACCCAGATTCCAAATATTTTCGGAGGAAATCGTTACCCAAAATCTCAAGAACTCAAATATATAATTTTCATCCAATTCCATAGCCATTTTCATGGTTAAAATCTCATTTTTATAAAAATCTAGTTTGTTCATCTAAACCCTTGATTTCCAAGATTTAGAGGTTATAATCCACCCATAATCTATGTATTTAACTCAAAGTGTGTAGAATTAACTTACCTTCAAGTTGCTAGTTGAAATTCCCATCTCAAAAAGCTCCAAAATCGCCCTAAAATGGAGGAATACGGAATAAAAAAGACTAAGCCTCGCTCCTTTTAACATTCTGTCCAACAACTTTTTTCGCACCTGCGGAGGGACAAAGCCTCGCAAATGCAAGTTTCTCTCACCTGGCCAAGCTCCACATCTGCGCGTCCGCTTCTGCGACGTTTTACCCACACCTGCGGCCCTCGCCGCTTCTACGCCCCAATGCATCGCACCTGCACGCTTGGAGGTGTGCCAAAAATCCCGCTTCTGCGGCTTGTGCTTGCCTCTCCTTTTCTCATATCTGCAGCTTGGGACTCGCTTCTGCGAGCTGACACCTACTGCTGCCCAAGCGCAGGCGCGATTGCAGCAGAAGCTGGAAGCTTCAGTTGTTGCTTCAACTTCCAAAATTGGTCCGAGCCTCGTCCGGTTAACACCTGAGGCCCCCGGGGTCCCGCCCGAACATACCAACAAGTTTGAAATCATACAACGGACTCGCTCGAATGCTCAGAACGTGTAAAACATCAAAACTAAGAATCATACCATAAACCAAATTGATTCAACTTAGATTTTTCAAACTTTTCAAACTTACTCCGAACGCGCCGAAACATACTTCAATTACTCGGAATGACACCAAATTTTGCGTGCAAGTCTGAAATCACCATATGAAGCTATTCCCAGGCTCGGAATTCCAAACGGACTTCAATTACTCCAAAACCTACTCCAAACTAGATTTAAAGAACCTTAAACCTTTAAATAGTTGATTTTCACTATTAAGCACCGAAACGCTCCCAGGTTATCCAAAACCCAATACGAACATACGCCCAAGTCCAAAATCATCATACGAACCTATTGGAACTGTCAAATCCCGATTCCGGGGTCATTTTCTAAAAATGTTGACCGAAGTCAAACTTAGCCCTTTTAAAGCCAAACTAACCAACCATCCCCGTAAGTCATAAATTAGTAAAAGCACACATGAGGAGTTTTATTTAGGGGAACGGGGTTCTAAAAGTCAAAACGACCGGTCGGGTCATTACATTTTCTCTCACTTAAACATACGTTGGTCCTCGAACGTGCTAAGAACTGCTATGGAGTTGTCTGAAATCACTGTTTAACACCTCATGCACTTACCCGTGCTACCACAACTCAGTTGAGCACATTAGCTCGAGCAAATCTGAAGATCCTCCCCTTTATATAGGCAAATAAGACTTAGAGCCAAATTCCAACATCCGAAATTCTCTACTAGGCCTGCTTCCAACATACGAACACTGTTCAATCACTACACAATATACCACTACATGATTATATACTCTCACTAAATTCACACCATGCACCGCATTATTCATATGACCACAATAACATCCTCTGACAACAATAGTCAAAAATCCCACGAATTTAATGCTCACAACACACCTCATGACCCATATGAGTCATGTTCCAACTCTTGCAATACTGCCATGACGGAAGAGAAGTATAGAAATTCACAACCAACTGCATAGTCAACAAATCATTTAGTCCCTTCTCCTGACACGAACAATTACCTCATTATGAACCAAATAATGATATTTTCTCTTTAATATGCTTCATATAAATCCGATCGCACTGATCCCAGGCCCAAAAATCTCGCCTCACCTAGTACAAGTCGTTCCGGTAATAAGCCACCACAATCACTACCAAAACTCTCATATGATGCCACTATGTGCCAACAAGCCACAAACTCGAATGTGATACATAAGGAAAACGAACTCTGGAAGGAACTACTCAACCCACGTAACAAAATAAACAACTGAAAAGGTGTTATGAACCTTCCTCATAACATGAGAAATAAGACATGCAAAAATAGATATGGGGAACTGTACTCATCATCACACTATTGCGGCGTGCACCCCAATCCATATATGATACCGTTGCGGCGTGCAACCCGATCCAAACAACATACATGTGGCGGCGTGCCACCCGATCCACCATGAAAATAAATATGGATGTACCCATCAAGCCAAAACGCTTATACCTACGAAATACCCGAATGTCAACCACAAGAACGCCAAGTGCACAATACCATCAGATAGCGCCATACTCTACAAAACTCAAGCACGACTAAGGTACAATAAATGACCTGCATCTCGAGAGCCATCCTGCTCATATAACACTGTAACTATATGGGATTATAATACGAGTGTGAACAATCAAACCGCCTCACAACCCACATGGCACAATAGAGACTACACAGAAGGGTTGACAAGATAAATAACCTCCAAGGCCCGAAGACCCCTCCGAAAACAACGTTATGCTGAAATGAACACATCCTACCTGATATAGAGCCCACATTCACATTTAGATCCATCCACGGACCTCAAGGCGATTCTGATTGTACCGAAATAGGCTAATAACCTTTCAAGGATCCACAATAACCCTTTTTCTCATGACACACAGGAACAACCATCAAATCCGAAACAAACTTCCACAGTCCACAACCAAATGAACCGAGCACCCTTCAGGCATAAATTCTCACATTAGCGATAGTACCACAATCTCCATACTTGGTTTTAAATCTTTAATCAATCAAGTGACTACATGTCACACTTATACAATCTTCCCGTGGGATACACTCCCACGACCTTCCGCAGTAGGTAATAAGTCTGCACGTCCATACCACCGACCACTCTAATGTTGTAAGGCAAATTAGGAATCCACGATCAGTACGTAAAGCCTCTCAAACATACACCGATCCCAGGTGACGCTAAAGACAACACCATCTTACTCTAACCATCTGAATCTTTTCCTGCTCATCCGAGCTCCTGACATTCTTGTCGACACCAAACTGTAACCTTGATCCTCAACTCCCAATTCTCATGCCGCTCACTGCACCTAACATACCAATATGTGAGAGTACAAGAATTCCATCATGACTCCTGATCCACTAATAGACTAAACACTCCATCACATAGAAACATTTCACTTAACTCATTTCAGGAGAACCATTGTTGAGAGTTACTCACTTTGACTTGGTTTTGACTATAATCAAACTCCAAGGCCCTGCTAGCACATGGACACCTTCTCAAAGAAGCATCTGGCTGACTCACTTTCCTTGTACATTACATCTACACAAAGTATAAACTCTGAGTCGTCTCAAAGCCTGAACAAGAATCGATAAGGCCAATTACAACACACATTCCTCAACTCCTATGCTCAAATTACCATTGATGTTCTCTTTCCTTAGTCGTGATAACCCACTAATATGCCGATAACCAGAAACCTCACAAGTAGATAACCATGCAATCCAATCGTAGGCGGTGGGGCTCTCCCACTTAGCTTGGAGCTACCATTGCATAACTTTGGAACCCACCAAGACTCTTTATCCCCCATTGGCATGATCTTTACATAATCAACCCGCCAAATTCTTCGAAATCCTTCTGTTAACACTTCATGAACACTTTGAATCACTAGCCACATTTACATATCCGACCTCTTACCGGATAGCCAGTAGAATCCTTCGTAGAAGCTTCATCAACATCACACGACTGCTAACCTGCTCACAGGAGATAACCCACCTGTGGAAATTACATGCCAGCATCTTCCACAATGTTGCACCGAGTACAATTACTACGAAGTCAATAAACCACCATGAGCCCGTGCTCATTTACCAGTTGTACAAGTCTGTTCACTCCCTGTTGATATCAACTAAAGGTGCAACGATACATTCCAACCCAAAGTCACATTACATCCCTCTTCATATTAAGCAACTCCCTTCTGTCATATCCAATCCTCCTCAGTATAGTAGCCAATATTCTAAATTAGTCTGTAGACCTAGTCACTGCCCACCATGAATCCCAAATAACTATGAACTTTTCACAAGGCGTGTAGCTATCCTACCGCAGAACCCGTATGTTACTCTGCCACTCTCCCACTTTGGTCAAACCCTATCCTTTAAGAAACAACTCGACTTCTGTTTCTCACACTTGGCCTTCTAGAATGTTAACCACACAAGAAACCTCCCACATGCCCTTCCTCATTCTTTGCTGCCCAGTTGTTGCCTTAAATCAAAATCTATCTCTTTAGCACTTGGACCAATCGATCGCTACCAACTTTAAACCCTTTTTGAGGATCATCTTTCTCGAACCATCAATAATAGGAACACTGCTTCGATCCTGAGCCACTGCACACCACGATCTGTAACAGCCGCTTCCCCGGCCTCATTTTACAATACCCTGCCCCAAAGACGAATTGAAGAAGACCATAACACCGGCGAGCTTAACACATTCCATCAAGGACGAAGTCACCACATCACAGATGAAAATTCCACCACGCTCGAAAATACCAAGTCTCGTTACCCCATCGACCCAAACCTGAGCGTTCGTAGTCCGATTGCCTTTCCTCTGCCAGAAATAAAATACTAAATCTCTGAATCATGCACTGAGTAAAATCTACTTTCAAGTCATTCACTGCCTCGATGCATAGACAAGAATCCTACCATTACACGATCATTGTGCGATAGCAACGCACGAATTGTCATAACGATCAATGCCAAATCTCAAACCTTAGGTAATACTGATACTGAGCTGAAACGACAGGGCGGTCTTCCGCGAAGCGACGACAATAGACCAATCCAATATGCAGGGAGAAACATCCTGCACCATATCTATAGTACCGTTAAACTTCCTCGATTTCCAATTTATAACAAGCGCTTCACGTCGCATAAGATTGAATAGGAATGAAATGAAGGCATAAGCCTTAAAGGAATCGAATTGCACGATGAGGAATCAAGGAGGGAAGTGCTCCTAATATTCCTGTAGCCTCTCGAAGATAAGTACAGACTTCTCTGTACCGATCCGCAAGACTCTACTAGACTTGCTCATGACTCGTGAAACCTAAGTGAACCTAGTGCTCTGATACCATGTTATCACGATCCAAAATCTATTAAAGGTCGTGATGGCGCCTAACACCGCTGTCAGGCAAGCCATCCATAATTAATTAACTTAATTACTCATTTTAGTATTTTTGAATCAAAATTTTCTTCAATTAAATAGTAAAAATAGAACTCATAGACTAAGTGATAAATATTTTAGCAACTAAATTACTAAACAATCCATAACCACTCCCAAAACCCGGTGTCACAAGTGCATGAGAATTAACTAGGGAGTAAAATAAAATACAGCATCTGTCCGGAATACAAATTAGATAGGGAAAATATAGATAACTCTGAAGGAGACTCTGCTGACTATGAATCGTAATATAGAATGTATCTCACCTAAATCCCTGCATTTTACCATACCTTTGCACCCACAAGACCGATAGACATATCTGTACCTGCACAAAAATATGCAGCAAGTGTAGCTTGAGTACGTAAACAGCGTGTACCCAGTAAGTATCAAGCCTAATCTCGAAGAAGTAGTAACGAGAGGTCGACTTTGACACTCACTATAGGTCAATATTATTAAATAGAAATATTTAAATAAATATGATTTATAGAAATAATAATAATTTTCTTTAACCAGCAGAGATAATTAATTCTTCCAATTCCAATAATTTCCAATTTATCAATTAGCTTCACAAGCTGCAATAAAATATCAAGGTATCGTGTAATTATTATTATTAGGCACGATATCTATCGAGGTCATTCGGCCCGATCCAAAGTGTCGTGTACACTACCGAGAGACGTGTGGCATGATCCATAGATGCATCTATACTGCCAAGGCATTCGGTCCGCTCCACAAGAAAGGAGGGCATTTTCTTATGAACCTCCGGAATGAGAAGTTATTATAATTATAACACATAAAGATGTACAATTCCTTTTACCAATTAATTAATTTATACAAAAATTTAAGTATATGAAATTTCAATCTTTTACTATTTCCCTTAATAATTTACAATATAATCCCAATACTTCAATTAAATAGAGGATGCAATTATCACAAGTTTTTCATGATTTGAGTCCTAAACTACCCTACCTCTTATTTTCTCGTATCTGCGGCTTAGGACTCACTTTTGTGAGCTCGCACCAGCGGCTGCCCAAGTGCAGGTGCGATTGCAACAGAAGCTGGAAGCTTCAGCTGTTGCTCCAACTTCCAAAATTTGTGTGAGCCTCGTCCGGTTAACACCCGAGGCCCCCGGGGCCCTGCCTTAGCATACCAACAAGTTTGAAATCATAAAACAGACTCGCTCGAACCCTCGGAACGTGTAAAACAACATCAAAACTAAGAATCATACCTCAAACCAAATTGATTCAACTTAGAATTTTCAAAGTTTTCAAACTTACTCTGAACGCGCCGAAACATACTTAAACTACTCGGAATGACACCAAATTTTGCGTGCAAGTCTTAAATTACCATACGGAACTATTCCCAGACTCGGAATTCCAAACGGACTTCAATTACTCCAAAACCTACTCCAAACCAGATTTAAAGAACCTTAAACCTTTAAATAGTTGATTTTCACTATTAAGCGTCGAAACGATCCCGGGTTGTTCAAAACCCGATTCGAACATACGCCCAATTCAAAAATTATCATACGAACCTATTGGAACCGTCAAATCCCGATTCTGGGGTCGTTTTCTCTCCAAAATTGATCTCCGTTCAGGTTATCACCCTTTTAAAGCCAAACTAAAGAACTAAGTGTTCCGATTTCAACCCGAACACTTCCAAATCCCGAACCAACCATCCCCGCAAGTCATAAATTAGTAAAAGCACACACGGGGAGTCTTATTTAGGGAAACGGGATTCTAAAAGTCAAAACGACCGATCGGGTCGGTACAGTCGGGATAGATCCGATCCTAAGTGAGTTATGTTCCAATATGTGTGTGAAGCTTTTGTTGGTATTCTGTGCATATCAGTTGATGTCTAGAACTTGCCCCACGTGTTTGTAAAATGAAATGGTAGTCTTGTCAATCTAGGAAGTGATACAAGTATTTCTTTATTGAGAAATATATATGCATGTAACCCATCAAAATTAATGTGTATCATAGTTAGCCCATTTGAGCACGTGATCCTATTTCTTTGGCAATCACACTACAATCCTGGCCCCTTTTGTTTGAATTGACTATCTGTTTGAACCTTTTACCTCTCTTGAGCACTTGAGTATGGTTAAAGTTTTGGGTGGAACTAGAGGAAAGGGATAAATGTGCTTTTTTGGAAAAAAAAATGAGAACCACTTGCAGGGAATTGGAAAAACAAAATCTTGAAAAACAAATCAGAACATAGAAAGAAAAAAGAAAAAAGAGTTAGCGTTTGAATATATTAGAAAAAAATTAATTCCTTCCTAGTGGTATGTTCCTCATTGTGTTTGTGCTTAAAGAAATTGGGAGCTTGATACTATTATGTTGTGAAGGTTGGGGTTTGGTTCAACATAAGTGTGGGGTTTGAATTGTTAATATATATATATATATATATATATATATATATATATATATATGTGTGTGTGTGTGTGTGTGTGTATGTGTGTGTGTGTGTAGGGAGTGTAGTCACAATTATCCAAATTATATTCTGCCAGTCCCGAAAGCCTACACGTAACGACCCGGCCGGTCGTTTTGAGTAGTATAATCATGTTTCCCCATTTACTTCTCAAGTTATGCTTTACAATCATTTTATGACTTACCGGGTTACTTAGTTCGGGTCCGGAAAGACTTCGGAGTGAAATGAGACACTTAGTCTTATAATTGAAAACTTAAGTTTGAAAAGTTGACCAGATATTGACTTATGTGTAAACAACCTCGGATTCGAATTCTGATGATTACAAGAACTCCGTATGGTGATTTTGAACTTAGGAGCATGTACGAAAATTTATTTGGAGGTCCGTAGTGGAATTAGGGTTGAAATGGCGAAAGTCAAATTTTTGGGAAGTTTGACCGGGGGGTTGAGTTTTTGATATCCGGGTCGAAATCCGATTCTGAAAATTTTAATAGGTCCGTTATGTCATTTATGACTTGTGTGCAAAATTTGAGGTCAATCGGACTTGATTTGGTAGGTTCCGGCGTCTTTTGTGGAAACTTGAAATTTCAAAGTTCATTAGACTTGAATTGGGGTATGATTCATGGTTTTAGCATTGTTTGACGTGATTTGAGGCTTCGACTAAGTTTGTATGGTGTTTTAGGACTTGTTGGTATATTTGGTTGAGGTCCCGAGGGCCTCGGGTGAGTTTCGGATGGTTAACGGATCGAATTCAGACTTATAAGAAAATTTGAATGTTTCTGCCATCTGATGTAATCGCACCTGGGGAAATTCCATCGCAGGTGCAAGCTCGCTGAAGCGAGACTTCCATCGCAGATGCGTCCAGGCGTGGTTGGGGCTTCGATCACAGAAGCGGCCCGCACCTGCAGGTATTTGATCGCAGAAGCGCAAAGCGCTTGGTGAGGCAGCTTCGTAGAAGTGGATAACTCCTCGTAGAAGCGTATTCACAGATGCGCACAAATTCCCGCAGAAGAGGAAACCCCGGCACAGTACAAAAACAAAGGGGTTCCGAGCTTTTGCCATTTTTGGGCATTTCAAGCTTGGACTGGGCGATTTTGAGCGAGGTTTTCATGAAAAATCTTTAGGTAAGTCACTTGTGATCATTTCTACTCCATAATATTAAATTATCATCAATTAATCGGACTAGATTACATGTTTTTGAGGTGTAAATCAGGAATTTGAACTTAGGAATTTGAAAATAAGATTTGAAGATTTGGAGGTCGAGTTGAGGTCGGATTTTGGTAAAATTGGTATGGTTAGACTCGTGGTTGAATGGCTTCCGAATTTTTTTAACTTTTGTCAAGTTCCAAGACATGAGTCCCACGGGCGGCTAAATTTCGGATTTTGATGGAAAATTAATATTTTCTTATGGAATTAATTCTAATAAATTTTATTGACTGAATCAAATTATTTGTGGCTAGATTCGAGGCGTTTGGAGGCCAATTCACGAGGCAAAGACGTTGCAGAATAAAGAATTACACGGTTTGAGATAAGTAACAGTTCTAAAATTGGTCCTGGGGGTATAAAACCCCGGATTATGTGTTATGTGATTAGTTTTGAGGTAACGCACATGATAGTAATGGGCGTGTGGGTGTGCACCGTAGGAATCGTGGCTTAGTCAAAGTCCATGGAACTGTATAGTTGTATAATCTGTTGATACTAGTACATTCTCTATGTGTTAGAGAAAATTGAGTTGAGACTCGTATTATAAATCATGCTTAGACATATGTTGTTATTATTGGTACCCACTAGGGTCATTTCTGTGGTTGAATAATACGTTCAAATTGTAATTTCACACTCAGTCATGTTTATTCATTTCATATCATATCTTAGTCTCTCTTGCTATTTATTAATACATCATATTATCATTTTGGGCTAAATATCATGATTTTTGAGAGCCCGAGAGACTGGAGAGGTTGATGACTGAGTGAGGTCGAGGGCCTAATTGTGAGGATATTATGGGATCGGGCTACACGCCGCAGCATATTTTTATTGATTTATGCCATGATTGGCTTGATATAGCGCTTGGGCTGAAGGAGCCCCTCCGGAGTTTGTACACACCCCAGTGAGCGCAGGTACCTACTGAGTGTGAGTGCCGAGTGATTGGGAGGAATGATTGATTGTAAGGAATGAGTGACTGTGAGGAAAGAGTGACTGTAAGGCTGGAATGAATGGAAGGACTAAGTGACTATTACTCTAAGAGGATGCATTGATTTCATTATTGCTGCATTTCAGCTGTCATATATCACTGTTTTGGAAATTTTCTAAAAAGACATCATCTTCTGTTTCATTCGAAGTTGTGATAAAATTACTGTGGAGTTTTAAATATTGAACTTGAAAGCATGCCTACCTTTTTATGTTGGAAAGTACTGTATTTGGACTTAGCTGAGAAGCTCGTCGCTAATTTTAGTTCTTTATTTATTATTGTTACTTACTAAGTTGGTTGTACTCATACTATACCCTGCACTTCGTGTGCAAATCCTGGTGATCCCGGACACAGAGGGTGTTGATTCTTTCACACGGTTGATTTTTCGGAGATTCAGAGGTAGCTGCCATGTTTCGCAGACCTTGTCTCTCCTTCCCTATCTTTTCATTTATTTTATTTGGTCTCAGATTATTATAGACCGTGTTTTCCAAACTTGTAATGTATAGATGCTTATGTACTCGGTGACACCAGGTTTTGGGAGTGTTTGTATCGATATTTGCGAGATTTGTGGATTGTGTTTAAATATTATATTTTCAAACTTAAAAGAAATTGTGGTTTGTTGAGGTTGTCGGCTTGCCTAGTATCGAGATAGACACCATCACGACAGGTTAGGATTTTGGGTTGTGACACTACATTACAGCCAAATAAATTCCTACTTGATTTTTGACTAAGTGAGCTCGAATTAGTAAAGTATTACACTACAGGCAAGCCTATGGTACATCTTCTATGGCACATAAATTTTAATTCTGAGAGTGAGTGAATTCTTTCTATCTTGAGTTGCTTTTTATTCTTGAATTTTATTATGTGTGGAACTACTCTCTATCTTTGGTGTGAGTGCACATGACTTACGAAGGAAAAGTAATATCTTTGGCATCTTTGTTAGAGCAAGTGGGCAGGTATTGAAAAATGCGGGGTGCTTTTGAGTCAAGTCTTGAGGCTAGGATATTACGGTATGGTGTTTAATCTGCTTTAAATATTCTTAGAATGATGGGTTGGGGAAGTTGTTTAATAAAAAGATCATCTCTATGTGAAGTATAGTTTGATTGCTCGAGGACGAGCAATTGTTTAAGTGTAGAGTGTTGATGGTACGGTAGAAACCCACGTTTTAGCCTATTTTGCACTCTAATTACCGCACTTTACTTGTGTTCGAACTTAAATGATGATGATTTATAATTATTACGTGTTTTATGCTTTGCATGAAATAATTCCAAGTTAAAACAATAAATTGGAGTTAAATCGAACAGTTTGAAGCTTTGAAGTCTGAGTAAAAGCTTAAGAAATTAAATCGGGATCGTATCCGAAGCTCGTGGACTGGCGTTGCATACGAAAGTTGGAAAAAAGCACAAGGTCTAGAGAAAAATGTACTAATGCATCACATAAGGCGTGGCATTAAGTGACGCATTAGTACAAAAGTTCGTCAGAAATTCGAGAAGTTCAGAGATTTGGAGTTCTTGGGTCTGACAAGAAAATACACTAGTGCGACGCAGAATGCGTAGCAGTGTGCGATGCATTAGTATAAAAGTTTGTTAGACTAGATAAGTTCAGAGAGTTTACAACCGAGAAAATTACACTAATGCATAACAGGGCAGGAAGCACTGTGCGACGCATGAAGTGTAAAAGGTTTTCCAGCTTTTTCCACTTCGGTTCAAAGAGGGTAGTTTGGTCCGGACACGTTCCGACTTGGTATAAATACACTAGAAACATGTTCTTGATGAAATTTTTGACCTTGGGAGCTTTTGGAGTGCATTGGAGGCTTCAAGACACAAGATTTCATCTTCCTTCTACCAATTCAATACGCGAGTTTGGATTGTAACGTCGGATTAATATTTTCTTATTCTTTAACTCTATTTGTGATGACTTTCTCCATATATATGGAGTAGTTTTCCTTAGGGTTTGACATGATTTGGTGACTTGGTTGTTGTTTATGGATTTGACTACTGTTTAATTGCTTGAATTTATTGGAGGAGCTTTAATATTAGTTGTGATTTTATTCTTTATAGTGTTTAATCGAAAGAGGAGCATCTTATTGAATATTATTGCAGTGTATGCCTTAGTTTATTTTGGTGATTCTTTGAAGTAATAGAGAGAGATTTTTGAGTTACCGTTTAAATTAAGATTGAGAAATATTCGCAAGAAATTTCTCTTATATCATCCCACCCAATAGATTCTTGTAAGTTTTGCCGTACTTTACATTAGTTTATTTGAATGATTTAGATTTAATCGAGAGAGAAATCTAAATCGGAAGTATATGTTAATCGCCTATTGAATTCGTGAGAATCGATAGAATCTTAAGTGCGAAATATAACACTATCAAATTCAAGATAGCAGTCTTGCACCTATCATGTCAAAACCCTTATTCTTCGTCTTGATAATAACCCATTGCTCTACTTTCTAGTTCTTTGTGATTAATTGTTAATTGCTTTAATTTTAATAGTTAATTTTAGTTCATAATCATTCCAATTAAAGTGTTAATCATCCCGAATAACATTAAACCAAAAATTACTTGAACATTATTTAAATCTAATCCTTGTGAAGAAGATAATTAAATTATATTTTCTTTGGCTAGCGAGCATTAATTTCATATTGTGTTTTGCACTCGTCACTAGGGTATTACACTTTAAATGGCACACCTATATGAAAAATTACATTCAAATTAAATGAAATTGTTACAGACGTTCATATAGGTTGTTACAAGTTAAATGGTGTTAGTTCATGAAGAAAATAAAATGTCAATCAATTTGCACCAACAAATCAAACGCAAAGTTGCATGACTGATTTACTGCATCATTCTGCTAAGAGATTAGAATTAAACTAGTTAGTAAATAAGAGAGAATTACTATTTTCATCTCACTCTCACAATAGTTTTGCCTCTAAATGTTTTTATTTTTCTCCATTTTTCATTTGCACTACGCAAACAAAAAACTCAACAAACACCTCAAGCTGCTGCAATTAAGTACACTACTCAAAAGCTGTCATAGAAATTAGATGGACATGTGTGGATCAATTCGCCGAGTGCTTCATGATAAAAGATTACTCAGCACGCTCTATTCATAGTTGTAAGTTTTTTTGTTAATTAGTTTTTGTGTCTTCATTTTTATTTTTCACGCTAATTTTTAATTTTTCATTTTATTCTTTTCAGTCCTCTACGGTTGTTACGCTGTATTACAGGAAAAAACTTTAATGCATTAAAGGCGAAGATTAACGCTAACGGGGAAGAAATTATGAAGTTATTTTTAGGAAGAGGTGAAGAAGATAAATGGAGAAATTAGGGAAGGTGCTCTAGAGGTATTGAATGAAGAGCAGACACACAAAGGGCTGAGGTGAAGAAGGGTATATTTGATATAATTGAAAAGAATCTATTTGTTCTTTTAAGACTGATCAAAGACGTCCTCATGCGCCTTGAGAACTAGAGTAATGAGGCTGGAAAGGGCGTGATTCCTCCCGATGAATGAGGTAACTTGCTATCTTAGGGTGGCTAGACACAACATGTTATTACATTATTTAAGGAGTGGATAAGTTTAAAACATATAGTCTTTAACTAGCAATATTATTATTTATATTGGTAAATACTAGTTCAAGTAAATAAGATGTTATTCATGTGTTTTAAAAATATTAACTTTAGATGTTGTTATAGAAAAATTTATTTATTAAAATGAATATTGAAATAGTTTAATTCAAAGTTCTAAAATATTTCTACTGTTAGAAGGCAGTCTTTTTTTAAAATTTAAAGATTTTTTTCCCTATAAACTTCAACGTTGTCTAACTGAAAATAATATCATAAAATTCACTATTAAAAATTATAGGGCCTGAAGTAAACACTTCACGAGCCCCTCCTAATTGAGCCGTCCATGTTTGAGTATGTTTGAATTGTTGTATTTTGTTGTTTCATATTATATTATATTATATTATATTATACTATATTATTTATGATTACGATTATTAGAATAAACAGTATTATTTGTGATGATTTAATAATATTTTTATTATTCTTATTGTTTTGTTTGGATTGTTGTATTTTGTTGTTTCATATTACATTATATTATATTATACTGTATTATTTTATGATTACGATTATTAGAATAAACAATATTATTTGCTACGATTTAATAATATTTTTATTATTTGATTTAACTATATTTTATTGTATTATAACCGATAATTGTACTAAAATAGTTGAGTTTATTAAGTGCTCATGCAAACAATCATACCAACAAAAGGGGAAAAAAAAAGTAATCTAATAGGAATCAAAAGGACCTGTTTTGAAATAGTCGACATTTTATAAGGTTTGACAAAAAATAAAAGGTAAAGTAAAAAGTCACTAGCAAGAAAGTGACGAGGAGGCAAGGAAAGTGAGGGGCTTACAACAACGACGACGACGACCCAGTGAAATTTCAATAGTAGGGTATGGGGAGGGTAGTGTGTACGCAGACCTTACCCCTACCCCAAGGAAGTAGAGAGGCCGTTTCCAAAAACCTTCGGCTCAAGAAGACGAAAAGAGACAATATCAGTATCACCAATAGAAACTATAGGAAAAATAACATCATGGAAATGAGAAAGTAGATGCAAAGCAAATGCGATAGACAGTACATAGACCCGACACTATAGAAAACAAAGGAGTAGTAAGATACAACATTACCACTAGCTGACGTCGACAAAAACCCTACCAGGCTAGCCTCACAAAGGTACGAAGTAAGGGAGACTCAACTACCTCCTAGCCTACAACCCTAATACTCAACCTCCACAACTTCCTATCAAGTGCGATGTCCTCGGAAATCTGAAGCCTCGCCATGTCCTGCCTGATCACCTCTCCCCAATACTTCTTAGGCCGTCCTCTACCTCTTCTCATGCCCTCCAAAGCCAACAGCTCACACCTCCTTACCGGAGCATCTGGGCTTCTCCTTTGTACGTGTTCGAACCATCTGAGCCTCGCTTCCCGTATCTTGTCATCAATAGGATCCACGCCCACCTTCTCCCGAATATCTTCATTCCTAATCTTATCCATCCCAGTGTGTCCGCACATCTACCTCAACATCCTCATTTCTGCTACTTTTATCTTCTGGATATGTGAGTTTTTAACAGGCCAACACTCAACCCCATACATCATGGCCGGTCTAACCACCGCTTTGTAAAACTTATCTTTGAGTATCTGTGGCTCTCTCTTATCACACAAAACTCCAGTTGCTAATCTCCACTTCATCCACCCTACCCCAATATGGTGTGTTACATCCTCGTCAATCTCCCCTCCCCTCTGGATAACCGACCCAAGGTACTTGAGATTGTCACTACTTGGTATGACCTGTGATTCAAGCCTCACTTCCACGCCCACTTCCCTCGACTCAGTGTTGAACATACACTCCAGGTATTCCGTCTTCGTCTTGCTCAGCTTGAAACCCTTAGACTCAAGAGCCTGTCTCAATACCTCCAACCTCTCGTTAACACTGGTTCACGACTCATCAATCAGAACTATGTCATCGGCGAATAATATACATTGTGGTACCTCCCCTTGAATATGGTGTGTTAACACATCCATCACCACGGCAAATAAGAACGGCCCGAGTGTAGAACCTTGGTGTAACCCCATAACAACTGAAAATTGCTCAGAATCGCCTCCTACCGTCCTAACCCGAGTCTTAGCCCCATCATACATGTCCTTAATTGCCCAAATGTAGGCAGCCGGCACGCCTTTTGCCTCTAAGCATCTCCAGAGAACTTCTCTAGCAACCTTGCCGTACGCTTTCTCTAAATCAATAAACACCATGTACAAATCCTTCTTCCCTTCCATGTACCGTTCCACCAACCTCCTAATAAGGTGTATAGATTTCGTAGTAGAACGACCCGGCATGAACCCGAACTGGTTGTCGGATATAGACACTGTCCTCCTCACCCTCGCTTCAACCACCCTCTCCCAAACTTTCATGGTATGACTCAGTAATTTGATACCCCTATAATTGTTACAACTCTGGATATCACCTTTGTTCTTATACAACGGAACCACCGTACTCCACCTCCACTCTTCCAGCATCATCTTCATCCTAAAAATAATATTAAACAGCCCAGTCAGCCACTCCAAGCCTGCTCTGCCCACACACTTCCAAAATTCAATCGGAATTTCGTCTGGCCCGGTCGCTCTGGCCCTACTCATCTTACACATAACTCCCATGACTTCTTCTACCTCGATGTGCCTGCAGTCCCAAAGTCATGGTGTATGATGAAAAAAATATGGACTTAAAATCATCACCCCGTCCAAGTTTACAAGTCCATTATTGACTTGATACCACCCTTAAAAAATACTCCCTTTAGTCCATTTTAATTGATTTTTTGGCTTTTTTTGTGATCCACAATATTTAATTTTTTCGGATATCAAGAAGGAATTAACTTCTTTTTTTAAAAGTTACCCTTGAAGTAAAGAGCCTAGAAGTACTTGTTATATTTTCAATAAATAAATTAAGGTTAATATTGTCAATTTTATTGTTAATTAATGCAAAAAGATGAATCACTTAATATATGTGAAAATAAAAAAAAAATCAATTAAAATGGAGTGAAGGGAGTATTATATATCTGCAACTGCAGTTATCATTCACCACAACAATCACTATCATTATCATCCGCCATATATATCAAGGGCCGCTATTAACTACCATCATAAATAAAGCATGTTAACCACAACTGTCAGCTGCCATCGCTACCGTATTATTTCTTTAAAATATTGTGTTGACATAATGTTAAATTAATTAGTATGTTATTTAAACTATATATTTATTAATTTTAAAATAAAGATAAGTTTTATATAACTCAATGTTGAGAAAATAAAATAATCTTAATTATTTAGTATTCAGATCGTAATATAATATTTTAAATTTTAAATATGCATTTAAATTTAAATGTTTTAATCTTAAATACATTTTAATATTGAAATATGTATGTAGATTTAAATTTCAGATGTCTTAATCTTAATATAGAAACAAACGGTACCTTAATTTAGATAAGCAATACCAAACAAGGGATTTGCAACTGTATCCTATATTTGTGCCACCTTTTAACATGTACCCTATTTTTAAAAATTATTGATTTGGTAGCCAGCTGACAAAAAAACCGTAATAATATGACAATTACATCCCTGACAAAAGATATAAAACCAGAAACTTTTCCTCGCGTGATCTACAACCTCATTCGTGAAAAAAGATCTCCTCCTCTCCTCTCAGCAGCTTTATCAAAAAACCAGAAACTTTTTCAGATTCATCTACAGAATCATACTTGCATGAAGTTGTTTCACCTTGAAACTAAAACTTTATGTTAATGTAGCATGAAGTTGTTTCATGTTGAAGCTAAGACTTCATGCTAATATAGCATGAAGTTGTTTTACATTGAAGCTAAAACTTCATACTAATGCATGCTGAAATTATTTGTCCTGCAATCCACAGTTTGGTCATGAGTTTTATCTGAAACTTCAGTCTAAACATGCTGAAATTATTTAATTCATTTGCTAAAATTTCAAACTAAACATGCTTAAGTTATTTAGTTCATTTGTTAAAACTTCAGACTAAACATGCTTAAGTTAGTTCATTTGCTAGAACTTCAGATTAAACATGCTTAAAGCTTTTAGTACATTTGCTAAAACTTCAGACTAAACATGTTCAAGTTTTTGTCTTGCAGTATGTAATTTTCTAATGAGTTTTTGCCAATGCATGCTGAAATTATTTAGTTCATTTGCTAAAGCTTCAGACTAAATATGCTTAAATTATTTAGTTCATTTGCTAAAACTTCATACTAAACATGCTTAAGTATTTTAGTTCATTTACTCAAATTTCAGACTAAACATGCTTAATTTTTTAAGTTCATTTGATAAAATTTCAGACTAAACATACTTAAGTTATTTAGTTCATTTGCTAAAACTTCACACTAAACATGCTTAAGTTTTTTAGTTCATTTGCTAGAACTTCAGTGTCACGACCCAACTTTACCTATAGGTTGTAATGGCGCCCAACATCACAGCTAGGCAAGCCAACTAGTGAATTAAATAATTATTTATTCCTTTAATAATTTTTCGAGTTTGAACTCTTCTTACTTGCATAATTTAAGAAAAATATAAAAGTTCTGATTAATTAAAAATCAAGAAAAATACTTAAATCCATAATTCTACTAGTGTGTGTGCCAAAACCTGGTATCACAAGTATATGAGCATCTAGTAGATTATACAAAAGAAATCCAAAATACTGTCTGAACACAAAATAGACAGAAAACAAATACAAAGGGAGACACTAGGTGCTGCGGAACGGCTCGGGAGAAGTAGCTCACCACTAGGCCTCGGGATAGCGTGGGTGCGCACCGGTAGTTACGCCTAAGGTTCCTGTCTCAGATCCTACACAAAAAATGTGTAGCAAGTATAGCATGAGTACGTAAACAACGTGTACCCAGAAAGTATCAAGTCTAATCTCGAAGAACTAGTGACGAGAGGTCGACTTTGACACTCACTATGGGTCAATAATATTAAAATAGAAATATTTAAATAGACATGATTTATGTGAATAACAATAATTTTCTTAACAATCGGGAATAAATAATTCTTTCGAATTCAATAATTTTCAATTAATCAATTAACTTCACAAGCTGCAATTGGATGTCCACAAGAAAGGAGGACATTTTCTTATAAACCTCCAGAATGACAAGTTATTACAAGGCTAACACATAAGGATGTACAATTTCTATTAACAGTCAAGTAATTTGCACAAAATTCAAGTATATGAAATTTCGGCCTTTCACTATTTCCTCTAAGAATTTCCAATATAATTTCAGTACTTTAATTAAATAAAGGATGCAATTATCACAAGTAATTCATGATTTGAGTCCTGAACTACCCAGACATAGCATAATCAGTAGCTACGCACGGACTCTCGTTACCTCATACGTATTTAGCCCCACACTTAGCAACAATTATTAATTTAAATCATTTATGGGGTAAATTCCCTCTTACAAGGTTAGACAAGAGACTTACCTTGTCTCAAAGTCCACTTCCCGATCACAACGTCGCGTTAAAGTCTCAATTCGATGCAGCAAAATCCAAAACTATACAAATATTATATAAAATAATTAATACATGCTCAATAATTCGAAATTTGACTCCTAAATTAATTATCAAACCCAAAATAGTAAAATTCTTAAAATTCACCCCGGGCCCATGTGCCCGGATTCCGAAAATTTTCAGAGAAAAACGTTACTCATAATCTCAAGAACTCAAATATATAATTTTCATCCAATTCCATAACCATTTTAGTGGTTAAAATCTCATTTTTATCAAAACCTAGGTTTTTCATCTAAACCATTGATTTTCACGATTTACAGGTTATAATCTACCCATAATATATATATTTAACTCAAAGTGTGTAGAATTAACTTACCTTCAAGTTGCTAGTTTAAATCCTCTCTCAAAAAGCTCCAAAACTCACCCAAGAATGGAGGAATTATGGGCTAAAACAGCTGAGCCTCGTTCTCTTTAAAACAGTCTGCCCAGCAGCATTTTCGCACTTGCGGAGGGCTAGCTGCACCTGCGGAAAAGTCCTCGCAAGTGCGAGTTTACCCCACCTGGCCAAGCTCCGCATCTGCGGCCTAAGGACCGCTCTTGCACGTCCACTTATGCGGCGCTTCTTCCGCACCTGCGGCCCTAGCCGCTTCTGCGCCCTCTTGCATCGCACCTATGCGCTCGCAGGTGCACCAAAAATCTCGCTTCTACGATCCCTGGGCGTCCATAGCTGGTCCGCTTCTGCGAGCTCGCACCTGCGGCTGGCCAAGCGCAGGTGCAACAACAGAAGCTGGAAGCTTCAGCTGCTGCTCCAACTTCCAAAATTGGTCTGAGCCTCGTCCGGTTAACACCTGAGGCCCCCGGGGTCCCGTCCTAACATACCAACAAGTTTGAAATTATAAAACGGACTTGCTCGAACCCTCATAACATGTAAAACAACATCAAAACTAAGAATCATATCTCAAACCAGATTGATTCAACTTAGAATTTTTAAATTCTTCGAACTTACTCCTAACGCGCCGAAACATACTTAAACTACTCGGAATGACTCCAAATTTTGTGTGCAAGTCTTAAATCACCATAAGGAGCTATTCACAAGCTCGGAATTCCAAACGGGCCTCAATTACTCCAAACCAAATTTAAAGTAGCTTAAAACTTTCAAATAGCTAGTTTTCACAATTAAGCGCCGAAACGCTCCCGGGTTATCCAAAACCCGATTCGAACATACGCCCAAGTCCAAAATTATCATACGAACCAATTGGAAATGTCAAATCCTGATTCTGGGGTCGTTTTCTAAAAATATTGACCGAAGTCAAACTTGGCATTTTAAAGCCAAACTAAGGAACCAAGTGTTCCGATTTCAACCCAAACACTTCCAAATCCCGAACTAACCATCCCCGCAAGTCATAAAACAGTAAAAGAACATACAGGAAGTCTTATTTAGGGGAACGGGGTTCTAAAAGGCAAAACGACCTGTTGGATTGTTACGTTCTCCACCTCTTAAACAAACGTTCGTCCTCGAATGGGTTTAGAATTATACCTGGAGTGCTTAATAAGTGTAGATATTTGCTCTACATGACTTCCTCGGCCTCCCAAGTCGCTTTCTCGACTGGTTGGCCTCTCCACTGGACTTTTACCGTAGAAATCTTCTTGGACCTCAACTAGCGAACCTGTCTATCAACAATGGAAATTGGCTCCTATTCATAATCCAAGCTCTCATCTAGCTGAATTGTGTTGAAGTCTAACACATGTGACAGGTCGGCATGATACTTCCAGAGCATAGATACGTAGAAAACCATATGAACTCCCGATAGACTGGGAGGAAAAGAAAGCTCGTAAACAACCTCCCCAACTCGCCTCAACACCTCGAATGGGCCTATAAACCTTGCGCTCAACTTGCCCTTCTTCCCGAATCTCATGATTCCCTTCATCAGGGAAACCTTCAAGAGGACTTTCTCACCTACCATAAATGATAAATCACGCACTTTCTGATCCGCGTAACTCTTCTGCCTGGATAGTGCTATACGAAGTCGCTCCTAAATCAACTTTATCTTTTCCAAAGCATCCTTCACCAAATCAGTGCCATATAACTTAGCCTCGCCGGGTTTAAACCATCTGATAGGCGAACGACATCGCCGACCATATAAAGCCTCACATGGAGCCATCTCGATGTTGGATTGGTAACTGTTGTTATAAGAAAACTCGACCAAAGGTAAGAAACGATCCCACTGTCCTCCAAAGTCAATCACAAATGCCCTGAGCATATCCTCCAAAATCTGAACTGTCTGCTCCGACTGCCCATCGGTCTGCGGATGAAAGGTTGTGCTGAGCTTTACACTGGTCCCCAATTCACTATGTACTGTTCTCCAGAAATGTGAAGTAAACTGAGGGCCTCTATCTGATATGATGGAAATTGGCACACCGTGCAACCGAAATATCTCCTGAATATAAATCTGGGCCAACCTCTCTGAAGTATACGTAGTCACAACCGAAATGAAGTGTGCCGACTTGGTCAACCTGTCGACAATGACCCAAACTGCATCAAACTTCCGCAAGGTCCGCAGCAACCCAACTACAAAGTCCATAGTAATGCGTTTCCATTTCCACTCCGGTACAGTCATCTGCTAAAGTAGGCCACCTAGCCTCCGGTGCTTATATTTAACTTGCTAAAAATTTAGACACCTAACTACATACTCAACTATGTCCTTCTTCATTCGCCGCCACCAAAAATGTTGCCTCAGGTCACGATATATTTGTGTAGCACCCGGATGAATAGAATATCTAGAACTGTGTGCCTCATCTAGGATCTTTTCCCTCAGCCCATCTACATTAGGAACACATAGACGACCCTGGAGTCGCAGCCTCACAAGTCTCACAAGTCTATTAGCCAAGGACTAAATATCCAACGCTAATGGCCTCTCCTTTATGGAAATAGAAGCCAAACTACCCATACTCTCCGCTTTTCTACTCAAGGCATCTGCAACTACATTTGCCTTGCCCAAATGATACAAGATAGTAATATCATAATCTTTTAGTAACTCAAGCCATCTGCGTTGCCTCAAATTTAGGTCCCTCTGCTTGAACAAATGCTGTAAACTGCGATGATCAGTATAAACCTCACAAGACACCCCATAAAGATAATGTCTCTAAATCTTAAGAGCGTGAATAATCGCATCTAACTCCAAATAATGTACCGGGTAATTCTTCTCCTGGGGTTTCAACTGACGTGAAGCATATGCAATAACTCGCCCCTCCTGCATTAATACATAACCCAAACCAGCGCGTGAAGCATCACAATACACTGTATACATCCCTAAACTGGAAGGCAACACTAACACTGGTGTTGTAGTCAATGTTGTCTTGAGCTTCTGAAAGCTCACCTCACAATCATCGGACCATCGGAACGGAGTACCCTTCTAGGTTAATTTGGTCAAAGGTGTTGCAATAGATGAAAATCCCTCCACGAACCGACGATGATAACCTGCTAAACCTAGGAAATTCATGATCTAAGTCACCGAAGTGGGATGATGCCAATTCTAAACTGCCTCGATCTTTTTAGGATCAACTTTAATACCCTCGCCCGATAGAATATGCCCCAAAAATGCTACAGAATTTAGCCAAAACTCACATTTGGAGAACTTAGCATATAACTTTTGTTCCCACAAGGTCTGAAGCACCACTCTCATATGCTGCTCGTGCTCTACCTTACTGCACGAGTAGATCAAAATGTCATCAATGAAGACAATGACAAACGAATCAATATATGGCCCGAATACCATGTTCATCAAATCCATAAACGTCATCGGGGCGTTAGTGAAACCGAAAGACATCACCAGAAATTCATAATGACCATATCTAGTCCGGAAAGCAGTCTTCGGAACATCCGAATCCCGAATCTTCAACTGATGGTACCCCAACCTCAAGTCGATCTTAGAGAACACCCTTTCACCCTGCAACTGGTCAAATAGATCATCAATACGCGGCAACGGATACTTGTTCTTAGTTGCAACTTTATTTAATTAGAGATAATCAATAAATATCTGCATAGTTCCATACTTCTTCTTCACAAATAATACTGGTGCACCCCAAGGCGATAAACTCGGTCCGACAAACCCTTTGGCTAGTAACTCCTCAAGTTGTTCTTTTAACTCCTTCAATCCTATCGGAGCCATGTGATACAATGGGATAGATATAGGCTGGGTATCTAGAGCCAAGTCAATACAGAAATCAATATCACGACCTGGTGGCATGCTTGGAAGATCTGAAGGAAATACATCGGAGAACTCTCGGACTACAGGAACTGAATCAATCGTCAAAGTCTCTGCGGTAGTATCCCGAACATAGGATAGATAAGCCAAACAACACTTCTCTATTATGTGTCGAGCCTTTAGAAAAGAAATAACCTGATTAGATGCACTAACAGATGAACTCTTCCACTCCAACCTAGGCATTGCTGGAATAGCCAAGGTAACAGTCTTGGCATGGCAATCTAGGACGGCATGATATGGAGATAACCAGTCCATGCCCAAGATGATCTCAAAGTCAGTCATCTCAAGCAGCAGAAGATCTGCTCTAGTTTCATAACCACAGAATGTAACAATGCAGGACCGGTAGATCCGATCTACAATAAGAGAATCGCCCACAGGAGTGGACACATAGACAAGAGTACCCAAGGACTCACGAGAAACACCCAGGAAATGAGCAAATAAAGATGACACATAGGAATATGTAGACCCTGGATCAAATAATACAGAGGCATATTTGCCGTAGACAGAAATAATACATGTGATCACGGCATCTGAGGCCTTTGCATCTGGTCTGGCCGAAAAAGCATAGAACCGAGCTAGAGCGCCACCTGGCTGGCCTCCGCCTCTAGGATGGCCCCTACCCACCTGCCCTCCAACTCTGGGCGGCCGGACGGCTGGTGAAGTAACTGGTGAGGTAATTATAGGCTGTTGATCCTACTGCACAAGTCTACCCCGAAGCTTGGGGCAGAATCTCCGCATATGGCTGAAATCCCCGCACTCAAAACAACCTATCGGTGCGATGGATTGATGACCTGAAGTCTGTCCCTGGTGACCCGAATACCCACTGGAAGAACCCTGAATAGCCGGTGGGCGTTAAGAACTCTCTGCAATAGCACTGAAATAAGGTCACACTGGAGCACCCTGAGGAGGCAGTGGTACTGGATATGGGGGCCTGCTGGACTGCCCTCTCACGAATTGACCTCTACCCCCAGACGGGGCACCTCTGAACTCTCCAAAATATTTAAACCGCTTATCTCTCATAACCTGCTCTCGGCTACGCTGACGCACACCTTCAATCCTCCGGGCTATCTCCACAACCAACTCATAAGAAGTTCTTATCTCAACCTCTCGGGCCATAGTGGCCTGAATGCCAGTATGCAAACCCGTAACAAACCTCCGTACTCTCTCCGCATCAGTAGGGAGTATCATAAGTACATGGTGAGACAACTTAGAGAACCTCGCCTCATAATTGGTCACTGACTTCTGACCTTGCTGGAGCTGCTCAAACTGAAAGCGCAACTCTTCCCTCTGGGAGGGTGGAATATACCTATCCAAGAAAATACGGGTGAACCTGTCCCAAGTCATAGGAGGAGAATCAAAAAGATAGGACTTCCACCATCTACGAGCCCTGCCCTCCAGTTGAAAAGTAGCAAAGTCTACCCCATGAGACTCCAGTATCCTCATGTTATGCAGTCTGTCCTTGCACCGATCAATGAAGTCCTCGGGATCCTCATGTCGCTCACCCCCAAAGACAGGAGGATGTAGCCTGGTCCATCTGTCCAATAGCTTCTACGGATCGTCGACCGCAGCTGGTCTGGGCTTAGGTGTAGCTGATACCACTAGCTGGGCTCCGCCCACAGGTAGTGAACCCTGGGTCTGATATACAGTAGTTGCCTGCCCATGAGCCTGTGCGGTAGGGGTCTGTGCTCCCCCGCCCGCCTAAGATGTGGTTGGGTCCACCGAAAATAAACCAGCTTGAGTCATAGTGTCCATGAACCGCAGCATACGGCCCATGACCTCCTGAAATCCTGGTGCGGAGGTGAAATCCACTAGAGCTGGATCTATTGCGGGCACCTCGCCCTGCTACTTCGATGATAGGATCTTCTACTGGATCCACTAGTGGCATAACTGGAACAACTCCGGGATGTCCTCGTCCCCTACCACGGGCTGGAGCCCTCCCTCGGCCTCTGCCTCGGACTCTAACAACAAGGAGAGAAGCTTTTCCCTGGTATGGAGCCTCATTAGAGCGTGTTCTCACCATCTGTGAGCGAATAAGAGAAAGATATTTAGTACTACATCGACTGCACAATGGGAGATGAAGAAAGGTAGTATACTAACACCCTATAGCCTCTCGAAGATAAGTGCAGACGTCTTTGTACCGATCCACAAGTCTCTATCAGGCTTGCTCATAACTTGTGATACCTACGTGAACCTAGTGCTCTGATACCATGTTATCACAACCCAACTTCACCTATAGGTCATGATGGCGCCCAACATCACAGCTAGGCAAGCCAACTAGTGAATTAAACAGCTATTTATTCCTTTAATAATTT
Organism: Nicotiana tabacum; assembly: GCF_000715075.1. Lineage (NCBI taxonomy): Eukaryota > Viridiplantae > Streptophyta > Magnoliopsida > Solanales > Solanaceae > Nicotiana > Nicotiana tabacum. Next base: position 86,503,413 of record NC_134081.1, on the reverse strand, counting down.
TTCGAGTAATTAAACTCTTCTTACTTGCAATATTTAAGAAAAATATAAAGGTTCTGATTAAATAATAATCAAGAAAAATACTTAAATCCACAATTCTACTAATGTATGTGCCAAGACCTGGTGTCACAAGTATATGAGCATCTAGTAGATTATACAAAAAAAATCCAAAATATTGTCTGAACACAAAATAGACAGAAAACAAATACAAAGGGAGACACTAGGTGCTGCGGAACGGCTCAGGAGAAGCAGCTCACCACTAGGCCTCGGGATAGCATGGGTGCGCACCGGTAGGTCCGCCTAAGGTTCCTGTCTCACATCCTGCACAAAAAAAGTGCAGCAAGCATAGCATGAGTACGTAAACAATATGTACCTAGTAAGTATCAAGTCTAATCTCGAAGAAGTAGTGATGAGAGGTCGACTTTGACACTCACTATGGGTCAATAATATTAAAATAGAAATATTTAAATAAACATGATTTATGTGAATAATAATAATTTTCTTAACAAGCGGGAATAAATAATTCTTTCAAATTCAATAATTTCCAATTAATCAGTTAGCTTCAAAAACTGCAATAGGATGTCAAGGTATCGTGTAATTATTATTATTAGGCACAATTTCTACTGAGGTCGTACGATCCGATCCAGAGTATCATGTACACTACCGAGGGACGTGCGGCATGATCCATAGATGCATCTATACTGCTGAGGCATTCGGCCCGCTCCACAAGAAAGGAGAATATTTTCTTATGAACCTCCGGAATGAGAAGTTATTATAATACTAACACATAAGGATATACAATTTCTATTAACAGTCAAGTAATTTGCACAAAATTCAAGTATATGAAATTTTGGCCTTTCACTATTTCCTCTAAGAATTTTTAATATAATTTCAGTACTTTAATTAAATAAAGGATGAAATTATCACAAGTAATTCATGATTTGAGTCCTAAACTAACCGGACATAGCATAATTAGTAGCTATGCACGGACTCTCGTCACCTCGTGCGTACGTCGCGTTAAAGTCTCAATTCGATGCAGCAAAATTTGAAACTATCCAAATGTTATATAAAATAATTAATACATGCTCAATAATTCGGAATTTGACTCTTAAATTAATTATCAAACCCAAAATAGTAAAATTCTTAAAATTCACCCCGGGCCCACGTGCCCGGATTCCGGAAATTTTCAGAAAAAACGTTACCCATAATCTCAAGAACTCAAATATATAATTTTCATCCAATTCCATAACCATTTTCATGGTTAAAATTTTATTTTTATCAATACCTAGGTTTTTCGTCTAAACCCTTAATTTACACGATTTACAAGTTATAATCTACCCATAATCTATGCATTTAACTCAAAGTGTATAGAATTAACTAACCTTCAATTTGCTAGTTGAAATCCCCTCTCAAAAGCTCCAACAACGCCCAAGAATGGAGGAAATATGGGCTAAAATAGCTGAGCCTCGTTCTCTTTAAAACATTCTGCCCACCAGCATTTTCGCACCTGCGGAGGGCCAGCCGCACCTGCAAAAAAATCCTCGCAGGTGCGAGTTTCCCCCACCTAGCCAAGCTCGGCATCTGCGGCCTAAGGACCGCTCCTGCACGTCCACTTCTGTGGCGCTTCTTCCGCACCTGCGGCCCTAGCCACTTCTGCGCCCTCTTGCATCGCACCTACGAGCTCGCAGGTGCGGCAAAAATCCCGCTTCTGCGATCCCTGGGGTTCCATGACTGGTCCGCTTCTGCGGCTCGTGGCTCGCTTCTGCGAGCTCACACCTACGGCTGGCCAAGCTCATGTGCGATTGCAGCAGAAGCTGGAAGCTTTAGCTGCTACTCCAACTTCCAAAATTGGACTGAGCCTTGTCTGGTTAATACCCGAGGCCAACGGGGGCTCGCCCGAACATACCAACAAGTTTGAAATCATAAAACGGACTCGCTCGAACCCTCGGAATGTGTAAAACAACATCAAAACTAAGAATCATACCTCAAACCAAATTGATTCAACTTAGAATTTTTAGATTCTTCAAACTTACTCCGAACGAGCCGAAACATTCTTAAACTACTCTGAATGACTCCAAATTTTGCGTGCAAGTCTTAAATTACTATACGAAGCTATTCCCAGGCTCGGAATTCTAAACGGACCTCAATTACTCCAAAACCTACTCCAAACCAAATTTAAAGAACTTTAAAACCTTCAAATAGCTAGTTTTCACAATTAAGCGTCGAAACGCTTCCGGGTTGTCCAAAACCCGATTCGAACATACGCCCAAGTCCAAAATCATCATACGAACCTATTGGAACCGTCAAATCCCGATTCTGGGGTCATTTTCTAAAAATATTGACCGAAGTCAAACTTGGCCTTTTAAAGCCAAACTAAGGAACCAAGTATTTCGATTTCAACCCGAACACTTTCAAATCTCGAACTAACTATCCCCGCAAGTCATAAAACAGTAAAAACACATACAGAGAGTCTTATTTAGGGGAACGGGATTCTAGAAGGCAAAACGACCGGTTGGGTCATTACATTCAGATAAAACATGCTTAAGTTTTTTAGTTCATTTGCTAAAACTTTAGACTAAACATGCTTAAGTTTTTTTAGTTCATTTACTAAAATTTTAAACTAAACATGCTTAAGTTTTTTACTTCATTTGATAAAATTTCAGACTAAACATGCTGAAGTTTTTGTCTTGCAGTATGTAATTTTCTAATGAGTTTTTGCTAATGCATGCTGAAGTTATTTAGTTTATTTGTTAAAATTTCATACCAAAACATGCTGAAGTTTTGTCATGCAGTCTATAGTTTTGTCATGAGTTTTATCCGAAACTTCAGTCTAAACAAGCTGAAGTGTTTTAGTTCTTTTACTAAAACTTTAGACTAAACACGCTGAAGTTTTTATCTTGCAGTATGTAATTTTCTAATGAGTTTTTTCTAATGTATGCTAAAGTTATTTAGTTCATTTGTAAAAATTTTATACCAAAACAAGCAAAAATTTTGTCCTGTAGTCTACAGTTTTATGAATAGTCTTTTATTAATGAAGGGCAAAATCGTATTTTTAAAACGCTTTTAACAAAAAGATGAGTACGGATGCAAACAGAAAAACAAAACATATATAAATAAAAAGGGGTGACCAAATAGGGCGCCCCATACTATTTTTACATATCAAACACCATCATTTTTTGGAAAAAGTATTTATTTAAAAAAGTGTTAAATCTGGGTTCATGTGTTTTGGTAATGTAGTTGATTTGTCTATAATGGGGGATCAATGCAATTTACGCAAATTAATGTCATCTTCAATAGAAATGTGGCAGTGCCAATTTGCCATTTGTGAATCTACCATGTATCTAGTCTAGGATATTAAAACACAATCTTTATACGGTAAAGGGCCAAATATACCTCTATACTTTCGAAAAAGGTTTAAATATATCATTCGTTATACTATGAGTCTAAATATACCACTGCCACTATATTTTGAGTTCAAATATACCCCTAATTTAAACGGAGGGACATGTGTCATCATCCTGTTGGTCAATTCTAAATATCTCTTAATTAATTAAAAAGACTCATACTCATAACCATACCCACTACCCATACCCGAAAAATAAATTTCTAAAGCAATTGTTTTTGTAAAACTGAAAAAAAAAAAAAAGATTCAACAAAATATTTTCGTTTTTAAAAAAAACTAATGCACCTGTAATCCACTGCTTTAGGAAAGTCTTTTTTCAGTTTTCAAAACAAATTTTCTTTTTTCAGTTTTTACCAAAAAAATTTGTTTTAGAAAACTGAAAAAATTGAAAAATATTTTTTTGTAAAAACTGAAAAAACAAAAAAAGATTTTGTTTTAAAAACTGAAAAAAAGACTTTCCTAAAGCAGTGGACTACACGTGCATTAGTTTTTAAAAAAACGAAAATATTTTCTTGATTTTTTTTTCCAGTTTTTTTTAAAGTAATTATTTTGAAAAAACTGGAAAAAAAAATTTATTTTAAAAACTGAAAAGAATGACTTTCCTAAAGCAGTGGACTACAGGTGCATTAGTTTTTAAAAAAATAAAAATATTTTGTTGAATCTTTTTTTTTCAGTTTTTACAAAAAAATATTTTTCAATTTTTTCAGTTTTTTAAAGCATTTTTTTTATAAAAACTAGAAAAAAAAAAGATTTTGTTTTGAAAACTGGAAAAAAAAAAAAGACTTCCTAAAGCAGTGGACTACATGTGCATTAGTTTTAAAAAAACAAAAATATTTTGTTGAATCTTTTTTTTTCAATTTTTACAAAAAATTTGCTTTAGAAAATTGCTTCCGCGTATAAGTAATGGATATGGGTATTTTTAATTAATTATGAGATATTTAGAATTGGCCAACAGGAGGATGACACGTGTCCCCCCGTTTAAATGAGGGGTGTAGTTAAACCCAAAGTATAACGACATGGGTATATTTGGAGTCATAGTATAACGAAGGGTATATTTAAACTCTTTTCGGAAGTACATGGTATATTTAACCCTTTACCGATCTTTATAAGATAAAACATTACACTAACACATGCAAAATGAGATTATAACTCATTTTATATGAAGAGTTCATTGAAATGTAAAGATTTTGGTTATTGTTATGTTTCTTCATTTATGAAGTTAGCTAGAGTGCCTTAAGATTGAAGTTCACGTGACAATGTTTTTCTAAAAAACTAGTAGAAAACAAGAAAAAGAAAATATTTTATTGTATTACGTCCCATTAAAAGTTAGTATAAGGTTCTAATAAGTAACACATAATTTTCTTTGTATATTTCAGTATCACAAATATTCCCGACTTCTAAATCCAATTTTATAATGTCACTCGCTAATTCTAGCTAATTTTTTACTTATTTATTTATGAGCCAGGAAAATCAAGTAAAGAAGCAAGAACTGAACCTACTACTATTGCTTCAATTTTATTTTATACTAAGGTTTATTAACAGAAAATATTATGTAGTGGTTGAAGTGAGTATCATATCAGACTCATAAAATTGAATAGTCGAAGTAATTGAACTCATGCAAATTGTGAATTTTTTTACCCAAATAAAACATAAAATTATGTAAATATAGTAAAATTAAATTCGCGGAAGACAAGCCTAAAATTATATTATGCGTTTATCGTTCCTTTAGTAGATCTCTCTAGAACCCCCCAAAAAAACCCTAGGTCTCTTAAACCCTTTTAATACCTCTGTTTCCACTGAAATAAACGCGAGTGCTACAAGCTTTCCAATCATCAGCTCCCAATGGCTGCTGTATCTATGCTTCAGAAGACTTCACTCCAAAATCTCATTCACCGCCATCTCCTCCGCCCCGTAGCCACTTCTTTTGCGGCGGCGGCCACTACCCAACCGCTTAACATTTCCCCTGAATCTCAACCCTCGCAATGTTTTGATTTACATCATTTAAAGTCGGTTTTGGCTGAACATTGTTCTGATAAGAACAAGTTGAGCTCAAATGCTACTGAATTTTCTCTGAATTGTAATTTTCCTATTGGTATCTCCGTTTTGCCTTCATTTAATTTGTCTCTAATGGAGCTACGTGGCAGCCGTTCGACCAGTAGTAAGAACAGTCGTGATCTGGAGGAAGATGTGGAAGACGATGACGAAGATGATTTTGATGATGAAGATAGTGATGCGCCTATGGACTTTGATGATATTGATAATGAGTTTGGAAGCGAAAGTGATTCGGGTGATGATGACGACGACTATGGCCGCGGCAGCCGTGGTGGTGGTTCTCGCGGTGGTGCTGCTTATACAGCGTGAAATTTGGACTAAGTCCGCTTTGCTTTATCCTTATGATATGCTAATATCACTTTTATTTTGTTTTCCGGAGCAATGAAATTATTTGGTCTTACCTATGAAGCTTTTTGTAATCGTTTTATAGTGGAAAACACATTGAATCACTCTGTTTTACAGTATCTCTGTTCTATAGTATTTCACCTAATTACTCTCTAGACGACTATTTGACTAATGAGTTTGTTATTTGCCGAAGACTTTGATGTGGTGGCGAGAGGTCAGTGTGTAATGTGTAATTGAAGAAGGGTAAATGGGTGAGCTCATAATCAAACCGTCTCGGTTGTAAAAAGATCATTTTTTCATCGTACTGATTGGAAATGCTAGCAATACAAAATTATGATGTCAAATATTACATGTAACTCATCCAAACAGTCCAAATTTTGGGTAGGTTGGATTTGAAAATAATCCATTCGTGGACCATTTTGGGCATTAACTCAAATTAGCTAATTTTAAATTCTTGGCCAATTTTGGCTGTGTAAGGCGTTCAAATTATCTAGTAGGGGCAACTTTTGTAAATTAAAAAAAAAAAAAAAAGAACTGCTAGAAGGTTTCTAGGGTAGTAGTAGATCATGTATATTTTGATGATATATATGTGTTGAAGATGAGGGCAAGCCCGTTGTTGTTATAAGTCAGTTTTAAAAAGAATAGAAGGCTGTGGTAAATTGGTTATTGAAAGAAAAAGCTTTACATAAGATGTAATTGAAGAAATTGCTCCGAACTTCCCAACAGGTGATCCTGCAGGGGTTTTTGTTGTTAAACATCAGCGCAAATGCTTTTCAATACGGTAAAGTAACACTGGTAAACATTTGCTCTTTCAATCCAACGAAGTGACTGTGACAATAGTAAACCAGAATGCTCTTTAGCGAAATCCTAAAGTTGGGCACTCCATTCTTGCCTACCGAGGTTGCTCGGAGATCAATATCCTTACCTAACATCCATACATAAATTAGCTGCGGGATTGGTTTGTACAATGTTCTAGTGTGCGGCGATGGTGTACTTTCATAAAGATTTTGGATGAATTCATAGGTTATGATTTTCATAAAGATTTTGGATGAATTCATAGGTTATGATCTTAACAGTGTTTTACCAAAAAAATATTATTTCCGATTAAACTATTTAATTTATATAATGAGGGGTTAGATCTAGTTAAGGATAATAACTCTAGATATTAAGCAAAAAGATGTATATCAGATGGGACAAATTCCGTATACGGTTGGTGGCAATAAATATAGAATGCTCTTAAAGCAAGAACACTAAGGGATATATAACTCACAATAAATGTCAATAAATTGTATTTAAGTAAATAAAGAGAATGATTCACCCAATAATTGATGAGTTTGATGAATATTTTGCCTGACAATGATGAATGACAGTTATATCCAAGATTCGCACAAACGGTCCTCGGATCTGGTGGAAAAGTAGGGAACAATATGAACAAGAATCTTTGTAAAAAGGTAATCTTTGTGTTTTTGCAAGAGAGAGAGTCATCTTCTCAAAAGTGATCTTATCATAATCAAAATTATATGCCCCTATCATTGTCTCTTCTTTCTATATATATGAGGCATTTTTCCTAAAAAAACCCTAATAGTACAAATGTTAGGAATATTCACTAGAATATTCCCTTTTCGTACCTTATTTTGACAAATTAGCTGTTGCGAGTCTTGTCATCAATGGTCAATCTCGGATAACCATCGATATCTTGACCACGGCTCATGTCGGCACCTCGGCCATTGACCTCGTTGCGTCTTGGGCGAGCTCGACTGATAACTTTCTTTAATGCCATATTACGCTAAATATTCAGAAGATGGATTTTGACCTATCCAGTTAGTCCCTCTGCATATTAAGGCCGAGCTCAGACGGCCTTGGTGAGCGGACTATGTGTGGCGTAGTTGACGAAATGAGGCGAGCGAGCTGAGTAGCAGCGCTTTAGGTGAGGTGGCAACCTGACTCTTCGTGAGATGCAAACTTTGGGGATTAAGCAATTGTTTCATAATGATGTCACGACATCATGCGTCACTATGACGTATTTTTCCGATGCCTTGCATTGTTTCCTGCGCCTCTGACATTTCGATACCTGCACTAGGTAATGATGGCATGACTTATCGATTTCGATGCCTGTATCCTTATAAATAGGGATGTATGGGCAACATTTTAACATTTACGAAGCTTCTAATACCCAGCATACTTTGTATCTTTTTCTCCCTCCATTGTTCGAAGCTCCTTAGCAGTTTTAGTGATTCTTACTATTTTCAACCCTTATATGCTTAAAACCTCCTTTCTCAAGAATATGGTTAACGCACCTTCTGGTTCTCGCATGGCAGCTGGTCCTACCCCCTTGGCGGTGCGTATGGCTCCTCACGGCGATGATGTTTCCATTGCCCTTGAAGACGAGAGGTTTCCTACGGTAGAGGCAATAATTCCTCGTAGTGAGAATAGATCTGATTTTTCGAAATTGCCTAAAGACGATTCTGAGGCCTCAGAATCGATGATGAACGAGGTCGACCTTGTTAAGTTTAGGGAAAATTTCAAAATCCCGGCTCACATCGATCTGATTCCGGTGGGGCGTGATGTGGTACAGATAAATCGCTTGGGATACTGCGCGTTCTATGCGTACCCGTTCTATGCAGGTTATTCCTTTCCTCCTCTCCTATTGGCGGAGGAGTTTTGTCATTACTACGGCGTCTTTCCGGCTCAACTTTACCCCTGCGTCTATAAGTTTATCCATATGTTGACGAAATAAGCGGAGTTGGCTGGACGCGAGGTCTCTCTTCGCCACCTGATGTATCTCTTCGCCACCTGTTTCTATAGGGGGTGATGTTGCATCTTCGCCATCGAGGACGTAAAAGTTTAGTGGTGAAAATGGACGATAAGGTAAATCGTCAGTTTTGGCTCTACTATTTCTTCATCAAGACCGAGGACGTGGTAGCCAATGCGAGCGGGTTTCTCGAGGCTTGGAATTACGCCCGTAAGTATTTTCTTTTAGCATTTGTTTTGTCTGTTTTAGTCGTGATCTGACACTCCGTCCTTTCTTTGTGCAGCCGAGAATTTGCCCCCTCCTTTGGTCGGGGACATCCATGACTGGGTCAGCCAAGTTTTACCTCACACAATGGGGATTCATGAATGGACGGCCTTTATCAAGAAAATCGGGCCCGTGCCTTCCGTGACCGGTGAGTTCGTCTATATGTATTTATTTATACATGGGCACTTGCTATCCTTTATCTCTGTCGTTTTGACAGCGTTGTTGTCTGTTCGTCATGATTTTTCACAAGAGGTGACAGTTTTCTAAAAAGGTTTTTGGCTTTTCTTTTTTAGCTTGAGGGTCTTCGAGGAGGTCGAGGGCTCCAGCTCAGGAGTTTCGTAAAAGGAATGCAGCTTTTATTCCTTCTGTTGAGGTGAGGTCTGCTCGGTCATCGAATACGCTTGTGGCAAGGATCTCGACCTCCCCTCTACGCCATCTAGTAGACGAGGACAATGAGGAGGAGTTATCGCCGAATAATGATAACTTGCTCCCTCGTAAAAGGCGATCTGTAGATGTCGCGGCTGATGCCGTCCGGGTGGCGAGCTCAGCAATGGGTGATTTTGTCATTCGAGAAGCGGCGACCATAAATATTGGAGTTGATGTCGAGTTGCTACCCACGATTCCGTTGTCGTCAGGGGCCGAGAAGGGTACGTCTCTCCCTGAGACCGTGATGAATTTTGAAGGGCCGTCGGCGAGAGTCCCTGACACCTTACGGCAGGATGAACTATCGGCCTCGCTATTAACCGACGATCCTTCTTCCCGGGTTGACACAAAGGGTAAAAGCGTAGCCGAAGAAGGTTACGAGACGGGCTCCAATATGGATGCCGAGGATGTGAGGATGATGGGGGAAGGGCTTACTCTACTTGAGGTCAGATTGGATGGGACTACGTGGACCATTGCGCTCCCCTTGGACGGGGATTTGCTAGTGAATACCGAGGGTGTGGTCCCTTCTCTTGGTCTCCTCTGTTCCGATGTGGAGGGTAAAACCCTTGAGAAGTTGACGGATGCTACTTTGTCAAGGAGTATAGCCGGTCTCGCTCTCAAGGTAAGCCTTTTGGTTTTTTTTTGTTCTTTTTCTTGTTGAGCTCAGTTTTGTTCTTATTCCTCATTTTGTCTTTCTTTCAGACCGTGATTTTGGAGATCGAGAGTGCCTGGCGGGAGGAGAGGTGTAAGGCCATTTTTCAGAATATAGAGCGGAAGTATCGCGAATACCATGATAAACACCGCGATCTTTGCAGGCGGCTTGGTGGGAGCAGTAATTTCCCGGCTCCCCGGGCGAGTTGAAGGAGAAGGATGACGAGTTAGTGAGGGCCATCAGAAAATGCAGCGTCCTCGAGGGGGCATTGAGGGATAAAGAATAAGAACTTGAGGTGAGCAAGGGGGTTGAGGCCCAATGCATCGATCTTCAGGCTCAGGTGGTTTCACTGGGCGCTAAGCTCGAGGAGTGCCAACTCAAAGCGTACGCTCTGAGTGGTGAGGTTGCTGAGAAGGCGGAGTCGACTCATTTATCGGCTGTGAGAATAGCAGAGGCTTTTACAATTGCAATCCGTGTTCTACGTTATGAGAGGGAGAGTGCCCTGGAGATGGCCAGACTCAGAGAGGAGTGGCTTGATGAACGGGTAGAGGAGTTGGAAAAAGAGGCTTCGAGCCTTAATGATCGAGTTGATGCTCTCGCGGCCGAGAAGGCGTAGTTGTTGGTTCACCGTCCTCTTCCCGGACTTCTGCTTTTCCTGATTTTTTATGGGATTTGTATGAGGAATGGATTCACGCTGAGGCCCAGCTGGACATATTCAGGGATTTGATGGGGGGCGGGGACTGTTTTGGAAGCCGACCTCGAGGAAGCTCATGCTAAGGCGCATGAGGCTCGATTTGCTTGTAGATATGATCCCGCTACACCGAAAGTTGGCGATTAGGAGGAAAATGCGGGGGTGGATCGGATTGACAGGATGCCTGGTACGAGGATGAATATCCCGCTGGCGATGCCGAAGGTGGGAAGGTAGGTGGAGACGGTCTGGGCGATAAAGCTGGTGGTGATTAGTTCTTTTTTTTTTGTTAAGCCGCAGATTTGTGTATACTTTTTGTAGGCGTGGATTCGAGCCTTTGTAAAGAACAAATATTCTAAGTATGAAGTGTTTTGTTGTTCGTACCTGATTCCTTTTCTTAGTTCGGGTTTGTGCATTTTTCTGATTTTATTGCTTGATTGCCTTTGTCGTAAACAATTTGTTTGAGTAGGCTGAACGAGGTTTAAAGTAACCTTCATTTAGTTAAGGTCATGGGCCGAGTAGGTGTTAATTCTAATGAGGTTGAATGTAACCTTTAATTAACTGAGGTCGTGGGCCGAATAGGTGTTAATTCGAATGGGGACGAATGTAACATTTAATTAATTGAGGTTGTGAACCGAATAGGTGTTAATTCGAATGAGGTAGAATGTAACCTTTACTTGATTGAGGCTTTGGGCCGAGTAGGTGATAATTCGAACGAGGTCGAATGTTACATTTATTCGATTGAGTCGCTTTGGCCAAGTAGGTGCTAATTCGAACGAGGCCGAATGAATGTTACCTTTTATTTGATTGAGGTTGTGGGCCGAATAGGTGATAATTTGAACGAGGTCGAATGTTACCTTTATTTGGGGAGAGCAGAAATAAACTTCATGTACTTGTGCTTTATTCATATTCCTTGAGAGATTTACATAATTTTCGGGCACTGGCTGGTAGTTCAGTCCCGGTCCGGTCTATCTAGTCCATTCACTGGTCGAAATGGAAAAATAATGAGAAATTGAGCAATGAACTAGCCGTCAAGTGCCCTCGTCTGTGCGCACTTCAATACTGAAGTATCCCCGTCCTCGCCTCGTTAAAAACCTCCTCGAGAAAACCCAATTGGGACAAAACTCAAATAAGGGAAAAATAGTGTGATTTTGGGGACCTCGTACTTTAAAAGTTGAAGTACTTGAGGTGTGTAATGTTCCAGTTGTTTGGTAGTCGCTTTCCTTCCATTGTCTCTAGTTTGAATGACCATTTGCTTGCTGCTGCCGTGATTTTGTAGGGGCCGTCCTAGTTTGTTTCTAGTTTTCCTTCTCGTAGATCTTTGCTTACTTGTGTTTTAGCTTTAAGCATGTAGTCCCCGACTTTAAGTGGCCTGATCTTTGCTCTATTGTTATAGTAGCGTTTTGCTTGCTGCTTTTGGGCGACCATTCTCACATAGGTCATATCTCTTCATTCCTCGACCTCGTCGAGTTCCTGCCTTTTATTGTCATCGTTCTGGGGTCCGCTTTCGCAGAAGTATCTTAGACTGGGCTCCCCAACCTCGATTGGTATTACTGCATCAGTTCCATAGTCTAATGAGTATGGAGTTTCCCCTGTGCTCTTTTTTGGCATTGTTCGGTAGGCCTAGAGTACTTTTGGTAATATCTCCGGCCATAGTCCCTTGGCGTCTTCGAGCTTCTAATTCATGACGTTCAGTATTGACTTGTTGGAGGACTCCGCTTGCCTGTTTCCCGCGGGGTGGTAAGGCATCGATAGTATTATTTTGATGTGCCATTTTTCAAAAAAGTTGGCGACCTTCTTTCCTGCAAATTGGGGTCCGTTGTCGCAGCTGATTTCTTGGGGAGATCGAAATGGCATATGATGTTCTTCCATATGAAGGCGATTACTTCTTGTTCGTGTATTTGGACGAATGCTCATACTTCCACCCATTTAGAGAAATAATCAGTTAAAATTAAGAGAAAATGTACATTACCTCGTCCGGACGGGAGGGGGCCTACGATGTCCATTCCTCATTTGATGAACGACCAAGGGGAAGTTATTGAGTGTAGGTGTTCTCCTGCTTGGTGGATCATTGGGGCGTACTTCTTGCATTGCTCACATTTTTTCACAAAATTTGCGGCCTCATTTTTCATGGTGGGCCAGTAGTATCCTGCTCGTATGAGGCACCTGACCAAAGCTCGATTGCTTGAGTCAGCTCAACAGTGGCCCTCATACACTTCTTCAAGGACGTGCCATGTCTGATTTGGGCTCAAGCATTTCACTAGGGGGCGCCATATGTTCTTTTGTACATGTCGTTGTGAACGATGATGTACCTGGCCGCTTGCATTCGCAGCTTCTTGGCCTTTTTTTATCATTAGGGAGTATGTCGTCCTGCAAATATGTAATAATACTATTGCGCCAGTCCCGAGTTAGGTTTATGGTTCTTAACTGGATTTGTTCTATCGACGAGTTGAGGAGGTGGACCACATTTTGGTTTACGGATGTGATGTTTTTGGTGGATGCTGCTAATTTGGCGAGGATGTCCGCCTCGATATTCTGCGCTCGGGGGATCTGGTCGAGCAGACATTCTTCAAACTCGGGTAGTAGTTTGCAGATTTTAGTCTGGTATTTTTGTAACCTTTGCTCCTTGATTTGGAAAGCCCCTATGACTTGGTTGACCACGAGCTGAGAATCGCAGCGCAGCCTTAGCTGTTTCACCCCGTATTTGAGTGCTAGTCTTAGTCCTGCAATTACGGCCTCATACTCGGCCTCGTTGTTAGTCATGTCTGGGCACCTTATGGAATGGAGAATCACTTCGCCCGTTGGGACTTCGAGTACGAGTCCCAGTCCGGACCACGACGCATTAGATGCATCGTCAGTGTATAGGACCCAGAGGTCGTGTATTTGGGAAGAAGCGTGGACGACTTCCTTTTTGACTTCAAGTAGTATATGCGCACTGAAGTCGGTGAGGACCTAAGACCTTATCGCTGTTCGCGGTCGATATGTAATATCGTGCTCGCTTAGTTCGATGGCCCATTTGGCCAATCTACCCGAAAGTTCGGGTTTGTGTAAAAGGCTTCTTAAGGGGAAAGTCGTGACGACTGGGATGGGATGGCATTGGAAATATGGTCTAAGTTTCCGTGAAGCTACGACCAAGGCCAAAGTAAGTTTTTCAAGGCGGGGGTACCTCGTCTCATCGTCGACTAGTGTCTTGCTAATGTAATTGATGGGGGATTGCGTACCTTTATTTTCTTGGACTAAGACTGCGCTCACAGCTACTTCCACGACGAGATAGATGAGGAGAGGTTGTCCTGGTTTCGGTTTTGAGAGCAACTGGTGGCGAGGACAGGTACACCTTTAAATCCTTCAGTGCTTGGATACACTCAGGGGTCCATTGGAGTTCGTTCTCCTTTTTGAGTACACCGAAGAACTTGTGGAACCTATCGGAGGATCGCGAGATGAACCTTGACAGAGCAGTGATACGGTCGGTTAGCTTCTAGACTTTCTTTTTGGTAGTCAAGTGCTTGGGTATACGCTCGATGGCTTTGATTTGGTCGGGATTGACCTTGATACCCCACTGCGACACTAGGAAACCCAAGAATTTTCCTGAGGCCACGTCGAATGCACACATTTCGGGGTTCAATTTCATGCCGTATTACCAGAGTATGCCGAAGGCTTCTCTTAAATGCTCGATGTGATCTTTTTTCTTTTTGGACTTGACCAGCATGTCATCGATGTATACCTCCATCATTTTTCTGAGTTGTTCTTTGAACATCTTAGTCACCAACCTTTGGTAAGTTCCCCCTGGATTTTTCAATCCGAAAGGCATGACCTTGTAGCAGTACGTCCCCTGGTGGGTGATGGAGGTGGTCTTTTCCTGGTCCTCTTCCTCCATAAGGATCTGGTTATAGCTCGAGTAGGCATCCAAGAAACTCAGCAACTCATGCCCGGCTATCGCATCGATGAGTTGGTCGATATGAGGTAGTAGAAACGAGTCCTTGGGGCAAGCTTTGTTCAGGTCGGTGAAATCTACGCACATCCGCCACTTGCCATTTTTCTTTTTCACCATGACCACGTTGGCAACCCATTGGGGTACTTCGACTATCTGACATAGCCATTTTCCAATAATTTTTTCACTTCTTCGCATACGGCGTCATTGATTGCGGAATTGAACTTACGTCAAACATGCCTTATCTGGGGGGTAGAGTGGATCGATGTTCAATCTGTGTATGCCAATCTCCTTTGAATTACCTGGCATATCTGCATGGCTAAAAGCAAACAAGTCCGTGTTAGGAATTAGAAATTTGCGAAACTTACCCGGTTCTTGGAGTTTGCAGCCGATGTAAGCTTTCTTGTTGTGGTCATTGATGTCTAGCTGAACGGGGTCAAGGTCCTCTATGGTCGATCTTGCGGCCTCAGCCACATCGGGGTCTCTGATGATGTCCTCGATGTCGTCGCCTACCAACCTTGACCCTATTGATTGCTATGCTTCATTCTCTTCGTCTCTCATTTGTTGGGTAGTCGTGCAGTCTAGGGCGATGCGGTAGCAATCTTGGGATGTGCGTTGTTCCCCGCTTATGATAATATACCCCATGGAGTTGGGAATTTGATGACTTGGTACAAGCTGGAGGGTATGGCCCTCATGGTGTGTATCCACGGTCGCCCTATCATGGCATTGTATGTCGTGTTCTGGTCCATGATGTGGAATGTGGTTTCCAAAGTGACGCCACCTGCTAGGACGGGGAGTGTGATCTCGCCAGATGTTCATTCAACTGCATTGTTAAATCCTGTTAGTGTGATGCAGCATAGTACTATCTTGTCCTCGAGTTTTATTTGTGTGAGTACTCGAGGATGGATAATACACACGCCACTCCCTTCGTCTACCATAATCCGTCTTACGTCGGTATTTAAAATTCGTAAAGTAATAACAAGAGCGTCATAGTGAGGGAATGCCAAATCGTTGGTATCTGACTTATCGAAGATGATACTTTCTTCGAGTTCATCATATTGTTCGTGGTGATCAACCGTTTGATCTTCTGGGTCATGGTGAACTTCACATCATTGATGGAAGCGCCGTCTCCTCCGCCGATGATCATGTGGATGGTGCGGGCTGGCAAGTTGGTTTGTCCCCTGGAAAAATTAGTTCTTCCCCGATCGCTCAGCAGTTCTTTGAGGTGTCCCTATCGCAGCATGTTTATGACCTCCTGTCTTAGAGCGATGCAATTTTCGGTTTTGTGTCCTAACTCTTGATGGAACTCACAGAGGGCGTCTGATTTTCTGGTATTCGAATCCGACCTCATTTTTTGCGGCCACTTTACCTTTGGTCCGAGCTTCTCCAAGGCATAGACGATCTCCGTAGGTGATACGCAAAAATTATGAGCGGACAATAAAGGGGGCATACCTCTTTCATTCCGGTGAGTCCATGTTCTTGATCGGGGTGGGCCTTTTTCATAGCGAGGTGAGGATACAACGGTAGTTCTGACATATGGGAGATGTCGTTCCCGGTTCGGCTGTGAGGTCACCGGATCTCTTCTGATATCACTTCTCCGATCTTTTTTGGATTCTGCTTGTACCAAGGTTAGTCGATGAGTCGGCCCATTGAGGTCGTCTTCGTCTGCTCGCACTTCGGCACAGTATGCATTATGTATTTCGTTCCAAGTTGTTGGGGGGTATTTTATAAGCCGACTTAATAATTTTCTTGTCGCTCTCGAACTATTTATGTTCAGCCCATTTTGAAAAGCGGCTACCGCCATTCCTTCTGATACATCCGGGGAAAGTCATTCTCACTCGGTTGAAACGGGCGAGGAAGTCCCTCGGTCCTTCTCCCGGGGACTGTTTGATAGCAAATATATCATTCACTCTCGCCTCGGCCTTCTTGGCCCCGGCATGGACCGTCATGAAGTTATCGGCCATTTCCTCGAAGGTTTCGATGGAACGAGCTGGTAGTTGTGAGTACCAAGTTAATGCCCCTCCCGTGAAAGTTTCACCGAATTTCTTTAGCAGAATGAAGGATACTTGTTCTTTGGCGAGGTCATTGCCTTTCACATCGATGACGGAGTGAGTCACATGATCCTCGGAGTCGGTCGTGCCGTTATATATTATAGGTAAAGCGGCATTTTGTAAGTCTTTGGTATGGCATGTGGGGCAGCACTATCACTGTACGATTGCTCGACGAAACGCCCGACATCTCTCTTCGGCAATAACTTAGGAGCGCCCGATATTTTATCGACCCTATCTTGGTACTCTCTCATTTGGTCCCGAAGTGCCTTGTTCTCATTTTCCATTTCCTCCATTCTTTTCAAAATGGTTATGAGAGTGTCATCGCCTGCATTGTTTACAACATTGTGAGTTATACTTGTCGTCGCGGGTGAGGGGGAGGAGTTGATCATGTTGCTCGTTTGCTGGTGGTGCAACACAGGTTCTCGCATTTGCTGCGGACGTGTCCTGAACGGGCTTATGGAGGACGTTGGTCAGTATATCAGTCAGCTAGGCCTCAATGAGTTTCTTTATAGCTGGCGGTGTCTTCTCTCCCACGGACGTGGAGGCTATCTTGCCAAGGGTTTTGTGATGCTGCAATGGGGGAAGACGACCCACCTCGCCTAGGGGAGGCATTGGGCATTGTTCCCTCGTCCAATGCTTTAGAGCTTTCGTAGATGATGTCTATGAGGTTGGTTGGGAGGTCACTCATTCTCATTCTTTCTTCTCTGTTACCTGCCATGTTAGATCTATGCATGCAGAGAGAAAGAGATTTTTTTTACGTCAGCAACTAGTATCAGTTGTAGATCTAGAAGAAACTAAAAGACTTAGCTAGAAGATCCCCACAGACGGCGCCAAATTATTTAACCAAAAATTATAATTTTCGGTTAAACTATTTAATTTATATAATGAGGGGTAGATCTAGCTAAGGATAATAACTCTAGATATTAAGCAAAAAGATGTATACCAGATGGGACAAATTTCGTATACGGTTGGTGGCAATAAATATAGAATGCTCTTAAAGCAAGAACATTAAGGGATATATAACTCACAATAAATGTCAATAAATGGTATTTAAGTAAATAAAGAGAATGATTCACTCAATAATGGATGGGTTGGACGAATATTTTGCCTGACAATGATGAATGACAGATAGATCCAAGATTCACACAAACGGTTCTCGGATCTGGTGGAAAAGTAGGGAACAATATGAACAAGAATCTTTGTAAAAATGTAATTTTTGTATTTTTGCAAGAGAGGGAGTCCTCTTCTCAAAAGTGTTCTTATCAGAATCAAAGTTACATGCCCTTACATTGTCTCTTTTTTCTATATATATGGCCTTTTTCCGTGGAAACCCTAATAGTACAAATGTCAGGAATATTCACTAGAATATTTTTAGTACCCTATTTTGACAAATTAGTCGTTGCGAGTCTTGTCATCAATGGTCAATTTCGACCTCGACCCTCGTTGACATCTTGATTGCGTTAACCATCGATATCTTGACCACAACACATGTCGGCACCTCGATCATTGACCTCGTTGCGTCTTGGGTGAGCTCGACCGATAACTTTCTTTAATGTCATATTACGCTAAATATGTTGAAGACGGATTTTGGCCTAATTTTGGCCTATACAAACAGGCCAAGTATAATGTTGTATTGATTCTAATAGGAAGACCACTATAATAGGATAATGGAAATTGCAGCTAGGAAATAAAGGAAATACAGATAATGGAGTCACAGAGAGAAATAGTGAGGGCGAGTCCGAGAGAGAGACCCTTTCTCCATTATATAACAAATTTCTCCGGTTAATTGCTTAGACACATGTTCTCCCTCGTCTAGGTTCAATCTTAAAAGTATATAAATTTAGTCGTAAAATAGTAGTTATCAAATAAGTTCAAATAAAATATTTATACAAAATTTATGCAGCTTTAATTCTAATTTATACATATACACAATATTATTTTTTGATGAAGCGGGATCAATTGAACCCGCTTGTCACTACGTGCGTCGGACGCCACTGCTTGTTTAGCGTGGTAGCAGACCTTGGACCCCGTTTGTTCTTAACATTGTTCCTGTTCTAAGCAAATGTTCTGAAAGCACGCCGTTGATTGCATAGCGTTTAAACTTTCAGCTTTCGACTGGAATTCATTAGCTTCGAGGATTATATATTTTGTTTTTCCGAAAACAAACTTCATTCACCTTTAAAAGGATGGACCTAAATGTTCGCACTCTCCTTAATCGCGTAGAAAATTGAAATGCTTTTTGTTTCTTAAACTGACCCATATAATTGGAAATTATAAGCAAACAATTTTGGTGCACTTGTATTCACCAATCAGTAGTTTAAAGCCATAGTAAAAAGAGAACATTGTTGCTTTAGATAAGATGGATTCGAAGATAATCATGAGCTAATTAAAAATGATTGCATAATTTTTTGTTATTACATCCGAGATTTGCCAATTTCTCCAATTCTCCATTCTCCGTCGTTAATAAAAAAATCAAATGCCGATATTTAGTTCAACTTCATCATCTTCCTCGTCGTCATCCTCTTCAAAATCATGGATCCTTCATGGTCTAGCTGCGGGAGCTGCAATGGCCGCGGCTCTCGGGGCTCGAGCGTATCTTGGCCGATCCGGCAGGTTTCGGAGCCGGGTCATTGGCATTATACCAGCCCGTTTTGCTTCCACTCGCTTCCAGGGTAAACCCCTCGCTCATATCTTGGGCAAGCCCATGATCCAGGTATTTTCTAAGAACTCTCATTCTTTTTATTCAGCTAATAAAATTGCATGATTTGTTAATTGAAAACAGATTGTTGAAATAGAGCATAAACAACAAGCCACAAATTTCAAGAACATTCAGCTTGTACCGAATAATGTAATTACTGAATTTTATGGAAACTGCATATTATATACTCCCTAGTACCCCCTTTGTTTGAAATAACTTACCTCTGGTGTAGCTTTAATCAGGATGCACTATCGTACTCGTCATCTCGAAAGGAGTTGACAGTTGACACCCTCACCAGATTCAAATTCTTAATTGCAGAGAACATGGGAAAGGGCAAAACTTGCTGCTACCTTGGATCACGTTGGTACGTCTCCATTTGACCTAACTTTACTACTTTCCTATAACCCCAACCACAATCCCCGACAAAGAAAAACAGGAAAGAAAAGAGAGATTGAAAAAAAGAGAAGCAATAGTGGGTGTAGTGTAGTTGCTGATATGTTTGCATTGTCTAACAGTTGTGGCAACAGATGATGAAAAGATAGCTGCGTGCTGTCAAGGTTTTGGTGCTGAAGTAATAATGACTTCTGAATCATGTAGAAATGGTAAACATAACATCCACTTGCTTATTGATCCTAATTTTGCTACTTCTGGGAATTCCAGTGTTTGAAATTGCTAATGCTCAGTTGTTAATTTGAAGGAACCGAGCGTTGTAATGAAGCTCTTCAAAAGCTTGGAAAGAAGTATGACATTGTCGTAAACATACAAGGAGATGAACCACTTATTGAACCTGAGATAATAGATGGCATTGTCAAAGCCCTGCAGGTAAAGTTCCTTCTTTGTTTTTTCCCGACACTGATATGAATTTCTGTTGAACTTTCTGAAGTTAACTCTGACAAAAGGCTGTCACTTGTTTGCCTTTGGTAAAATGTAATCACAGCTGGCCTTCTCCACTTATTCCCTGGTTTCTATTTTTGATAGGTTCATCGTTAACGGTCAAGTGCTCATTAACTATTACCCTTTCCGTCACAAATGAGTTGCTTTTCATAAAGAGTGTTCAAGCATATATATTTGAGATAGTGTTGAACGATCTCCACCGATACATTTTCTTATGCACCCTGGAAGCTTGTCTATCCTTTCCAACAAATCCTTCTCCACCATCCAGGGAAGTTTCTTGCATTTGCTATCTTATTGCCAAAAAATTGGAAACCTCTGTAATCTTTCATATTCTTCTCTCCTAGTTACTTGCTGGCTTACCCAAACTCTTGTGCTTCATCACTGAGTTGACTTATCTCTGTGAAGAGGAAGTTTCTTGCCTTTTTCGTACACACTAGCTATTATTTGAAAGACATCTCCAATTAAGTCAAGCATAATAGCGAATTCATACTTTCTTCCTCAATATGTGCTCAATCAAAATAGTTCTACCTCATTTGGGAGTGGATTAGTTCTTAATCATTTTTAAAGGTACTTAAACTATCATAAATGAGAGGTTTGTATTTTTATAAACTATTATTCTAATATGGAGGTGGCTTATCATACTCATACCGTCTAAAACCTTACTTATTTAGACGTGTATTTCTAGATATTACACTGTTAATGTTAATAAGTTGGTTAATTGTTGTTAGAAAGAGGGAAGGGATTAAACTAATGCTATGCTCAAAGTAATATAAAATTTAGTTGCGGCCACTTATCAGAAAAGAGTGGATAAGCTGACATGGACGGTGGACCCTCAAATGAATGGTTGAACACAATGTTTTTCACAAAGTGAAGATATAAACATTTCGGATCCTGTATTAACTATTATCTTCATCATATATTAACTCAGTATGATCGGGGAGATTTAGAGAAGTTAAAGTTTGAATAGGACCTTAATGATGTGTTTTGGTGTTATATCTTGAATTTTAGTGAAATTCTTTGAGGAAGAGTTATAATTTCCAAGGAAGGCAAATCCCCCTCTAAAAAAAACAACGAAGATATCAGTTTAAGGTCAATATAAACTGCTTAGTCTAGTTTAAATCATTTGACTTGGCACTGTTTGCCATTTATGAAAAGATGTTAATTTTATTGGGGAATGTGCAAAACTGATTGCAGATCAGAGAAAGGAAAAAAATTAACTATAGAGTAATGTGAGAGTTAGCCCTTGCGAGTGAAGCCAAAATTGCAAAAGGCTTTAGCTACTGCATGGTCTAATATTACCATCAATTCACGGTAGTCCTAAAGCTGCCTCCTAATTGACTTCATGATTATTTTACATAAATATATGTATGAGCAGATTATCTACGTTTGAGACAATCATTTCACGATATCATCTCTTGGGATGACGGGTACAGGGTAGTCAATTGCCACAAAACCTGCATTATGTGTAGTCATATATCATACTTATATTGTCAACGTATGAGGAAAGGAGTTTAGCTTTTACAAGAGTTGTAATGTAATTTCATCTCCTCACAACTTTCTTTCTGCCTCTATAGCCAGTAGTATAACTTTATCATAAAATTACCAAAGGATTACTCTGTATTTGTGCAGGCTGCACCAGACGCGGTCTTTAGCACTGCTGTGACGTCTTTGAAACCTGAGGATGCATTTGATCCAAATCGTGTTAAATGTGTGGTTGATAATCGTGGTTATGCAATCTATTTTTCCCGGGGATTGATCCCTTATAACAAGTTAGTCATGATTCTCTTTAAAATCTATTGCGGTGGTATTTCTTATCTACTTTGTGATAAAACCTCATCACTTTTGTGCTAACTTTCAGGTCTGGCAAGGTTAATCCTCAGTTTCCTTACTTGCTGCACCTTGGAATTCAGGTATTGAGTAATACATCTATAGTGCAACTATCATTAGTTTCTCTGGAAAAATCTTGTATGACTGAGCAATTGTCTTTCTCTTATTTCATATACAGAGCTATGATTCGAAGTTCCTGAAAATATATCCAGAATTGGAACCTACTCCATTGCAACTTGAAGAAGATCTTGAACAGTTGAAGGTCCTTGAGAATGGATACAAGATGAAGGTACCAAATCTGCATGCTTGACTCATTTGCTTACTCGTGCTTTGATTATACAATTGGAGACTCTCGTCAAGTTATACCTTTGTATGCTAATTGATTGTGTCTGAATATTTTGGGAAAACAGTTCAAAGGAAAAAAGAAAAGTTTTTCTCCTTCTATGATACAAAATACTTAGACGTTAGAAACTTACCCGCACCTGATGTTGACACTAAATCAATGAATGCAAGACATGTGTCTTTCGTATACACATTTCTCACTTAACTATGGTTAACGTGATATGGATTCTCAGTTTAATTTTTAACTGCTAAAGTTAAATTGCTTGTATAAACAGCAGATGCGAGTAAGTATTTACCATATGTGGAGTGTGGACAGAAAAATTATAGTCTTTTGGATGTAACTATAAATTAACAAAAACAAAAAAGATAAACTGAGAAGAAAAATCGTCTACAAGGTTAATCAGTTTGTATCGATGTCCTGCCTTGTTGCAGCCTTTCATTTATTTGCACATCTAATTTTCCTAGTTGGTTTGCTCCTCTTGTTCTGATTATCTATCTAGAGTGTATTTATATAGTGGATGGATCTCGTCCTGTATGCAGGTGATAAAAGTTGACCATGAGACTCATGGTGTTGACACTCCGGAAGACATAAACA
This sequence comes from Nicotiana tabacum, assembly GCF_000715075.1. Lineage (NCBI taxonomy): Eukaryota > Viridiplantae > Streptophyta > Magnoliopsida > Solanales > Solanaceae > Nicotiana > Nicotiana tabacum. The sequence goes on along the minus strand of NC_134081.1, from coordinate 86,480,502 downwards.
AGGTAGAGCGGTTCATGCTGGAGAGGAACTTGTCTTAGAGCAGAGTAAGTTTATATTGGATGACTTTGGTGTTGTATAAAGCTATAGATGTTGAGCTTTCTGGAAGCAATTCTTAATTGGAATTAGTGGACAATTGATGTTGCTGAATTATACATGTGAAGATGAAAGAACAATCCTGCGAATAGTTTATATTTTGGTGTTTGTGATGTATACTGTCTACAACCTTACCGGGGAGTGGGGACTAGTTATTTCCGTCGATTTGCAAGTTTATGTGTTTCTTATTATTTCAATGGGTGAAATACTGGAATTTGGGTTATGTCTACAGGGCAGCCCTCTGTCTGTGCTTAACAGTGCATTGCGTGAAAGCGCTTTAGAGGTACAAGCTGACTTTTGACTTCCTAGGGTGTGAATAAGATATTCTGTGTTGCATTGGTAGCATTGAGTCTGCCTTGGATTTTCTTTGTTGTCGCCAATATCTAAAGTTAAATGGATTGAGTTGGTAATGGTAGTCGGGCATTGGGTTGTACATGGTTGCAGGTGGTAGCTTCTTGATTAGTTTGGCTCTTGGAATGAAACTGCACACCGGTGTTGCCATTTCAATGGGTAATACTAGCTTGGTATAAGTTTCAATTTATAAGAAACCAGAACAGATTAGTGCTACTAGCAATATTTATAATTTTGATTGTTCAATAGAGGCACTGAAAATGTTTCATAATTGGTGGAAGATAAATCGATCGAGTCATCATAAGAATATGAGGACGAGTGACTTTGGACTCTTAGAAAAAGCAAAATAAACAAAATCTGGAAAAGACTGAAGATTTCCATTTACCATGGAGTCTAGACTACTCTAGAATAAAAGAGAGAAACAAAGTAAGAACAGTGTGCTACATGTATTTTTTCTTAGAGAAATGTCAGTGTTATCATGTACATTAATGGCTTGTAGAAAAGCTCCAAAAGAAACTACGCAGCTAGTATATCTGACTGTTGCAACTGTGGATTGCGCAACTAACCACCGACAGCAGCTAGCAGAAAATGAATCAGCGGGCAGCAGGTGTTGGTACCGATTCCGTGATCAACTGAACCTCTGTCTTGAAAAGAAGGAAGGAAAGGGATTCCAGTGAAAAATAAACAAACCCACCGGGTGAGTGAGTCACAAACGATCCGAAACTCTTTCCCACCACACAATGCCACGCTGGTCCGTATACCGAATCAAACTCCTAAAACCACAATGTGGAAAAAAAAAAAATCAAAATGTTTGAACTCGAATTTGAAACTAAAGGGGAACAAGAGCTAAAGAGATAGTGAAGTACTCGTACCTTTTTAAGGGAGCGAGCGAGGAGGGTGGGGTTAGGACGGTGAGGGGAGGGGTGGAGGAGGAGAGTTTTGGCGTAACGAAGGGCGTGTTCTTGCATGGTGAAAGGCATGTCAGCTGATCTGAGTCGCACGTTTAGGCTGATGGCGAGAGCAGCAAGCTTCACTTCTTCTTCTGTCGATATAAACTTGCCATTGTCGTTGCTCTTAGGCCTCTGGCGCCGGGAAAGAGTAGAAGAAGAAGTAGAGTGCATGGGCATAAGGAGTTTTTTTGTTTTTTTGTTTTGAGGAGGAACTTTGCTACGGTTGTTTCAAATATTGATTTGGGCAGAATTTCTCTGTAGTCAATCAGGAAAATAGATGAGTTGAAACTTTTGACCATTCAGACAAACAGACTGACCCAACCACAGGGCGAGGGCGGGTACGTTTGAAGTTCTTTTTTACCTACTACCCAATATAGTACTGTATTTATTACTAGTAAATAAATCCTGTCTTTTTTGTTTTTTTTATTATTCCATTATATTTTCTAGCATCATGAATTAATTTTATATGTATAGCACGTTAAGGCACAAGTCTAGCCAGGACTCTTTTCTATACTCACTCCCAAAAACATTGAGATTTGGACCAAGTGAATCCCCAATGATATTTGATTTTTTGTGAAATAAAATATGAACATTTAGAAATTATAAAATGTATAAGTCGTAATATTTTATACTTAAGTGTATTCTAAAAGTTGAGATTAATATAATAAAGAAATTTTTATTCAACTCTTTAATTGATAACAGTACTATATAAAATGAGAGGAGTATTAATTCCTCCCGTTGTGGAAGGCGTGGAAGTGGCGACATAAGGGAGAAAAGACGGAGCGTGGAGGCAAGGAAATGAGTCATGACAATGTTGGGTAAGGGGGGTGTTTGTGGGGGGGGGGGGGGGTTCTAAGTTCTAAGTTTTTGTGCTAATAATAGTCTGAGACTACACGAGGATGGCATGGGAGATTCCCAAATATTGTGTTTCCAAATGGTTTTTCACATTTTGTCTCCTCTTCCACCAAAGTCAAGACTCAAATCGCAACACCTTTCTCTTCTTTTTTGTCTATTATATGCAACTCTCATGAATATTATGACCTCTGGATGCTATTATTGCTGTCATTGCGCTTTTGTTTGTAAATAAAAAATAAAAAAATCATTCTAACATATTGATTTCGAAATTTTCTGAACAAATTTACAATTGTTTATTGGCGCTTTTCCCCTGGACACTTTATAAGCTTTTAGAGGTAGTACCGGTGTTTCTTATTTCTTCACTACGGTATTTGATAATCAGTAGAAAATGATAGGACGAGCATTACTTTAAATAGCAATTTCGACCGTTTACTTTCACCAACGAAAAAGCTTTTTTCCCCCAAATTCTATTGGTTATCCAACAGTTAGTACTCAGTTCTGTCGTGAGTGATAGACATAGACTGAATCAAATGACTAACGTTACGTTGGATAAACTTGGAAAAGCTCATCATGAAGAATAAGTTACAAGGCTCATAAAATATAAAAATGTAAAACAACTAGATTATTTCATACTTTCCCCACCCAACACTAAGAGGGGTAAAAATGTTGGAAAGAATTATATTTGGAAACAATTTCTTTGAGATTATTAGATATCACCGAAAAGTCTCTTCTCCTATTCATTTAATCCCCCTCTTCGCCACCCCAAAAAAAAATGGAAAAAGAGAAAATGATGTAAGGTTCAGAATGGGCCAGTAAATATTACTTGCACTGTGGTCTCCGTTGATCCAGTGGCCCAATTACAAATGGATAACAAAAAATGAGATTTTAGTTATATGTACTGCATTAGAAACTTATTTACCCTCATTCTTTATGTTTTAACTTAATTACAAGTTGATATACAATTTACTAATTATATATAAATTAATATTAATGAGTATCCTTTTATATTAGGAATTGAATAGGGAATCCCCATCCCTTAATAGCTGCTCTCTCTCTCTCTCTCTCTCTCTCTCTCTCTCTCTCTCTCTCTCCTTCGATGTTCTCTGTTTTTTATCCTTTCATGTTGTATAGAATTTTAACGGAATTCATCAATGGATTTCAATCGTTTTACTATAGAGTTTTAATTTTCTTTCCTGTTGCACAATTGATGTTTGAATTGAAATTGTCAATCAATAAATTTTGAATAGGTTTGACTCTCCACCATTAACAGCCATTAAAAAACTTCAAAACCTTGCATTCGAATTCGGGTTTTCACAAAAAAATATTTTTGGATTGGGTGTTGTTGCAAACAATTAGGAATATTGTTTGAAGTTTATATCTCAATTTTGAGGGGGTTTGGTGAAGATTAGAGTTGATTTTGGCTGGATTTCAAATTGAAACTCGAAAAAGAAGAAGAAGAAGAAGAAGAAGAAGAAGAAGAAGAAGAAGAAGAAGAAGAAGAAGAAGAAGAAGAAAAAGAAGAAAGAACACATGACATATAAATATAAAATTATATTAAAGTTATATTATACTTGTATGTAAATTGTATTTAAGTTGTATTCTATTGTAGTTATATTTTTTTTTTATTTGAGTATTGTATTTAAAGTTGAAAAGCAATTGTATAATGTTTGAATCTTTGTATGAAATTTGTATTTAAGTTATAAATACTGTCTTTAAACAAAGTTGTTGATATGTATCAAAATTGTATTAACATAGGAAGTTTTGATTGAAATTTCAGAGAGGAAGAAGAACACACCACATACAAAATATACACAAATCATATACAAAATACATACAAAAGACATTGTATAATTTTTGTATAAAAATTATATTTAAGTTGTATGATATTATAATTATATTTAACTGGGTAAAAATAGTGTATGAAAGTAGTAGATAATTTATCAATAAGTTGTATACTATATAATTAGCTGTATAAAATATATTTTTAGTTTATATGTTGTTGTAGGTGTATCAAATTTGTATCAAATTTGAATATTCAGACATTCAACTTGTCTAGTTTAGGTGTTGTCTATCGTTAGCGTCTCTATTGCTTTGGTTTAGCGCTACTTTCTAGTTCAAGCTACTAAAATAATTTTATAAGATTTGGTTCTCAACTAGGGAGAGCACCAAGCAGTTCCATGACTCCAAAATTGTCACGACCCGAAATTCTCACATTCAGGACCGTGATAGCGCCTAACATTTCACTTGCTAGGCAAGCCAACGTTAAAATAATCTTAACCATTTTAAAGCAAATTAAGATAAACAGAAGTCAATTATTGAAATAAAGTGCGGAAGACCATAACTACCGAATCATCACAATACATCTCCGAATCTGGTGTCACAAGTGCACGAGCTACTAGAATAATACAAATAAAGGTATGAATAAAATTCAAGTTGTTTGAAAGATAATACACAGCAAAGAAAAGATAGAAGGGGACTTCAGAACTGTGAACGTTGTGCAGTTATACCTCAAGTCTCCTCTGAGTAGCTGAATCTGAGCACGTCTATGGTACGCCGCTGGGACCAACTCCAAAATTTATACAAGAAGTGCAGAGTGTAGTATGAGTACAACCGACCCCATGTACTCCGTAAGTGTCGAGCCTAATCTCGACAAAGTAGTGACGAGGCTATGACAAGACACATACGTAAACAACATGTGCAAGTATATACATATACGAAGCAATATTGAACACAGTAATTAACAAGTTTTACAAATTTGGGAGGGGCTGATATAATAATTTCAGCAGGAGAATTATCACTTAGCAGCCTATTAATTCCTCAACAATAAATGAGCAACTGATAATATAAAAATGGCACGGCACCACTCTTCGTGCTTTTACTCTCATTCCTCCCATAAACTGATAAATAAATAAATAATAATAATAATAATGATAATAATAATAATAGGCACGACATCACCCTTCTTGCTTTAACTCTCTTTTGGAACGGCATCACCCTTCGTGCTTTTACACTCTCTAAAAATGGCACGGTATCACCTTTCGTGCTTTTACACTCAAAAATGACACGGCAACACCCTTCGTACTTTTACACTCTTTCTCACCATGACAATGATAGTATAAATAATAAAAATAGCACAGCATCACCCTTCGTACTTTTACACTCTTTCTCACCATATTCAACAATAATTAAATCAATAAATATTTCATGAATAATGATCAAATAATCAATAATAATTTTAAGCATGAATATCTTAATTAAATAAGCAATTATTCAAAATAAAATAAATTCCTCCGGCATGCTTTGACTCAACCATAATGCATAAGTACCCGTCACCTCACATATACGTTGTACCCGCACATTGAATCACGTAGCAAATAGACAAATAAATCCTACTCCCTCAAGTCAAGGTTAACCACGACACTTACCTCGCTTGCAACCAAATTTAAGATTCCAATAAACCTTTTCCTCCCAAATTCGTGTCCGAAATCCTAAAATCTAGTCATAAACAATTCAATCTACTCAATACAAATCGTAGGAATTAATTTCGTATGCAATTAAAAAAAATCGGATTAAAAACCGAAATTCATCTAAAAAAATAAATAGTGGGACCCACATCTCGAATCCCGAAAAAACTCACGAAATCCGAACACCCGTTCCGATACGAGTTAAACCATACAAAAATTATCGAATTCCGACATCGGATTGACCTTCAAATCTTAATTTTATATTTTTGGAAGATTTTATAAAAATCTGATTTTTCTTCCATAAATTCACGGATTCATGATGTAAATGAGTATGAAATCATGGAATATAATCAATATAGAATAAGGAACACTTACCCCCAATGAATTTCTTGAAAAACCATGAAAAATCGTCACAAACCGAGCTCTCAAAGTCTAAAATGTTAAATAATATCCAAACCCTCGGTTACATAGTACACAATTCTGATTTCCCAATGTGTGGTCCGCACATATTTAAGTGCTGCCACACATTTTTAAGTTCTGCAGCCGCACAATTTTGAGTGCGGCTGCACTTCACTGTGACAGCTTAGCAGGCTTCAATAAAATATGCATAATTTTCTGTACGAATATCCAAATGATTAATGCTATACCTTTCTGGAAACTAGATTCAAAGGGCTACAACTTTCAATTTTGATGCATCTTCAAATTCGTTGTGGATTGAAAGATATAAGCTTCTTAAGACAGACTATCGAACCTGTAAAACCCCTTAAGTGCGGCCGCACACAAAATTGTACGGTTCGCACTTTTCCTTTGAAGTGCGGCCGCACACAAAATTGTGCGGTCCGCACTTGTCCTATGCGGTCCGCACTTTTCCTCTGAAGTGCGGTCGCACTCAAAATTGTGCGGTCCGTATTTTTCCAAAAGTTCCAGAACAACATTAGAGTGCCGAAATGCCCGGACTCGCTCAAAACTCACCCCGAAACTCACCGAGCCATTCGAGATCCCGTTCAATTATATCAACCAGTAATGTAACATAATACAGACTTACTCGGGGTCTCAAATAACATCAAAATTATAATTCACATCTTGATTCGGACTTAAAAGTTTCAAACTCTTTCTTTTACAAAACTTATGCCGAAACATATTAAATGAATCTGGAATGACTTCAAATTTGGCACACAAGTCATAAATGACATAACGGAGCTATTCCAATTTTCTGAATTGGATTCCAACCCCGATATCAAAAAGTCAAATCCGTGGTCAACTTCGAAAATCTTTAGCCTTTAAATTTCTAGTTTCTGTTAAATGGCCATAACTTGAGCTAGGGATCTCCAAATTAAATTTCGGGTATATGCCCAAGTCCAAAATCACAATACGTACCTACCAGAACCGTCAAAATACTGATCCGGATCCGTTTGCTCAAAATGTTGACCGAAGTCAACTCAGTTGAGTTTTAAAGCTATATTACACATTTTAATCAAATTTTCATATAAACACTTTCCGTAAAAATTTGCGGAATGCGCACGCAAGTCGAGGAATGATGAATAGTGCTTTATTTTTCAGGTCTTAGAACACAGAAATAATTATTAAATTTAAAGATAACCTTTTGGATCATCATATTTTCCACCTCTAAAACAAACGTTCGTCCTCGAACAGAATTAGAAAAGTACCTGAGCTGGTGAAAATGTGTGGATATTTACTCCGCATGTCCGACTCGGACTCCCAAGTTGATGTTTTTACCGGCTAACCTCTCCATTGCACCCGAACTGAAGGATAACTCTTAGACCTCAACTGTCGGACCTGCCGGGCTAGAATAGCTACCGGCTCCTCCTCATAAATCAAATCCTTGTCCAATTGGATTGAGCTGAAATCTAACACATGGGACGGATCACCATGATATTTATGGAGCATATACACATGGAACACTGGATGAACCACTGATAAACAAGATGGTAATGCAAGCTTGTAGGCTACTTCGCCCACCCTTTTAAGAATTTCGAAGAGTCCTATATACTTAGGGCTTAACTTGCCCTTCTTTCCGAACCTCATTACACCTTTCATAGGTGAAACCTAGAGCAATACTCTTTATCCAACCATTAATGCAATGTCACGAACTTTATGGTCGGCATGACTCTTTTGCCTAGACTGAGCTGTGCGAAGTCGATCCTGAATAACCTTGACCTTATCCAAGGCATCCTGTACCAAATCAGTACCAACAACCGAGCCTCTTCCAGTTCAAACCAGCGAACTGGCGAACGACATCGCCTCCCGTACAATGCTTCATACGGAGACATCTGAATGCTCGACCGGTAGCTATTATTATAGGCAAACTCCGCAAGTGGCAAGAATTGATCCCAAGAACCTTTAAAGTCTATAACACAAGCGCGAAGCATATCTTCCAATATCTGAATAGTGCGTTCTGACTGTTCGTCTGTCTGTGGATGAAATGTTGTACTTAACTCAACTCGCGTGCCTAACTCACGTTGTACAGCCCTCCAGAAGTATGAAGTGAATTGCGTACCTCGATCAGAAATGATAGACACGGGCACACCGTGAAGGCAGACAATCTCACGAATGTAAATTTCAGCTAACCACTCTGAAGAATAGGTAACTGCCACTGGAATGAAATGTGCTGACTTGGTCGACCTGTCCACAATGACCCAAACTGCGTCGAATTTTCTCTGAGTACGTGGAAGCCCAACAACAAAATCTATAGTGATACGCTCCCACTTCCACTCAGGAATTTCTAGCTTCTGAAGCAAACCACCAGGTCTCTGATGCTTGTACTTAACTTGCTGACAATTCAGACACCGAGATACATATGCAACTATATCCTTCTTCATTCTCCTCCACCAATAATGTTGCCGCAAATCTTGATATATTTTGGCGACATCTGGATGAATAGAATACCTGGAACTGTGGGCCTCTTCAGAATTAATTCACGAAGCTCATCCACATTAGGCACACAAATACGGCCCTGCATTCGCAGAACTCCATCTTCCCCCACAACAACCTGTTTGGCATCATTGTGCTGCACTGTATCCTTAAGGACAAGTAAATGAGGATCATCATATTGTCGCTCTCTGATGCGCTCATATAAAGAAGACCGAGCGACTGTGCAAGCTAGAATCCGACTGGGTTCTGAAACATCTAACCTCACGAACTGATTAGCAAAAGTCTGAACATATGCCGCTAACGATCTCTCACCCACCGAAATATACGCAAGACTACCCATACTCATAACCTTTCTACTCAAACCATCGGCCACCACATTGACCTTTCAGGGGTGATAATAAATAGTGATATCATAGTCCTTCAATAGCTTCAACCATCTTCTCTTCCTCAAATTGAGATCTTTTTATTTGAACAGATACTGAAGGCTACGATGATCAGTAAATACCTCACACGAGGCACCGTACACGTAATGCCTCCAAATCTTCAGCGCATGAACAATGGCTGCCAATTCTAAATCATGAACATGATAATTTTTCTCGTGAACTTTCAACTACCGCGATGCATATGCAATCACCCTATCATCTTGCATTAATACTGCACCGAGCCCAACACAAGATGCATCACAATACACCGTATAAGATCCTGAACCTGTGGGTAATACCAACACTGGCATCGTAGTCAAAGCAGTCTTGAGCTTCTGAAAGCTCAACTCACACTCGTCTGACCATCCGAATGGAACACCTTTCTGGGTCAGTCTGGTCAATGGGCTTGCTATAGATAAAACCCCCTCCACGAACTGACGATAATAACCTGCCAAACTCAGGAAACTCCGGATCTCTGTAACTGAAGTAGGTCTAGGCCAATTCTGAACAGCCTCAATCTTCTTAGGATCCACTTTTATGCCTTTTGCCGATACAACATTCCCCAAAAGGCAACTAAGTCTAACCAAAATTCACATTTTGAAATTTTGGCATATAACTGATTATTCATCAAAGTCTGAAGCACACTCCGAAGACGCTGCTTATGCTCCACTCGACTACTGGTGTAAATCAAGATATCATCAATTAATACAACCACAAAAGAATCCAAATAGGTCTTGAACACCCGATTCATCAAATCCATAAATGTTGCTGGGGCATTTGTCAGCCCAAATGACATCACTAGGAATTTGTAATTCCCATACCGAGTACGAAAAGCTGTCTTAGGGACATCGGATGCCTTAATCTTCAACTGATGGTAACCAGACCTCAAGCCGATCTTTGAAAACACAATTGGCACCCTGAAGGTGATCGAATAAGTCATCAATTTTTGGCAGTGGATACTTGTTCTTGGTAGTAGCCTTGTTCAACTGCCGATAACTGTACACATTCGCATTGAACCATCTTTATTCTTTACAAATAACACCGATGCACCCCAGGGCGAGACACTAGGTCTAATAAATCCCTGATCAAGCAAGTGTTGTAACTCCTTCTTCAGTTCTTTCAGTTCCGACGGGGCCATACGGTATGGGAATAGAAATGGGCTGAGTGCCTTGAGCCAAATCAATACAGAAGTCTATATCTCTTTCGGGTGGCATCCCCGGCATATCTGCAAGAAATACTTCTGGAAATTCATGAATAACTGGTACTGAGTCCATAGAAGGAACATTCGCACTGGAATCGCGAATATAAGCCAAATAGGCTAGACACCCTTTCTCGACCATACGTCGAGCCTTCATATAAGAAATAACCCTGCTGGTAGAATGACCAGGAGTTCCTTTCCACTCTAATCAAGGTAACCCCGGCATGGCTTGGGTCACCGTCTTAGCATGACAATCCAATATAGCACGATAAGGTGACAGCCAATCCATACCCAAGATGACATCAAAATCTACCATATCAAGAAGTAGAATATCCACACTAGTCTCAAGACTCCCAATAGTAGCCACACACGAATGATAGACATGATCTACCATGATAGAATCTCCTACCGGAGTGGACATACACACAAGAGCACTCAGAGAATCACGAGGCATCACCAGATATGAAGCAAAATAAGAGGACATATAGGAATAAGTAGATCCTGGATCAAATAGAACCGAAACATCTCTATGGAAAACTGGAACAATACCTGTAATCACGACATCAGATGATTCGGCCTCAGGCCTAGCTGGAAAAGCATAAAATCGGGGCTGGGCCCCACTACTCTGAACTGCGTCCCTAGGACGACCTTTAACTGGCTGGCCTCCACCTCTAACGGCCTAACCCCCACCTCTAATGGTCTGACCTCCACCTCTAGCTGCCTAATCCTATCTCTTGCTGGCTGAACAGGCGGTGAAGCAACCAGTGCTGGAATCATAGCACGAGAACCCTACTGCTGCATGCTGCCCTGAGACCTAGGGCATAATCTAGCAATGTGCCTCGGATCACCACAAGTATAACAGGACCTCGGCTGCTGTGGCTGCTGACCCTGAAATTGTCCATGTCATCTGAGTAACCACCTTGGAAACCCTGGATTAGAGGTACACTAATAGGAGCTGGTGGTGCACTGCAGGATGCCTGGAGCGCTGAATGAAACGGCCTGGGAGGATGACCCCTACCAAAATTACCTCTACCTCCAGACGAGGCACCACTGAACCCACCGAACTGCCGAGCCTCTTATCAGACCCCTGCCCTATTTCCTGTGCAAGAACCATCTCGATCCTCCTAGCAACATTAGCAACCACCTGAAAGGAAATCTCACTTCCGGTCTCCTTGCCCATTTGAAGCTTGATAGGGTGAGTAAGTCCCTCAATAAACCTCCTTACTCTCTCTCACTCAGTAGGAATGAAAAGGAGAGCATGACAGGCTAGATCTACAAAACGGGTCTCGTACTAAGTAACTGTCATACTGCCCTGTTGGAGACGCTCAAACTGCCTACGAAAATCCTCTCTCAATGTGATAGGGAGGATCTTCTCTAGAAATAGCCGTGAGAACTGATCCCAAGTCAGTGTAGGCGACCCAGCTGGTCTGGTCAACATAAAATCTCTCCACCATCTCTTGGCGGAATCGTCATCTGAAATATAGCAAAATCGACCCCATTGGTCTCAACTATACCTATGTTCCGCAACACCTCATGGCAGCAGTCAAGATAATCCTGTAGGTCCTCAGAAGGTGTACCACTGAAGTGAACTAGAAAGATCTTAGGAAACTTATTCAGTCTCAATAAGGCCTCAGAAGACATGGCGGGCCTATCACCGGCCTGTGCCGCAACAACTGGCTGAACTACCCCAACTGGCGGGGCTGCTGGAGCCTGATACTAGGGAGCCATCTACTTCGGAGCGGGAGTAGTGGGAGTTTTTGCTCCTCCCCCAGCCTGTGAGATGGCTGGTGCCACTGGAAACGTACCATTCTAGGCCACACCCTCTATAAGACTCACCAAACGGACTAGAGCATCTTGAAGCACTAGAGTAGCTATGAATCCTTCCGGGACCTGAACTGGTCCAACTGGTACATTCTGAACTGGAACCTCCTCCTGAAGATCCACCTGAGGTTCTACAACAGGTGTTGCTGCTCGAGCTCTAGACTGAGCTCTACCTCTACCTCTGCCTCGACCTCTAGCATGACCTCGTCCTCGACCTCTACCCCTGGTCATAGTTGCCACAGGGGGCTCTAGTCCCTGTCCATCGGTAGATGTATTATGTGTTCTCACCATCTGCGAGAGAATAAGAATAGAATGGTAAAATCATCGATGAAAGAATAAGATCGCACGACTGATTAAGAAAGAAGTGATATTGTTCCTAAACTTTATAGCCTCTAAAAGATAAGTACAGATGTCTCCGTACTGATCCTTCAGACTCTACTAAGCTTGCTCGTGACTCGTGAGACCTAAGTAACCTAGGGCTCTGATACCAACTGTCATGACCCAAAATTCCCATATTCAGGACCGTGATGGCGCCTAACATTTTACTTTCTAGGCAAGCCAACGTTAAAATAATCTTAACCATTTTTAAGCAAATTAAATTAAACAGAAGTCAATTACTGAAATAAAGAGCGGAAGACCATAACTACCGAATCATTACAATACATCCCTGAATCTAGTGTCACAAGTGCACGAGCTATTAGAATAATATAAATAAAGGTCTAAATATAATACAAATAAAGGTCTGAATAAAATTCAAGTTGTTTGAAAGATAATACACAACTAAGAAAAGATAGAAGGGGACTTCATAACTGCGAATGTTGTGCAGTTATACCTCAAGTCTCCTATGAGTAGCTGAATCCGAGCACGTTTATGATACGCCGCTGGGACCAACTCCAAAATATGCACAAGAAGTTCAAAGTGTAGTATGAGTACAACCGATCCTATATACTCCGTAAGTGTCGAGCCTAACCTCGACGAAGTAGTGACGAGGCTATGACAGGACATGTACGTAAACAATTTGTACAAGTGTATAGAAATACGAAGCAATAATAACACTTTATAAATTTGGGAGGGAACATTCGAAGGGGGTTGATATAATAATTTCAGCAGGAGAATTATCACTTAGCAGCCAATTAATTCCTCAACAATAAAATGAGCAACTGATAATATGAAAATGGCACGACACCACCCTTCGTGCTTTTACTCTCATTCCTTCCATAAAATGATAAATAAATAATAATAATTGGCACGACATCACCCTTCGTGCTTTTACTCTCTTTTGGCACGACATCACCTTTCGTGTTTTTACACTCTCTGAAAATGGCACGACATCACCCTTTGTGCTTTAACACTCAAAAATGACACGGCAACACCCTTCGTGCTTTTACACTCTTTCTCACCATGACAATGATAGTATAAATAATAAAAATGGCACGGCATCACCCTTCGTGCTTTTATACTCTTTCTTACCATATTCAACAGTAATTAAATCAATAAAAATTTCATGAATAATGATCAAATAATCAATAATAAACTTAAGCGTGAATATCTTAATTAAATAAGCAATTATTCAAAATGAAATAAATTCCTCCAGCATGCTTTGACTCAACCACAACGCATAAGTACTCGTCACCTCACATATACGATGTACCTGCACATTAAATCATGTAGCAAATAGACAAATAAATCTTACTCCCTCAAGTCAAGGTTAACCACGATACTTACCTCGCTTGCAACCAAATTCAAGATTACAATATACCTTTTCCTCGCGAATTCGTGTTCGAAATCCTAAAATCTAGTCATAAATAATTCAATATACTCAATACAAATTGTAGGAATTAATTTCGTATGAAATTATAAATTTTCCGGATTAAAATCCGAAATTCATCTAAAAAATAAATAGTGGGACCCACATCTCGAATCCCAGGAAAACTTACGAAATTCGAACACCCGTTCCGATACGAGTTCAACCATACAAAAAATATCGAATTCCGACATCGTATTGACCTTCAAATCTTAATTTTATATTTTTGGAAGATTTTATAAAAATATGATTTTTCTTCCATAAATTCACGGATTCATGATGTAAATGAGTATGGAATCATGGAATATAATCAATATAGGATAAGGAACACTTATCCCCAATGAATTTCTTCAAAACTCACGAAAAATCGTCACAAACCGAGCTCCCAAAGTCAAAAATGTGAAATAATACCCAAACCCTCAGTTATATAGTACACAATTCTGATTTCCCAATGTGCGGTCCGCACATTTTCAAGTTCTGCGGCCGCACAAATTTGAGTGCGGTCGTACTTCACTGTGACAGCTTACTAGGATTCAGTAAAATACCCATAATTTTTTGTACAAATATCCAAATGATTAATTCTATACCTTTCTGGAAACTAGATTCAAAGGGCTACAACTTTTGTTTTTGAATCATGTCCAAATTCATTGTGGATTAAAATATATAAGCCTCCGAAGTCGGACCATCGAACCTGCAGACCTTGAAGTGCTGCCGCACAAAATATTGTGCGGTCGGCACTTTTTCTCTGAAGTACGGCCGCACACAAAATTATGCGGTATGCACTTGTCCTCTGCGGTCGGCACTTTTCCTCTTAAGTGCGTCCGCACTCAAAATTATGCGGTCCACACTTTTCCTCTGCGGTCCACATTTTTTCAAAAGTTCCAGAACAATATTAGAGTACCGAAATGCACGAACTCGCTCAAAACTCACCCCGAAACTCACCGAGCCACTCGAGATCCCGTTCAATTCTATCAACCAATAATGTAACATAATACAGACTTACTCGGAGTCTCAAATCATATCAAATAACATCAAAATTATAATTCATACCTTGATTCAGACTTAAGAGTTTTAAATTTTCCTTTTACAAAGCTTGTGCCGAAATATGTTAAATGAATCCGGAATGACTTCAAATTTGGCACACAAGTCATAAATGACATAATTGAGCTATTTCAATTTTCGAAATCGAATTCCAATCCCGATATCAAAAAGTCAAATCCGTGGTCAACTTTGAAAATCTTTAGCCTTTAAATTTTTAGTTTCCGTTAAATGGCCATAACTTGAGGTAGTGACCTCCAAATTAAATTCCGGGCATACGCCCAAGTTCCAAATCACGATACGTATCTACCGAAACCGTCAAAATACTGATCCGGATCCGTTTGCTCAAAATGTTGACCGAAGTCAACTCTAAAGCTATATTACACTTTTTAATCAATTTTTCATATAAAAACTTTTCGAAAATTTTTACGGATTGCGCACGCAAGTCGAGAAATGATGAATAGTGCTTTTTTTCCCGAGGTCTTAAAACACAGAAATAATTATTAAATTTAAAGATGACCTTTGGGTCATCACAAAAATCAAGTTCCCATTGGTGTTCAAGAAAGCCGGACCACCTAATACAAAAATGAAGACAACATACAAGGCTACCAGACCCAACTTGTTCATGTAACATGTTAGGTCATAAGTTAATTGAGAAGCAACTTTGAATATATGCAAATTTTGTTGCACTGCAAGTTTGACATCAAACGAAAACCTTTATGTGTTTTCCTTTTATTATATTTACCTTCTAGGCATCGGGCAATCTTTTCCTTTAGTCTTAAAAAATTTTGTTTGCTTCGACAGTTTCAGTTAAAGTTCTATATGTTCCCTCTAAAAAAAGAAGTCTATACCTATTTTATGTCACTATGGTTCAACATTATTGAAACTGCTATACTACAGTTAAGGCACTATTGTAAAGAGGAGAATAGAGAAAAAAAGAAAATGGATATAACTGAATCCCTTAATTTAAAGCACTAATACTAAATTATATATGGAGAAAGACGGTAAAGAGTAGGGAAAGAGGAGAGGAGAGATGAAGACAAAAAAGGATGTCACTAATACCCTAATTTAAGACACTAATAATAAATTGTATAAATTATTATAATCAATCCTTGTTTAAAATGGGTAATATACAAAATTAGGATAATTTTGATAAATAAATTTCAAATATTGTATAGGAATGAAAAATCTCTAACAAAATCATAAAGGCCAAAAATTACTTTTAGCGTGCAGCCAAAACTATTTACATCTGATAGCCGTAAAAGTATATAAATTTTGAATATATTTTTTATGAACCTTGTATAGAAATATATATATATATATATATATATATATATATATATATATATATATATATATATACAAAAATATACAAAAATATATTTTTTTGGCTATTAAAATTTTGAAGCCAGCTATATAATGTCATTTCCCAATCACAAAATGTCCAAGAGAATCACGTGAGAGGCACGTGGATGGCAGAAACGCTAAGCTACTCATCCGTTCATCAACACAATCGTATATCTTACTTCTAACATCCAACTCAAAAACCAAAACTCAGCTCAGCCGCAGACCTCATTATCTCTCTGTAAATATCCACTCTCTCTCTCTCTCCTCCCATTATCCACACACGCGCGCTCTCTCTTTCAATGGCTGGTGTGCTGGAAATGATTTCAGTCCCACGCGCCTCGGCACTGCCGTCGTCGTCACTGGCTCCGGTAGCCGGTTCTTCCTTCTCAAGTCCTCGTTCCTCCGTTAGATTCTCTCAATTCAGAGGCCTTAAGATCCAGTCAACTCGCTCATCCGTCTCCACTACCTCATGCTCAAAAATCATTCCCGGACGAGCTCGAATCGTCTGCGAAGCGCAAAATACTGCCCTTGAAGGTAATTATTTTTTAAAATCTTTTGTACTCCTCTATTTTACTATTTTTTTTTACTCCTCTTCATGTTATAGTGTAGCTGTTGAGATTTTTCGGGCTTCTTTAAGCTTGATTTTGCTGAAAGAACTGTTCCACAACATTCAATTCCATAGTAAAGAGTAAATCTTGTTTTTACCAACGGAAGTTTGTAGACGGACGACGAGTTTAGCTTATTTGATATGTGGCTCTCATGGTATAACAAGTAACAGGAATTATATATGTCGTATTTTAAGACAAATTTTACTTGGCGGTGGAATGGCCACCTGAATAACTACTTTCATTCAGCAAGGTGCAGGGTTGCACAAGGAACATTAGTTAATTGATTTGAAGTAGTGAAGATGACTAAAAGCAGACTATTCTTTCTGTTTTTTAGAGTTTCTCGTTGTCGTTGGAAATTCATTGGCCATCACATCGCTGATAAACTAACGGCCAAGTTGTTAGGTACACTCATTTGTGTTTGACTTTTGTGCCTTATCATCAGTGATCAGTCTCTTTTAATAGTTTTCGAATGAAAGCAAAGACATAGCCTCAGAGTTACTGTTTGATTTTTTCTGCACACAGCTAATAAACTCTGGCCAAATTCTAAGGTACACTAATTTGTGTTTTCTGAATAAAACAGGAATTTGTGCGGGAAAACCATCAGTAAAGTGTCAGCTAGTACTTGTGTTAGATGTCCTTTAAAAATCCCAGAACCTAGAATAACGCTTTTACAACCACCAGACACCTGCTGCAGGTGGGGTTGTTCTTTTTTTTCCCTTTTGTTGATATTCCAGCCACCATCCAAACGATCCTTGAGCAACCCTGCCCTGCCACGGTTCCTGCGCTAAGCTCCTTCCCTCAATCTTCCGTAGCTCTTCTTGTAGCTTCTTACTTTTCTTTTTCTTTCTTTCCCTATCTGATAGAAATACTATTTTGCTAGTGGTCTTTAACAACACTATAAAAAGGAACTTGTAGAGGTGTCAAGATGAGCCAATTGAATGTTAAAAGGCGTCACTGGGGTCTCTATGGTGTATTTCCATAAAAATTGCTACTTCCACTTACCTGCTAAAATTCAATGAATATTGTTTGCTATTATGAGCATATTGATTGCTCATGATGAGGCATTCTTTGCTATATTTTAGAAGTACCACGAACTTGAACAATGTTGTGGACACCTATGAGTTACTCGTAAAGCTTCTTTATATCTTTGGGAATAAACATTGTTTGGTACATCAGTGCTTCCTTTCACCTTGTTGAACTTCATTCTTCACCCTTAAGCCTTTTCTGTGCGAAATGTAGATGTTGCACCTGTTACACGAATCGTACATAGTTAGGAATATGGGATTCTATGTTTTCCGATTTGATCTTTGGCCTAATTGACTTGATATAAGTAGCGTAAACAAGTATGATACATCGGCTTCCTTGTCTAGTAAATTACAAATTTGTTTCTCTGGTTTCTGTTTGTGTATAATTAGCCTGGTGCAATATGCGTCTTGTCTAGAGAGCATTGCTTTTGTACCTTCCCCATCATCAGGATCTTTTGTTGGTTTAACATGGTTCTTCAAAATTGCAGTGGGTGCTGTTAATGATAAAACATGGAAGTCACTTGTTGTAGAGTCTGATATACCTGTCCTGGTTGAATTTTGGGCTCCGTGGTGTGGTCCATGCCGAATGATCCACCCGGTCATTGATGAACTGGCAAAGGAATATGCTGGCAAGCTTAAATTCTTCAAGCTGAACACGGACGAAAGCCCTTCCACAGCAACCGAATTGGGGATTCGAAGCATCCCAACTGTGATGATTTTCAAGAATGGAGAGAAGAAAGATGCAGTCATTGGTGCAGTTCCTAAATCAACACTAACCACCTGCATAGAGAAATTCTTGTAAAATGGTGCATATATCTTATGAGAATCTTCCTGTTTCTATTTTCCCTCTTTGCCTTTGATGTGGCAAAATTAATTTAGTAAACCTGAAATGCTCCTGTATAGTTCGGTGGCATTATGTTTCCCCTTTAACATTATGTTGGTAGTTGAATGTTTCTGTTGAGTTAGTTTGTAATATTTGGAGGTCTAAAAACTGAACAGGCATATCTATTCGTGAAAGAGAGTGGCTTTTCAGAAAAGTCATCTCTAAAATTCTATAAATATAAGTAATCTCCTGAAGTAGCGGAAGTTAATTTGCAGTATACAAGACTTTGTTTAATCCTGAAAGGAATTTGCTTGTAAACCCCTGAAGACAATAGGGGCAATATCTCTTAAGGACAGTGTGTTTGACACAGCAAAGTTTTTCTTCTTCAATTTTGTTTCCTATTCTTCTAACAGTTTCTCATGCATAGAAATTGACTGATTGTGTCTGTAAAGGCTTTAAAATGGCATCATCCAAGCTTTATTTTAACTGAAAGGCTTCTTCAGGCATTTGTTTTTGCACAACACACACTAGGCATTTAGCTTTGCATGTTTCTCACCTTGTTTACTGCACGTAGCATCAAAACAATCACAGGCAAAGCGCACACGCTATGTTTATCGCTAATCTTTGGCTTTATTCTATACTTTGCTGACTGCTGAGGGCAAATTTGTGTTTACTGCAGTTCATGGCAGCAGATGTGTTCCTTGATGTATTAATTTCGTTGCTTTATGTTCTTGTTATTTTATCACCATCTATATGGAGATATAATCATGAGAGAGTAATGTGGTGTTGCACAAACTTGGATTTAAGCTAGATTTGTGCCGGTGTGACTTAGGTGCTATTTCAAGATGCTAGTTTGATTGTTTACTACTTTTGTTCCATGGGTTAATTTGGTCAGGGTTTTAGCTTAATTTTGAAGTTCATATTATAGGAGAAAAGCAGATCAGAGTAAATCTGGATCTATTCCGTTTACCGAAGATAAGATTAAGTTACCATCATTGACTATTGATCTTTAATAGTCAATGTGGATTTTGTTTTTTGAAACTGGTTAGTCAATGTGGATTTTAGTTTTATGAACACTCAAAAATTTCTTGAATTAAACAACTATCCAAAATTTTTTGGAAGACTGCGGTAGGACAGGTTTGGAGTAGCTAACTGGACTGTTTAAAATCATTTTTAGGACGGCAAAAATATACGAGGAATAAAGGTGGAGTACAATGATTCTGTTGTACAAGAACAAGGATGGTATTCCAAATTGCAATAACTATGTTAATTTGGTTGGGTTTTAGCTTAATTATGAAGTTCATATTACACGAGAAAGGCAGATGAAAGTAAATCTGGATCTAATCCGTTTACTGAAGACAAAATCAAGTTACCATCATTGTCTATTGATCTCTAAGTAGTCCGTGTGATTTTAGTTTTATGAACACTCAAAAATTTCTTGAATTAAATAACTATCCAATTTTTGTTGGAAGAGAGTGGGCAATGCAGGTTTGGAGTGGCTAATGTCATTTTTAGGACGCTAAAAATATCCGAAGAATGAAAGTGGAGCAAAATGATTCAGTTGTACAGGAACAAAGGTGGTATTCATATTTGCAACAACTATAGGGGCATCAAGCTGATAAGCCACACTATGAAGGTTCAGGAGAGGATGGTGAGATGAGGGTGACGAGGGGCGTGTCTATTTCCAAGAACCATTTCGGATTCATGCCAGGGCGATCGACTATAGAAGACATTCATCTTGTGAGGAGATTGGTGGAGCAATATATGGAGAGGAAGAGGGACTTACATATGGCGTTTATTGACCGAGAAAAGACATACGACAAAATCCCAAGGAATGTTCTGTGGAGATATTTGAAGGCTAAAGATGTACCGATAACATACACTACGACAATTAAGGACATATACGACAGAGCCAAGACCCGAGTAAGGATATTGGGAGGAGACTCAACTATCCAGTCGTGATGAGATATATTGCACGAGGGATCAGCTCTTAGATCATTTTTATTTGCCTTGGTGATGGATGGATTGATGTGACACATTCTAGGGGAGGTATTATGGTGCATGTTATTTGCGGATAACATAATACTAATTGAGGAGTTGTGAGGCGGAGTTAATGCTAGGCTAAAGGTGTGGAGACAAACCTTGGAGTATAAAAGGTTCAAGTTGAGCAATACTCGAAGTGCAAGTTCAGCGACGTAACTCATGAGGCTTAGAGTGATTCTTTTGTTATTTAGTCTTTATAGAATGAGAAAACTACCCTCTATAGCCCCTCAAAATTTTA
Source organism: Nicotiana tabacum (assembly GCF_000715075.1). Classification (NCBI taxonomy): domain Eukaryota; kingdom Viridiplantae; phylum Streptophyta; class Magnoliopsida; order Solanales; family Solanaceae; genus Nicotiana; species Nicotiana tabacum. The sequence continues at coordinate 86,459,530 of NC_134081.1, read as the reverse complement.
ATAGCCCATATTTTTGCCCATTGATAGAAAATGGCCCTCCGGCCCAAACATATTACATCTAATAGCCCGAAATATCTATTTTATATATTTTTTTATAGAGAGACAGTCTATTTTGTATATTTGTTGTATAGTGACAGTCTATTTTGTATAATGACAATCAATTTTGTATATTTTTTGTATAGTGACAGTCTATTTAGTATATATTTTGTATAGTGACAGTCTATTTTGTATATTTTTTGTATAGTGACAGCCTATTGTATATAAATTGTACAATGACAGTCTATTTTATATATTTTTGTATAGTGATAGTCTATTTTGTATATTTTTTGTATAATGACAGTCTATTTTTATATATATTTTGTATAGTGACAATCTATTTTGTATATATATATATTGTATAGGGATTGAACATAATTAGTAAACACAAATGTGTAATTGAAATAATCGTCAAACAACACGTTAACTCATTAAAACTGGAATTAATTCACAGGCAAGACAAATAAGCATAAATAAAGCAAAACAGAACACTTCGTTGATGTAAATACAACATACTAAGCACATTAATTTCTTCGTTGCACCAATTTAACATAACTGCACTACTTACATTAATCCTAAAGCCACATAAACTAAAACCCCACCTAAAATAGCAAAGTATATGTCCGTCACACGTGCCACCTATATAAAAGCCAAGCCAGTTGTGCTTTTTTAGATGATGAAAATTAGTGAGTGCCTCGTTGATTTCTATATAGCCCATGCTCACCACTTCTCTTTTGAACTTTCTTGAGAATAACATCAAACAGTACACACACTCACAAAAACAAAAAAACTTAAAAAGAGAGAAATAATTCAGTCTCTCGCTCTCTCTCTTTCTCTCTTTAAGCTTATCAGCTACCTCTATCCATATCCAAGAACATCAATGGGCGAGGTTTGCTTTGCTCTTTACCCCTTTTCATTTTTTTTTTTGGTTTTTTTGTTTGGGATTTCTGATTTTTTTTGGTTATAGGAAGAGAAGAAGAAATCAGAAGAAGTGACAGAATTTATATAGTGACGGTGGTTCGCAATCTTCAAATTGAAACAAGGAATTAAACCCTCTGTGGTTGGTGCTAAGAGGTATGTTCTGAATTGGGTATTTGCTGGCATATTGCAATTGGAGATTGAGCATCATTTGGTCATGATTTAGCAGTAATTTTGGAGTTCCTGAGTTGTGCCAACACTCCTGACTTTAGGTATGTATAATACGACGGTATTGAAGATCTCAAATTCCTGCTTCTTATCTTAGATTTCATTTTTCTATTTTGGAACTTGAGTTGGAATTGGAGAAGAGAGGTTTTTGGATGAAGGACGGAACTGTGTTTCCGTGTTAGTTGGGTCGGTGGCTAGCCTTTTAATTAGTTTTGGGCTATAAAATGCATACTATAATTTTGTGGCTAGCGATTGATATTAGTATCTAGCGGTCGGCCATAAATGAAGTTTTCTCTTATAGAATCCTATTGGCCCATACACATATGGACCAATGCGCAGAAACAGATTCCTTGATCCTAGCTTCTTGCTCGGTCCTTCTCTGTTGAATCATAGAACTATCCAGAGCCCCCAAAATGGCTCAACAGTTATTAGTAGTAAGGCTTGAGCCTTAGGCCCCCAAATTTGAGGGGCCTCATTTTTTAAAAATAATAGGTTTATATGTATTTTAAAAATAATATTTAGTACTTTTAATACAAAAGTTGAGTTTTTCATATAAAAGGAAAGAAAATCTTTTAGATATATAAATAAAGTAACAATTTGACTTACTAAAAATGGGTAGATGAATAGTTTTCTCATCTTTTCAAGTTGAGTTGATCTCGCAATTTTATTTTTTTTACTCTTTGTTTGATAACTTGTCCGAATTTTACTCATTCCTAAATTTGTCCACGCCAATCTTTATTTTTCCCAATCTTTTCATATTTCAGAAACCACCTCTTTGATATTCTTACTCACCTTTATTTTTTCAGATTTCATTACTCACCTTTATTCTCTAAGATTTCATAAGTTCAAGTGTTCAACCGTACTTTTAAACTTACAATAGTTTTATACTTCTATTACTCCATAAAATCTTACCTAAGATCAACAATGTCTCAAGAAAGATTAAATGAGTTGGTTATATTATCAATTGAAAAGGAATTACCAGAAAAAATTGATTATAAAAAATTTATTAACAACTTTGTATCTCAAAAAAGTAGAAGAACAGACTTCAAGTAAAAATAAATATTATAACCTTTTTTTTAAAATTTAGGCCTCATATTAGACTTTACCTTTAAGCCCTGCATGTGCTTGAGCCGCCCCTGGAACTATCTTTACTCCTTGCATCTCTAAGGCTTATAGAGCTTGAACTCTTTCGTACAAAATTTAGAAAAAGTCGATGGAACTCATAACATATAACAACCAAATCCGCTTCAGTTTTGAATTCCCAGTTTTCCTCCTCTTGATATTACTAAAGCAATTGTAAGATTTGGAAACCACAGCAACAAAACTCAGATAACCAGTGGCGGATGTAGCTTATTGATATCAAGTTCATCTTTTAGTGATGATCATAAAATTCTATGTAAAAATCTATCAAAATTGTAATAAATAGTATATATGATCTCATAACTTTTAAAATATAATGACTTCAATGCTAAAAACCTTAAAGATTGAACCCATAAAGCTAAAATCCCGAATCCGCCTCTTGGGGATAACCAGAAAGTTTGTATACTGATTGAGATTGAAATGGAAGTAAAACCTAGTTGAACTACGCTGAAAAACTCCATAGAAAGTTTGTGTACCACGAACAAAGCCCAAAACTCAAAATACATGACGTTCCTTGTAGCCTACAGTACCGAAAATTACTATTATAACTTCTACCTCATAGTCTCCGCAATCAATATTGAATTACAGAAATGGAAATGGATTTCCCAATCTCTGCAACACATCTGTAATGGAAATGGAGTTGAGATTAGATGAAGAAGCAATTGGGTTGAAGAGAGAAAAATAAGAAGATAGTTGAGAGAAAGAGCTGAGAAGTTGGTTAGAGAAATTACCGGTTAAAACATACCCAAATCAATTGGGCCCGAGTCTATTATAGTAGACTAATGAATTAATCTGGTCCGTCCAATATTAACTAATCATAAAGGCCTTATCTCTACTGTTGATCTCCACTACCCAGCTCAGCTTATTAATATTTAATGCACGCGATGTCTTTGTTGCACGTGAGATAGCTGAAACCCTAATATAATCCCCAATTCCCCTTTATTTATCTAATTACCCCCTCCGACCACCACAGACATAACATTTCCTCCTCGTTCAGATCGACCTTGTCCTCAAGGTTGGAGATTAGCGATGAAATCTAGAAATTGATTGTGGATGTAACCCCAATCTTCCCACGTAACCTCCTCTGGTCCAAGATTTACCCATTGCACCAAAAATCTCACTTTTACAGCGTTGTTAACCTTCTTCGTTCGGCATTGAAGGATAGCTATAGGCTGCACCAAGACTGCGCCATCACTGTCACAGGCAGGAGTTTGTGCCTGCTGATAAATGGTGATTTTGACTACTTATTAGCACGTTTTTGCTTTTATTTTAGTCCGAAAGTATTGATTTATATTCCCAAAACTAATGAAAGTGTGTAAATTGTAGGAATGTTGGAAGTTTGGTCTCCCATGATAAAATCCGACTAAAAAAGGAGTGTTCTGAATAACAAGACAAGAAAGGATGCAGAACTAAAGAAGTGCGGTCCACAGAAGGATTTTTGCGGCCGCAGAAGAAAGTGCAGACCGCAGAATTCCATCTGCGGCCGCAGATCAAGTGAAAGAGCCCAGTAGGAATTTGGCCAATGTGCAGACCGCACATGAATTATGCGGCCGCAGAACAAGGTTTACACTGACAAATAATTCAAAGTTTAGAGAGTGTGCAAAAGACCAAGACTTGAAGCCTTGCTGAAGTGCGGATCACACAAGAATTGTGCGGCCGCAGAAGATGCTTCGCAGCCGCAATCCAGAATTGTGCGGCTGCACAATCCAAGACCTTTCCAACTAAAGAAATCTGCAGACTGCACATAGAATTATGCGGTCGTAGAACCTCCCGAGAGGCATTTTTGTCATCCAATTTTGGCCCACTATAAATAGACGAGTTTCACATTTTTAGGTGAAGTTTCGAAGTTTGAGCTGCTGTAGCCATTATATTTTACCATTTTAGGAAGTTTGTGACTATTTTAGTATTTAAACATTATATTTTATTATTTTAATCTTAGACTATGAGTTTAATTAGTATTTCTTCTTTATTTTCTTCAGTTTCCAATATGAATAGCAAGATTATTACTAGGGTTGTGACCCAACCCTAGTGTGTAAACCTTATGGGTACTTAATTTAATGCCTTTTTATGATTGAGTGTTGATTATTTAGTTTAGTTTATGCTTCAATTTTAGAATTAGTGATTGCAAATATTGATTCATGCCTTTTTGACTTGGTCTCTACTTGGAAAAGAGAGACCTAATCTAGGATAACTTGGCTAATAAGGAATTAAGCTAATTGTGGGTTTGATTAGCCTAATTAAAGGGTTCAAACTAGAGATAATGAGAACCCGACTTGAGCTCATATCAACTATTTTGTTTGATACCCATTTGGACTTGAGAAAGCCAAATTGGGAAAAATCACTCTGTGACCGAGAGGTATTGAGTGGGTAACGTAGAGTTGAGAGCTATAATACACCCCATTCAGCAAAATAATTATTAACATATTTAACTCATTAGGCGAACACCTAGGCTATAGTGACATCCCTAGGCTTTTTAACTATTTGGAAAAGTACCAAAACCAATCAGTCGCTTCTAGTTTCTTTTCTTAGCTTATAGTTGCTAGAGTAAAATTAAAATTAGAAATCAAAACCTTTTGTGGAAGTGTAATTTAGTTATTCCATTTGCTTTCATCAAGTGTATACCTCTAACACCCCTAGTAACTCCTTGTGGAAATTGACCCCGACTCTTGTTGGGTACTATTCTTCCAATGACCGTTTTCACTCACTATTGAGTGCGGATTGGACGTGGATCAATTTTTAGCATCGTTGCCGGTGAGTTAAAACTGTGTTAGCTATATATTTGGGTTTATTTTTGGAATATCTTCTTTTCCTTTCGTGTTACTAACTTGTGTGAGAAATCTTAGGTACAACCATGGCGAACAATGAGCTCGGAAATTTGCCTTTGAGGGATTTGGATGCGGATGATGAGCAAGTAGAGGAGGTACTCATGAGCCACAAGCCAATCGGAGAGGCCGGGTACCTCATGACAATGTGACCGTTCCACCCCCACCTCTACCACGAGCGTCTCCACACCGGATATTGCCCAACGAAGGTTATGCTAGTGCAATAGTCCCTCCCCGTATTAGGGCGGGCAACTTTCAAATCATCAATATGATGCTCACTTTACTTGAGCAACGGGGTTTCTTCACCGGTGCTCCAACACAAAATGATTATAAACATTTGAAGGGGTTTGTGGACATTTGTTGGGGGAGCAAGCAAGCAAATGTCTCCGAGGATGCATTGAGACTAAGGCTTTTTCTCTTCTCTCTACGGGGTAAAGCTTTAGATTGATCGGAACGATTGCCGAACCATTAAATTCACACTTGGGATGAGTTGGCGGAAAAGTTCATATGCTAAGTTCTTCTCTCCCGGACACATGGCTACATTTCGAGATGAGATTTTGGCATTCAAGCAAGAGCCAAATGAACCACTACACGAGATATGGGAGCGCTATAGAACAATGGTCAAGGAATGTTCCAACGACGATATGATGAAGAACATGATTCAACAAACCTTCTATCGTGAGATTAACACTACCAACCAATATGTAGTGAATCAACTAGCCGGTGGGAACTTTATGACTATGTCTTATGCGGAGACGTGTGAGATTTTGGATAAGATGGCAGAAACATCGTCGGCTTGGCAATCCCGGGCCAATGTTCCACAAGGTGACCCGAATATGATCCACCTTCACAAAGAATTGCAAGACTATGGGCAAGCCATTGCCGAATTGACAACTACCATGACTCAACTAGCAAAGGCCCAACTAAATCAAGTGCAAACTCCAAAGCAAGTCAATGCTATGGAAGGAGTGAACATGATAGTGAACAAGAGAAGGACTAAGGTTCCATTTGTGCAAAATCGAGTGGAGAACTATGTGTAAGAAGATGGTGGATTGATAAAGATGAGTCCTATAATGAACAAGAAGAGGAAGTGCAATATGTGAATAATTTTCAACTTCCAAGGCCCAAGCCAACAACAATGGCGACCTCAAAACAATCAAGGCAATTGGAATTCTAACAATAAAGGAAATTCGAGTGGAAACAACAATCAAAGGAATTGGCATAACAACAACAATCAAGAAAATTGGGGAGGTAACAATCAAGGCGGATGGAACAACAATCAAGGCAACCGGGGGTTGGGTTTTCAAAGGCCCCCAATGAACCAACAACCATGCAACCCACCTCATTATCCTTCCCATGGTTCGAGTTCTTCAAATAATGAGATGGGGCGTATTGAAAATATGTTCAAGCAAATGGTGAAAAAGAATGTTCGGATGCCCAACTTGCCTTACACAACACATCAATCCGCAACCTAGAAGTTCAAATGGGTCAAATCTCTCAAGCTCTAAATTCTCGCCCTAAGGGGATACTACCAAGTGACACGGTGGTAAACCTAAAGGGTGGTAACAACATGGGGCATACCATGGAGGTTATCACAAGAAGTGAAAGTGGAGGGAATCCATCCACCTCAAGCAGAAGATAACTTATTGATGATGATCAAGTGATGCAAGAAGAAGAGATCATGAACAATATGGTGCAACCTAATGATGAAGTTCGGATTGATATTGATGATAGTGTGGAAGAGACTCAAAAGGAGGTGAACCCATTTAGGGAACACATTATTGACATACTGGAGCCGGTAGTGCAAAAGGCTAAGGCACTATTGCCTAAGCCTCCACCTCCATACCCTCAAAGACTCGCTAAGCAAAATGGTGAGAATCAATTCAAGAAGTTCATTCAAATGATAAAGAGTCTCTCAATCAATGTACCATTAGTTGAGGCTTTGGAACAAATACCCGGTTATGCAAATTTTATGAAGGATCTTGTGACAAAGAAGCGGTCAATGAATTTTGAGACCATCAAAGTCACTCATCAAGTGAGTGCAATTGTTCATTCAATGGATCCTAAGTTGGAGGATCCCGGTGCTTTCACGATTTCTTGTACAATTGGAAGTGCCGAGTTTGCTAAAGCTCTTTGTGATCTTGGGGCAAGTATCAATTTTATGCCCGATTCGGTTTTCATGACTTTGGGAATTGGGAAACCAAGACGCACCTCTATGAAACTGTAAATGGCCGATTGTATCATGAAGATGCCCTTGGGAGTGATTAAAGATGTTTTGGTTCATGTTGATAAATTCATTCTTCCGGCGGATTTTGTCATTCTAGATTGTGAGGTTCATTATGAAGTGTCGATTATTCTTGGGAGACCTTTCCTTGCTACGGGTAAGGCTCTTTGTGATGTTGAAGCTGGAGAACTCACTTTTCGTGTTGGTGATGAAAAAGTGGTATTTCATGTGTGTAAGTCCATGTGGCAACCAAATAGCAATGAGGTGTGTTCTTTTGTGGACTTGGTGACCGATGTTATTGTTGATGAAATAAGTTCCACAATCAATGTTGGTGATATGTTGGAGGCCGTCTTGCTCAACTTTGATGATGACGAGATGGATGGCTTCATGGAATGTATGAACTCTTTGCAAGGAATGGGGTCGTATAACTATGCGCCCCGAAAATTGTCCTTGGATATTGAAAATAGGACAACTCCTCCTACAAAGCGTTCTATTGAAGAGCCTCCTACCTTGGAGTTGAAGCCATTGGCTCCACATCTTCTGTATGAATTTTTTGGTCCTTGTTATACTTTTGACTAACGTGCAGATAGATTCCATATTGGCGGTGCTACAAAAGAGGAAGAAGGCTATTGGGTGGACTTTGGCGAATATTCGGGGGATAAGCCCCGCCTTTTGCATGCATAAGATGAAGTTGGAGGATGGCACCAATCCATCTATTGAACATCAAAGGAGACTCAATGAGGCTATGCAAGAAGTTATCAAGAAGGAGATTATCAAGTGGTTGGATGCCGAGGTTGTCTACCCCATCTCTAATAGTTTGTGGACTTCTCCGGTTCAATGTGTCCTAAAGAAGGGGGCATGGCGGTGGTCACCAATGATAAGAATGAGTTGATTCCTGCTAGAACGGTGACCGTTTAGAGGGTGTGTATGGACTATCGCAAGCTTAACAAAGTCACAAGGAATGATCACTTTCCACTTCCTTTCTTAGATCAAATGCTCGATAGATTGGCCGATCGTGCTTTCTATTGCTTTCTTGATGGGTACTTGAGATACAACCAAATTCTCATTGCTTCAGAATATCAAGAGAAAACAACCTTTACATGCCCCTATGGTACTTTTGCTTTCATGCGGGTGTCATTTGATTTGTGCAATGCACCGATGACTTTTCAAAGGTATATGATGGCTATTTTCACGGACATGGTGGGGGAATACCTTGAAGTTTTCATGGATGATTTCTCGGTGGTTGGGGATTCTTTTGATGATTGTCTTGAAAATTTGGACAAAGTGTTGGCTAGATGTGAAGAAACAAATTTGGTGCTCAATTGGAAGAAATGCCATTTCATGGTCGAGAAAGTTATTGTCCTTGGCCACAAAATCTCAAGGAATGGAATTGAAGTTGACAAGGAAAAGAGGTGATTTCTAAGCTTCCATCCCCAGCTTTGTGAAGGGTGTGCGGAGTTTCTTAGGACACGCGGGTATTTACTGGCGCTTTATCAAAGACTTATCTAAGGTGGTGAACCCGTTGTGCAAACTTCTTGAGAAGGATTCTAAGTTTCACTTCAATGATAATTGCGTGAGAACTTTTGAATTGTTGAAGCTCAAGTTGACAACTACTCCCATCATCACCGCTCTAAATTGGAGTGTGCCTTTTGAACTCATGTGTGATGCAAGTGATGTAGCGGTTAAGGCTGTTTTGAGGCAACGCATCAACAAATTTTTTTATCCGGTCTACTATACTAGTAAGATAATGAATAGTGCCCAAGTCAACTATACCATTACGGAGAAAGAGTTCCTTGCTATTGTGTTTGAAATTGAGAAGTTTCACCCGTACTTGATGGGTGCAAAAGTTATTATTCATACGGATCATGCGGTGCTTCGTTATCTTATGAGCAAAAAGACTCCAAAGCTCGGTTGATGAGATGGGTGCTCTTGTTACAAGAATTTGATATTGACATCCAAGATAGAAAAGGTAGTGAAAACCAAGTGGCGGACCACTTGTCTCGTTTGGAGGAGGAGTGGAGTCCGCATGATGGCCTTGAAATTAATGACTCCCTCCCCAATGATCAATTCTTGGCAATTTCAATGAAAGAGGTGCCATGGTTCGCGGATTTAGCAAATTTTCTTGTGTGTGGAATCATTTCAGACGAGTTCTCTTCAAGCCAAAGGAAGAACCTCAAACGGAATTGTCAAGATTATTATTGGGATAAACCATACCTTTTCCGGATTTTTACGGATGGGGTGATTAGAAGATGTATACCGAAAGAAGAGCAAGGTGAAATTATTGGGGCTTGTCATTCTTCTCCATAAGGTGGTCATCATGATGGATCAAGAATGGCAGCCAAAGTGCTTAGTTGCAGTTTCTATTGGCCTACTCTTTACAAAGACGCTAGTGAGTTAGTGAAAAGATGTGATGAATGTCAACGGGCCGGTGGAATATCAAAGCAAATTGTAATGCATCTCACAACCATTTTGGAGATTGATATTTTCGATGTGTGGGGTATTGACTTCATGGTCCCTTTTGTGAGTTCTTGTGGAAACACCTACATCTTGGTCGCGGTGGATTATGTGTCCAAATGGGTTGAGGCTGCTGCTTTACCCAACAATGAGGCGAAAAATGTGGTATCTTTCTTGAAGAAGAATATTTTCACAAGGTTTGGTACTCCACGTGCAATTATAAGCGGGGGGTCACATTTTTGCAACAAGGCTTTCGACACTTTACTTAGCAAGTATGGTGTTACTCACAAAGTCACGACTCCCTATCACCCGCAAGCTAGTGGGCAAGTGGAAGTCTCCAACCAGGAGATAAAGAGTATCTTGTCCAAAACGGTGAATTCTAATCGGACGGATTGGTCCAAGAAGCTTGATGATGCATTATGGGCTTATCGGACGACTTACAAAATACCTATCGGAATGTCGCCATACCGGTTGGTGTTCGGGAAAGCTTTTCATCTTCCGGTGGAACTAGAGCACAAGGCCATGTGGACTGTAAAGAAGTTAAATCTTGATTGTGATGTAGCCGCTAACTTGAGGGTTGCACATTTGAATGAATTGGATGAGTTCCGGTACCATGCTTATGCGATTTCGTCCTTGTACGAAGAAAAAAAGAAATATCTTCATGACAAATACATTTGGAACAAAGAGTTCAAGGTGAGCGATCTTGTAATGTTGTTTAACTCAAGGTTGAGGATATTTCCCAGGAAGCTAAAATCCAAATGGAGTGGTCCTTTTGAAATTGTGGGTGTGACACCTTTTGGTGCATTAGACTTGAAGAACAAAAACAATGAAATATTCAGAGTCAATGGTCACCGGTGAAGAACTACTTGGGAAAAGTTGGAGATAGCCACATTGTGGCGGTCATTCATTTCACTCGAGGGTATTCTGCGTCATGCCGCGACGTTAAATCAGGCGCTTCTTGGGAGGCAACCCATGTTTCGTTTCCTTTTTCTTTTTGTAGTTAGGTGTTATTTTTGTTCTTACTTGATTTGAAGTGTGCTACAGGGGTGAGTGTGACTTACAAGATTTGTGTACAAAATTATAGCTAAGTGTTCAAGAGAGTGCGGACCACACTTTATTTGTATGGACCGCACATGTTTTGGTGCCATAGCAGATGAGCATTGCGGCAGCACATTTATCTTGCGGACCGCAGAATTGAAATGTCAAAAATACCAACTCTCTAAAGTTTAAGCTTGTCAGTGCGGAGGTCGATTTGCGACCGCACATGAAATCTACGGCCGCACCCAAAAATATGTGGACCGCAGATTGGTTTCTAAGAATGATCTCCCAGGTTAAAGAGTGCGGACCACACATGAAAATGTGCGGCCACACTCTTCTATGATCCCTTCTCATTTTGAATTGTATTAATAGAATAGTAGGGCTCATTTTACTCTTTTCCCACTTTGAACAAACACTGTTGCCCTGCTAAGTTTTCTTGGAGATTTCAACTGTCTACATACACAATCACCTAGATTACTCACTTAGTGCATTCACTCTATCAGGTATGCTTCAATTTCATATTAATTTTTATGTTCATTTAATTTGTAGATTTTTTTAGTTCTTTTTAGGCCATCTGTTATTAGAGTTTCATTGTGTGTCTATGTGGGGTAGATCTGAGCTGGGTAAAGTTGATACATGCTCTACGGGGACTGGGTTAGTGAAATTTCATGCTTCTATAATGTTGCCATGCCTATTTGTGCAAGAAAATGAATTCTGCGGCCGCACTTGAATTGTGCGGTCTGCATATATGCATTTTTAGAAACTTATGTGAGGCAGGAATTTGCGGCTGCAAGTCAAATTGTGCGGATCATAGATTTCCTCTTGCGGCCGCATATTAGGCTTTTCTCTGTCATCAGAGAGTCTTCACTTTTGAGACTCCAAGGTGAAGTCAAATTGTGCGGACCGCAGATTGACCATTTCTCTGTCATCAGAGAGTTCACAAAATTGGGCTTCAGAAGTGCGGCCACAATTCCAATTGTGAGGACCGCACTTCCCTTCTGCGGCCGCGTAACAGGAATGTGCGAACCGCGAGTTCCCATCTGCAGCTACAAGTCAAATTGTGCGGACCGCAGATCCCTTATCCTGCAGGCATGAATCAACTATACAACCCCACTATGTCCTATGGTTTCTCTGTTACCTACATTTTTTTGTATGTGTTTGAATAATTAATTTCAACTAACAATCTCCTCTACTTGATACAGATAATGGTTTGATCAAGATGACGAGGCGACACTTCAAAAGGGAGAGGTGAATCTTCTCGTGGTCGAGGTAAATGTGCCTTGCCCCTTGGCCAGCCCAAGACAATGAGAAAGAAAACAACAGCCGACAGAGGGAGAGGTGCAGACCTCTCCGAGTCTAGCTCTTACGTCCCGTCTAGGGAGGTGTTAGAGGGAAACTCAACCTCTGTTCAGAATGAGCAGACAACCTCACAATCGAGGCCGCAGGGGAGATACCAGCTCAGGGATGAGCTATCTTCATCTCACAGCACCTCCGAGGGGTCGGGGAGTGCTAGTCAGGCTTCTGAGCCATCAGCTGCACCAGTCCCTGAGGCATCTGTTATACATGACATCCCCGATGATGGCATAGGGGGATATGCTAGAACAACAAGGCTTGAAAGATCAAAGAAAAAAGAGGTTTGGGAGGATCGCTTTGTCAGCCTGGACGCCTTCACCAGTTTCCGTATGTAGTGGCCAGTAAGGTCGCTAACTCTTGAGCGATAATTTCTGTTGAAGGACTTGGAGAAATATAACCCAGCTATATTGAGATATTTCAGGGCATGAAAGGGGTGGATGTGGTTCATCGAGAGGGTAGAGGATGCCAAAGAATACATCATCCGGGAATTCTATGCCAATGTGGCTCATATAAAGAAAGGGACGAAGGTGACCAAAGTACGCAACCTCAAGGTAACGTTTGATCAGCATACGCTAAATGCGTATTTGGGCTTTAAGGGTGTTAAGCCGAAAGAATATCTGGAGAAATGCGCACTGAAAGATGAAGTCCGACCTTGGGTGGCAGACCTTTGTTTGTAGCAGGTTAGATCCATGCCAGAATGAGACTCACCTTCCTATCCCTGGGACAGTGCTTGTGGCTTCCATCATGTCTGGTTACCCAATCAATGTAGGTGCCGTGATGTCGGTCAACATTTCAGTGATTGCACGGTAGGACAGCTCGGCCTACCCTTATCCCAATACTATCACGGAGTACCTCACCGATGAAAAGGTAGAGCCGAGGGATTTAGACACCAAGGTGAAGGCAAAGAAGCCCTTCGATTGGTATTCACTGGTGGATGCGAGCAACCCAAAGAAGAAAGCCCAACCTTCTACCACCACATGCCAGTCTGATGAGCCAATAGTGGTAGCTTCTGAGGCAGCTGATCTTCCATCCACCTCTGCTGAGCCCTCTGCGAAGCCCTCTACCAGTGCCACTTCTATGCCTCCACCATCATCTTTAGCTCCTACCACAACCCCTAGAGTTTGTCTAAAGCTAGTGCTCGTGCCCACAATTCTCCTATCTGCTCTGCGAGTCTCCCAAATATTGGCGAGTCTCAACAACTGGATGCAGACAACTACTTCTAAGTTGTCTGACTTGTCTAGTACTGTTGCAGTGCAGTCCACTTCTCAGGCACCACAGGCTCCTTCTGACATTGACGAGACACTAAGGAAGATCTTAGAGAACCAGAAGACAATCATGGATACCTTGGTAAAGCACGGGTCAGTGATTGAGGAGCTTGGAAAGGAAGTAAAGAAGATGAGGAAGTCTCAGGTCTGCAAGAAATCAGTGGACAAGCTTCGGAGGGAGGTGACTAGGCTTGCTATAGCCGGCGACCTTCCCTTTGACATGCTACTTGACCTGCACCAGTCCTCCCCAGATCGTTTAGCACCATCTGCACCGGTAGCACCTGCTGGCTAGTCTGACGAGCCAGACCTTGCTGGTGACACTGTTGAGGTAGTGCGTGAGATGTTCGCCAACCCAACCATGCCTAGATTTAATGATGATGAGATTCAGTTGGCTGATCCTGAGGGAGATGACTTTGCGGGGGACACTGAGATGTCCAAGGATCCATAGGGAGTTTTCTTCACCCTCTCATCTTTTACTCTTATTTTGCTAAGCATTGGGGACAATGCTTACTTTTATTCGGGGGTAGAGTTTATTTGTGTAACACCCCAAAAAATTTCAAAGTACTTAAGTGTAAGGCCTGGTAAAGTTTGCAAAGAAAATAATGTTTCATGGTGCCGGACTAGGCTTACCTGTTTGAGGATTATAGAAACCATGGCTCGGACTTTTTGGGCTGAACAATGCACCGGAAAGTAAAATAAATGTTTTGGCGGAAGTGTGCATTTCTGCGGTCCATTATGCGACCGCAGAACCACTCTGCGGACCATATAATGGCCGCAGAGTGAGGCAGTTAATTGGGTCAGTTGGAAGCAACTATGCGGTCGATTATGCGACCGCATAACTGTTATGCGGTGCATTATGCGACCGTATAACTGTTATGCGGTGCATTATGCGACCGCATAACTGTTATGCGGACTGCATATTGATTGCATACACAGACAGTTCTTTTGGCTATTTTGCAACCAATTATGCGACCGATATACGGTCCGCATATCGTTTATGCGATCGCATACCTTGTTCCGGAGCTCCATTTTTGGATATTTAAAACCCGATCCTATTTCGTTAAATACACTCTTTGGGCCATTTTTGAGACATAATCTGATATTTTAGAGTGAGAGAGAGTGCCCTAGAGTGAGAAGGTGTTCTTCAATAATTGTTCTTCAATTCTTGCTCAAGTTTTGAAAGATTAAGAAGGGAAGCTTACTAGGTATTCATCCTAGAGGTAAGATTCTACACCCTAAACCCTAATTTCGAAATCTTCTGAAAATGGGTAACTAGCAAGATGATTTTTGAGCATGAGAGTTGTTTATGCATGTGTTGTCAAAGGGTGTAGGAATATTGTTGAGCTAAAAATGATAAGGATTGGGTTGTGGGATGATGGAATCCTTCATAAAAAGGACATTGAAACCTTATGCACACCTAGTGTTTGATAAAATGCTCACACATGGTGGTGATTGTGCTGGAAATTGTAATTGAAATGGTAATTGTGGTTGATGTCCCTAATGGATAGCCTAGCCGATCGGGTTGTGATCGGATTCCGTGTTAAATATGGTGGTATTGATATTGAGAAAAATTATGGTTGATGCCTCTAATGAGATGGCCTAGCCGATCGGGTCGTGATCGGACTCCTTGCTGAGAGTACGGTGGTACTAGTTTTGTGGATAATGGTATTGTGAATAATGGTATTATGGACAATGGTATATCGATACTAAAAATCTCCCAATGTAAGATGTGGAAATTAATTTGAACATTGTTTCGATTCTAAAATTGAGGTTTGATGTTGATTAAGTCTTTCATTGAAATTATGATAATCTTATTTGTATTATTTGTCATTCTATTGAGAGGGTGTTTAATTATACATACTAGTGCTATTCGACGGTACTAACGTCCCTTTTACCGGGGGCACTGTATCTTTAATTGGATGCAGGTGGTTCCACAGCAGGAGATATTGATCATTGATAGCAGTGAACCTTCTTCCCAGCTGACTTGGTGAGCCCCACCTCATTCCAGGGTCATAAATCTTTTGTACTTTGTGTATTCTGTTTGAGGTATAGCCGGGGCCTTGTTGCCAGCATTATCATTGCACTCTTCTTTATCTATAGAGGCTCCGTAGACATAGTGTGGGTTATGTATTGGCGCTGGGGAAAGACAAACTATATTATGTTGTGGATGTATTACTTGTCCATTTGAGACTTTAAAAATGATGAAACTATTGGAAATGAATTGGTATTGTAGACATGAACACATTTTCGTCTAATTAATAATAATATGTATTTTCTCTATTCATGGATGAGTTTGGGTAGAATGAAACCTAACAGGCTTGCTCGGTCAAGTTCACTCGGTTGAGCGCCGATCGCGCTCCTCGGTTTTGGGACGTGACAATTTGACACATTGGTACACTTTACATTTGGTCTGTAATAATTTGATGAAACTCTTTCTCTTCTTATTTGTATTTATCTAGCTTTTCTCTCTTTACTTATGTATATTTATCTGTCTTTAGTAGTTTTTGCTTATTGGCTTCTTTATTGTTTTTCATATTAGCCCTTGTTTGTTAAGTAGCTTATTTTTATGCTTTAGTAGATAATAAGCCTTTGGTTTTCTTAACGCCACGGTTCTTTCCAAAGGTAATTGTTGTGTGAACCGGGTGACTCGTCCCAACGATGGATGGCGTGACAACCTTCTTAAGGGAATAAGTCTGTTTTTATGTTTAGGTAATAATAGTAGTAGTAATGAATAAAAACACTTAATCAAGTCATGCTCGAAGAGTCAATCATGCTTCAATTGGTACCAACACACTTAACTACGTGCTTATGGTTAGAGACAAGTTTGTTGAAAGAAATAGCTCTAGTTAGTGATTTTGTGACTCTTGAGTTGACTTTGGTAATCATCGAGTGGTTTAATTGGACCATAGTGGTCTTCAAACTTGAATGTGGTCGTTGTAGGCTCTCCACTCTATCCTCTTTTATAATCTAATTGTGTGAGGGGTGGGATGAATTGTTGCTAGTCTAAGTATCCATGCAAAGGGTCTAGAACTTGCCCCGAATATGGTTCAAGGCGAAATCCTAAGTTTTGCTTGGTTTGAGAAGTAATTGTAGGCTTTCCTTGGCCCGTTTGAGCTTTCTATTGCCAACCAATGTCGTTATCCCTAGTCAACCCCTTTGAGCCTCTAGCATTTCTCATTTGATAACCATGTTATAAGTCTTTACCCATTTTGTCGTGACCCTCTCTTGGCACCCCGACTTTCCTTAACACTCTTATGAAACAAGTGGCTTAAAAGATAAGTTTGGGGGAGAGATGAGGTATTTGATAAAGGTATCAAGGCACAAAAAGAGAAAAGAAATGATCTCTATGAAAGAGAAGGCAAGAAAAGAAAAAAACAAATAGAAAATGCAAAATGTGAATAAGTGGAAGGGTTGATGGATTCAAAAAGAGGTAATGATCCCTAGCATCGCAATCAAAAAGGGAGCAAAAGAATAAAATGAACAAGAAAGAGTGATGTTAAGTCTCTTTAGTCCCCAATGGAAAGAAAATGCCTCTACAAATTGGTAATTGTGAGCCGAGAAATGAAAATGTGGAGTGCTTAAGGAAAGATGTAACCACTTACCCATATGGTATCCTACCCTAATCCAAAAGCCTTCATTACAACCTGAACGAAGTCCTACTTGATTTCAAATCGAGTGAGCTTACATTAGTGGCGATCTACATGAGGGGCAAGCCTATGGTACTTGAAGCCGTACTTGTGAAATTCTCTTATGAGACACGAGTGAACCTTTCATGAATCTTAAGATTGAGTGCTAATTTCTTAAGTGAGCTTAGAAAATGGAAAGTGGAGGAGGAAGAGTTTGGAGTCCACCATGATCTACATGATAGAACAAGAGTCCTTGATGAGTAAAGTCAATTCTTAAAGCTCAAATGTTACATTAGAACTATATGTGCATGAATATTTGACTTGTCGCCTTGTTGATAATGCATAAGTAGCGTGGGTAATTGTTGGTCCCAACTGATATGTGACTGGCTCACCTTTGACTCGCTGAAATGACCCTTAACTCTAGGAGGTGGGAACTAATTTATTTATTTGAGACAAGCAAAGACTTAAGTTTGGGGGAGTTGATAAGTGGGAATTTTGACTACTTATTAGCATTTTTTTGCTTTTATTTTAGTCCGAAAGTATTAATTTATGTTCCCGAAACTTATGAAAGTATGAAAATTGCAGGAATGTTGGAAGTTTAGTCTCCCATGATAAAATCTGACTCAAAAAGAAGTATTCCGAATCACAAGGCAAGAAAGGGCACAGAACTAAAGAAGTGAGGTCCGCAGAAGAAAGTGCGGACCGCAGAATTTCATTTGCGGCCGCATATGAAGTAAAAGAGCCCAGCAGGAATTTAGCCAATGTGCGGCCGTAGAACAAGGTCTGCACTGACAAATGATTCAAAGTTCAGAGAGTGTGCAAAAGACCAAGACCTGAAGCCTTGCTGAAATGCTCCGCACAAGAATTGTGCGGCCGCAGAAGATGCTTTGCAGCCGTAATCTAGAATTGTGCGGCTGCATAATCCAAGACCTTGCCAACTGAAGAAATCTGTATATCACACATGGAATTGTGCGGCCGTAGAACCTCCCAAGGGATATTTTTGTTAGCGAATTTTGGGCCACTATAAATAGACGAGTTTCACATTTTAGGTGAAGTTTCGAAGTATGAGCTGTTGTAGCCATTACATTTTGCCATTTTAGGAAGTTTATGAATATTTTAGTGTTTAAACATTATATTTTATCATTTTAATCTTAGATTATGAGTTTAAGTAGTATTTCTTCTTTATTTTCTTTAATTCCCACTATGAGTAGCTAGATTCTTACTAGGGTTGTGACCCAACCCTAGTGTGTAAATCTTATGGGTTTTAATTTAATGCTTGTTTATGATTGGGTATTGATTATTTAGCTTAGTTTATGCTTCAATTTTAGAATTAGTGGTTGCAAACATTGATTCATACTTTTTTAACTTGGTCTCTACTTGAGAAAGAGGGACTTAGTATAGAATAACTTGGCTAACAAGGAATTGAGCTAATTGAGGGTTTGATTAGACTAATTAAAGGGATCAAACTAGAGATAGTGAGAACCCAACTTGAGATCATATCAACTATTTTGTTTGATACCCATTTGGACTTGAGAAAGCCAAATTGGGCAAAATAACTCTTTGACCGAGAGGTATTAAATGGGTAACGTATAGTTGAGAGCTATAATACACCCAAATCAACAAAACAAGAATTAACGTATTTAACACATTAGGTGAACACCTAGGTTATGGTCACATCCCTAGACTTTTTAACTATTTGGAAAAGGACAAAAAACTATTAGTCACTTCTAGTTTCTTTTCTTAGGTGATAGTTGCTAGAGTAAAATTAGAATTAGAAATCAAAACCTTTTGTGGAAGTGCAATTTAGTTATTCCATTCGTTTTAGTCAAGTGTATACCCCTAACACCCCTAGTAACTCCCTGTGGAAATCGACCCCCACTCTTGTTGGGTACTATTCTTCCAACGTTCGTTTCCACTCACTATTGAGTGCGGATTGGACATGGATCACTTGTACCTCGATCTGAGGCTCAACCCTCTTTTTAAGCTGGGAAATGTGGAATACGGGATGGATCCGTGACCCCGCTGGAAGCTCCAATCGGTAAGCTACTGATCCAATTCTCTATAGAACTTTTTATGGTCCATAGATTCATTCACTTAGCTTAAGATTTCTTCGTACAACAATGGAAGTTTGTCTGTAGGATTGTAGTTTTAGGTAGACCCAATCTCCTGCTATTAATTCTCGATATGTCATGTTCTGATATGCATAGAACTTCATCTTAGCTTGTGCTTGGATAAGGTTCTCCTTCAAATATTGAAGCATACTCTGCCTCTGGGCTAGGTTAGCTCCCACAATAGTGTGAGTGGAGTGGGGTAAAGACCCCATGGGTACTTGTGGAGGCGGGTATCCATATAGTATTTCAAAAGGAGTAGTGTTGAGGGAGTTGTGGTAGCTAGAGTTGTACCATAATTCTTCTAATGGTAGCCACTTAAGCCAATGTTTGGGGTTACTCAATATCAGAGCTCTTAAGTAAGATCCAAGAATCTATTAAGCCTCTCTATCTGTCCATCTGATTGTGGATGGTATGCTGTGGACATGTTCAATTTTGTGTCCTGGGATTGGACATCTGTTGCCAAAACTTGCTAGTAAAAATAGAGTCTCTATACAATAGTGCTGGGTAGACCATGCAACTCGAGACTTATTTGAGGTATAGGCTAGCTACCTCTTGGGTTGTGTATGGATGTTGTAGGGGAATGAAGTGCCCATACTTAGTAAGCTTGGCAATGACCACTAGGACTGCATTTTTGTGCCTAGATGATTGTAAGCCGTCAATGAAGTCTATAGTTATGTCCTTCCAAGGTGTCTTTGGCACTGGTAGTGGTTGTAACAGCCCTGGGGTAGTGTACATTTTCAGTTTTAACCCTATGTTTTGAAACCCAAGTAGAGATGGTTGTCTTCATATTTGGCCAGTAGAACATCATCTTAACCCTCCTGTATGTGCCTGGCTACCCAGAATGTCCTCCTAATTGAGACTGATGGAGTGCTTCAAATATCTTGGCACTGAGGCATACCCCTCTCCCTAAAAATATCTTGTGATCATACCTAATGATGCCCTGATATAAGGTATAATTAGGGTTGCCCATGGGATCTGAGATCAACTTAGTAAGAAGTTGAGTAGCTGTGGGGTCAGGATCATAGCTATGTAGTATTTTCTGTATCCATGTAGGCTCAACAGTAGTCATGGCATTCACTGAAGACTCTTCCTCTACCCTTCTATATAAGGCATATGCCACTCTATTATCAGTCCCCTTCTTATATTGAACCTCATAATCCAACCCAAGCAATTTGGTCAACCCTTTCTGTTATAAGACAATAGTAATCTTCTGCTACAACAAATATTTTAAGCTTTGGTGATCAGTTCTTATAACAAAATGTCCCCCTTATAAGTAGTGTCTCCACTTCTCTACTGCTGCCAACACTTTCATGTACTCCTTTTCATAAGTAGACAGTCCCTAATGCTTAGGAGCTAATGTTTTGCTAAATAATGCAGTGGTTTCCCTTCTTGTATAATAACTGCTCCAATTTCCTTTGCACAAGCATCAATTTTTACAATGAATGGCTTGTTGAAATTGGCCAAGGCTAGTACTGAGGCAGTGGTCATGGCTTTTTTTAGGGTGTGAAAAGCTACTTATGCTTCTGCATTCCAATGAAAGGAATTATTTCTCAATAAACTGGTCAAGGGTTTGCTAATTACCCCATAGGATTGTATAAACCTCATATAGTATCCAGTCAAGCCTACCCCATAGGATTGTATAAACCTCATATAGTATCCAGTCAAGCCTACCCCACCCCCTCAAGGACGTCAATGTCTTTGGTGTGGACCAATTAACCATAACCTCAATCTTGGCTGGGTTTGTGGCCACTCCTTCTCCAGTGATGATGTGACCCAAATATTCCACCTTCTCTTGCCCAAAGAAACACTTGGACCTTTTAGAAAATAACCTCTCCCTCCTTAATACTTCCAACACCTGCTTAAGGTGGACAACATGCTCAGTGATAGTGGAACTGTATACTAGTATATCATCAAAGAACACCAAGATAAACTTTCTTAAAAATTCCCCGAATACATGATTCATAAGACACTAAAAAGTTGTTGGGGCATTGGTTAAGCCAAAAGGCATAACCTTGAATTCATAGTGCCTTAAATAAGTTCTAAAAGTTATCTTATGAATATCCTCTTCATGCATCCTTATTTGGTGATATCCTGCTCTTAGGTCTATCTTAGAAAACACATGTGAGCAATTTAACTCATCCATGTGGTCATCCACTAGTTGTATAGGAAACTTATCCTTCACAATCATGTTGTTAAGTTCCCTATAACATATACAAAACCTCCAACTTCCATCCTTCTTCTTTACTAATAATACTGGAGAGGAAAAAGGGAAATAACTTGGCTGTATAATTCCATTATTCATCATATCTGAGATATGTTTTTCTATTTTATTTTCCTGAAAAAAATTATACCTGTATGGCATTGATGCTTACTGATGTTGCTACACGTTTCAGGGGTATGTAATGATCATGTGGCCTTTTGGGAGGAAGAGTAGTAGGTTCTGCAAAGACATATGCATACTGTTGTAGAATATTGGCAATAGCTACAGGTATTTCTTCTTCGTCTGCCTTCATTTTAGTAGCTAAAATAGTAAATAAGTAAGCCCAAAGTGCTTGCCCCTTCTTGAGTAGATGTTTGGCATTCTTAACTGTCATGTTCTTTAACTCAGCCGGTTGTAAATGCCCTTGAGTTCCACTCTCTTGCCCTTGTGAGTCACCTCCACCTTGTAGGCTACAAAGTCCAATAACACAGGATTGTGAAATTTCATCCATCACCCCTAAGATCATATCACTCCCACCTAACCTTAAAAGTCTGACTGGATCTTCAAACTCTACCCCTTGTATCTTCCATTTGAATCTTGGGCAAATGTGTAGATTTATAACTTGGTTTCCATTGGATACATTGACTCTCATAGGATTGACTTCCCTTATCACACAACCTCTATGCTTGGCTGTCTCAAGGTCTAGGAAACTGTAAGTACTCCCAGAGCCAATAAAATAGTCATTGTATGCATCTTATATTCTCCTTTTAGGGTAATGATATTAGGCACTTCAGACCCAGACAAGGCATTGAGGCTGGCAACTTCATCCATTACCTCTGGAACTTCATCATTCTCTCCATCCAAGGGCTCTTCATACTCCTCCTCCACCTGCTCTAAGGTAGCAGTCATTGAGTTGATTTATTTCTATTTACATTGATGGCATAGGTGATACTTCTCTCCACACCTGTAAAAAAGTCCCTGAGCCTTCCTAGTTTCAAACAACTTGTTTGCCTGTGAGTTTGAAGGGTTGCCTCCTGTTATTTTGTTAGTTGTACTACTCTAATTTGTCCACTGAACTGCCCCTTGTGAACTTGTTCCCTTGTACCCAGACATCCTTCCCTTTCTATTCCAAGACTCAATCACCTTTTCTTGGTGTCTATCATTTTCTACAGCTTGACTTAATGTAAAGGGATTCAACATTTTAACTGTGTATCTTATTTCCTCTCTGATTCCTTCCACAAAGAACTCTAGGAAAAAATCCTCAGGAATGGTAGGGTTCCTAATGAGAACCCATGCTTTCAGATCTTCAAATTTGTCAAGGTATTCATTAACTATGCCCATTTGTTCTATCTTTTTAAATTCTCCTATCAAATTAAATATGCTATTATTAGCATCTTGAAATCTTCTATACAGTTCTTCACAGAATTCTTGCCAACTAGCATTGCCTTTACTCAATTGATAGGAAAAATACCAGGCTTCAGCCTTACCAGGCAAATAAAGTACTGTCTCTTCAAGGTTTTGATATGGATCAATGATGTGATTATAATGGAAGTTCCTCTCGCACTTACTAAGCCAAGAACAAGGGTCTGCTACTCCAGTTCCTTTAAAGTAAGGAAATTCTACTCTAGAGTTGTGATTACCTTGGTGATTTCTCTCTATACCTCCAAATTGAGCACACTGGTTCAACCTCGATCTACTTCCAGATCCGAAGCGAAAAGAGAAGAAAGACTATTGTGACTTTCACTTCCTTACTATTTTCTTAGTGGAATACATACTAACTGTCATGGGCTGCTTTCCATCATCGACCCATGACCCCTTGGACGCGCCCCATGGCGTCCTGGCAAGCCTCCCAATGCCTAGCACCACGGTCAGCCCCATGGTCTTGGCAGTGCCAAGTGACAAGCGCGCATGTGCCTCTATTGCCCCACCGATAATCCCTGCCAATGCCCAGCGGGTGGCGCATGCCAACAGTGCCGCGCGCACATACCATCATGTTGTCAACAACGTCGCGTACACAAACAGTGCTGCACGCATAGATCCGATACCAAGCGCTAGTGCCCAGCCGCAGGCAGATCCAAATAGTGTCGCGCGCACCGACAATAATGCGCGCGCAGACCCTAATGCTCAAGACAAAGTTGCTGTCATCGGACTTGCTTCTACATTGTAGAAGACTAAATCCTTTTCATTATAATTATAGGATAGTTTTACATCATTTTCTTTCGGTGTGCTTTTACAACTTTCATAGGTCAAGTCATGTAA
Source organism: Nicotiana tabacum (assembly GCF_000715075.1). NCBI lineage: Eukaryota > Viridiplantae > Streptophyta > Magnoliopsida > Solanales > Solanaceae > Nicotiana > Nicotiana tabacum. Next base: position 86,435,856 of record NC_134081.1, on the reverse strand, counting down.
CTTAGGTTTTTTATTTTTAAGTATTATTAAGGGGGACCAAAGCATTCAAACATTCAAGCAAGCAATCATTTCTTTGTACTGGTGTCTCTCCCCCCAACACCGCATAACATTTTGTAATAGCTTTCATCATCATCAATACAATCAACTTTCATCATCAATTGCTCATTTTCGCTCGCTCAAGTGCTCACGACATTGGTTTTCCAGTACGACACTGACAATCTAGTCTAGCGTACGGAGGGGACCTCAGTTGGCGGACAACAACCGCACTGACATCGGTTGCTTAGTCTTACGTCGCCCTTCCAAGGAACTTCAGGAAGGCGCCGCGTAACATAACACACGAGTTTGAACTTCCATTGGAGCACTCCCTGGGATGCCTGCCTGATTGGGGATCAATTTCTCCATCATGAAGTCAATTGTTTTAGCTAGGTCATCGATCTTCGCATTAGTAGACTCTGATTCTTTTACTCGTTTATGAGATGTGGGCTTGTAATTGCAATTCTAGCTTCTTGATATTTTCTTCCATTATTTTAGATCTTGTTTCTGCAACTGTCATTGCATGTGGGTCAGGACGAGCTCTGATACCAAATGTAACATTCTTATGAAATTGAAAATCGAATTTGGGGAAAATGAAAATTTTTATTGAATACTCGAATTCTATAACATCTGCTAATCGATTACAATCAATATTGAATTACAACAATGAAAATTGAGCTCCCAATCTCTACAACACGCCTATAATGGAAATGGAATTGAGATTAGGTGAAAAAGCAATTGGGCTCAAGAGAGAGAAAGAAGAAGAGAGTTGAGAGAAAGAGCTAAGAAGTTGGTTAGAGAAGAGAATTACCGGTCAAAACATACCCAACTCAATTGGGGTTGTCTGTTATAGTAGATTAATGAATTAATCTGGGCCGTCTAATATTAACTAATCACAAAGGCCTAATCTCTATCGTTGATCTCCGCTACCCAGGTCAGCTTATTAATACTCAATGCACGTGATGTCTCTGCTGCATATGAGATAGCTGAAACCCTAATATAATCCCCAATTCCCGTTTATTTATCTAATTACCCCTCCGACCACCATCCGACCACCACAGACATAACACTTCTTTACATGCATGTTTCAATGACATCAATGAATGACTTTCACATATTAATGTCCAAAGTCAAACAATTGAATTAGTTCATTTATAAGAAGTAAAAGGACGTTTTTATTTGCTGGATTCTTGTCCTAAACTTGTGATATTCTCATCCTCCTTAACAAAAGATTTATCTTATGACTTTTGTGACGGTTAAAGAAATTGGAGTAATTCTTTATTTCTGATGCATAGAAAATAAAATCACAAGTTTAGCATCTTTGTGGATGAACACATTCTTCCACAGATATGAGTGAAATAAATAAAAAAGCTAGAAGTTATAGAGGCGCAAGCGAAAAATCCGCCTCCATAAAGAATCATTGGTAAGGGACGTGTTCCATTTTCTCCCCTTTAATGTAACACCTTAGATTAGATCATTCTTAGTCATATAAAGTAGTAAAATTTTAATTAGATAGTCAAATAAGGTAGTAAAATTTTAATTTAACTTTAGAGTTCCAAATTTTAGGACTTACTATTTAACAATTCAAATAAGGAACGATTTAGTAAAAGAATTTTAATTGAAAATTAAATCCGAAATATTAGTAAATAATTAAATTATAATTTTATACAATGTGAAATCTAATTTTTAAAGGGCAAAAAAAACGAACGACATTTCACTAAGAAGTTTCGTACTTCTAATGTAGTAATCGATAATAGATGGATATAGATAGATAGATCAAAAGATCGATTGATTGATAGATAGATACGTAGTGTATAATACTATTCGTTTTTGTTTCCGGAGGTAATCTAATTGCAACACATACTGTAACAAGAAATGAATTTTCAAGCATTTAATTTGCAACTACTTACATTTTTTTCATGTGGTATTTAGTAAGTTTAGGTTCAATAGATCAAGTTCATTTATTCATAGTAGCTATCCAACAGCTATTATGGGGTCAACGACTAAACAGTCTATGGAAGGCAGTTTCCAAGGAATGAAATGTAATACTAGTAGCTAGAATTTGTAAAATCATTTGCCGAACCACCGGTGGTTGTAGTGAGATAGGCTCCTTTCATCATTAATAGGTCTTGGATTCGAATTTTAAGAGTGGAAAAGATGCTGACAGAGAGCGAATACGAACACCCATGGGCGGAGCTAGTCAATCGAGTACGGGTTCGGCCGAGCCCAGTCGTTTTGATCAAATCCATGTATTTGTCTTAAAAAATCCATTGAATATGTACAAATTATAATTTAGAACTCAGTAACTTAAAAGAATTAGAACCCCAAACCCATAAACTTTAAATTCTGGCTCCACCTATGCAAACCCCGGTGGAAAAATTAAACCATTTGCCGATGCCGTCATTGTTTGATGGAACTGATTTTGTGTTTCTTTTGATTTGTTCTGATTTTATGTTTTCTTTTTATTTTTTCACATAGTAGGAAGATTTTTAGTCGAATTGTTCTGAAAAATCAAAGCAAAAATGATTGAGTTTAAGTCATCAAGCCAGAGCTAGTTTCACAGCTACGATTCACAATTATTTTACTGAAATGGATATATGTACACAATGGTTCAAATTTTGAAACCACTAGAAGATGTTGACCATGGCCTTTGTACCATTTAAAAGGTAACAATTGTTTACTAGTCTCAAAAGGATAAAAGAGTTAAATTTGAGTTTACTCTTAGTTCTAAACTGACTTTAGTTTCTTGCTTAGTAATCTGCTAAACCACCTATAAATGTTGCAGCAATTGGATTTGTGGACCAAAATGCAAATACACAGACTGAAAATTTGATAGCTCAACTTTGACTAAAGCTAAAATACTCTGAAGAAAGAAGTTATGCAATGAAATATTTTATTTAGCATCAAATATATCAATGAAGATTCATTTTGGGTGACTAAATTATATCCTTAAGTCAGCGTTGCAAATAAAATAGAACAAAATAAATAGTCTGAGAGAGAACAATGTTTATACTAAATTCTTTTCAGTTTCCATTCCTTTCATCTCCTGGCAACTCTAAAATATATCGCAAAATAAAAGGGTATGAAATTGAACTAAATTGCTTAGATCCCTATAATGCTTCCATTGCTTCTTTCTTTTTCAATATTTTGCTCTTGCCGCGAACTAGCAATATTCTTCACTTGTAGATGCTTTAAGTAAGTTGTTCCATTTTCCTTTTAGTTGTCTTATTATTGTCCAAACATGATCAGAGGGTTCACACGCTAATGTTTCTTTGTCCAATTACAAACAAAAGAGAAGGTCCATCCTGTCACACAAGTTAGTGAGGGTGGAAATCCAAAAGCTTAATAAGATAGAAGCCGAAGTCGAAGCAAGAGCAAGGGTGAAAAAAAGAGAGAGAAGAATTCAATTTTCCCTACTCGTTCGATTCTCAATGGTTAGTCGGTTTGGCCAGGATGCTTTGGTTCATCGAATTATCACAATGGTTAAGTGTGCTAGACTCGTTTAAATAGTACCATCGACAAGAGAGCAAGTTACCAACTATAGGCACGGAATTTATCCGCCGCTATCTTAAGGATTCTAGAGTTTCAAGAACGTACAACTAATTAAGCTTCATAATCCGGCGGAAAGTAACATCAGAATGAATGCTATCTGTATTCTTTTCCAACTTTTTCTTGTTGTATGTATTTGGAGAAAAACTATAACTAGCACTAGGTTTATTTTTGAACTCTCAAAACTAACTCATATGATCAACTCATATCACTAGCGGCGACAAAAACGACACGACGATACTGCTTTTGCTCTTGCACACGCATGCAACCAACTATGTTAAGACCATCAAGCAAAAGGTAGTATAATTCCAATGTAAGGTAACCACCTGGAGAGACTCCCAAGGATGGAAAAATACATAGAGAAAATTTTTCTAGCCGAGAAAGACTCGTTCCAGTCCAACTGTTTACCCAAAAAATGGATAGAGTTAAATTTATACGTAGTTCTAAGAATACGTGGTGTAACTGATACAAATTGGAAGGATAAGTAAAAATATATCGAATAGTGATTGTAAAAAAAAATAAATACAAACCCAAATAGAGCAAAAAATATTTGCTTAAATGAACAGATGAAACAATATATAAAGCCCAAAGAATGACAATATTTGCTATAAGTTGTGTAAATCTCTATAATCTCTGAATGTGAGAGTGTATGAATGAGTATTCCTATATGTGAATCAATGAATAAATTCCTCTTACAAATGGTAGCCACTCTAATATAATGGAGTAATCCTAGTTTGGATATAATTAAAAATACATAGTAGGGATCCCATGATAGATTAATCAATTAGCTTTTCCTTGATTTCTGCCGAGATTCTCTCCCTTAATGCGGCTATAACGGCTTTGTTGTCCCTTGACTCGAGCTCGATCGGTCTCTAGGTCTCGAGCTCGATATTGACTCGAGCTATGGTTTTCGAGCTCGACTTTGACTTGGTCTCCGTATTTGATCTGTCTCTGGGTCTCCGGGTTTCGACCTCTATCTGGGCTCGATATCGATCTCGGCTGATCCCGACCTTGGTCGGTTTCTAGGGCTCGAACTCAGCAGCCTGACTTCACATCATAGCTCGATATTATAATGACGAACCTCGATCCATCATGCCCCTAATTCGATCAGTCACACGAGGGAAAATTCGGTTTTGACCGTATATAGATAGTCCCCTCGTTTCTTGGAAAGAATGTGGCGAGAAACAATATGATTTTTCAACCTCTGACTAGATACACACTGACGTCTGCATTGAGCCCGATTGTGACATATGTGACAAATGTCCCGTCGGTTCATTTACCAAGGCATTAAATGCGCGTCAGTCGATGGTCGGCCACTGCCAATTCTGAACCGTCATTGTGTAACCTATAAATATCCCCCTTCCTTCATCATTTTAAACTTTCACTTTCAACTCTTTTTATTCTAACCTTCACAATTCTTCGTCTTCTCCAAAATTATCTATTTCTAGGTTCTGAAAATTTATTTGCTTGTTCTTCACCAAACACCAAAATATTTCAATTTTCCGTCTTCTTTGTTCTTTGAAAATTTAGATGGCCAAGATATCTAAAATCGTTCCTCAGAAAGAGGCTGTCATCTCGGTTGGCCGGTGAGAAACTGGTGGTAGAGCCACGCCTTAAAGAACTCGTTCCCGGGGGATGTGTTATTGATTCTGATTTTAAAGTTGATAAACCCTCTTCGTTTGCCGGTCGGTGTGAGCCGGTATCAAGATATATATGCTCGATACCAGTAAGTCTCCTTGATGTGGTGAAGAAAGATTGTAATTGGGTAGACAAAGAGGTCGTGATACTGACACCGAAAGAATCGATCACTACCCATGTGTAAGGGTATCTGAGTATTTACACTTACCCTTTCATGATGGGTCCCATCGATCCAGTCATCATCGATTTTTCCAAGAAATAATAGGTGACCCTCGTCCAAATTCATCCTTCTTTCTAGAGGATCGTGATCTTGATCCGTTTCTTTGTGAGAAAAATTGATGGGCTTCCCTTCACCCTCGACTACCTTATAAGATTGTATAGTCATCGACTTTACCGAGGCGGGCTGATAAAGCTTCAACATCGTGCTACTAAGATGTTCACTTCGAGCATAGATGAAGATAATGATCAGGGCTGGATGGGCCAGTTTGTTCGAGTAAAGACCTCAGACCTAATCCCGGTTGAGAGTATGCCATTTCCCGAGAAATGGAATATGAACCGTGAGTGTGATGTCGTTTTTAGTTTTTGTTGTTTTTACTTCTTCATCTTTTCTTATCAGTGTTTTTCTTGACACAACCGTTGCTTGGATGCCGGGTGCGGTTCCCCATCTCGAGAACTGGGTCAAAAACCTAGTCTCGACGTCAACATTTTCCTAGCGCTCATGGCACGATTTGTCGAAGGGTCGATGGGAAGCTCATACTCATGTTAAGCTTTCATATTGGTCTACTAATTCGTTTGTCATTCGAGGTGACATGTTTATTCGAAGCATGATTTTACTTATCTTCTCCCTTCGCAGGTCTCGAAAAAGATGCGGTCATGAGGCCCCCGTCTGGTGGTGAAGAAGTCTTACCGCCTGTCTCGAAGCTGTTGAAGGAAAGTAAGAGAAAAAGGACCTCGGATTCCAAGGGTCAAAAACCTAAGAAGAGGACAGTCCGTAAGCCCAAGGGAACCACAATCCCATTGACTATGGAATCGGTCCTGGGTCTAAGGGATGATGAAGAAGAAGAAGAAGAAGGTAACTCTGGACTGGTGGCCCGTGCACGGGCTGGCACCAATATTTATAAAGCTTTGGGACCGGTGGGGACTGATTTTGTTTCACCCAGGTTCGACAAGGTCGAGGAGAAGACTACAACCGAGTTCCCGAGCAAAGGGGGACCGAGGATGTTTTACCTCGGGGCAACGAATCCGTCGAAGAGGCGGTTGATGATGGTGCAGGAACCGAGTTTGAGGTTCCCTGAGATGGAGGCGGTGCCTCGAAAGACATAATCGGGGCAATAGAGATTGGAGATTCCCCTTCTTTTTCTTCATTTTCCTAGTCTATGATATATGACGCCCAAGATGTGGAGGTTTATTATGGGGAGGGAGCCCATGGAGAGGAAGATCCTTTCCATGGTTATTTTGTTGGAGTAGAAGATGCTACCGGTCCGAGCGATCTTCAAAAAAGAGCTCGGGCAAGGCGAGGATTCCTCGTATATTCAACGAAGCTCAGCAGGCCTTGAATCTGGTAAGTTAGCTTTCTCTTTGTCAACTTTCATAGTTGTATTTTTCTTCTTTTGTATAACTCCTTTTTATTTTTTGTAGGCTTCTGCGCTCTATCACGAGGCATTTTTCCGATCCCGAGGGGAGCTAAGCCGGTCTGAAGCGGAAATTCGAGGGCTTACTGAGGAGAGAGATACCTTCAAGCTTATTAGTGAGAAGAGGGAAGGATAACCAAGAGGACTTCGAGCCGAGCTAGAAGCAACTCGGAAAGAACAAACCAATTTGTTCGAGCAGGTCAAAAGAGTCTTTGAAGTTAATGAGATTGATTTGGGCATGAAGGCTAATAATTTGGTCCCGCAGGTTCAGCAAAATCTCGATATGATTAGGCAGCTTCGTACTGAGGTGGACGCAGTGAAAGTGGAGGCCGAGGAGTGAAAAAAGAACATGGACCGCCTTGCTTATGAAAAGGAGGCTGCCCGGGCTCAACTGGCCTCGGTCGAGGCCCAACTCCGAAGCTCGAAAGAGAGAGCCTTGATGCAAGCTAAGAATATCGAGGATTTCTAGTCTCGATTGGGCTCAGTGACTTCTGATCGAGAGAGATTAGCCTCGGAACTGGCAGCGGCCAAATAGAAGGCCGAAATAGTCATGGCTAGTGCTGATGCAATGGTGGCTGTTTACCGGTCCGATGCTAAATCTGCTCAGGTTCGATCAGAAGAGGTTGTCGAGGCTGCTCAAGCTCGAGCAAATTGGGTTGCCGAGCATGCTAAATGCCAATCTTGGAGGGAGATCTAGAGGAGATCCACGCTCGTGGCTTCGATCTTACAACCGAGATCGAGAATGCAAAAGAGCTCGAAGCCGAAGCCAAAATATTGGCCTTTCTCGATGATGATGATACCGGGAGTATAAGCGGTTCTGAGAGCGAAGGAGGCCTCGAGGGTGAAGATGCTGCTCCTGGAGAGGACTAAGTCCTTTTAGTATTTTTCTTCTTTCTTTTAAGACCGTTTTGGTCTTTTGTAGAAAAACTTGATCGGGCCATGGTGCCCTTGTAAATGATTTCTGGTATACATAAAACTTTCTTTCTTTTATGGCCTCTGAATCTTTTGTATTTCTTGTTAATTTATACAAAGGCCAAAAAGTGCCTTAGCACGGGATAATTACTTGAAGGTCCGAGTGAATGTTCGAACTCGACCTTTTCTTATAGGTAGTCCCCGAGTGAATGTTCGAACTCGAACTGAGATGGCTTTTAGACTTGACGACTTGAAGGTCCGAGTGAATGTTCGAACTCGACCATTTCTTATAGGTAGTCCCCGAATGAGAGTGATTTCTTGAACTCGAACTAAGGTAGTCCTTTAGGCTTTACGGTCGAGTGAGAGTGATTTCTCGAACTCGAAATAAGGTAGCCCTTAGATTTTTTAGTCGAGTGAGAGTGATTTCTTGAACTTGAACTAAGGTAGCCCTTAGGCTTTATGGTCGAGTGAGTCTTTTCTCGGACTCGAATTAAGGTAGCCTTTAGGCTTTATGGTCGAGTGAGTATTTGCTCGAACTCGATTTAATGTAGCCCTTAGGCTTTACGATCGAGTGAGAATGATTTCTCGAACTCGAGTTAAGGTAGCCCTTAGACTTTTCAGTCGAGTGAGTGTTTGCTCGAACTCGAATTAAGGTAGCCCTTAGGTTTTATGGTCGAGTGAGTGTTTGCTTGAACTCTAATTAATGTAGCCCTTAGGCTTTATGGTCAAGTGAGTGTTTGCTCAAACTCGAATTAATGTAGCCCTTAGGCTTTATGGTCGAGTGAGTGTTTTCTCGAACTCGAATTAATGTAGCCCTTAGGCTTTATAGTCGAGTGAGAATGATTTCTCGGACTCGAATTAAGGTAGCCCTTAGGCTTTTCAGTCGAATGAGAATGATTTCTCGAACTCGAATTAAGGTAGCCCTTAGGCTTTATGGTCGAGTGAGTGTTTGCTCGAACTCGAATTAATGTAGTCCTTAGGCTTTATGGTCGAGTGAGTGTTTGCTCGAATTAGAATTAATGTAGCCCTTAGGCTTTATAGTCAAGTGAGTGTTTGCTCGAACTCGAATTAATGTAGCCCTTAGGCTTTATAGTCTAGTGAGAATGATTTCTCGGAACTCGAATTAAGGTAGCCCTTAGGCTTTATGGTCAAGTGAGTGTTTGCTCGAACTCGAATTAATGTAGCCCTTAGGCTTTATGGTCGATTGAGTGTTTTCTCGAACTCGAGTTAATGTAGCCCTTAGGCTTTTTAGTCGAGTGAGAATGATTTCTCGAACTCGAGTTAAGGTAGCCCTTAGGCTTTTCAGTCGAGTGAGAATGATTTCTCGAACTCGAATTAATAGATCGAGAATATAAAGTAGAAGAATCTTTCTGAGATATGAGATATAAGTAAAGAAGAAATTTCTTTTTATAAGTCATTATACATGCGCTCATGTTTTGTGCCAGGGCTCGAGCAAGCTACGCGGGCATGGTTCGTTTGACCATTTGGCCCTTATAAATTTTTCCTATCGAAACCCTGTTTCCAAGAAGTAATTTTCTTGTATAGAACTTGATATATCCGAGGGTAATGCCCCCCAGTATTCGAGGTTGATTGTAAATTGGCTTCGGATACTATTGTATTGTTCTATGTTAGCACGATCAATAGTTGCCTCATTAAAAACCTCGCCGAAAAACCCATTTGGGACAAAACCGGTCTAAGGAAAAAAGAGTGCAACACGCGCTTTCATACCTAAAGGCTTCGAGTTGAAGAATCTATCCCTGTTTCTGATCGGACACTTGCAAGGGTTAATATCGAAATATGAATGGACATGGGAGGGTCGTACCTTAGCAGTAGTATCGTTTTAGGTGCGATATATTCCAATTGCTCTATAGCTGTTTACCGTTTATCACACCGAGCTTGTAGGATCCTTTTCCGACGATTTCGAGAACCTGATACGGTCCTTCCCAGTTCGGACCCAATTTCCCTTCATTCGGATTTCGGGTGTTGAGGGTGACTTTCCTTAGAACCAAGTCCCCGATTTTAAAATGTTATAGTACCTTTCGATCTGCTATTTTTGGGCGGCCAATCAGACGAGAGCGGCTTCTCGTTTTTCGTCCAATAATTCTAGGCTTGCATTCATGATCTCGTTATTTGACTCATTTGTCGCATATCGAAACCCGATGCTAGGTTTTCCAACCTCAATCGGGATAAGAGCTTCGGCACCACAAACCAACGAGAATGGTGTTTCTCCAGTACTGGATTTCGATATTGTGCGGTATGCCAAGAGGACCCCGAGTAGTATTTCTCTCCATTTTCCTTTAGCGTCAGTTAATCTTTTCTTAAGATTTTGGATGATGGTTATGTTGGTCGATTCGGCTTGTCCGTTCCCGCTGGGATGATAAGGTGTTGATAGGATCCTTTTGATTTTGTGATTCCCGAGAAATTTAGTTAGTTTGCTGCCGATGATTTGCTTTCCATTATCACATACAATCTCGGATGGCATCCCGAATCGACATATGATGTGGTCCCAAATGAAGTCTATCACTTCCTTTTCTCTGACTTTCTCGAAAGCCTGTGCTTCAACCCAATTAGAGAAATAATCAGTCATAAATAAAATAAACTGAGCCTTACCTGGGGCCGATGGGAGGGGGCCAATGATGTCCATTCCCCATTTCATAAAATTCCATGGAGATAGGACCGAGTGAATAAGTTCCCCGATTTGACGAATCATGGGCGCATTCCTTTGGCATTTGTCGCATTTTGAATGAAATCCCTTGCATCCTTGTCCATATCGATCCAATAATATCCTGCTCTGATTACTTTGTGGACCAACGAATCAGCACCGGAATGATTTCCACAAGTTCCCTCGTAAATCTCACGTAGGATGTAATCGGTATCTACCGGTCCCAAACATTGCCAGTGGTCTATCGAACATCCTCCTAAATAGAGTTCCGTCTTTGGACAAGGTGAATCGTGCTGCTTTTGTGTGCAGAGCCCTCGATTCCTTTGGATCTGATGTAAGCTTCCCATTTTTGAAGTACTTTATATATTTGTTTCTCCAATCCTAGGTTAAACTTGTGGAGTTTATCTCGGCGTGTCCTTCTTCGGTCACCTATCTTATTAGTTGTACGACAATCCCCGAGTTGAGTTCGTCATCTTCGACCGACGAACCTAAGTTTGCAAGAGTGTCGGCCTCGCTGTTCTGTTCTCGAGGTACATGTTGCAAAGTCCATTCCTTAAATCGATGTATAGTCACCTATAATTTATCCAAGTACCTCTGCATTAGATCTTCTCGGACTTCAAAAGTCCCATTAACTTGGTTTACCACGAGGAGGGAATCACACTTAGCCTCTACGGCCTCAGCTCCCAAGCTTCTAGCTAGTTCAAGACCTGCAATCACGACCTCATACTCGGCCTCATTGTTAGTCAATTTTGTAGTTCTGATAGACTGTCTAACTACATTACATGTGGGTGATTTTAGTACGATGCCCAGTCTGGACCCCTTCGCGTTCGAGGCACCATCCGTAAAGAGGGTCCAGACTCCCAAAGAGGTACTCGATTTCATCAGTAGTTCCTTTTCAATCTCGGGTACGAAGGCCGGCGTAAATTCAGCCACGAAGTCCGCTAAGATTTGATATTTGATAACAGTTCGGGGTCGATACTCGATGTCGTACCCGCCGATTTCTATGGCCCATTTGGCCAATCGACCTAAAAGCTCGGGTTTGTGCAAAATATTTCAAAGAGGATAAGTTGTTACAACATGTATCAGATAGCACTGGAAATATGATTTTAGTTTCCTAGAGGCGCTTATTAAAGCAAGTGCTAATTTTTCTAAGTGTGGATATCTAGTATCGGCCTCGCCTAAAGTTCGACTGACATAATAAATAAGGAATTGCGTACCTCATTCTTCTCGAACCAGAACTCCACTCACCACTATCTCCGAGACAGCTAAGTACAGGTAAAGCTGTTCGTCCACTTTCGGGGTATGAAGCAGCGGCGAGCTCGATAAATACCGCTTTAGTTCTTCCAAAGCATGCTGACATTCCGGAGTCCATGCAGAGTTTCTTTTCTTCTTAAGAAGTGAGAAAAATTGGTGGCTTCTATCTGAGGTTCTCGAAATGAATCGTCCTAGGACGGCTATCCGTCACGTTAGCCTCTGTACGACCTTTACATTATCTACTACCGTGATGTCCTCGAATGCTTTGATTTTATCGGGGTTGATCTCAATTCCTCGATTGGACACCATGACACCAAGAAAATTGCCCGAGCCAACCCCGAATGCACATTTTTCGGGGTTGAGCTTCATATTGTACTCCCTCAGTATGTCGAAAGTTTCCTGGAAATGCTTTAAATGGTCCTCTGCTTGCAGGGACTTAACTAACATGTCATCAATATGATTTTCCTATTTGCTTTTTGAACATTCGGTTTACTAGGCATTGATAAGTTGCACCGGCATTTTTTAGACCGAGTGGCATCACTTATAACAGTAGGTACCGTACTTAGTGATAAACGATGTCTTTTCCTGATCCTCCGAGTTCATCTGTATCTGGTTGTACCTGGAGTAGGCATCGAGAAAAATGAGAGTCTCATGGCCGGTCGTGGCATCGATCATACGATCGATATTAGGAAAAGGAAAAGAATCCTTGGGGCATGCTTTATTCAGGTCTTTATAATCTATACACATTCTAAATTTGTTTCCCTTCTTAGGGACTATTACCACATTAGCTAGCCATTCGGGATATTTTACTTCTTGAATGGATCCTATTTTAAGAAGTTTGGTTACCTCATCCTTGATGAAGGCATGTTTGACCTCGGACCGGGGCCTTCTTTTTTGCTTGAATGGATGGAATTTCGGATCTAAGCTTAGTTTATGAGTGGTTATTTCCGGCGGGATGCCTATCATGTCAAGGTGGGACCAAGCGAAACAATTCATGTTAGCTATAAGAAATTGAATAAGCTTTTTCCTGAGCGCGGGATCTAACCCTGTGCCCAGGTATACTTTCGCTCGGGAAGATGTTCGATTAGCGTGATTTTCTCCAGCTCATCGACCATTGATTTGGTAGCGTCAGAATCATCGGGGACCATGAAGGATCGAGGGATCCCATAATCATCATCTTCGCCAGTCTCCTGTTTCTCTAGTTGGGTCGAGTTTGACATTTATGATTGCTATTTGGTGTCTTGTTTTTGCTTCGAATCTAATCCCTTTGTCGATGATAATGATGATATTGGAATCACTTCGTCGATGGCAAACATTTCTTTTGCGTCTAGTTGCTCCCCGTAGACCATTTTTATTCCCTCCGATTTTGGGAATTTCAGAACCTAGTGAAGGGTCGAGGGCACTGCTCTCATGTTGTGGATCCATGGCCTTCCGAACAGGGCGTTATATCTCATATAGCCCTCGATCATGTGGAACTTCGTTTCTTGGATGGTCCCAGCTACGTTTACTGGCAAACTTATCTCGCCCTTAGTAGTTTCACATGCCATATTGAATCCGTTTAGTATCAGGGTTGAGGGCACGACCTGGTCCTGCAGACCGAGTTGCTCTACGACCCTCGATCGAATGATGTTGGCCGAACTACCTGGATCAATTAACACACGCTTAGCTTGAATTTTATTCATAAGTACAGATATTACCAGTGCATCATTATGGGGTTGCATGATTCCTTCCGCGTCTTCATCACTAAAGGACAAGGTTCCTTTAGGTGTGTAATCCTGAGTCCGAGACCGCTTCTCTCTTACAATCGACATCTTAGTGTGTTTAAGCACCGACCCCTAGGAGATATTGATCCCACTGATGATCATGTGGATGACGTGTTGTGGCTGTTCTTGTTTGTTTTGTCTATTAAAATCTCTGTTTTTGAAATGGTTTTTGGCCCGGTCGCTTAAACATTCTCGAAGGTGCCCTTCACTGAATAACCGAGCTACCTCCTCTCTCAACTGCATGTAGTCTTCGGTTCTGTGGCCATGGGTGCTATGATACTTGCAAATTTGATTGGGATTTCTCTAGGCTGGATGTGACTGAAGAGGTCGAGGCCACTTAGTATCTTTGATACATCCTATAGCCGACACGATGGCGAATGCATCGATGTTGAAGTTATATTCTGATAACCGTGGTGCTTCCTTAGGTCTGGTATGCCTGTCGAACCCATTCTTGTTTATCAGCAGCCAAGATCCTTGGCCTCGATCGTTTCTCCTTTTGCCTCGTATGGGGTTGCATGCAGGTTCGCTGCCCCTGCGATATCCATTATACGGCCGGTATCGGTCTTTGTTCGACCTTGGTTCTCAGTTGATGTCTCTTTTAATAACGGACCCAGAGCCTAACTGGTCATCTTCGACTCTAATCTTTGATTGATTTTAATTGTGTACATCGGCCCAAGTAACAGCCGGGTACTCGATCAAGTTCTGCTTCAACTGTCGTGAAGTCATCGGGCTTCGTTCATCCAGTCCTTGAGTGAAAGCTTGAACAGCCCAATCGTCTGTGACAGGTGGTAGATCCATTTGTTCTATTTGGAAACGAGATATGAACTCTCTTAGTATCTCGTTATCTTTTTGCCTTACCTTGAAATGTCTAACTTTCTGGTTTCGACCTTTATTGCTCCGGCATGTGCTTTTACAAAAGAATCTACAAGCATAGCAAATGAACCGATAGAGTTAGGTGGTAAATTTTGATACCATACAATTGCGCCCTTTGATAGGTTTCACGGAACTTCTTTAATAATACGGATTCGATCTTGTCATCTTCTAGGTTGTTCCCTTTAATGGCACATGTGTAAGAGGCGATATGTTCATTGAGGTCAGTCGTTCCATTATATTTAGGAATTTCGGGCATGAGGAACTTCTTGGGGATCGGTTTGGGAGCCGCGCTCGGGGGAAAGGCTTTTGTACGAATTTTTTGGAATCCAAGCCCTTCAATGCCAGTGATGACCCCCAGGATCTGATCAACCCTGGAGTTATAAGTTTTTACTTTTTGTTGTTTACTTCAATCCTATTTTCTCCCGACTCAATTTGTTTTGTCAGTTCCTCAAGCATCCTAATAATTTCGGGATTAGTCCCTGATTCTTGTTCATTTGACCTTACTATAGCTGGCCCCATTTTATGGGTGACTTCTCGGGGTGGACCGGGCTCGGCCCTGCTTGGTGCCTGGGTTTGGCTCTGCAACTGAGCTATTTCTGCCTGTTGAGCTTGCAACATTTCAAAAATCATATGCAGGTTGATCCAGTCTTCTCCAACATTTTGGGTATTCCAAACTGCAGATCGAGTTCCAGCACAAATGCTGTTTTAGGGGTCGGAACGTTGGTTCGCCTCGATGGCCACATGTGAATTAACGTCGATTGGATCTGTGTCCTGAGTTCTAACGGGATCGACGAGTGGCTTTTCATCCCCGATCGTCAGATTGTTGTTCTCATCTGGAAGGCCAGCTTTGTTGTCAATAGGTAGGGCCATTAATTGAGAGTTCATCATTTTTAGCCTGAAATCAAAGACACTTCCAAGAGCAAGTGTAAAATGGTGTGTTTTGCAGAGATTCATACCAAATAACCACAGTTATCCTTAGCCCCACGATGGGCGCCAAACTGTTTACCCGAAAAATGGATAGAGTTAATTTATACGTAGTTCTAAGGATACGTGGTGTAATTGGTACAAATTGGAAGGATAAGTAAAAATATATCGAATAGTGATTGTAAAAAGAAATGAATACAGACCCAAATAGAGTAGAAAATGTTTGCTTAAATGAACATATGAAACAATATATAAAGCCCAAAGAATGACAATATTTGCTATAAGTTGTGTAAATCTCTATAATCTCTGAATGTGAGAGTGTATGAATGAGTATTCCTATCTGTGAATCAATGAATAAATCCCTCTTACAAATGGCAGCCACTCTAATATAATGGAGTAATCCTAGTTTGGATATAATTAAAAATACATAGTAGGGATCCCATGATAGATTAATCAATTAGCTTTTCCTTGATTTCTGCCGAGATTCTCTCCCTTAATGCGGCTATAACAGCTTTGTTTTCCCTTGACTCGAGCTCGATCGGTCTCTAGGACTTGAGCTCAATATTGACTCGAGCTACGGTTTTCAAGCTCGACTTTGACTTGGTCTCGGTATTTGATCGGTCTCTGGGTCTTCGAGTCTCGACCTCTATCTGGGCTCGATATCGATCTCGGCTGATCCCGACCTTGGTCGGTTTCTAGGGCTCAAACTCAGCAGCCCGACTTCACATCATACATATCTCGATATTATAATGACGAGCCTTGGTCCATCATGCCCCAAACTCGATCAGTCACACTAGGGCAAACTCAGTTTCGACCGTATACACCAACCAAACCTCAAAAGTAATCCTTTAATACCAACTACAATAGTGAACATCATTAAACCACAAACCATCATTACATGTAACAAGCTCACCATCGCTCCTCATAGCCAATAGGTTTCATGTCCCATATGGATAAAACTCAATTGATGCACCAAAAATCTCATAAATATAAAAGACTCACTAATTGTACACACACATAAGACAGAACATAAAGAAAAAGGAGAGAACGAGAAATGAAATAATTTTCAGGAAAAAGTGGAGTAGTAATTCATCAAAAATTAGCCTTTTCTTTTATGTGTCCTATATACATAAATCAAGTTGTTGCGGTAGGTACTTGTTTACCCTTAAAATTGGATAACAATTAAACTTATAAAATGGTTCTAAAGACATGTGATTTCACTTAATACCAATTGATAAGTATGAAGATTAATAATAGAAATGAACTATAAAGTAAAGGAAACCAGAGTTAGAATGGAATTCAGCCCTCAAGTTTGAATACCCTAGAACTGGTTGATGCAAGAACAATTAAAATATAACAAGCTAATGAAAAATAGTGTAAACGAGAAATAGAATTATATTGCTTTGATATCTGTGAACAATCTATCCCTTACAAATGGTTAATACTCCCCTTTATATAGTAGAGGAATTCTACTTATGGTATAATTCTAATTACAGAAGAAAATTTCATGATTAGCTAATTAACCGTTCCTAATTTGATCCGTTCCGAGATTTCCACAGCCACGGATATTTTTCCTTTTTGTTATTATGTTATCTTTGATCTTGCTCGATGCCTGTCTTATTCGGTCTCTATCGCTGCTGGTCTCAATCTCGACAGGTGCCTCGAATCCCGAACTTGGTACCTTGGTCTGATCCACTACGGGACTGACCTTTGATGCAGCTCCCTGGTCCCGGTCAGATAGAAAAATTGGGTGGGCTCGGTTTTAACCGTATACAAATAGTCCCCTCATTTTTTGGTGTGTAATGACAAGAAACGAATTGAGCCTTCGATTTTTACCTCGACCTGCCATAACGTCACCATCGTGACGTAAGCGATGGAAGTGACCGAAACGTCCCGTCGGTACAGTTCCCCAAGTTATTAATGTGTATCAATTGGTGGTCAGCCACTAGTGCCCTTGAACCGTCGCTGTGAATCCCATAAAAAGGCCTCATTTTACACTCTTTCAAACTTTACCTTCAACCTTTTCTAATCTCCAAAGCTTTTTACATCTTCTAAGTTTTTCATCTGCAAATCTATGATTTTCACTGCTAACCTCTTCTTAGAACACCAAATCTTATCATCTCCATCTACTTTTAACTTCAAATCCAAATGGCGAAAACGTCAAAATACCGGTGGAGCCGCGCCCTGAGGAGTATGTTCTCGGGGGGGGGGGGGGAGGGGGGTACGTCCTCACTTTCGACTTTAAGACCGACAAACCTTCATCGGTCCCTGGTTGATGCGAGACAATGTCGAGGTATATGTGCTCGATAAGTGAGAGCTTCCTTAAGCAGGTGAAGAAAGACTGCAACTGGGAAGGCAAAGAGGCGATGATTCCGGCCCCCGAGGAAGACATCACTACCCACGCGAAAGGGTTTCTGAGTGTTTACACTTACCCTTTCATTCTGGACCCCCTCAATCCTATTATCGTCGATTTCTATCGCAAGTATCAAATAACCCTAGGTCAAATCCATCCCTCATTTTGGCAGATTGTTATTCTGCTCTGATTTTTTGTGAGCAAAGTCGAGGGGATGCTTTTCACCCTCGACCACCTCATCAGGTTTTACAGCCCCTGCCTCTATCGAGGTGGGTTAATAAAACTTCAGCGTCAGGCTACCAAGGTGCTGTTCTCGAGCATAGATGATGATAAGGACCGAGGCTGGATGGGCAGGTTCATTTGAGTGAGGTCTTCCGACCTAATCCTAGCCGAGAAGATGCCATTTACCGAGAAATGAAATATTAAGCGTAAGTACAATCCCATTGTTAGCTCATATTTATTGTTTTGCTCATTTGCTTCTTCTCATCGATATCCTTTTCCGTGATGTAGCGGTCGCTTGGATGCCCATTGCAATTCCTACCCTCGAGAGCTGGGTTCGGGACCTGGCCTCGATCTCTACGTACGTCGAGCGCTCATGTCATGATTTATCAAAGGGCCGATAGGAGGCCAAAAATCATGGTAAGCCCCTTTTTCACGTCTTTGATGCTTTTATTAAAGCATTTCTTACTTAATTTCCTTTCATACAGGCCTTGGCAAAGATGCTATCATGAGGCCCCTATCTGGTGAGGAGGAGACTTTGATCCTGGCACCAAAACCCGCGAAGGACAAAAAGAGGAAAAAGACATCAACCTCCAAGGATCTAGAACCTAAGAAGAAGAAGGCTCGAAAGCCGAAAAAGAACACCATCCTTCTGTCCGAAGACTCTGTTCGGCGTCTAAGGGAGAAAGACAAAGAAGAGGAGGAAGACGACTCTGGGCTGGTAGCCCGAGTGAGAATGAGAACCGAGGCCCCAAAGGCCACTGAATCAATGAAGGATGCAAAGACTCCATCTCGAGATGAGGGGCTCTTTGGAAGAGACTTGGGCAAAATCCCCGAGTCATTGAGTATTGAAGATGCTTCCCACCAAAATGAGCCAACGGTGGGTATGGCTGTAGGGTCTGGTCTCGAGGCCTCTCAAGATGGAGAGAATGCCCCAAGTGGTCTACTTGGGGCAATAGAAATTGGAGGCTTCCCGTTGCTCCCCTCATTTTCTGAGGAAATGATTCAAGAGGCTCGGACCTTGAAGACCCCCTCCATCGAAGGAGCCCACGGAAGGGAGGACCCCTTCCGTGATTGCTTTACTGGGGTCGAAGATGCTACCAGCCTAAGCAACTTGAAGGTCTCTAGGAATGACTCGGGCAAGGCATCGAGCCTTTTTAACGAAGCACAGCAAGCTCTGAATCGGGTAAGCCTTAACTCCCTTTGTTAGTATTACCCCTGTGTTCATTTTTCTCTTCTGTCTAACTTCATTTCTTCTTTCTGCATAGGCCTCAGCGCTTCATCGGGAAGCATTTTTTCGGTCTCGAGCTGAGCTGAGTTGGTACGAGGCAGACATTCAAAGGCTTAACGAGGAGAGGAATGCCCTCAACCTTCTCGGTGGGCAAAAAGAAGAAAAGATCAAGGACCTCTGAGCCAAGTTGTTCACGACTCACAAAGATCAGACCGACCTGATCGAGTAGGTAATGAAAATCTTTAAAGCTCATGGGCTCGATTCGGGAACGGTGGCTAACATTTCAATCTCACAGTTGCAGTAGAAAGTCGAGAGGATCGAGCAGTTCCGCGAGGGGGTCAACATGATAAAGGAGACCTTGGGATGGAAAGAAGGTATGGACCGCTTTGCTGTAGAAAAAGACACTGCTCGAGCCCAATTATCATCGGTCGAAAGTCAGCTTCGAGGCGTGAAGGAGAAGAGCTCGGCTCAGGTAAAGAAAATAGAGGAGCTCGAGGCTCGGTTGGCTTCCGAACTTGCAAATGCCAAATCTGAAGCCAAAAAGGCAAAGGCCGAGGCAGATGCGATCGTGGCCGTCTACTGGGTCGATGCTGAAGCCGCTCAAGTCTAAGCGAGGGAGGCAACCGAGAACGCTCAAACTCGAGCACATTAGATTGCTGAACTCGCTAAACGCCAATCTCAGAGAAAAACCCTCAAGAAGATCCACGCTCGAGGTTTCGATCTTACCGACGAGATAATAACGGCTAGAGAGCATGAAGCTGATGCAGGAGCGCTGGCCTCTTCCGATGATGATGATGATGATGATGGCAGCAACCTCGATGGAGAAGAAGCTTGCCTTGAGGAAAATTAGGAATCTTAGGCTTTTTCTTTTTTGATTTTTTTTGTGCAGGGCCCTGATCAGTCCTTGTAAATATCTTTGTATATATAAAAGATCTTTTTTCTATTTCATTCATTTTTTATGAAACATTTGCTCATAAGTTTGGAGCTTAGGCAACTTGATCGAAGTCGGAGTGAGTACTTGCTCGAACTCGGAGTAGGGTGACCCTTAGGTTTTAATTGAGTGAGGATGATTTTTCGAACTCAAAAATAAATTGGCCCTTTAGGCTCTTGAATTAGGCCGATACAACCATAGTAAAAAGAATGGCATTTTTCCCTTTTCAGCTTCAAAAGTTTATTGTTTAATCATATAAAATCTATTGTATCTTAGCATTAAATAAGGGATTTGCTCGAGAGTTCGAAAGATTTCTTACCCATTAGGGTTTTCAAGGGTCGATATTATCGAGACCCTTTGTTTCGTAATGCCTTAGCATAAAATAAAGAATCTGTTCGAGAGTTCGAGCGACTTTGTACCCATTAGGGTTTTCGAGGGTCGATATTATCGAGACCCTTAGTAATTCAGCTGAGGGTAGCCTTTTTAACTGGTTTATGAAAATATTCGAAGGCCTGTTTTATAATGGAAATCAGACGTCTCCGAACCATGTTAATTTGGCCGTAGCCTTTAGCTTGGGATTCGCCTTTTGTGCTTGTTCCCTTGTTATACTTCGAACTTGTTCGAAGTATCAGTCCCCGAGTGGAGTGGCCGTGGCCTATAAAATCGAGGGTTGCTTTTTAAGGTCTTATGATCTCAAGGTTTTAGTAATTTGATCATGTCGATTTTTTGGATGGCAGTCCCCGAGTGCGGGGTCAATTGTTCGAACTTTAGTTGTGACCGGCCCTTAAGCCAGTTTCCACAAAAGATCACAAGCACGACATTGTAAAGTAAAACTTTCTCTAAGGCATGAAATATCTGGCAAGGAAAAATACCTTTTTTCAATAGATTAACATGCGTACATGTTTTCCATTAGGGCTCGAGTAATCTACATGGGCATGGTTCGTTCGTCCGTTTGATCCTTACAAAATATACCTAACGAGACCCTGTCGGCACGAAGTATTTTCCTTGTAACTATCCGAGTGTGATGCCCTCCAGTATTCGAGGTTGATTGTAAAGGAGCCTCGGATACTGTTGAATTGCTCTAAGTTAGCACGAACAATGGTTGCCTCGTTAAAAACCTCGCCGGAAAAACCCATTTGGGAAAAAAACCGGTCTAAGGGAAAAAGAGTGCAACGCGTGCTTTCAGACCTAAGGACTTTGCGTTTGAACAATCCTTTGATGTCTTCGATTAAACATCTGCAAATGGTTAGTATAAAATATAAACGAATGTGGAGAAGGTCGTACCTTAGCAGTAATATCGTTTGAGGAGTGATATTTTCCAATTGTTTGGTAATTGTTTGTCGTTCATCGTGCCAAGTTTGTAGGATCCCTTTCTGATGATATCAAGGACCTGATACGGTCCCTCCCAGTTCGGGCCAAGTTTTCCATCATTTGGGTCTCGAGTATTGAGGGTGACCTTCCTCAGAACCAAGTCCCCGATTTTAAAGTGTCGAAAATTGGTTCTTCGATTGTAGTACCTTTCGATCCGCTGTTTTTGTGAGGCCATTCGAACGAGGGCGACTTCTCACTTTTCATCTAGCAATTTGAGGCTTGTATTCATATCCTCGTGATTTGAATCTTCCGTTGCATATCAAAACCTGACACTGGGTTCCCCGACTTCAACCGGGATCAGAGCTTCGACGCCATATACTAAAGAGAACGGTGTTGCCCCCGTACTAGATTTTGGCATTGTTCGATACGTCCAAAGGACTTCGGGCAATATTTCTCTCCATTTTCCCTTAGCGTCGTTCAATCTTTACTTTAGATTTTGAATGATAGTCTTGTTTTTTGATTCGGCCTGTCCGTTCCCACTAGGATGATATGGCATTGACAGGATCCTTTTTATTTAGTGATCTTAGAGAAACTTTGTCACTTTGCTGCCGACGAATTTCTTTCCATTGTCACATATGATCTCGGCAGGCATCCCGAATCGGCATGTAATGTGGTCCCAAATGAATTCTATGACTTCTTTCTCTCTAATTTTCTCGAAAGTTTGTGCTTCAACTCACTTAAAGAAATAGTCAGTCATAAAAAAAATAAATTTAGCTTTACCTGGGGCCGATGGTAGAGGGCCGACGATATCCATTCCCTATTTCATGAATGGCCATTGGGATAAGACTGAGTGGAGTTGCTCTTTGGGTTGGTGAATCATCGGTGCATACCTTTGGCATTTGTCGCACTTTCAAACAAACTCTTTTGTATCATTTTCCATATTGGCCCAATAGTATCCTGCTCTGATGACTTTGTGAACCAATGATTCGGCACCGAAATGATTTCCGTAGGTTCCCTCGTGGATTTATCATAGGACGTAGTCGATATCTACTGGTCCCAAACATATTGCCATTGATCCATCGAACATCCTTCTATATAGTGTTCCATCTTCGGCCAATGTGAATCGTGCGGCCTTCATACGTAGAGTCCTCGATTCCTTAGGATCTGATGGAAGCTTCCCGTTCTTTAAGTACTCGATATATTTGTTCCTCCAATCCCAGTTCAGACTTGTGGAGTTGATTTCGGCGTGGCCTTCTTCGATTACTGACCTTGAAAGTTGTACGACAGTCCCCGAACTAACCTCATTGTCTTCGACTGATGACCCCAAATTTGCAAGGGCATCGACCTCACTGTTTTGTTCTCGAGGCACATGTTGTAGGGTCCATTCTTTAAACCGATGTAGAGTCACCTGTAATTTGTCCAAGCACCTCTGCTTTCGATCTTCTCGAACCTCGAAGGTTCTACTGACTTGGTTTACCAAAAGCAGGGAGTCACATTTGGCCTCGATGAGCTCTGCTCCCAAACCTCGATGAGACTAGAGCGTGATTAATAGCTTTGGTGTCCCTTGGGCCTCTGAGCAGTAGAGGATCATTTTTAGGCCCATTGTAGGTCTAGCATGGTCTCTTGGCTCTCTGACAGACTCCTAAACTTTTAGCTAGCTCGAGACCTGCAATCACGGCCTCATACTCGGCCTCACTGTTAGTTAACTTGGAAGTTTTGATAGCTTGTCTAATTGTATTACCCATGGGTGGCTTCAAAACGATGCCTAGCCTGAACCCCTTCACGTTCGAAGCGCCGTTTGTGAAGAGGGTCCACACCCTCAATGATGCACCCAACTTTAATAATAGTTCCTTTTCGACCTCTGGAACGAGGGCTAGCGTAAAGTCGGACATGAAGTCTACTAAGATTTGAGACTTGATGGTCGTTCAGGGTCGATACTCGATATCGTACCCACTAATCTCGACGGCCCATTTGGCCAATCGGCCCGAAAGTTTGGGCTTATGCAAAATATTGCGAAGGGGATAAGTAGTCACCACACAGATCGGGTGACACTGAAAATATGGTTTTAATTTCCTAGAGGCACTTGTTAGGGCAAGCGCTAATTTTTCTAAGTATAGGTACCGGGTCTCGGCCTCACCTAAAGTTCGACTAACATAGTAAACAGGAAATTGCGTACCTTGCTCTTCTCGAACTAGGACCCCACTTACCGCGATTTTCGAGACTGCTAAGTACAAGTAGAGTCGCTCATCGTCGAAGGTTGGCCCTTCGATTGTAATATCTCTCGATCTGCTATTTTTGGGCGGCCAACCGGACAAGGGTTGCTTCACGTCTTTCATCTAATAGATCTAGGCTCGTATTCATAGCCTCGTCATTTTATTCATTTGTTGCATATTGAAACTTGAGACTTGGTTCTCTGACTTCTACCGGTATCAGAGCTTCGGCGCCGTAAACTATTGAGAACGGGGTGGCCCCGATACTGGACTTCGATATCGTACAGTATGCCCATAAGACTTCGGGCAGGATTTCCTTCCATTTTCCTTTGGCGTCTGTCAACCTCTCTTTGAGGTTTTGGAATATGGTTTTGTTGGTCGATTCTGCTTGTCCGTTCCTACTGGGGTGGTAGGGTGTCGATAGGATCCTTTTGATATTATGATCTTTGAGAAACTTGCTTACTTTGCTGCCGATGAATTCGACATTCCGAACCGACATATGACGTGGTCCCAAATGAAATCGATGACTTCTTTCTCCCTAACCTTTTCGTATGGCTGAGCTTCCACCCACTTAGAAAAATAGTTAGTCATAAATAATATAAATTGAGCCTTACCGGGTGCCCATGGAAATGGGCCAACAATATCCATTCCCCACTTCATGAATGACATGGTGACAAAACCGAATATAGCAGCTCCCCGGGCTGATAAATCATCGGAGTGTGTCTTTGACATTCATCACATTTTTGTACGAACTCCTTCGCGTCCTTTTCCATATCGATCCAGTAGTAGCCGACTCTGATTATTTTTCGAAACAATGATTCGGCTCCTGAGTGATTTCCATAGGTGCCTTCGTTGATTTCTCTCAAAATGTACTTGGCATCCCCTGGTCCTAGACATATCACGAGTGGGCCATCGAATGTTCTTCTGAATAGGGTTCCATCTTCAGACAAGTTAAATTGGGCTGCCTTTGTACGCCCTCGATTCTCTTGTATCCGATGGTAGTTTTTTGGTCTTCTGATATTTTATATATTTATTTCTCCAGTCCCAAGTTAGGCTCATTGAGGTAATCTTGGCACGAACTTCTTCCACAACCGATCTCATAAGTTGTATGACTGCCCCAGAGTTAAACTCGTCATCCTCGACCGATGATCTTGAGTTAGCAAGGGCATCAGCCTCACTCTTTTGATCCCGAGGTACGTGTTGCAAAGTCCATTCTTTGAACCGATATAATGTTACCTGCAACTTATCCAGATACCTTTGCATTCGTTCTTCTCTGACCTCGAACGTCCCATTAACTTGGTTCACCACGAGGAGGGAGTCACACTTAGCTTCGATTACCTCCTCCCCAAGCTTTTGGCTAGTTCAAGACCTACAATCATGGCCTAATATTCGGCCTCGTTGTTAGTCAATTTCACAGTCCTACTAGATTGTGTAACTACATTGCCTGTTGGTAGTTTCAATACGATGCTAAGTCCAGACCCTTTTGCGTTTGAAGTGCCGTCGGTACGGAGACGTCTGTACTTATCTTCGAGAGGCTACAAGGCTGTTAGGAGCACTTCCCTTCTTGATTCCTCATCGTGCGAATTGATTCTTTGAGGCTTGTACCTTTATTTTTTTCCTATTCAATCTTATGTGACGTGAACCACTTGTTATAGATTAGGAATCGAAGAATTGTCATGGTACTACAGAGGTGGTGCAGGGTGTCTCTACCTACATGTTTGATTGGGCTATTACCGTCGCCTTGCGGAACGTCATCCTGTCGTTTTAGATTAATATTAGTATTTTCTGTGGTTTTAAGATTTGGTATTGATTGTTATGATGATTCGTGCGTTGTTATCACACCGTGATTGTGTAATGGTAGGATGCCTGTCAATATGTCGATGCAGTGAATGACTTGAAAGGAGGTTTTACTCAGTGCATGATTCAGAGGCTCAGTGTTTTATTTCCAGCGGAGGAAAGGCAATCGGGCTACGAGTGTTTGGGTTGATGGAGTAACGAGACTTGGTATTTTGAGCATGGTGGAATTTTCATCTGTGATGTGGTGTAGTCGTCCTTGTTGAACGCGTTAAGGTTCGCCGATGTTATGATCTTCTTCAGTTTGCCTTCGGGGCAGGGTGTTATGAAGTGGTGCCTGATATGCGGTTGTCAGAGATAACAGAGTGTAGCGGTTTCGGAATCGAATTAGTACTTCTAGTATTGATGGCTCAAGAAAGATGATCTTTTAAGAGGTTTGGAGTTGGTGGCGACTCATGTGTTCGGATATTACAGAGATGGATTTGGGTTTGGAGCAACAATTAGGCAGTGAGGGACGAGGAAGGACATGTGGGATGTGTCTTGCAGTGGTTGAATTGTTAGGAGGTCAAGTGTGAAAAGTAGAAGTCGAGGAGCTGCTTAAAGGAGAGGGTTTGACCAAAGTAGGAGAGTGGCAGAGTAGCATATGAGTTCCGTGGTAGGATAGCCACACGCCTTGAGGGAAGCTTAGAGCAATTTGGGAACCGTGATGGGCAGTGACCAGTACCATGGATTTTATTTGGATGCAACAGGACTTCGAGTTTGGAATGCGTTGTTGGACTTTTAGCTGATGTCAATGAGGAAGGAGGAACCTTGACGAGTCCTAGGGTTATGTAATTGTAGTTTCAAGCTAAGTGGGAGAGCCCCACCGCCTATGATTGGATTGCGTAGTTGTCAACTTGTGCAGTTTCTTGTTATCGGTATATTGATGGGTTATTACGACTAAGGAAAGAAGACATCAATGGTAACTTGAGCAAAGGATTTGAGGAATGTGTGCTATCTTTGGCCTTATCGGTTCATGTTCAGGTCTTGGGTAGACTGAGAGTCTATGCTTCGTGTGGATGCGATGTATAAGGAAAGGAATTCAACCGATTGCTTCTTGAGAAAGTGTTCATGTGCTAGCAGGGCCTTAGAGTTTGATCATAATTGAGAACAAGTCAGAGTGGGTGACTCTCAACAATGGTTCTAATTGGTTCAAAAATTCAAAGTACGGTGCCTAAGGATTTCGAGTCCGTGGTATGGTTAGGTATCGAGTTTTGGTAGCGGATTATGGAAAAGATGACTTGGAATATTCTATGTTGTCTACAGTCTGCGGTGCAGCATCGGAGGAACGAGAGAAAATAACTTCGGATTCATGGAAGAATTTTCAGAATGGGTATACCAGTTGAAGATGTGAATTTGCGCATAAAGAGGGTATGAGATGGTTCGTGGGTTTCGGAGACAACGTGGTCTCGTGAAATAAGGTCACTCAGGATGAGTGTGGATTTGGGTTCATGATGTTTTGAATGGAGCTATCATTATTTCTAGGGCAAGTCCCGAGTAAATTAGAAGGAGTGGCTCGGTTGGTAATGGTTGAATCAGCACGGTTATGGCAGTGACCAACTTCTCCAGCGTGGAGTTATACATGTAGTTTGTGGTTGTACACTTGGGCTTGAGCGCCACCACAACTTGGTTGATTTGGGAGTTATTCGATTCGTATGGCTTTGTTATGTAAAGGGATTTCCGGAAGAGTTATGGCAGTTTAGATTACGACATGAGGTTGTATTTTCTGTGGTTTGGGAATTAGGTTGCGTGTTGCATTGGTTATTCCGAAATGAGCTAAGTAAAAGGTTTCTATATGATGAAGTGTTTATCCTATTAGTGGATCAGGGGTTATTATGGAATTCTGGTACTCTCACGTATTGGCATGTTAGGTGCAGTGAGCGGCATGGGAAATTGGAAACTGAGGATCAAGGTTGCGGTTTGATTTTGACAAGAATGTCACGAGCTCGGATAAGCAGGGTAGAATTCAGATGTTTAGAGTAAGCTGGTATTGTCCTTAGCGTCACCTGAGATCGGTGTCCTGTGTAAGAGGCTTTCTATACTGATTTGCAGCTTTTTGATTTGCTTTACAACATTAGTGTGACCGGTGGTATGGATGTGCAGACTTGTTACCTGGTGCAGAGGGTCGTGGGAGTGTATCCCATGGAAAGATTGTATAAGTATGACATGTAGTCACTTGATTGATTAAAGATTTAAAACCAAGTATGGAGATTGTGGTACTATCGTTAATGTGAGAATTTATAGATTGTTGGCACATTGTGGCATCCAATGAGACTTTTGGTAGTGCCTGAGGTGGCTTATTGCCTGAGCAGCTTGTACTAGGTGAGACGAGATTATTGGACCTGGGATCAGTGCGATCAGATTTATATGAAGCATATTAAAGAGTAAATATTGCTATTCAGTCCAGAATGAGGTAACGGTTCTTGTCGGGAGGAGAGACTCCATAAATTGTGATTCGACAGGTGATTATTAGTTCTACACATCTTCTCTGTCGTGGCAGTATTGTAAGAGTTGGAACAGGACTTATATGAGTCATGAGGTGTGTTGTGAGCATCAGATTCGTGGGTTTTCTGTTGTTGTTATCAGGGGATGTTATTATGGTCATGTAAATTTTGCGGTGCATGGTAAGAATTCAGTAAGGGTATACAATCATGTGTTGGTACATCATATAGTGATGGATATAGTGTTCGTATGTTGGAAATAGACCTGGTAGAGAATTTCGGATGTTGGAATTTGGCTCTAAGGCTTATTTAACTAGATAAAAGGGGGATTTTCAGGTTTACTCGAGCAAATGTGCTCAACTGGGTTGTGGTAGCATGGGTAGATGCACGAGGTGCTAAACATCGATTTTAGACAACTCCAGAGCAATTCTTAGCACGTTCGCGGACTAATGTATGTTTAAGTGGGAGAGAATGTAACGATACGACCGGTCATTTTGAGCTCTAGCATATCATTCAACGATTTGAGACCCTGAGCAGCTTCACTTATGGTATTATGACTTGTACGCGTGGTCAGAATTTAATTTTGGAAAGTTCGGAGTTAATTTGGAAAGAAAATTCTAATTTCGGAAGCTTTAAGTTGGAGGAATTGACTAAAGGGTAATTTTTGAGTAAACGACCTCGGAATCGAGATTTAAAGGTTCCAACAGGTTCGTATGATAATTTTGGACTTGGACGTATGTCCGAATCAGGTTTTGGATGACCGAAAATGTTTCGGCGCCTATTGTGGAAGTAGGCATTTTGGAAGGATTTCATAAATTTGGGTTGGAGTGCATTTCAATGCTATCGATGTCCATCTGGAATTTTTGAGTCTGGGAATAGCTCCGTATGGTGATTGTGGTATTGGGAGCGCGTTCGGATGTGGATTTGGAGGTCCGTAGATCATTTCGGGGTCTTTTGGCGAAAGTTGGAACTTTGAAGGTTTTTGAGAAGTTTGACCGGAAGTGGACTTTTTGATATCAGGGTCGGATTCCGATTCCGCAAGTTGGAGTAGGTCTGTAATGTCAATTATGACTTGTGCACAAAATTTGAGGTCAATCGGACGTGATTTGATAAGTTTTGGCATCGATTGTAAAAGTTGATTCAAAGTTCACTAAGTTTGAATTGGAGGGTGATTCGTATTTTTAGTGTTGTTTGATGTGATTTAAAGACTCGACTAAGTTCGCGATGTATTTTGGGACGTGTTGGTATATTTGGTTGAGGTCCCGAGGGCTTCGGGTGGATTCCGGATGGTTAACTGATCGAGTTTGGACTTGGATGAAATGCTGAGATAGCTAATACTTGGTGCAATCGCACCTGCGTGAAAAGGGCCGCAGGTGCGAGCCACGAGTCGCAGGGCGGGAAGGAGAGGAGGCTGGTCAGCAACCGTAGGTGCGGAACATTTGGGCGCACCTGCGAAGGTGTAGGTGCGGCGCATGGACCGCAGATGCGCTACATGGAGCGCAAATACGGGAGCGTTGGGCTGAGCTTGAACCACACCCGTGATGGAATTTCCATAGGTGCGGAGCCGCAGAAGCAGCTATTGCACCGCAGGTGCGAGGATCACTGGGCAGTGAGGTTTTATAAAATGGGGTTTTGGCTCATTTTCACTTCATTTCGTCCATGTGAGCCGATTTTGGAGCACTTTTGGAGTGTCATCTTCATCAACTATAATAGGGTAAGTGATTTCTTTACATTGTGAGTTAAATACATGATTTTTACATGGATTCAAGCACGACAATTTGTAAAAATTTGGGATTTTGAAGAAAAATCTAGAAATTGGTATTCTTGAAATTTGATCACGAATTTGGGTATGAAATTGAGAATAAATTATATATTATAGTTGGTAATGCTATGGGTAGTGTTTATCTTCTAAAAGTTTAGGAATCCGGGCACGTGGGCCCGAGGGTTTGCTTTATCGATTTTTTGAGCGGAGTTGGAAATTATTATAAATTAATTAATTATGAGTATTAGAGTATATTTTGATTGGGTTGCATCTTATTTGACTAGTCGAGGATCCGTCAAAGCTTCTTATTCTAATGGGATCAGGCCGTTCGCCTCGGCAGTTTAATTGATTTATCATATGGTTCGGACCGTTCGACCCTCGGCAGTGCATAGTTTTATTATTATGTTGGATCGGACCGTATGCCTCGGCATTTCCTATATCACATTCCCATGAAATGGTACGTAAAAACTTGGCAAGAAGCCAGTGTATCTGCAAATTTCGGATTTGAATTATGGTATCCACTTGATGAGTTTCACTATACCTATATATATGCTCCGGTTAAGGAGAAAATTTCTAATGAAGTGCTTGAGTTCCTCGTAAAGAGAGGGGATTTGTACCACATGATCTATATTTGTCTATTTCACTTACTTACTCTGCCTCATATTTGCTACCTCTTTACTGTACCTTATGTTGTTGGACCACTAGTGAGTGTCGATGTCGACCCCTCATCACTACTTCTCTGGGGTTAGGCTAGATACTTACTGGGTACACGTTGCTTACGTACTCATGCTACACTTGCTGCACATTTTTGTGCAGGTACATATGTGACCAGTGGCCTTGTGAGAGCAGTGGCGTGTATGCATACATGGACTTGCATGAGCTGCATTCCACATTACGACCCACAGCCGGCAGAGTCTCATTCAGAGTATTTATATTTCTCCTGTCCAAATTTGTATTCCGGACAAATGCTGTATTTTATTTATTCCTAGTTGATGCTCATACACTTGTGACATCGGGTTTGGGGGTGCCTATTGTTGGTATTATTCCTCTTTAGGCGTTACTCTAATTTGATAATGCAAAGAACAAAGAACACTTCTAATCTATAATTAATCCGTGGTTAATTGTCTTACCTCTCCACCATTAATTTGTTATAACATTTCTAGATTTTATGTATATGCGGAGTGGGAGAATGAAGTTACTACTTCATAAATGGTTCACATTCATTCATATGACAATTTCTTAACTTTTGTGACTTCGTTTGTGAAAAGATATAACTTTTCAGAAGGTTTGAAGTTACTGTCTTTATGACAATTTTGTTATTAAACCAAAATAAATGTTACATAACATTAACTCACATTTGGCCTCTTACGATTTTCTGATGGAAGAAAACGTAAATGATTTGCCTATATAAACATCATCATTTGTGAACTAAAACACCAACCAAAAACATTATTCTCTCATCCTCTCAAAAGACTATTCTTCTTCTTATTTTGCCTGGGCAATTCTTTTTTTACAAACTCCAAACTTCCAGCCACGAGTGCACGTGTTTGGAAGTACTGTGGAACCTTGGGGAGCGACCAGTCTTAACGATTTGCACCCAGTCGGACCAAAATCGCTTTCAAGGCAGTGGCTTGCCACGATACAGTATTTATTCGATAAGTTATTTCTATTCTTGGTCAATATTATCTACTATTTTTCTTACAATTTGAAAGCGACTTCGTATATAATATTGACTAATGGCTACCACTTTGAACAAAACACTTCCTGACCTGTCAAAGCTTGAGCCTTTAGATTACAACAATTATAAGCGTTGGTCCCAGAAACTTCTAATTTTATTTGAACAATTAGAAGTGGATTTCGTTTTGTTTAACGAACCTCCTGCTCATGTTGTTTCCAATACTACTAATGTTGCTGATGGTTCTAATATAAATGCTATTGTTGTTGCTGATGATGCTGCTAAAAAGAAATATGAAAAGGATAATAAAACTGTTCGAGGGCATCTACTTAACCATATGACTAATACTCTCTTTGATTTATTTATAAATTATAAATCTGCTAAAGTCATATGGGATAGTTTGGAGAAGAAATATGGTGTGGATGATACGGGGAAAAAGAAGTATGTAGTTGGAAAGTCGATCAAGTTTCTGATGGTTGATGATAAGCCAATCATGGAGCAGGTTCACGAGTATGAGAATTTGACTGCTGATGTTCTGAACGAAGGCATGGAGATGTGTCAGATTCTTCAAGCTAATGTTCTGTTTGAAAATTTTTCACCTTCGTAGAGTGATTATAGGAATCAACTGAAATACAAGAAGAAAAACTTAACTCTTCAAAAATTGATCAGTCACATGAGGACTGAGGAAGCAAATTGTCTCAAAGATGAGGAGGCAGAACGACTTAAGGATAAGATGAAATTTCTCTCTCCTAATTTTTCTAAAGGTAACCTTGTGGAATCTACTAGTACTTTTGTGAAAGACAAGTTTAAAGGTAAACAGAAGAAAGGATATGTAAAGAAGCAGAATTACTTCAATAAATCGGAGGGCCAAATCCAAAAGTCGAAAGGACCTTGCTATGTCTGTGGAAAAATTGGTCACAAGGCTTTCCAGTGCAACCAAAGACAAAGACAAAGCTCGAAGCAGGGAGGTAAAACTCCACCCCAAGCTAACCTTACTGAAAGTGGTGATGTGATTGTTGCTGTGGTCGTTGAGGCAGATATAATGGCTAACAAGACTGATTGGATACTGGACACAGGCGCTTCAAGGCACCTCTGCTCCAACAAGGAATTGTTCCATGACTTTGAGGAGTCTACTGATGACGAGTGTGTTTACATGGGTAACTCCACTACCGCAGGAGTTATGGGTAAAGGAAAAGTTCTTCTTAAGTTAACTTATGGAAAAACTTTAGCCTTGAACAATGTTCTGTACGTTCCCTCAATTCGTAAAAACTTAGTTTCTGGTGCACTTCTCAACAAAGCAGGCCTTAAACTTGTTTTTGAATCTAATAAAATTATTATTTCTCGTGGAGGAGACTTTGTTGGTAAGGATTACCTCAATGGAGGTTTATTTGTACTGACCTTTGTTCAAGAGATTACTAGTAATACAAGTACTTCTAATTCTGCTTATATTGCCGAGTCTATTGATTTGTGGCATGGTAGGTTAGGTCATATTAATATTGCTTCTATAAAAAGACTTAGAAAAAATGGAATTAATTCCTGCGATTAATGTTGATAATTTTTCTAAGTGTCATATTTGTATAGAAGCAAAATATACCATAAAGCCTTTTAAAAAAGTAACTAGTAGAAAGACAGAATTGCTTAAACTAGTGCATTCTTAGCTGATTTTAAGAACACTGTTAGTAAGGGTGGGAAGAAATACTACATCACTTTTGTAAATGAATTTTCGAGATACACTAAGGTATATCTTCTTAAGTATAAGGATGAGTCTGAAAACATATTTTTAAAATACAAAGCAGAAGTAGAAAACCAATTAGACAGGAAAATCAAGAGACTTGGGTCTGATAGGGGTGGTGAATATAGTACTAATACTCTAGAAGCTTTTTGTGAGAAAAATGATATTGTACATGAAGTAAGTGCTCCCTATACTCCCCAACAAAATGGTGTAGATGAACAAAAAAATCGAACTCTTAAAGAAATGATGAAATCTATACTTTTGAGTTCAGGTTTATCTAACAAGATGTGGGGGGAATCTGTCTTATCTGCATGTTATGTTCTTAATAGAGTTCCTCAAAAGAAGTTAGATAAAACTCCTTATGAGTTATGGAAAGGATTTTCCCCTAACTTGAAATTTCTAAAAGTGTGGGGGTGTTTGGCTAAAGTTGGTCTACATGAATTTAAACAAGTAATTGTAGGACCTAAGACTTTTGATGCCGCTTTTATTGGTTATGCTCAAAACAGTGCTGCATATAGATTTCTATCTTTGAATGATCATTCTATTTGCGAATCTAGAGATGCAGAATTTTTTGAGCATGTCTTTCCATTGAAATATAATGTTCCCACTGATGTGCCTAATAATACTTCTACATCTATATCTGTTAATTCTCATATTGTGCCTTCTTCTAGTATTACTGCTAATGATCATGAAAATAAACTTAGAAGGAGTAAGAGACGTAGAATTGAAGCTAGCTTTGGTCCTGACTTTATCACTACTTTCTTGACTGAAAATATTGAGCTTGATCTTTTGAATTATGAATTAGTGTCTACCTATTTAATAGAAGAAGACCCAAAGACTTATGATGAAGCAATGAGGTCAATAGATGCTAATTTTTGGAAAGAAGCCATTAAAAGTGAATTAGACTCTATAGTTTCTAATCACACTTGGGACTTGTCTGATTTGTCAAAAGTTGTAAACCCATAAGTAGCAAGTGGATATTTAAGAATAAATTGAGACTTGATGGTATAATTGAGAAATATAAGGCTAGACTTATTATTAGGGGTTTTAACCAAAAGAAAGGCGTTGACTACTTTGATACTTATTCTCCCGTAACTAAAATAGCAACTATTAGAACTCTTGTTGCCTTAGCCGCTATTCATAATTTAGTGATACATCAAATTGATGTTAAACCGGCTTTTCTAAATGGTGATTTAGAGGAAGAGATCTATATGACTGAACCTTAGGGTTTTATGATCCAAGTACAAGAGAATAAAGTATGCAAATTGAGAAAGTCTCTATATGGTCTTAAACAGGCACCTAAGCAATGGTATAAAAAGTTTAATAGCACACTAGTAGATAATGGATTTATTGTTAATGCATCTGATACTTGTGTTTATTCCAAGATGGTAGGATCAGATTGTGTGATTATATGTCTGTTTGTGGATGACATGTTAATATTTGGCCCTAATGTGGATATTGTAAATAAGACTAATAATTTGTTGTCTTCTAAATTTGAAATAAAAGATCTTGAAGAAGCAGATGTAATTTTAGGGATTAAAATCAAAAGAACTGCTAATGGGTTTTCATTGTCTCAGTCTCATTATATTGAGAAAATGTTGAAAATGTTTGATTGTTTTGATGTAGCTCCTGTGAGAACTCCTTATGATCCTAGCATACACTTGAGAAAGAATAAAGAAATAAGTATTTCTCAAACTGAATATGCTAAGATAATTGGTAGTGTAATATTTCTCATGAATTATACACGACCTGATAATGCTTATGCTGTTAGTAGATTAAGTAGATATACTCATAACCCCAGTAGTGAATACTGGAATGCTCTTCATCGCTTGCTAAGGTATTTGAGAGGTACTATGGATTGGTGTTTGTATTTTAATAATTTTCCTGCTGTTTTAGAAGGATTTTGTGATACAAATTGGGTTACTGACAATGATGAAGTTAGCTCCACTAGTGGTTATGTGTTTACTTTGGGTGCAGGTGCTATTTCGTGGAAGTCTTCAAAACAGACTTGTATAGCACATTCGACCATGGAATCCGAATTTATTGCTCTTGAGTTAGCAGGGCAAGAAGTTGAATGGTTGAGAAACTTATTAGCAGACATGCCTTTGTGGGGAAGACAAACTTCACCAGTGTCTTTATATTGTGACTCACAAGCGGCAATTGGAATTATCAAGAATAGTGTGTACAATGGGAAAAGAAGATATATTCGCATTAGACATGGTGCGGTGAAACAATTATTAAAACATAGTGTTATTTTCTGGGAATATGTAAGGTCCAAAAGAAATTTGGCAGAACCTTTAACCAAGGGTTTGGCAAACGCCCATGGATTATCCCATGGATTGAGGAAGTATGGTGGATACCCGTTCGTGGTCAAATGAAGCCACATGAGACTTCAATATGCACTATATTTTCTATTCCTATGACGTGTGGTAGTGCTTTATAAGGTTGAGCCTATTTTACTCTTAATGATTCCATAGCCTTAAGGTGGTCTATATGTTGATAGACTTGATGGAATCACCTACGTGAGTGTAAAGGTGCGGTCGCCTTTTATGAAAGAATTGGGATGTCTTTCTAGAGCACTCGTGAGACCCAAGGTGTGTGCATGACCATAAAAGCACTTTATTAGTATCGCGGAGTTTGCATAAAATTAAGGATATAGTATGCGTATTGAGGGTCTCAACTCATGTCCATTCAGTTCAAGAGTACTTCACTTTGTGGATATTAGTCGTTGCCTCATTTCACTACGTGTCAATTCAAATCAAAAGATATTGACACTTAAGTACATGTTCCTTCCTTTTGCCCAGGAATTATTCTTTTTCTTTATCTTTGCATTAGTGGGGGATTGTTGGTATTATTCCTCTTTAGGCGTTACTCTAATTTGATAATGCAAAGAGCAAAAAATACTTCTAATCTACAATTAATCCGTGGTTAATTATCATACCTCTCCACCATTAATTTGTTGTAACATTTCTAGATTTTATATATATGCAGAGTGGGAGAATGAGGTTACTACTTCATAAATGGTTCACATTCATTCATATGACAATTTCTTAACTTTTGTGACTTCGTTTGTGAAAAGATACAACTTTTCAGAAGGTTTGAAGTTACTGTCTTTATGACAATTTTATCATTAAACCAAAATAAATGTTACATAACATTAACTCACATTTGGCCTCTTACGATTTTCTGATGGAAGAAAACGTAAATGATTTGCCTATATAAACGTGTCATTATTTGTGAGCTAAAACACCAACCAAAAATGTTATTCTCTCATCCTCTCAAAAGACTATTCTTCTTCCTATTTTGCCTGGGCAATTCTTTTTTTGCAAACTTCAAACTTCCAGCCATGAGTGCACGTGTTTGGAAGTACTGTGGAACCTTGGGGAGTGACCAGTCTTAACGATTTGCACCCAATCGGACCAAAATCGCTTTCAAGGCAGTGGCTTGCCACGATACAGTATTTATTCGATAAGTTATTTCTATTCTTGGTCAATATTATCTACTATTTTTCTTACAACTATGAGTGGTTTTGTATTGAAATTTGTTAAAAATATTAACATTTACTCTGTAAATTTCATCTTCTACTGTTTAATAGAAGGAAAAATATGATTTCAAAATATTAAAACGAGAACCAAATTGAGTATTTATGGTTGGCTTGCCTGACAGCGGTGTCCGACGCCATCACGACCTTTAATAGATTTTGGGTCGTGACAACATTAATTCCTTCTGTCCTTATAGCTCTGGGTCACCGTAGGATATGGTTCAACTGTCAAATCCTAATAGGCGACCAACTATGTGTTCATGTAAAAAATAATTGACCATTGAATGACCTAAGAAACACTTTTCTACTTTCATTCAATCGCCCTGGCTAAGGTCTTAATTTGGTCAGTTATAATTCATGACAACATGGAGCTTAAACTCATTACCAAGAGTTGATAGATTTCATCTTGATCAATCACTAATTCTACAAGTATTTAATCGTACCCAATATCCTTTCAACTATCGCCCTAGGGCCATAGGTGTCTAGTATCAAAACACAATATATAACTTGTCAATTACTATGATGATATCAGGTCAAAAGAAACTCTTACATCACATTCTTCAAGAGAATATCCTATTGACAGTTTATGGTAATTCTACCCATTAGGAATTATCCAATGAATCGGTTCAATGATCATATCTCTATATGCATCATCTATTTATGTGATTTAGTTAAGGAGATCAACTAATCTTTATCCCATAAACACGATCACATAAATATTGATCTAGTTGGATTACCAATGTCCAAATTAATAATCATATGATCAAGAACAAATTTGGATTAAATTATAAGAAACTTCACTCTCATTATCATGATCTCCATCACGATGACAAGTCTCAAAATTTAATCAAGGACTTTATCAAATTAATCAAGCAATTAATAATAACTATGATAAAAGAATATTAAATGCCATATATTTTTATATCAAATAACATTCATAAAAATATGTTCAAATCATCAAATATGAGATTGGATCATAGGGCATATTTAATATATCCTTAACATGAACACATGTCAATTCGTTCTCAACTCAAACTCATGGCCCACTGAGTGGCTAACCAAATTCAGCCTAAAGCTTTTAGTTGTAAATAAAGTAGAACTACAAGTTCCCACTTTACCAGATTTATTATCACAAAGCAAATCTACAAAACAATAACCATCAAGAAAATGGATAAACTAATCAAGGTAACAATCCAGAAGCACGCTACCATATAGCGATGACGAAATGAACAAGCATTCGCTAAACTAACAAAATGGAAGGAAACAAGATGAATGTAAAGAACTGAACCTTTTATAACTTTCAGAACATCAAAGATCTTCCAACTGGCTTACAAGAAGAACATAGCGATGATGTTGAAAATGAACAGACCCGTCACCCGGAGACCACGACGGAAATCTCGAATCGGCAACGACCTCGAGCACAGAGTTTCAGCGGGATTAATGTAAGATTTTGGAGCTGATTTAATGGTGTTTATCAGAGGTATTTTAGCTGGTTTTTATGGTGTTTGAAGGCTGATATCTAGAGAAAAATGGATGGAGTGTTCGGCTGTCCAAAAATGGAGGTTGAAGGCTCATTTTTGCAGATGCAGATCTAAAATTTGAACACTATGGGTATTTAGGCAAAAGTGATACTTTAAGAAATGTATAAGTATTTTTTGTTTGGAACCCATAAGTAAAATCATGTGTTGGTCCAGCGGCAAAAGTGATACTTAACAACAATAATTCCTTTTCTTTTACCCCCACTGCTCTATAACTTGATCTTTACTTTCCACGCCTGTTACTAGAGTCTCTCTACCACTCCAAATCAAAAGCATTAAGAATGAAGTTGTTCTACTTTTTCAAATAAAATAACCAAATAAGAATGTGTCTAGCAAATAAAAGGGTCATATAGCGATACTCATTTCGCATATCATGTTATAATCTATAACATGATATAACTTCTCCAAGTGACTTGTTTGTTGGATCATTTCTCTCTGTATCATTCCCTTTTAAAAGTATAATTGCATCACAATGGTGATAACATAAAAACAAATTCTAAAATCTTCTCAAATAATTCTGGCCTCATTTTTCATACAGCTAAAAAGATTTATACTCTCATTTTAGTTAATAGAGTCCCATGGGCCAGATTAAAAGAATATGATGATCCATGTGCATATACTCTTGCTATCAGGACAATTATTGCAAAGCTCATATATGCAAAGTTTTGTTTAAAGAAAGAAAAGAAGTACAAAAAATAAGAAAAATGAACCTTCAATTTTTCTGACATATACCTTGTCACGACCCAAAGGACACCAGACACCAGCAACAACAACAACAACAATAACAACTCAGTAGAATCCCATTAATAGGGTCTGGGGAGGGTAGTGTGTACGGAGACCTTACCCCTACCCCAAAGGAGTAAAGAGGCTGTTTCCGAAAGACCCTCGGCTCAAGAAAACAAAAAGACAAAACAACAAGAGGAGACAACATTAGTATCACCACAACAATCATAGAAAAAATAGGAACACCATGAAATGCAGAAGAAAGATGCAAAGCAAAAACGATAGCTAGTAAATAGGACATGCACTGAAAAGCGAAGTAGTAAAACACAACATTGTCACTAGCTACCCTAGACAAAAACCCTACGTGGCCAGTCCCACAATGGTACGAAGTAAGTCAAGACTTAACTACATCCTAACCTACAACTCTAATAATCGACCTCCATATCTTCCTATCAAGTGTCATGTCCTCGAAAATCTGGAGCCTCGCCATATCCTGTCTGATCACCTCTCCCCAATACTTCTTAGGCCGTCCTCTACCTCTTCTCGTGCCCTCCATAACCAGCCGCTCACACCTCCGTACCGGAGCATCTGGGCTTCTCCTTTAAACATGTCCGAACTCCAGACACCAGCAACTACGAATGAAAAATAAAATACAGTATATGTCCGGAATACAAATTTGGACAGGAGAAATATAAATACTCTGAAGAAGACTCTGCCGACTGCGGGTCGTAATATGGAATATAGCTCACGTAAGTCCCCGCATGCATATACGCCTCTGCTCTCACAAGGCCACTAGGCACATATGTACCTGTACAAAAATGTGTAGCAAGTGTAGTATGAGTACGTTTCAACGTGTACCCAGTACGTATCTAGCCTAACCCCGGAGGAGTAATGACGAGGGCTCGACATCGACACTCACTAGTGGTCTAATAACATCAGGTACAGTAAAGAGGTAAGTAAATATGAGGCAGAGTAAATAAGTGAGATGAACAAGTATAAATCACGTGGTACAGATCTCCCCTCTTTACGAGGAACTCAAGCTCCCCATTAGAAATTCCCTCCTTAACCGGAGCATATATATAGATATAGTAGATCTCATCAGATGGATTGTCATAACTCAAATCGGGAAAACTCGCAGATATACTGGTTTCTTGCCAAATATTACGCACGATTCCATGAGGATATGATATAGGAAATGCTGAGGCGTACAACCCGATCCAACATAAATATTTGAACTGTGCACTGCCGAGGGTCGAACGACACGAACCATAGATACATCTATTAAACTGCCGAGGTGAACGGCCCGCTCCCATGAGAGTGTGGTACATAAATCCTGTCGAGGCTAACGGTCCGATCCCATTAGAATAAGAAGCTTGGACGGGTCCTTGACCCAAATCACGAATAAATGTGTGAGTTGTAATTTCTTTAATAAAAACCTTTCAATGAAGTATATATATATATATCACAGAAACATGCCGTAGGAGGAATAAAGTTATTCGGTGACTAATCGTGAACTCGTGAAGTCTCTACAATAGCAAGTCTAGTCTCAAGTAGAAATGTAAAACAAGGGAATTTAATAGGCGAGAAATGCTCAAATAGTGCAGCTACAACATGATGTGAACTTAAGCCAACTCGGACAATAACATGAAAATAGCTACGCGCGCACGTAGCTCCCACAACAAGTAACACACATCAATATACAACACCTAGGGATAATTTCCCCCTCACAAAGTTAGACAAGAGACTTACCTCACTCCGACGTTCCAAAACCGGCTCCAATACCGCTTTAACACCT
This sequence comes from Nicotiana tabacum, assembly GCF_000715075.1. NCBI lineage: Eukaryota > Viridiplantae > Streptophyta > Magnoliopsida > Solanales > Solanaceae > Nicotiana > Nicotiana tabacum. Next base: position 86,395,322 of record NC_134081.1, on the reverse strand, counting down.
CAAACCGGTGACCGTCGATCCAAAACTAGTCAAATAAGATGCAACCCAATCAAAATATACTCTACTACTCATAATTAATAAATTTATAACAATTTCCAACTCCGCTCGAAAAATCGATAAAGCAATCCTTGGGCCCACGTGCCCGGAATTCGAAGATGTTCGAAGATAAAATTTACCCATAAAACCACAAACTCAAATATATAATTTATTCCAAATTCTATGTCTAATTTTAAGGTCAAAATCCAAAAATATTAATCTCTATTTTTTTCTTCAAAATCTCAAATTTCCACACATTTTCAAGTCTAAATCTTATATAATCTAAGTATTTAACTTGCAATAGGTGGGAATCACTTACCTTGCCATAGATGACGAAAATCTCCCTTCCAAGAGCTCCAAATATCACCCCAATCAAATGAAAAATTGAGGAAAATGGCCAAATCCCGTCTTTTAAAAACCTCACTGCCCAAGCGACCCTTCTTCGCAAACGCGGCACATCCCTCGCGTTCGCGAGGCTCAACAACCTCATGCCCAGAAACCTCTCTTTGCGTTCACGGCACTTTGATCGCCTTCGCGAAGGCCAGCTGCCCAGACCCCTCACGTTCGCGTTCCCTTCTATGTGTTCGCGTAGGCCAAATGGCGTTAGGCCCATCTCTCCCTTTCTTCTTCGCGTTCGCGTCGCCTTGGCCGCGTTCGCAAAGGCTTGCCCAGATCTTGCCTCGTGTTCGCATCCACTTGCACGCGTTCGTGAAGGCCAACACAGCAGCCTCACAATTTCCTCTACGCGAACGCGGGACTTCCTTCGCGCTCGCGAAGAAGAACACCACACACCAACAACAATAGTCCAGAACAGCCTGAAATGATCCGAAACCATCCTGAAACACACCCGAGGCCCCCGAGACCCCCTCCAAATCGCATAAATCAGTCTCATAACATAACACAGACCTGCTCGCGGTCTCAAATCACATCAAACAATATCAAAATCATGAATCGCACCCCAATTAGAACTTTAAACTTCTATATTCGATGCCGAAACTCATCAAATCACGTCCGATTGACCTCAAATTTTGCACACAAGTCACATTCGACATTATAGACCTACTCCAACTTTCGGAATCGGATTTCGACCCCGATATCAAAAAGTCCATTCTCAGTCAAACTTCTCATAAACTTTCAGATTTCTAACTTCCACCAAATGACCCCAAAATGACCTACGGACCTCCGAATTCACTTTCGGACGCGCTCCCAATACGAGAATTACCATACGGAGCTACTCCTAGACTTGGAATCCCAAACAGACATCGATAACATTGAAATACACTTCAACCCAAATTTATGAAATTCTTCCAAAATTCCAACTTCTACAATAGGCGCCAAAACGCTCCCGGGGTCATCCAAAATCTGATCCGGACATACGCCCAAGTCCAATATCATCATACGAACCTGTTGCAACCTTCAAATCTTAGTTCTGAGGTCGTTTACTCAAAATCACACTTTAGTCAATTCCTCCAACTTAAGGCTTTCGAAATTAGAATTTTCTTTCCAAATCAACTCCGAACTTTCTGAAATTCATTTCCGACCACACATGCAAGTCATAATACCCGAAGTGAAACTTCTCATGGCCTCAAACTGCCGAACGATGCGTTAGAACTCAAAACAACCGGTCGGGTCGCTACATACCTCACTACCCTCAATCTACAAAGAGATCCTTAAGTAATCTTGTGCCTATTGACATATAAATACTCTGAGGAATTTCAAACTGTTTGAGAGAGATTAAATGCCTACTTATTATTCAAAATTCTAATCACTCAAAACTGAAATGTAATGAAGTCTGATGTGTGGCTATAATTCAATAGTTTCGTACATTATGTGCCTTGTATTTTACATGCTTTAATGATAAATTATACTTTATTTGCTCATAATGGAGTCTATTTTATATGTAGGTGAATTGGAGATGAAAGTAGAGAAAAAGGGATACTTAAACATTAAAAATGTGCTCGAGAACAGTAAAAAGGAGAGACCTGGCGAGGCCAGCCAAAAGCCAGGTTGAACTAGGCATTAGGCTGGCGACGCCAGGCCTGGGGCCAGGTCCAATCCGAGTTTTGAAGGCTTATTTCGTCTCCTGATTTGACTAGGACTTGACCTACACATTTAGGTCTTTTCCTACACATATAAATAGACCTAAAAATGTCACTTTGGGGGAGAGACCGATATTGGACAAAGAAGACCGAGATTGGACAGAGAGAGGATTCGACCTAAGGAGGAAAGAACACACTAGGAGCAAGGCAGAGAATTCTTCTACGAGTTTTTCACTTCCTTCTTCCTATTTTCATTATTGGTTATGAATTCTAGTATTGTAGTTATGCATACTATTATAAATAGCTAATTCTTTATCTAGGGTTTTGATGGAACTTATTGGAGGATGATTTTCTTGTTACGTTAATGTAGATTTGCCGTAGTATTTTCTCTATTTGTTCAACTATATTATTCTTGTGGTTGATTGAAGGGCCCTCAATTAGCTATGCCTATTTAGTATAAATTTACTTGGGAGAGAGTGCATATTTAGGTAGTTGTTGAACAACATCACTCCTAAACGTATATGAGAGATCAATACGAAGGTTTAAAGGTGGGATTAGGGATAACGAAACCTTGGTGCGATCTGAGTAAGCTGTACTTAATGCCAACTAGCGTAATTCAGGAGAATATGTCTAGTAAATTATGGTAATTACTCGGGAGAGAGTTACGACAGTTAGAGTGCTCATGATCGGTAGAGAAGACTTAGGCAAATTTATAGGAAATGTAGCGGAAAAGATTCCGACAATTGGGGAAATCATAACTCTAGACCTCCTTATTCTTGTCTAGAATTTTATCCATGTTAGTTGATAATTTTACTTCTTTATAATAGTTGTTAGTTAATTAGTTAGAAATAAATATTATAATTTCTATCATTAGAAAATTGTTTGGACTTGTGTTTCTTAGCAATATTGAACAACTGTAGCTAAGCCTTAGTTCTCTGTGGGATTTGACTCCGGACTTGTAAACCGGATTATATTTGCAATGACCGCTTAGTCCTTTTTATAAGGCATAATTGGGCGTGATCAAAGTCCAAATACATCGTTTCAATTTCTCCCGAGTAAACAAAGAGGTAAATAAAGTCATCCGTTTTGTCTTCTTTTATAATTGAATTAACTAACCAATAAAGGGTCATTACAATGAAAGATGGGGAGAAAACAAAAATAAAGGCTGAAATAAATACAAGTAATAACAAAGAACATTTACACACTTATAAGCTGCAATTTCTCCCGAGTAAACAAAGAGGTAAATAAAGGCATCCGTTTTGTCTTCTTTTATAATTGAATTAACTAACCAATAAAGGGTCATTACAATGAAAGATGGGGAGAAAACAAAAATAAAGGCTGAAATAAATACAAGTAATAACAAAGAACATTTACACACTTATAAGCTGCAATAACGATGGGTAAATGAAATAAATTCTGCACATTCATACGGTTCAATGTAATAAGGTAATCATTTAGTAGAAGTTTTTTTTCTTAAGGAATAAAATGGTTATGCAGCCTTTTAAGGTTGACATTTACGTTTTTGTACGTTAACATTGAATGGGTTATCCAATCCATCAAAGGATATAAAAGTCTATTAGAATTATAGGGTTATTTTAGTCTTTTATCTTTCACTTTTTGGCTTCACACTTATAATATAGTATGATATATATATATATATATATATATACCATACTATATATTTACTAAAGTTTGTGATTTGAGATTGAAAGCTCTAGCTTTTTCACAAGTGTTGTAGGTTATTTAGTCTCTGAACAAGTGAACATCATGAGACAACCACGTAAGTCTTTTTGGAGTTCTAATTTTATCTCTCATGTGATTTTATCATTTATTTATTCTTAAAGTTTATGACTTTATGTTATCGCTACAAAAGTGTTGCATCAATGTGACCCATTGTCATGTTGTTTTCCCTTAAAAAACGGATAACAATTGAATTTATATGTGATTTTAAGGATATGTGGATTAATTCAATACGAATGATTAATGACGTTAGATTAAGCAAATGAAAGACGTAATAAATGGCCAAACCAATGATAAGAGTGATTCCGAGCTCGGTTGATGACTCAATGAGGAACCTGCCCTCGATTCCAAGCTTGTACTTATGAAGAATTAAAGAACAAAAATAAGAACTTTAAACGATAAAGAATATTGAAATAGATTGTCTTGGTATTCATGTTACAATGTATGTCTTGAACAATAAGCTTCCCCCTATATAGTGGAGGAGTTTTACCCTAAGTACAATTTTAAGAAAGGTAAAAATCTTTCGGTTTCGCTAATCACTAATTTTCTGCCGATACGGGCCGAGATTCACGCCGTGATATCTGGTTGGGCATGGACATCACGACCCTTTGTTAGTCGTGTGCAGTTGTTTGGTAATGCTCTCCGAAGTCTTGATCCCCGAACCGGACCTGGAGGATATGGCCCTTATACCCCCGAGGGCAGGTATTTTGCCCGAGCTCCGATATAAGGGGCTCCTCGCTCTGACTCCGATTCATTACTGTCACGTTCCTGCTCCGTTTGCCTTACCGAAAAATTAGGGTGTTTAGTGGGCTCGATTTTACCCGTATACAGATATTCACCTCGTTTCTCAGAGAGTAGGCTTGCCGAAACGATGAAAAACAACATATGACTCCAGTTCCTTCATTCGTACATTACGACGAGGGAGACAAAACGTCCCATCAGTCGCGTCGTTCTGACTTCGGACACGTGTCGTTCACCGGCAGGTTGCCCCCGAATACGAAGCGTTGGCTGTTTCCCTATAAAAGCTTCCTCCTTTTGTCCTTTTTCTATTTTCTGACCAAATCACTACCTTTGAGCTTTCCACTCATCATCAAACATTCTTCAACTCTTCATATCTTCATCTTTGTTATTCAATTTCCATAGCAATCTCGATATTTTTGCCCAGATTTGCTTCAAACCTTCATACTCTGTTCTTCATCTTCAAAACCCATTTCTCTAAAACTTTGCATTCTTTCCTCAAATTTTCAAACACTTCCCCAGATGAAAATGGCCAAAATATCAAAAATTGTTCCTCAACAAGTTGCCTCTTCACTTCTCAACCGGCTGAGGGTACTGAAGCGGTTACCCCTGAGGTGGTTGCCCTCGAAATGGCTCCCCTGTTGCGGCTGCTAACGAACCGGCCATCGAGCCTCCATTGTCGGCGTTCATTCCTGGGGGCTACTCAATTGCAGATGACTTTAAAGTCGAGAAGCCCTCGCGCAAACAGGACCGGGGTGAAGGAGTCTCGAGGTACATATGTTTTGTGACTGAAGATGTTCTTCCCATAGTTCGTAAGGATTGCAATTGGGAAGACAAGAACGTAGTTGTCCCTGAGCCCGATGATGCCTTTACTACCCACATGGAGGGGTACTTAAGTGTTTACACTTATTCCTTCACACTAGGCCCGATGGACCCGATCGTCCTAGACTATTGCAAGAGGTACGAGGTGTGTCTCGGGCAAATCCTCCCATCATTGTGGAGGATCGAGACCCTCCTACGCTACTTCGTGAACAATACCAAATCTTGTCGATTCATGATCGACCACCTATTTCGATTATACAGTCCCCGAATGTTACGAGGGGGAATGATCAAGCTTACTCGCCGGGCCAGCAAGGCTCCCTTTTTTAGTATCGACGAAGACCGAGACCGGGGCTGGCAAGGATGCTTTGTCCGAGGATTTGATTCCTCGGAATACATTCCATTCTCTAAGAAGTGGAATGTGTCTCGTAAGTGCAATTCTATCTTCTTATTCATGCTTATGGTTGTGCAGCTATCGCCAGGGTTCCGAATGCGGTTCCCCGGTTAAAGGAGTGGATTGAGAGCATCTGTACTCAGATGTCATACTTCGAGCGCACATGGCACGGAATCCTAAAGGGCCGATGGGAGGCCCGTTCTCATGGTAAGGCCTCTTTTTGAATAGCCAATACTATATTTTCACCTTTTATTAAATTAACTCCTCTTCCCTTTTTGTTATTGTAGGTTTGCCTAAGACCACCGAACTTAGGCCTTTGGAAGGGTATGAGGATGTGCCCCTATCTGTTGATCCCTATGCTATTGCCACGGAGGGAAAAAAGAAGAGGAAGAGAAAACCCTCGGGCTCTCCGGGCTCCGAGGTGAAAAAACCAAAGAAATGGGGGCTCCGCAAGATCAGGAGGGGCTCCAGTTCCCTGGTGCCGACCTCCGACTCCCTCCTCTGGTTTAGGGATGAGTCGGAGCATGAATCTATTTTTGTTACCCATGGGAAGACCTATCCCAGCGACTCAGATTCATCCGAGGGGGAGACTCATGAGATCGACCCCCCTCAAACTCAAAAGACCGACGTAGATACCCGGGGTGAAACTCCCCAAGATACTGGTTCCGCTCCAAAGGAAGCGCCTGGTATAATTGAGATCTCGGGGACGCCCTCCTTCACTAAGTCCATGCTCGAGGAGGCCCAAGCGAGAAAGGAGAAGTCTAACGAGGGGGTCCATGGTGCGGAAGATACCCTTCACTCCTTCTTCGAGGGTGTAGACTTGACTGCTTTGGAAGACTTCTACGGGCTGAGCGATCTGGAAGTTCCAAAGATGGACACATCCTTGGAAGCAGGCAGGCCGAGCTCGAGCCCGAAATTGATCGATCAGTTCCCTGGTTCAAGTGTCGACCCTGGGCGCAAGAGATCAATTATACTAACTATCCCGAAGGATGCCCGAGTTTTGTATACTCCTGTGGGGGTAGCTAGGTACCTCCGGTGCATGGTGACCGAGGAGGATAAGGAAAAAATGAATGAGGTGAACGTGACATGCCTCTTTAATGAGGCGATGAACCGGGTAAGGCACCATTTCTCTCTATCGATCTATTATTATCTTTGTTTGATGTTTCTCAAGTTTTTCGCCATTTTACAGGCCTCTGTACTTCACCACGAGAGTTTCCTCCGGTGTCGGGTTGAGGTCAATCAACTCTAGCTCGAAATCAAGGAGCTTGCCCAAAAGAGGGACATGTACAAGCTTCTTAGCGAGCAACAAGAGGGGGTCTCCAAGAACCTCCAGGCCGAGCTGGATGCAACTCAGAAAGAGGCATTGGCCTTAAGGCAGGAACATGCTGACTTGATGGAAAAGGTAAAAGTTCTTGAAGTTAGACACGAGGGTACGGTAGCATAGGCTAACAACAATACTTCGCAGGTCCAACAGAAGATCGACCAACTCCGCAAGGAGATGGACGAGATCCAAATAATGGCCGACGGTGGAGAAACAAGATGGACCTGCTGGCCCCGGAGAAGGAGACCGCCCAGGCTAAGCTGTCTTCGGTGGAAGTTCAGCTTCGGGTGGCGAAAGAGAAGGCCGATACACGGGCTCAGCAAAATGAGGACCTCCAAGCACGACTGGGCTCGGCCATCACCGAACGGGATGCCCTCAGCAAGAAGCTTGAAATAAAGAGGTCGAGGTTAGAAACAACCTCGGCTTATGCTGACGAGATGGTGGCCCAATACGAGGCCGACGTTGAAGCAGCCGAGGCCCGCCTAAAGACTACTGCTGAGTATGTGAGGCGGCTATCTTGAAGGGAGACTCTCGAAGAAATACATGCCCGAGGCTTCAACCTATCTGCCGAGATCGAAGAGTCAAAAGGACTCAAGGTGGAGGCCAAGAGTCTAGATGAACCCCGAGGTGAAGAGGGCTCCGAGGGCTCTGAAGAATCCGAAGGCCCCAACGGTTCTGGCGATGAGTCGGATTCCGGTGAAGACCAGGCATAGATGCCTTAGGAATTTTTTTGTTTTTGTTTTTGTTTCTTGTACATATATTTTGTTGAGGCTGTTTTATTAGGCCTTTGTAAATATATTTCGGAATATATAAAAATTTTCCCTTTTGGCAATTTTCAAGTCTATTATCTTAGCATCTTTTTACAATTGCAAACATTTCTAATGCCTTAGCGCAAAATCAAACGTAGTATTAAGTCATTTTTCGGAGGTCCGAACAAGACCTGTCCTTGATGCAACTTTTGCTTGAAACTTGTGGAAGCTCGGAGTGACCGGAAATTTCTCCAAGGTGCTTGCTTAAATATTTTTAGACTATATCTTTGCCGAGGGTAACCGTTGAACATGTTTATAATTTTTTTGAAGGCCTTATATTTTGATTACGGGTTTTGAACTATTTTTGTGCCTATGGGTTTTGATAACCCGAGTCGCCTGAAATTGACTCGGACGATAGTCCCCGAGTAGGGGTAGCCCTTTGGCCTTGGATAAGGGTGGACCTTGGGCTCGATAGACCTCGGGTAGGAATAGCCCTTAGGCTCTATACTTTTAAAAAGCAAAAAGTGTGCATTAGCAAGGTAGAAACTTTCTTTCATTTCTGTGCGTAACGTACATGATTGTAAGTGTGTAAAAACTCGTATTATGGCTGAGGTGGCCTATGCGGGCACGATTCATTTGACCGTTTGGCCCTTACAAGAAATTCTAACCACTGAGCCTAGACTTGTTCAAGCACAAAGTTTCCTTTCCTGTTAAAAGTTTTTACCCGAGGGTGATGGCCCCCAATATTCGAGATCGATCTTCGAGAGGGCTCAGATATTGTTGAGGTGACCATTGACTCCGATTTAAAATTGGTCTTCGACTCTAAGTTAGCACTATTAACTTTTGCCTCATTAAAAACCTTGTCGTAAAACCCATTTGGGACAAAACCGGTTCAAAGAAAAAAGAGTGCAACACGTGCATTTAGACCTAATAGCTACATTCTCCTTTGGTTGTTGCCTGCAAGTGTTAGTCCAATTTGTAATATTAAAAACAAAGTGAATGGGGTCGTACCTTAGTAGTAGTACCGTTTTAAGTGGGTCGCATTCTAGTTGTTTGGAAGCTCTGAACCGTTCCCTGCTTCGAGTTTGTATGAACTTTTACCAGTAATCCCGATGACTCGATATAGACCTTATCAATTTGGTCCTAGCTTCCCTTCATTCGGGTTCCAGGTGTTCAGTGTTACTTTTCTTAACACCAAGTCCCCGATATTGAAGTGTCAGAAGTTGGATCTTCGGTTATAATATCTTTCTATCCGTTGTTTCTCGGCGGCCAACCAAACTAGGGCGGCCTCACGCCTCTCATCCAATAGTTCCAAGCTCGTGCTCATGGCCTCACCATTTCATTCTTCGGTTGCATATTGGAATATGAGGCTCGGTTCTCCCACCTCAATCGGTATTAATACTTTGGCACCGTAGACCAATGAAAACGGAGTGGCCTCAGTACTAGATTTTGAGGTCCTACGGTATGCCCACAAGACTTTGGGAAAAACTTCCTTCCATTTTCCTTTGGCATCGGTCAACCTTTTCTTGAGGTTTTGAAGAATGGTCTTGTCGGTAGACTCCTCCTATCCATTACCACTAGGGTTATAGGGTGTTGACAAGATATTTTTGATCTTATGGCCTTAAAAAATTTGCTTACCTTGTTGCGGATGAACTGCCTCCCATTATCACATACTATCTCGGCCGGTATACCAAACCGACATATTATGTGGTCCCAAATGAAGTCGATGACTTAGTTTTCCCAGATCTTCTCGAACACTTGAGCTTCAACCCAATTAGAGAAATAGTTAGTCATAAATAGTATAAATTGAGCCTTGCCGGGTGCCCAAGGCAGGGGATCGACAATGTCCATTCCCTATTTCATGAACGGCCAAGGCAACAGGACCGAGTGTAGTAACTCCCCAGGTTGATGGATCATTGGTGTATGCCTCTGACAGCCGTCGCATCTCCGCACAAAGTCCTTCGCATATTTCTTTATGTCGATCCAGTAAGAGTCAACTCTGATTATCTTACGAACCAAAGATTCTACCCCCGAATGGTTTCCGTAGGTGCCTTCGTGAACTTACCTCAAAACATATTCGGTGTCTCCCGGCCCCAAGTATATGGCGAGTGGGCCATCAAACATTCTTCTTAATAGAGTACCCTCAGACAGGCTAAACCTGGATGCCTCCGTGCGTTGAGCTCTCGATTCTTTAGGATCCGAGTGCAATTTCCCAGTCTTCCAGTAGCCTATATACTTGTTTCTCCGTCCCAAGTTAAACTCGTTGAGTTTATCTAGGCATGACCTTCTTACACTACTGATTTCTTGAGTTATACGACCATTCCCGAGCTGAATTCATTGTCATCAACCGATGAACCCAAGTTAGCTAGAGCATCGGCTTCACTGTTTTGATCCCGGGGTACGTGCTGTGATAATTGGCTTAATGTATGCATATTTTGATATATATATCGCCTCACATTTTGCTCATGTCTCGACGATTTGAGATGTTTAATATGATTATTTGTGCTAAATTTTGGTATTTCTATGTGTAGGGATCATTCGGATGCAATTTGGGACGAAAGGGCGTGAATTGGAGCGAAATCGGGACAAAAATGCAAAAAGTGAAATTTGAGGGCCACAGCGAGCATGGGGCGCTCGCTGTGGCGCAATTTATAGTAGCCAAGAAATTTGAGCGCCAGGGCCAGCGCCCCACGCTGCCCTGGACGCTCAAGACGGGAAAGTGTCCTATTTCGACTGGGACTTGGTTATTTCGGTCCTACACGGTCCCAACTTGTATAAAAGGGGTCCTAAACCTATTTTGGAGAGAGGAGGACGTTTTTGAGAGAAAAACACAAGCACAGAGCCGCCGTGGAGGCCGGAATTCATCAAGTTCCATCTTTCTCCCACAAAACTTAGTAATTTTTATGTTTCTTTGTATGATTTGTTATTTGGCTACCATGTCTATGTGGAGCTAAACTTCACGTTCTAGGGTTGTGGTTCATTCATGACTATTGTTATTCTGATATTGATTTTTCCTTCTTGATTTATCATATGGGTTTATTTATTCAATCTTGCACTTAATTATTTAATTGCTTGATCACCAATTGAATACTATCTACGAATCTAGAATTGAACTCGAAAGTGGGAATTCTAGATTGCATATAGGATTGAGTAGAGCAAGTTCTTGAACTCGGGCATCGGGGAACGGATTTGTGGTTAGGATAGACATATACCTAATTGCCTTGCTTGGTTGATTTACAGGAATTATAAATGCGTTCTTGTTGATTCTAACTTCATAGACATAGAGGCGTTAGGTTAGCTTGAATAGGCGAGTAAGAACTCGACAGATTCTTATGAGCAATATTAACCCTGTCAACCAATAAGCTAGATAAATTAGTTGGTCGATTCAATTGACGAATACAATAGGATTGTTAGATAGCCCATAACCCTAGATCGTTTTCATTACATTGATATCATAAAAATCTGCTCTTTCTCTGTTCAAAGTTCATTATTTATATATATATATTATAATTAGTTTAGAATCAAATATTTTTAGGTTTAATTCTTGTTTAGATAATTAGGATAGTCTAATTTAGTTAATAGTTAATCACAAGTCCTCGTGGGTTCGACATCCGACTTTTAGTCACTTTATTACTTGACGACCGCGTATACTTGCATGTGCATTTGGCCGCAACAAGTTTTTGGCGCCGTTGCCGGGGACTTAGAAATTAGCTATTTTTCTAGATTAGACATTTGTTTTTCTATTCTTTCTTTAGTTTAGTTAGTATTTTTTTTTATATTTTAGCATGGCATCTTGGAATGAGAATTATTCGAATGATGTTTATTCTTATTTTGATGATCCCTGTCCATATTGCGAAGGACCCCACTGGTGGAAAAATTGTCAGAATGCTCCTGGGAGCGAGTTGTGCGCACAATCTCAATCCTTCAAGTGGAATATTTGTAATATGTGTGGTGGTCAAGATAGCCATTGGGATGGTTGTCCTAATTCTTTTCATCCTTCTCAGAGCCCTTATTATGATCTTTCTAACAATGTTTGTGAGTTTGATAGGGGCAATGAAGTGCAGGATATGGAACATGATGCATATATTAGGTATATTATGAGGCAAGTAGCAGAGCAACATGATGAACTCAAAAAAGATATGAAAAGAATGACGGCAACAATCACAAGAATGAAGGCTAATATGGAAGAATTGAATGAAGAGAGCGAGTTTCAAGAAAAGGAAAATTTTGAAAAAGTGGAGATTTTGAGCCAAACATGGCTAGTGGAACAAGCTAAAAAGTTAGAAACATATAAGGCTCAACGTGAGGAAATTACTGATAGGACGAGACACTTTATAGAAGGAAGAGCTGAACTGGGACAGGAGATTGAAAATTTTGGCACTGATATTCACGACTTGGGAGCTAAATTAATTGCAAAGGTTGATGCGTCTAACGCCCAACAAAATAGTTCTGAGTTGTGTGAAGCTGAAAAGGAGCTTATACGCCAAATTGAGGAGCTAAAAGGGGAGAGTAAATCATTTGTCCATACTTGTATTGATGATGTCCATGTCGAGGAAAGCACTCTAGAGTCATGTGAGGAAGTAGATAATATTATATGTGAAGACTCTAGTGTGTGTACATATGAGGATGTAAAGAGTAATACAATTCTAAAGTTAGAGTGTATTGGTCCTCATTCCATACATTTTTCAAAATTGTGTTTGGATGATGACATGGAAATCGAGTCATCTGAGCCTTTGGAGGAGCCAATGGATGAGGAACGGGGTGCTTACATTCTTGAATTCGTCGTGCCAGAGAGACAAAATTACATACCTCATCCGAAGGCCAAGAAGTGTAAAATGCGATATTGGTTGCTTGGCCCAATTAAATGTGTCTCACCGCCGCGAACAAAAGCTATATGCTAAGTTCTCCAAATGTGAGTTCTGGCTAGAGTCTGTAGCATTTTTGGGGCATCGAATACGCAGGTGCGAAGGCAGGCATCGCAGGAGCGGGTAGTGTCGCAGGTGCGCCTTGATGGTTGCTGATGCGCGACCGCAGGTGCGATCACCTAGGCGCAGAAGCGAGATTAGAAAGCCAGGCTTGGGTCTGCAACTGTGCGAGTTGGTCCGCAGAAGCGGAATCGCAGGTGCGTCAAGTGAACCGCAGGTGCGGAAATCGCTGAAGGGCAGTGAGGTTTTAAATCAGGGTTTGAGCATTTTGCTCACTTCTTACTCTTCTTGGGAGCAATTTTGGAGCTGGTTAGAGAGAGAATTTCCATCAACTAGTTGAGGTAAGTAATCCCTATCAAATGTGAGTTAGATACAAGCTTTATGGGTAGATTATAACATGTAAATTAGTGAAAATTACGGGTTTAGATGAAAAAACCTTAGCTTTTGATAAAAATGAGTTTTAACCACGAAATTTGTTATGAAGTTTAGTAAAAATCATATATTTATGTTTCTAAGGTTATGGGTAACGACTTCTTTTAAAAATTTCCAGAATCCGAGCATGTGGGCCCGGGGGTAGATTTTAGGAAATCTTGCAATTTGGGTTGGGTAATCACTTAAATGGTGGAATAATGAATTTTTGAGCATAGATTGATTAGTTTATGTAATGTTTGACTAGTTTCAAGTCGTTTGGCATCAAATTTGGAGGTTTGAGCGCATTCTTGAATTTGGAAGTAAGCTTTGAGACGAGGTAAGTTTTCTTTCTAACCTTGTAAGAGGGAATTAACCTCATATGTGAATTAAATAAATGATTGTACCTAATTGTGGGGACTACGTACGTACGAGGTGATGAGAGTCCATAGGTAGATACTATTATGCTATTGTCTCAGTAGTTTAGGACCCGTATCATGTTATACTTGGAAATGTGTTTTCCCTTTACGTGCTAATATAATCACTTAGTCATCATGGAAATAGGTAAAAGAATTTTATAAGGTTAAATTCACGTACTTGAAGGTTTGTATAAGATACTTGACTGCAAATGAGAAACTTGTGTTTTCTTGAAAAATAAATTGCTATTTGTGGATCGAGTCGAGCGCCTCGGTAGTAAATAGATGCATCTATGGTTCGCGTCGTTCGACCCTCCGGCAGTGCACAGTTTAAATATTTTGTTCGATCGGGCCATACGAACTCGGCATAATTGCGCATGCTAATTATTTGGAAATTTTCCATGATTTATTTTGCTTATGTGCCTGGAAATGTAAGTTCTTAAATGATATTACGGAAATCTAAATTTTAATTATGAAAGAAGGACTTATCTCTTCCTGTTATTGAACTGTCAGAATTATTCATGATATCCATGCTTAGTATAATACTTTAATTATATTATTATTGGCCTTAGTAGGTGTCAAGCCGACCCCTCGTCACTACTTCTTCGAGATTAGGTGGGATACTCACTGGGTACATATTGTTTATGTACTCATACTACGCTTCTGTATTGAATTGTACAGAATCCAAGGCTGGTGCATCTAGTTACCCGCCTGGCGCGCATACCTGATCTTGGACCGAGACTTCAAGGTGAGTTGCCCCTTCTGAGTCATTCAACAGCATGCTGGAGTTTCTCTTTTGTTTTTATCTGTCTATTCTATTTCAGACAGTAGGATAGTCATCTTTTGTATATTCTACTAGTTTCCCACACACTTGTGACACCAGATCTTAGCACGTGTTAGTAGACTTTGTTTTTTGGGTTGTAATTCAATAATTATAGCTGTTTTATGATGTTTCTGTTTGTCTGCCTTAAAAATCCTTTATTTATCAAACGCGTTGAATATAAGTAAAGCTAAATGTTGGAATTTCTTAATAACCAAAAATGGGAAATAACTAAGTTGTTCATTGTTGGCTTTTCGAGCAACAGTGTTGGACACCACCACGACCTGATATGGAGTTGGGTCGTGACAACATGGTATCAGAGCACTAGGTTCACATAGGTCTCAGATGTTATGGGCAGGCCTAGTAGAGTCTTACGGATCGGTGCAGAGATGTTTGTACTTATCTTCGAGAGGCTATGGGGTGTTAGGAAAACTACTCTTTATTCATCTCCTATCGTGCAATTGATGGCACACTAAGTTTTCTTTCTTATATTCTCTCACAAATGGTGAGGACGCGTACAACGGATGTTCCAGACCCGGAAGGAGCTGCTCCCCCCATTGCTAGAGGCCGAGGCAGAGGCCGGGGGAGGGCACCGACCCAAGGTAGGGAACGAGGGCGTCCTAGAGCTGCCCCAGTAGCACCACAATCAGATCCAGTGGAGGATCCCATTATTTAGGAGCAGGGCGAGGTGCCTGCCGAAGAGCCAGCCACAGTAGATTTGATGACAAAACCAGGCTTTTATGAGGTCATGGGCCGTATGATGCGGTTCATGGACACTATGACTCAGGTTAGTTTATTTCCAGCGGACCCAGCCACATCTCAGGCAGGAGGGGGATCAAATACCCCTACTACTTAGGCTCTCGGGCACGCAGTTGTAGTATATCAGACTCCGGGTGCACTACTCGTGGACATAGCCCAACCAATTTCGGCGGCTGCACCTGAGTCTAGACCGACTGCGGACGGCGATCCGCAGAAGTTGCTGGAAAGATGGACTAGGTTACACCCTCCTGTCTTCGGAGGCGAGCGCCATGAGGATGCCCAGGATTTCATTGATAGGTGCAGGGACAGACTGCCCAACATGAGGATACTGGAGTCTCACGGGGTTGACTTCACTACTTTTCAGCTGGAGGGTATGGCCCGTAGATGGTGGCAGTCTTATCTTCTTGGCAGACTAGTGGGTTCTCCTCCCATGACTTGGAGCTAGTTCACACAGCTTTTCATGGATAGGTATATTCCACCCTTTGAGAGGGAAGAATAGCGGTATCAGTTTGAGCAGCTTGATCAGGGTCAGATGTCAGTGACCGACTATGAGGCGAGGTTTTCTGAGTTGTCTCGCCATGCACTTATGATACTTCCTACGGATGCAGAGAGAGTGCAGAGGTTTGTCACGTGGCTGAATTCCGGTATTAGGGCCAATATGGCCCAAGAGGTGGATATGAGGACTTCTTATCAGCTGGTAGTGGAGATTGCTCAGAGGATTGAGGGCTACCATCAGAGAGGGAGAGAGCAGATGCAGTAGGACAAGAGGGCCCGTTACTCTGGAGAGTTTGGAGGTGCCCCGGCTAGGGGCAGAGGTCAGTTTGGGAGGGGTCAGCCTAGCAGGGCCCCATATTCATCACCACCACCTCCTCGAGGTGCTCCAGCGCGCCCTTATTTCAGTGCCATGCTAGAGAGTTCTTACCGCCCACCAGCCACCCAGGGTTCTTCCATTGGGTACTCAGGTCACCAGGGTTCTTCCAGCTCCTATTTTAGTGCCATGTCGGAGAGTTCATACCGCCCACCGGCTATTCAGGCTTCTTCCAGTGGGTCGAGTCTTGGACCAAGTTAGAATTTGGAAGCCAAAGCTGAAGCTCCAACTACTGTCATAATCACGCATGCGCTTGGACCGCCACATGTGCGAGCTCGCAGGTGCGAGCCACATATCGCAGATGCGCCCCAGCATAGGCTTCCCAGCCATCGCAGAAGCGAAAGAAGGACCGCACTTGCGAATGCGCAGATGCGAAGGCAGGAATCGCAGGAGCGGGCAGTGTCGCAGGTGCGCTTCGATGGTTGCTGATGCGTGACCGCAGGTGCGATCACTTAGGCGCAGAAGCAAAATTAGGCAGCCTGGCTTGGGTTCGCACCTGCGCGAGTTAGTCCGCAAAAGCAAAATTGCAGGTGCGCCAAGTGAACCACAGGTGCGGAAATCGTTGAAGGGCAGTGAGGTTTTAAATCGGGGTTTGAGCATTTTCCTCACTTCTTACTCTTCTTGGGGGCATTTTTGGAGCTGGTTAGAGAGAGAAGTTCTATAAACTAGTTGAGGTAAGTAATCCCTATCAAATGTGAGTTATATTCAATGTTTATGGGTAGATTATAATATGTAAATTAGTGAAAATTTCGGGTTTAGATGAAAAAAACCTAGGTTTTTGATTAAAATGAGATTTAACCACGAAATTTGTTATGAAATTTAGTAAAAATCATATATTTATGTTCCTAAGGTTATGGGTAACGACTTCCTTTAAAAATTTTCGGAATCCGAGCATGTGGGCTCGGGGGTGAATTTTAGGAAATCTTACAATTTAGGTTGGGTAATCACTTAAATGGTGGAATTATGAATTTTTTAGCATAGATTGATTAGTTTATGTAATATTTGACTAGCTGTGAGTCGTTTGGCGTCAAATTTGGAGGTTTGAGCGCGTTCTTGAATTGGAAAGCATGCTTTGAGACGAGGTAAGTTTCCTTTCTAACCTTGTAAGAGGGAAGTAACCTCATAGGTGAATTAAATAAATGATGTACCTAATTGTGGGGACTACGTACGTATGAGGTGATGAGAGTCCATACGTAGCTACTATTATGCTATTGTCCAGGTAGTTTAGGACCCGTATCATGCTATACTTGGAAATATTTGTGCCCTTTCGTGCTAATATAATCACTTAGTCATCATGGAAATTGCTAATAGAATTTTATAAGGTTAAATTCACGTACTTGAAGGTTTGTATGAGATACTTGACTGCAAATGAGAAACTTGTGTTTTCTTGAAAAATAAATTGCTATTTGTGGATCGGGGCGAGCGCCTCAGTAGTAAATAGATGCATCTTTGGTTCGCATCGTTCGACTCTCCGGCAGTGCACAGTTTAAATATTCTGTTCGATCGGGCCGTACGACCTCAGCATAATTGCGCATGCCAATTATTTGGAAATTTTCCATGATTTATATTGCTTAAGTGCCTGGAAATGTAAGTTGTTAAATGATATTACGAAAATCTGAAATTTTAATTATGAAAGAAGGACTTATCTCTTCATGTTATTGAACTGTCAGAATTATTCATGATATACATGCTTAGTATAATACTTTAATTGCATTATTATTGACCCTAGTAGGTGTCAAGTCGACCCCTCGTCACTACTTCTTCGAGGTTAGGCAGGATACTTACTGGGTACATATTGTTTATGTACTCATATTACGCTTTTGTACTTAATTGTACAGGATCCGAGGCAGGTGCATCTAGTTACCCGCCCGGCGCGTATACTTGATCTTGAACCGAGACTTCACGGTGAGCTCCCCCCTTCTGAGCCGTTCAGCAGCATGCTGGAGTTTCACTTTTGTTTTTATCTGTCTATTCTGTTTCAGACAGTAGGATAGTCATCTTTTGTATATTTTACTAGTTGCCCACATACTTGTGACACCAGATCTTGGCACATGTTAGTAGACTTTGATTTTTGGGTTGTAATTCAATAATTATAACTGCTTTTAGATGTTTCTGTTTGTCTGCCTTAAAAATCCTTTATTTATCAAACGCATTGAATATAAGTAAAGCAAAATGTTGGAATTTCATAATAAACAAAAATGGGAAATAACTAAGTTGTTCATTGTTGGCTTGTCCAGCAATGGTGCTGAACGTTATCACGGCCTGACATAGAGTTGGGTCGTGACAATAGTTCCTTGACCTTAATGAATGACATTGTTCATTCTTATCTCAAGGTATAAATTTACTTACATTTTCTTCCTTCCTTTTCCTCATTCGTAACTCTCCTTCTTTTTTGTAGATTAATTTGACAAGCACTGAACTTATGAAAAGGGTCTCTTGGACTGATCAGCAACTCTTGGCTGATAACTGGAGAGAAAAATTTAAAGGTCTTCATTTGGAAGAGGACATTCTTGGAGAAGAGAAAGATGCTTTGGAACAGCAAATGAGAATGATATTCGCTGAGTTAGCAGTTCTAAAAGCTTTTTCTAGTCAAATTGATTAGGATAAGGATAGACTGAAATCCTCTTTTGTTGATCATCTTTCCAAGGCTACAGAAGAGATAAGGAGTTTGAAAGAGCTCTTTAATCAAAAAGAGGTTTACGCGGGTGAATTGGTTCAAACGCTTACCCAAGCTTAAGAAGATCTCCGCACCTCTATAGATAAAATTCAGTTCCTGGAAAGTTCTCTTGCTCCTTTGAAGATAGCTTATGAAGCCTCGGAAGCATAAAAAGAAGAGCTGGGGGTTGAAATTGATTAGTGAGAGAAGGACTATGAAGCCCTCGAGGATAAGTCATCGCTGGATGTTAGCTGAGATTTTTTGAACACTAACCTCGAGACTTTAACTGAAGCCAACCATAAATTTTGTGACCTTAACACTGAGATATCTAAGGCTAGAGAAATAATTGAACAGACTCAGCAACGGCAAAGCTTTTCCACACCTGAAGACAAAGGTTCTAATAGTGATGGAGATGGACTTGTTCCTGGTGAAGCTGATGTTCAACCCTCTTCTCCCCAAGTTGATCGTTCTTCTCCCATTGATAATGCTCCTTAGCTTTTCCCCTTTTCCAGACTTTTTGTTGAAATTATTTGTTTGTTGGTTTTTGCTTGGAACTCCCTTATATTTATTGGACAACATTTTTTTGGAAGGTTTTGTTGCCCCTTTCGGTTTGGGTTTATGACATAAATACTGCCCCTGTTCTTTGGGGTTATGATATAAATATCTTTATTGTTTTTTCCACATATTATGCTTTTTGTCCTTTTAATATTTGAGCTTTCTACTGTACTTAAAAATGCTTTAATAAACCATGACTTTGATATACATGGGTTTTTATAAAAGAGGGATATTTTATATTAACGACACTGATGAAGATGACATCTCATCTTCATATTGGTGCAAATATATGAAACATGAAGTAGATACGAAAAGAGAAATAATTTGAGAAGTTTTATGTTTTGAACTTTCAAATAAATAAATTTCGTACATCATTTTTATAATTGTTCATACAACACATTCATAACTGCTTTTATTGTAGCAAGTTAACAAATTCGGGTCTATTCTCTCATGACTAAATTTATGGCTTTAACCTAGAAACTCGTGGGAATATCTTGCATCCTTTTGCGAGTTCGAACTCCTTTGAAACGTTTTCAAGAGTTTCTTCAAGGTTTTGATTCAGGATGAACTATGCCCTTAGTTCGTTTTCCTTACTTCAATATGCATAGTCCCCCCAGTGTTGGAGCTTTGAAGTATAAAATCTCGAACACTGGATCACTCCTTTGTTTTGGTCATTTCCCTGAAAAGGGAAATACAAACGGGACTCGGAGATAATTTCTTAGATGATGACTGCATAACCCTTTTCCCATCAAAAGAGTTATAACCTAGACCGGGAATAATTCAGTATTCCGCATGTCTTTCAATTTTAATATCATCATTTGGTACGGGTCAGCTTTTTTCCTATCATCTAAAATGGTTATGTAAATTCAAAAAAACAAAATAAAATCAAACTTGCATGATACCCGACTGTGGGTATTTTCTTCATTTAGAAGTAATACTTCTTCAAATGGACTGCATTCCAGTTTGACGGCAATACCTTGTTATCCATGATTTCCAACTCGTATGCTCCTTTTCCAGCGATGCCTCGAACCTTATATGGGCCTTCCCAATTTGGGATCAATTTTCATGCATCTACCACTTTTGTTGAGTCTCATCCGTACTAGTGGCATTCGTATTGAATCAATATTCTCTTTCCTCAATATTGAAGTACCTCAAATTAGCTTTTCTGTTATAATATCATTCAATCATCTGTTTTTGAGCCGCCAATCGAATTAATGTTGCTTCTCTCCTTTCTTCTAACAAAACTAAATTTACCCGTAACTCTTCCTTATTTTCCTCTTCAGTGGAATGCATGTACCTCGTACATGGTTCACCTATCTCCACCGGAATTAAAGCTTTTGCACCATATACAAGTGAAAACGGAGTCTCATCCGAACTAGTTTTTGTGATTATTTGGTAAGCCCATAGCACCCCTGGTAATACCTCTGGACATTTGCCTTTTGATTCTTCCAATATCTTCTTTAAGTTATTGATATTAACTATATTTGTCGATTCAGCTTGTCTGTTGGCAGCAAGGTGATAAGGTGCAGATGTAATTCGTTTGATTTGCCAACTTTGGAAAATTTTTATGATTTTCGCGTCTATAAATTGTGGGCCATTGTCACATACAATTTACTTCGGAATTCCAAATCGGCATATAATATTTTGCCAAATGAAATCCCTAACTTCTTTTTCTGCACCTGTTTGAAGCACCTGCTTCAACACATTTTGAGAAATAATCTGTTAAAACTAACAAAAATAGTACCTTTCCTTTAGCTTGAGGCAACGGACCTACAATGTCCATGCCTCATTGCATGAAGGGCCATGGTGAAATAATTGAATGCAACAGCTCTGCCGGTCGGTGCATGTTATTGGCATATCGTTGACATTTATCGCACCTAGCTACAAGGTTTTCTGCTGTAGCAATTGTGATTTCTTCTTATCTTCAGGCAAGATACCATATTGAAAAAAGTTCACAAATTCGTTTCTCCAATCTCACTCTTGGTTTGATTGAGTGTCAAATGAAATAAAGGTATCACAATGGCATTTTTTGCATTTGTTACATCCACGGCATACGCGAGATTTGCCAACGCGTCTGATTTTGCATTTTCCTCCCTGAGTATTTGCACGGTTTTCAGGTATTGATGCATTCACGTCTCTCTTGCCATGTAAGTCCCATGCATTTGATTAACCACCAGTTGCGAGCCACATTTGATCACAATTTATTCGATAGCAAGTTCTCGTGCCAATTCCAAGCCTGCAATCATAGCTTCATTCTCTACCTCATTGTTAGTGATTAGATAATATTTTATTGCTTGTCTTATGACTTCACCTGAGGGTGGGATTAAAATAATTCCTAAACCCGCTCCTTTAACATTTGAGGAACCGTCAATAAATAGGGTCCAAGTACCCCCGGATTAGCTTCCGTAAACACCTGTAGTTCCTTCTCTGGCTCAGCAACTAAATTCGTGCTAAACTCCACTACAAAAACTACTAACACACATGCGATTTTATTGCAGTTCTAGGCAGATATATGATATTATACTCACTGAGTTCTATTGCCCATTTAGCTAATCTACCTGATAATTCATGTTTATGCAGTATGTTTCTTAAGGGTAAAGCGGTTATAACACAAATAGGATGACATTGAAAGTAAGGTCGTAACTTCCTTGATAACATAATTAATGCTAACACAAGCTTTTCTAGGTGTGGATATCGTGTATCAGCATCTAGTAAAGACTTACTAACATAATAAATTGGGATTGTTTACCTTTATATTTTCGTACCAACACCGCACTTATCGCTACTTCTGACACAACAAGGAAAATGAGCAATATTTCACTTTCTTTCGGTTTGGATAACAACGATGGATTTGATAGATACGACTTTAGGTCCTTGAGAGCTTGTTGGCACTCGTCAGTCCATTCAAACTGATTTTGCTTTTTCAGTACTGAAAAGAATTTAAAACTTTTTTCTGATGACTTTGATATAAATCTCCCAGAGCTGCTATCATGCATGTTAATCTCTACACTTCTTTCTTGCTCATGAGTATATTTGGTATCTTCTCGATAGCTTTGATTTGTGTGGGATTCTCTTCAATACCTCTGTTAGAAACAAGAAAACTCAAAAACTTACTTGAAGCCACGCCAAAAGAACATTTTTCGGGTTTAACTTCATATTGTACTTGCGAAGAATCTCAAAGGTGTCTGATAAGTGTTAAAAATGATCCCCTGCTTGTGTTGACTTGACCAACATATCGTCTATGTAGACTTCCATGGTTTTCCCCCAATGTTCTTGGAACATTTTAGTCACCAATATTTGATATATGGCTCCAGCATTTTTCAAGCCAAATGACATGACTTTATAACATTTAGTCCCTCTATCTGTGATAAATGAAGTTTTTTCTTCATCTAGAGGGTCCATTTTTATTTGTTATAACCTGAATATGCGTCTAAAAAACTTAAAAGTTCATGATCTGCAGTAGAATCAATTAATTGATCTATATGTGATCAGGAAAATGAATCGTTAGGATAAGCCTTATTTAAATCAGTATAGTCTACGCAAACTAACCATTTTCCATTCTTTTTTGGAACAACGACGGTATTAGCTAACTAGCCAGGATACTTTACCTCTCGTATTGAACCAATTTTTAAAAGCTTTTGTACCTCATCCTGGATCACTTGATTTTTGAAGGACCCCTGCTTGCTTTTCGTCTGTTTAATAGGTGGGAGTAAAGGATCCTCATTCAGCTTATGAGTCATCACCTCTGGTGGTATACCTGTCATATTTGAGTGCGACCAATCAAAGCAATCTGTGTTAGCACATAAAAATTCAATTAACTTACCTTTCATTTCTGGGCAGTTGTAAACTTTCAAGACTTAAAAATTTAATTAACTTATTTTCAATTAGCACGTAAACTTTTGTGTCTGGCCAGTTGAAAAATAATATTATAGCTTCGAGCTCCTCGGTAGTTGTTTTAATATTTTTATTTTCTTCTGGCTCTTGAATCACATCGGGTCTCAAATCAACATCAGTCTGTCCTTGCATGTCTTCAGTTGAGGTTTTCGCAACAGTGTCATCAACCGAATTCTGTAATTGCTATTTCACGTCAGCATTATTGGCTATCGTGCTTGCAATCACCACTGAGTTGATACCTCTTGAAGCTTGTTGATCTCCACGAATTTGACGGATTCCCCCATATGAAGGAAATTTGATAACTTGATGCAATGTGGAAGGGACAGTGTCCATATCATGAATCCACGGTCTTCCAAGAATTATATTACAGGCCATGTCCCCGTCTGTCACTTGGAACTTTGCATCCTTGACGACCCCTTCTGTAAATGTGGTAAGTACAACTTATCATTTTGTAATAAAGCTTGAATTATCAAACCCAGACAAGGATCACGCTTTTGGTATGCCCTTATCATTAGCTTGTATTTCATTCCACCCTCAGTAAAATGATGTTCACTGAGCTACCTGGGTCAATCAAAACTCATTTTACGTTAGTATGATGTACAAGTAAAGATTTTACCAGTGCATCGTTGTGAGGAATCATCAAGCTGCCCGCATCCTCATCGTCGAATGTTATATTGTCACCATTCAAGACTTGGCGAACTCTTTTTCTGTGAGTGACCGTGACTTTTGATATCTTTTTTGCGGTTGTATATGTTACTCTATTGACCTCATCTCCTCCAATTATAACATTGACTGTTCTTTTTGCTGAAGGAGGTTTTAGGGGCTCTTGTCTATTCTTCATGTATGATTGTCTCCCTTTCTCACTGAACAGATCAGTAAGATAACCCTGCTTCAACAAATGCTCGACCTCTCCTTGTAGAAGCCTACAATATATTGGTTTATGGCTATGATCAGTATGCAATTCGCACCAGATATCTGGATTTCATTTGCTTGGATCTGATCTCATTTCTTTAGGCCATCGCACCTTATCTACCATACCTTTTAAAACAGCCACTAACTCGGAGATGTTGATGTTAAAGTTGTAATCTCATATTCTTGCTTACATACTGGAATCATTGCTTCGGGCATCTCGTTCCTTTTTTAACCTCGATGAAGAAATCGCGTCTTTTTGCCTTGGTCTTGAATCGAATCGTGCACTCTCCTGTTTAGATCGAGAGTCTCTCCCTGCATGTCCTATATACGGCTCGTACCGATTTTTATCAGACCTCCTTTTTGATTCTGAACGTCTCGATCCTGGTCTTTCATCGGCCCTTGGTTGTGCGACCGTATCTTCTTCTATCCGCAGCTTTGTACTCTACCTCTTGTACATATTGTTCCAAGTTGTCGCATGAAATTCTTGCAAACTTTCTATCAACCTCCTCATGGATTCTGAACTTTTCTCGTTCAAGTTGCTTGTGAATTCCATAGCCGCTAGTTATCAGGTACTTGTGGCAACATCATCCTCTCCCGCTGGAATCTATCTATGAATTCCCTGAGAAATTGTGTATTCACTTGTTTAACCTTAAAAATGTCTTCTATCCATTTTTCAACTTTTTGATCTCCCGAATGTTCTTTTATAAATGAATCTTCAAGCTCAACAAAAGAATCAATAGAATTTTTAGTTAAAAAAGAATACCACGTTAACGCTCCCTTTGTGAATGTTTCACCAAACGTTTTAACCAAAACCGATTCGATTTCCTATTTGGTTAAATCATTGCCTTTCACGCCGACAGTGAACACAATTACATGATATCGAGGGTCAGTTGTTCCATCATATTTTGGAATATCAAGCTTTTTGAACATTTTGGGAATTGGTAAAGGCGTCACACTTGGCTTCCAGGGTCGTTGTGAATACTTGTCAGTATCCACCCCTTTGATCACAGGGGGTACGCCGGGTATCTGCTCTATAGGATCGTTTTGTTTCTTCAACTGTTTCTACAAAGTTAGCACTAAACTTTTTAAATTAGAATTATTTTGTGTACCTGACCCTCCATCACGAGATTCATTAGGAATTTCTCCACTTCCAGAATTATCAAGCCCTAAACGCAGGTTCTCCAAAGTCGTTGTATTAATTGGTTGAGGAGTGTGTGACACATTGGGTAATCCTCTAATAAAAGCTTGCAGTGAACTGTTCACGTGTTCAGCAATCAATTGCTTTAGAGCATCTTGCTCCATGGTTTGGTCTTTTCCCTGTTGATCATCAGCGGTGGACCTTTCAGGTGAACTTCCACGTGACTGTTGAGGGGATCCCGTAGGTGTGTAGTGTGGTAGAGTTTCACCTTGTTGGTACAGCTGGTTGTTGTCATTAACGGTTGGCATATTTGGTCATTAAAGATTGAAAAGTGAACATATTACCAGATTTTCGGTAATGGAACCAATTTGTTTTACCCAAAAATAGATTTCTCGGTCAAAGTCAATATCATGAAGAAATCGGGTTACTGATAACCAAGATTTACTTCACTTTCCCAACAGTTTGAAAGAATAGATCAAGGAATGGAAATAATTGACAAAGAAAATATGAAATGAAATGATAATCACTCCCAAGATTTCGGCTTAGAACCTTGAGAGTAAAATAAGAATAACTGTATAAATTTCAATAATCGTTCCTCCCATTACAAATGAGATTGCAGTCCTTATATAGGAGCATGCAATTATAATGGTCCCCTTACTTAATTCGGGTTGCCTAATGGTATTAATTGCACTAATTACCCGTTACCATGTACAACCATAATAGAAACATTTATGATTAAAGATTCCTTGTAACTATACCAATTTCTCTTCCTTATTTATGACAGGTTCATGTATCTTCCCTTCTTCACAACCTTTATTTATTTCATTCATGTTTCTCTTTTTACAGCTATCAGGTTCGGTTTTTTCCTCAGTGTAACCCCGTGGATGTTTCTCTCATGCCTTTTCCGCATTCTTTAACTCGTCTAATTAAGAGTGTCACTTATCATTACATCGATGTTCCACGTATCATGCCTTGTCATCTTGTTGATAGTCCACGTGTCATGTCTTTTTTTCCACCAATACATGCCTGAATTTGAGCATAATAGAAAGCTTGAATCCAAATTAGGGGCGCAATTCATAAGTTCGAGGTGGAGGCAAAAAGTAGTTCACGTCGTGCTGCGACGTTAAATTAGGCGCTTGTTGGGAGGCAACCCAGCTTTACTACCTTCTTTTATTTTTGTTTTTATTATATTATTTTTGTAGTGTCTGTTTTTATTTTGTAGGATTATAAGTATAGGAAGCAAAGCTATCGGAAGAGTGCAAAAACAAGCTAGATGGTGAGAACTAAGTGTGTGGTGCCCACACAAAGGACCATGCTTGGGGAAAGTCTGAGTACCTGTAAGCCGCCATTGCTTCGGCCTTTGGCCTTTCAGGGAGTTTCTAGTTCACCCTTGTTATTTTTGCGATATTTGTGCATTGAGGACACTGCACTCTTTTAAGTGTGGGGTGGAAGATTCTCTATTCTTTCTATAGTATTATATTAGTATATTGTTAATTTCTTATCTTTTTATTGTTAGCTAGCTATTTATTTTTAATAGCATAGTTAGTAGAATTAATGGTGTAGTATAGTAGTAATAGTTTTAGTAGCTTAATTAAAAAAAAAGATAAAAATAAAAATAAAACAAAAAACAATTGAGAAAAAAAATTGAAAATTTGTTTTTGGACTTTTCCCGACGATGGATCTCCTAGACAATTTTCTTGAGGGATTAAAGTCTAAACAAAAAAAAAATAGAAAAATCCAAAAATATGTTTTTTTTTTTTTTGTAGCAATAATCCCTTGTGGTTTTTCTTGGTGCCTCGGTTCTTTTCCATGGGATGTAGTTTGAACCGGGTAATTTTTTTCTTTGAGAATAGATTAGAGTTTAGAAAATAAATGGAGGAAGAAATATGAGATTCCTAGGGGCTCTTGACTTGTTTGATAGTAGCGTATTCAGGCTCTGGCATGTGTAGTGCCTTTCCTATGTTTTAAAATTGATCATGAAGCCTTTATAAATTGGATAGCATGTTTTGTGGCACCTATTTCTCGTTTTCTTGACTTGTGTTCACTTTGCGCTTAATGCTCAATATCTCGTGGCTCCGTGAATACTTGCATTGTTGGAGAGTCGGAATGTGACCGTCCTTAGCGAGTCATGTGCCATGTGTGGTAAGGTTTTTGTGTAGTCCATGTATTGTACTTGTGTCTAGAACTTGCCCGGTATGTGAGTTGAAGCGAAATTTTAGGTGATGCTCGGTTTGAGAAATGATTTTAGGCTTTCTTTGATCTTTTTGAACTTAATTGCTTATCACAAATAAAAATTGATTCTTAGTTAACCCTTTTGAGCCTATAGACTTTTATTTGGCACCCACATTACAACTATATACCCTTTTTGTTCTTAATTGATATTTTTTTATCCTTTTATCTCTTAAAGCACTTTAATTGTGAAATGAGCGCTAAAAGAAATAAGAAGGGACTAAGTGTGGGGTGGCTTTTGAGTGGAACCAATGAAAGAAAGAAAGGTGCACTTATTTTGTAAAATAATACACCACTAGCGAAAATTAAAAAAAAAATAATTGCAAAAAAAAAAAAAAAAAAGAAGAGAAAAATCTGGAAAAAAAAGAAAGAAAAATATAGATGAATAAATTATTGTTTTGTTCTTGCTAGTGGGTATGAATTAAAGTAGTGCTTAAAGAAAGAGAAAATATTGTTGGGGGTGATATTATTTGTGAGATTGAAGTGGTGTTGAAGAATTTGCGCTTAAGTTATTTAGTGATGTGTTAAAGTGCTTAGGAGGTTGAGTCACTATTCCTAAAAATATATCCTATCCGTCCCTTAGCCCACATTACAACCATAAAAAAGTCCTAATTGATTTTAGATCGAGCGAGCTTACATTAGTAGAGATTTACATTAAGGGCAAGCCTATGATACCAATTGCATGCATGTGACTTCTTTTGCGAGAGTGAGCGATTTTCGTTGATATATGTGAGCATGAGATTCGAATGTGTGGATTGATTTTACTCTCTTTGCTTTTGTTGTGAGGGCACATGGTTTGAAGAGGGATAGGTAACATTATTAGACTTCTCTAGGATGTTGGATGTTCAAGCCATGAGTGCATTGTGACATTGAGTCGGTTTATGAGGTTAGGATTGTTATGAGCATGTTGTCTTTGTTTGAATATTTTTGAAGTATGGCATAAGTTAAAAGGAAGTGTATGTGATTGCATATGCTAGAATTTAATTGTTGCTATCAACCATGGTCATTGGTGGAGAGTGCTCAAAGATAGAGTTATTTGTTGGTTGACTCGAGGACGAGCCTTAATGTATGCATATTTTGATATATATCGCCTCACATTTTGCTCATGTCTCGACGATTTGAGATGTTTAATATGATTATTTGTGCTAAATTTTGGTATTTCTATGTGTAGGGATCATTCGAATGCAATTTGGGATGAAAGGGCGCGAATTGGAGCGAAATCGGGACAAAAACGCAAAAAGTGAAATTTGAGGGCCACAGCGAGCGTGGGGCGCTCGCTGTGGCGCAATTTACAGTAGCCAAGAAATTTGAGCGCCAGGGCCAGCGCCCCACGCTGCCCTGGACGCTCAAGACGGGAAAGTGTCCTATTTCGACTGGGACTTGGTTATTTCGGTCCTACACGGTCCCAACTTGTATAAAAGGGGTCCTAAACCTATTTTGGAGAGAGGAGGACGTTTTTGAGAGAAAAACACAAGCACAGAGCCGCCGTGGAGGCCGGAATTCATCAAGTTCCATCTTTCTCCCACAAAACTTAGTAATTTTTATGTTTCTTTGTATGATTTGTTATTTGGCTACCATGCCTATGTGGAGCTAAACTTCACGTTCTAGGGTTGTGGCTCTTTCATGACTATTGTTATTCTGATATTGATTTTGCCTTCTTGATTTATCATATGGGTTTATTTATTCAATCTTGCACTTAATTATTTAATTGCTTGATCACCAATTGAATACTATCTACGAATCTAGAATTGAACTCGAAAGTGGGAATTCTAGATTGCATATAGGATTGAGTAGAGCAAGTTCTTGAACTCGGGCATCGGGGAACGGATTCGTGGTTAGGATAGACATATACCTAATTGCCTTGCTTGGTTGATTTACAGGAATTATAAATGCGTTCTTGTTGATTCTAACTTCATAGACATATAGGCGTTAGGTTAGCTTGAATAGGCGAGTAAGAACTCGACAGATTCTTATGAGCAATATTAACCCTGTCAACCAATAAGCTAGATAAATTAGTTGGTCGATTCAATTGACGAATACAATAGGATTGTTAGATAGCCCATAACCCTAGATCGTTTTCATTACATTGATATCATAAAAATCTGCTCTTTCTCTGTTCAAAGTTCATTATTTATATATATTTTTTAATTAGTTTAGAATCAAATATTTTTAGGTTTAATTCTTGTCTAGATAATTAGGATAGTCTAATTTAGTTAATAGTTAATCACAAGTCCTCGTGAGTTTGACATCCGACTTTTAGTCACTTTATTACTTGACGACCGCGTATACTTGCGTGTGCGTTTGGCCGCAACATGCTGTAAGGTCCATTCCTTGAATCGATGTAGCGTTACCTATAATTTCTCCAAGTACCTTCGCATTCGTTCCTCTTTTACTTCGAATGTCCCGTTGACTTGATTTACCACAAGGAAGGAGTCACACTTAGCTTTGACCACCTCACCCCCAGGCTTTTAGCCAATTCGAGACCTGCAATCACGGCCTCATAGTCGACCTCATTGTTAGTTAATTTCACATTTCTGATAGATTGCCTAACTATGTTACCGGTAGGCGGCTTCAACATGATGCCGAGTTCGAACACTTTTGCGTTCGAGGCACTGTCCGTAAAGAGGGTCCAGATTTTCGAGGAAGTCCCTGAGGTTAACAACAATTCCTTTTCGACTTCGGGTATTAAGGCTGGCGTGAAGTCGGCCACGAAGTCTACCAAAATTTGAGATTTGATGGCGGTTCAGGGTCGATATTCGATATCGTACCCACTAATTTCTACGGCTTATTTGGCCAATCGTCCAGAGAGCTCGGGTTTGTGCATTATGTTCCTCAGTGGGAAAGAAGTTACAACGCATATGGGATGACATTGAAAATATGGCATTAACTTTCTAGAGGCGCTTAGCAAAGCGAGCGCCAATTTCTCTAGGTGAGTGCACCTTGTTTCGGCCTCGCCTAGAGTCCTGCTAACATAATAGATAGGAAATTGCGTACCTTCCTCTTCCCGGACTAAGACTCCACTTACCGCTATCTCGGATACCGCCAAGTACAGGTACAATTGCTCATCTGTCTTGGGAGTATGAAGCAAGGGTGGACTCAAAAGGTACCGTTTGAGTTCTTCCAAAGCTTGCTGGCACTCCGGGGTCCACGAAAAGTTATTCTTCTTCTTCTTCAATAATGAGAAGAACTGATGGCTCTTATCGGAAGACCTTGATATGAACCAACCCAGGGTGGCTGTGCGCCCGGTTAGCCTCTAAATGACCTTGACATTGTCCACCACGGTGATGTATTCTATAGCTTTGATTTTGTCGGGGTTGATCTCGATTCCCCGGTTGGACAAAATAAATTCAAGCAACTTTCCGACCCGACCCCGGATGCGCATTTCTCCTGGTTCAGCTTCATATTGTATTTCTTGAGTATGTTGAAGGTTTCTTGCAAATGTTCCAAATGGTCCTCTGCTCGCAGGGACTTAACTAACATGTCGTCAATGTAAACTTCCATTAATTTTCCTATTTGTTCTTCAAATATCCGGTTTATTAGACATTGATAAGTGGCACCAGCATTTTTTTATTCCAAACGACATTACTTTATAACAATAGGTGCCAAATTTAGTGATGAACGAAGTTTTTTCTTGATCGCCCTGGTCCATCCGGATGGTTGTACCCGAAATAGTTATCGAGAAAGCTGAGTATCTCGTGCCCGGCCGTTACGTCGATCATGCGATCAGTGTTAGGCAAAGGAAAAGAATCCTTGGGGAACGCCTTAGCTTATGAGTGGTTACTTTTGGTGGGATCCCTGTCATATCTAGATGAGACCAAGAAAAGTAATCCACGTTAGCTATAAGTAATTTAATGAGTTTTTTCCTAAGCTCGAGAGTCAACCCTGTGCCAAGGTATACATTCCGATCGGGCAAGAGTTCGATCAATATGATTTGATTCAGCTCCTCGACCGTCGACTTGGTGGCATCGGAATCATCAGGGGCGATGAACGACCTAGAAACTCTATAATCATCATTCTCGCTTGCCTCTTGCTTCTCTGGTTCTGTTGGTGCCGGTGTCAGTGATTTCTATTTAATTTTTTCCTTCCCAACCGACTCCTAGTTCTTTGATGTCGAGAGTGCGAACATCGGGATCACCTCATCGACCGCGGACATTTCTTTTGCGGCTGGCTGTTCTCCGTAAAGTGTCTTGATCCCTCTCGGTGTGGTGTCGAGGGTATTGCCCTCATGTTGTGAATCCATGGCCTTCCGAATAGAGCGTTATACCTCTTATCCCCTTTGATGACGTAGAACTTTATTTCCTGAATGGTTCCGGCAGTGTTCACTGGCAGGGTTATCTCCCCTTTAGAAGTTTCACATGCCATGTTGAATCCATTTAAGACCGGACTGCAGGCACTATTTGGTCTTGTAGACCCAGCTGCTCTACGACCCTTTGATCTGATGATATTAGCCGAGCTACCTGGATCAATCAACACACGCTTAAATCGAGATTTATTTATGAGTACAGAAATTACCAGAGCATCATTATGTGGTTGCACGATGTCTTCAGCGTCTTCATCATTGAAAGAGATGGCCCCCTCCGGCACATAATCCCGAGTTCGATTTTCCCTTGTAAAGGACAACTTAGTGTGCTTCAGCATTGGCCCCTGGGGGATATCGACTCCGCCGATGATCATGTTGGTGAAGTGCTGAGGTTCCTCTTGCTCGGTCTGCTTGTTGGAGTCCCTATTTCTGAAGTGATTTTTGGCTCGATCATTCAGAAATTCCCGGAGGTGTGTGTTATTGAATAACTGGGCCACTTCTTCTCTTAGTTATCGACAATCTTCGATTCAGTGGCCGTGATTGCCATGATACTTACACATCAGGTTGGGGTCTCTTTCGGCAGGATCAGACTGCAATGTCTGAGGCCACTTGGTATCTTTGATATGTCCGATGGCTGACACGATGCCGACTGCATAGACGCTGAAGTTGTATTCCGATAACCTCGGTGCCTCCCTGGCCCCAATTGGCCTGTTGAAACCGTTTTTGCTCATGAGTCCTCGGCTATTATGACCTCGATCGCTTCTTTTTTCATTCCTCGCAGGGTTACGTACGGATCTGTTGCCCCTTCGATCTCTGCTATATGGTTGATACCGATCTCTGCTTGGTCTTTGTTTCATGATCGATGACTCTTTTTGACCTGCCATTAGTTTTGAATGGATACACGGACCTAGAGGGGGCCCCGAGTTGATCATTCTCGAATTTGATTTTCTATTGGTACATGTTATGGATGTCAGCCCAAGTTACCGTCGGGTACTCTATCAAATTCTGTTTCAGCTGCTGTGAAGCCAAGGATCTTTGGGGGTTGAGTCCTTGGGTGAATGCTTGAACGCCCCAATCATCCGCATCTGGGGGCAGGTCCATCCTTTCCATTTGAAACCTCGATACGTATTCCCTGAGCATTTTGTTATCTCTTGGTTTCACTTTAAAGAGGTCTGATTTTCTGGTCTCGACTTTGATGGCCCCGACATGAGATTTTACGAAGGCATTTGCAAGCATAGCAAATAAATTGATGGAATTAGGGTCAGGTTGTGATACCATATTATTGCTCCTTTAGACAGGGGTTTTCCAAACTTTTTCAGCAGAACCGACTCGATTTCGTCATCTTCTAAATCATTTCCCTTGATGGCACATGTGTAGGAGGTCACGCGTTCATTTGGATCCGTGGTCCCGTTATACTTTAGAATTTCAGGTATACGGAACTTCTTTAAGATTGGTTTCGGAGTTGCGTTCGGAGGAAAGGGTTTTTGGAAATTTCTTTTGGAATCCAGGCCTTTCAATATCGGGGGTGCTCCTGGGATTTGATCAACCACCACTTTTTTGTCGTTGGCTTCGATTTTCTTTTCTCCCGATTCCACTCGCTTTGTCAGTTCCTCTAGCATCTTTATTATCTCGAGGTTGGTCCCGGGTTCAACTTCACCCGACCTTCCTATGGCTGGTTCATTTCTAGGGTGTTTTCCCGGGATGGTTGGGGGAGCAGCTTTGGTTCTGCAACTGGGTTATTGCCGTTTGTTGAGCGTGTAATATTTTGAAGACCACCAATAAATTGATCCCATCGCCTTCGCCGTCGTGTGTACCCCGGGCTATCGATCGAGCTCCCCCGCGAACGCTGTTTTCGGGGTCGGTAGGCAAGTTTGCGTTGATGGCCACATGCAATTTAGCATCAATTGAGTCCGCGACTGGAACTCTGTTGGGGTCAACATGAGGCACCTCGTTGCTGGGCACTACATTGTTGTTCTCACCATGGTAGACAGACTCAGCATCAACGTTCAAATGAGCGGATTGAGAGTTCGACATTTTTAATTTGACCTGAAATTAAAATCTCAAAGAACAAGCGTAAAACAGAGTGCGTTATGGAAATTAGTATTAAATTACCACTATTATCCTTAGCCCCACAGTGGGCGCCAAACTGTTTTTCCTAAAAAAACAGATAATAATTGAATTTATATGTGATTTTAAGGATATGTGGATTAATTCAATACGAGTGATTAATGACGTTAGATTAAGCAAATGAAAGACGTAATAAATGGCCAAACCAATGATAAGAGTGATTCTGAGCTCGGTTGATGACTCAATGAGGAACCTGCCCTCGATTCCAAGCTGGCACTTATGAAGAATTTAAGAACAAAAATAAGAACTTTGAACAACAAAGAGTATTGAAATAGATTGCCTTGGTAGTCGTGTTACAATGTATGTCTTGAATAATAAGCTCCCCCCTTTATATAGTGGGGGAGTTTTACCCTAAGTACAATTCTAATAAAGGTAAAAATCTTGTGTTTCGCTAATCACTGATTTTCTACCGATACGAGTAATCTCGTCCAATTTCGCTCCTCTCTTTGAGGTTATGAAAACGGTCGATGCAATAGTAATACCCAACAAGAGTCGGGGTTGAATTCCACATGGAGCTATATGAATGGGTGTTAGTAGTATATATCTTAGCGCGTGAGTTCGTATATCTAAATTTGCACTTCCGCAATATTTGGTTTTGTTTGAAAATCCAAACTAAACTACGATTGCGATTCAAAGAATGAAACTAGGAAATTGTTTTTGTTGTTTTCCAAATGATATAAAAGGCCTAGGGCTATGACCTTTACCTAGGTGTTTGCCTAATAGGTTGTAAACTTTAAAGTTTGTTTTATTGATCAGGGTGTATTATAACTATCAACACTCAAGTACCCACTCAATACCTCTCGGTCAGAGAGTGATTTTTTCCAATTTGGCTTTCTCAAGTCCAAATGGGTATTGAACAAAATAGTTGATAAGAAGTTCAAGTCGGGTTTTACTATCACTAGGTTCAACCCTTTAATTGGGCTTATCAATCTCTCGATTGACCCAATTTCTTGCTAGCCAAGTTTTCCTAGACTATGTCTCTCTCTCTCTCTCAAGTAGAGACTAAGTCAAATAGGCATGAATTAATGTTTGCAACCATTAATTCTTCAAATAAAAATAAGAACAGGGCTAGATAATAAACACCCAACCATAAACAAGCAATAAATCAAATATCCATTAAGTTTACACACTAGGGTTGAGTCACAACCCTAGTGAAAAGTTAGCTACTCATGCTTAAACTAGAAGAAACATGAGAAGAAATGATAATTAAACCCATATTGATGATTAAAATGATGAAATCAATATTCAAAAAGCTCAAAATAGCAAAAACTACTAAAAAGAGTAAAAGAAACTGTCTACTGTAGCAGCTGATGTCAAAAGTTAACCTAAAAAAGTAAAACTCTTCTATTTATACAAAGCTGGAATTTTCAGACAAAAATGCCCTTTCGGAGGTTCTGCGGCCGCACAATTCCATGTGCGATCCGCACTTTGCTTCAGCTTGAAAAGGTTGGAAATCTGCAGCCACATAATAATGAAGTGTGGCCGCACTGCCCTCTTTCTGAGGTCCGCACAATAATGTCTGCGGTCGCACTTTATTCTTCTGCGGTCCGCACATGGAATTGTGCGATCGCGTAGCTCTTCTTCTGCGGCCGCACAATAATTGTGCGGTCCGCACTTGTGTTGGATTAGAGGTGCAAGTTCTCTGAACTTTTGCTCTGACCCAACTTCTGTGGCCGCACAATTCGTGTGCGGTCCGCATCTTGCAACATTCTCTGATGGAATTGCTTCACGACCTGTGACCGCAGATGATATTCTGCGGTCCGCACTTTGAGATTTTGTGCACGTTTTTGTCCTTGAGTTCAAATTACTCCTTCTTGAGTTGGATTTCATCTGAGGAGCTCATCTTCCAATATTTCTACAATTAAGTACATTTCATCAGTTTTCGGGAACACAATTAAGCATTTTTGGACTAAAACGAAAGCTAAAATGCGCTAATAAGTAGTCAAATCCCCACTTATCAACGGTCCGAGATTCACGTCATGATATCTGATCGGGTACGGATATCACGACCCTTTGTTAATCGTGTGTAGTTATTTGGTAATGCTCTCCGAAGTTTTGATCCTCGAACCGGACCCGCAGGACATGGCACCGATACCCCCGAGGGCAGGTATTTTGCCCGAACCCCGATATAAGGGGCTCCTCGCTCTGACTCCGATTTATTATGGTCACGTTCCTGCTTTGTTTGCCTCACCGAGAAATCGGGGTGTTCAGTGGGCTTGGTTTTACCCGTATACACATGTGATGTTTGTGTTATTGTAATTTATTCTTTAAGTTTATGACTTTTTGTTGTTTGGTGGATAAAGATACCCAGTACCTCAATGGTTAGAGGTAGAGGTACATGGTGGAAGAGTGTTGGCCGGGACACTATCGTCAGTAAGAAAAATAAAAAGTTTATGACTTTATGTTATTCTTGAATCAACGTGGCCAGATTTGATATGATGTTTGTGTTATTATAATCTATTCTTAAGAGTTTATGACTTTATGTTGCTTGTCGGACAAAGATACCCCGTACCTCTACTGGTGGGATGTAGAGGTATCCGTGGAATAGTGCTGGCCAGACGCCATTGTCAGTAATAAAAAGAAAAAAGTTTATGACTTTATGTTATCGCTGCAAAGTTTTGCATCAACGTGGCGAGATTTGATTTGAGTTTGTGTTATTATAATATATTCTTTAAAGTTTATGACTTTATGTTGCTTGGCCGACAAAGATAGACTGTACCTCTACTGGTGGGAGGTAGAGGTACCTGATGGAAAATTAGTTGAGAGATTGAAGTATTAATTGTTTTTCAATTTGGAATTATCTTAGGGATGCAAGATATGTTGGTCCAGTTGCATCTTCAATTTAGCTAAGTGATAGTACGATTGTGGATTTGGTCTTTCCGGTAAAGTACAAGTCCAGAGTAGGCTTGGTTCCAGTTTGAAGGCCAAACATACTTGGTCCAGTCTATGGGCAACCCTAGCATGCATAAATGAGCTCATAACCCATTTGTGATTCTTTTTGACAAAAAAAATGGAAATAAGTGTAAAAAAAAGAGAGTTACCTAACTATATATAACGCTCTTTTAAAGAGCGCTATACATTAACGGACGTTTTGGACGTTAACGTATAACGCTCTTTAAAAGAGCTCTATACATATATAACGCCCTTATAAACTGCGTTCTGCCTGGGCTGATAAGACAGTTATGCATAGCACGGTCTATAAAAGCGTTATATGTATAGCGCTGTTATATGCTGCGCTATACATAGATAAAAATGGTCCCCTTCCCTTCTTCCCCACCAGTCCCATTCCCCCATTTTTGTAAAAATCAGAAGCCCTCCCCTCCTCTCCTCCCCCCCAAAAAAAAAATTATCCAAAAAAAATCCGAGTGGACCTCACCCGTCACACAAAACGACAAGATTGTAGGTCCTACATCCTAGCCAAGCCTTCCATTGTTGTGGTTTGCTTGTTTCAGACTCAAAATTTTAATTTATCAACTTTCCGAAAAACATAAATCAAGGTATTTTGATTTAGTTTATGTCGAAACTCGTATAAATAATGCATATTAGTTGTTTTGAATGTGTTTCCATGGTATTTTGTGTTTGTTTTGCGATTAAACTAGTATGTTATTTTTATCCGGACTAAGATATTAGTGTTCTAAAAAAATATATAAAAATTGAGAAATCATTATTATTTGTTAATAAAAATATTTAATAAATTTCTTTTACTGTTTTATATGTATTTTCGTGAATATTTTGTGATTAAATTTATTGGTGTTTTTATCTAGTTTAGATTATTTATTTGCTTAAAGACTAGTAATATAGTGCCCTTTTAGCGTAATAAAATGTAGAACCTTTTAGCGTAGTATCCATGTAGTTTAAGTATCTCTTATATTGATAGATCAAACATAAACTCTGTCCAATTTACAAAAATTAATTATTTAATTTACAAAACAGACATATAAAATTATGAAACTAACATGTAAAATATTAAAATTGACATATACAAGAACTCATGATAGCTTGGTGCTACTGGGCCTCAAATATCGAGCCTGGAACCCATAGATATATACTCTATCCAATTAAATATTGTAGAATTATAAAAAATAATTATTTAATTTACACAACAAACATACAAAATTATAAAAATAATAAAATTGACACATACAAGAATTCAGGATAGCTTGGTGCTACTGGGCCTCAAATATCGAGCCTGGAACCCATAGATATATACTCTGTCCAATTAAATATTGTAGAATTATAAAAAATAATTATTTAATTTACACAACAAACATACAAAATTATGAAAATAATAAAATTGACACATACAAGAATTCAGGATAGCTTTGTGCTATTAGGCCTCAAATATAGAGCCTGGAACCCATAGATATATACTCTGTCCAATTAAATATTGTAGAATTATAAAAAAATAATTATTTAATTTACAGAACAAAACATACAAAATTATAAAAATAATAAAATTGACACATACAAGAATTCAAGATAGCTTGGTGCTACTGGGCCTCAAATATCGAGCCTGGAACCCATAGATATATACTCTGTCCAATTAAATATTGTAGAATTATAAAAAAATAATTATTTAATTTACACAACAAACATACAAAATTATGAAAATAATAAAATTGACACATACAAGAATTCAGGATATCTTGGTGATACTAGGCCTCAAATATCGAGCCTGGAACCCATAGATATATACTCTGTCCAATTAAATATTGTAGAACTTTAAAAAATAATTATTTAATTTACAGAACAAAACATACAAAATTATGAAAATAATAAAATTGACACATATAAGAATTCAATATAGCTTGGTGCTACTAAGTCTCAAATATCGAGCCTGAAACCCATAGATATATACTTTGTCCAATTAAATATTGTATAACTTTAAAAATTAATTATTTAATTTACAAATCAAACATACAATTAATGTTGTTTAATTTACAGTAGACGACATGGACGTGCCGCGTATGCATCCCGGACCTTTCTCCGATGAGCTATTAGTGTTACGGTGCGATAATAGGTCAGCACATGTATGGGAGGGAGAGTTATTGGCCCAGACTCTCCGCGCCAGGAGAGTGGACGACATGTGAGATTTTATGAAGGACAGAGATCTCCATCCCCGTGTAGGGATGGGCATAATACTGGCCGAACCGAAAAAACCGGCCAAACCGTTCACTTCGATTTTTCGGTTTCGGTTTAATCGGTTTTTCGGTCGGTGCACGTTTTTTAAATTATTAATTTTCGGTTTTTCGGTGCGGTTTACAGTTTTGGTGTTTCGGTTTTCGGTTAAACCGAAAAACCAAAATTTTGGTTATTAGTTAAGAAAAATAGGTTTGAACATGTGGGTTCTTTTATGAATCCAAAACTTATTATTCATTTTAGGCTGAAGCCCAATAGTCCAATACACATTTGAACTTTAAAGCCCAATTTACCCAAACTTACTGATAGTCTCATACGTTACACTTAGTCACTTACTTCCTATTTTCCAAACCTAAATAAAAAAATTAGATTTAGGGTTCTTTCTCAGCTCTGTCTTTGTGCGACTGCTGCCTTCTTCCTCAGCTCTGTGCGACTGCTGCCTTCTTCCTCAACTCGACTGTGATGCCTTCTTCCTCAGCTCGTCGATCATCCTTCTTCCTCGGGTTAGTGCGACTTCTTCTGAGTTCTCAGTTGAGTTGGGTCCAGTGTCATTTTACAAGTTTGCTCACTGTTAATGCTGTTTTGGCAGAACTTTCTGATAGAGTTTTGCTGGAAAAGGTGTTCAAGATTTCTTTGGTTGATTTTTTATTAAGATAAGGCTTCTTTTTTTGGTGTTTTAGTTCTTTTCTATTCATTCATTATGACAATACTTTCTTTTCTATTCAATGGATGTTAATGTCATATCTGTTATGTGCAATGGTTGTTGAACCAATATCTTCTTTTCTATTCATTCATTATGACAATCTATTTCCTTTTGCCAGAGAAATATAAAATTTCTTTCAACCGTTTAAAACCGAAAAAATAAACCGAAAATAACCGAACCGAACTTTGAAAAAACCGCACCGAACCGTAAATACTTTGGTTTGATTTGGTTATTAATATTACAAAACCGAAAACCGATAAACCGAACCGTACTTTCATAATAACCGACCGAACTGACCGACGCCCACCCCTATCCCCGTGTAGTCCAGCGCCTGCGGGTTACGGGCTTCTACAGGATTTTGGAGATCGGGCGGCTGCAGCTTGACTAGTCTTTGGTCACTGCCCTGATAGAGCGGTGGCGACCGGAGACGCACACATTCCACCTTCCCATTGGCGAGGCCACCATCACGCTGCAGGACGTGGAGGTTTTATATGGGCTTCCCGTTAATGGACTGCCCGTTGCACTGCCTCAGGCCATGAGAGAGATGACGCGTGGGCAATATTTGGACATGCTGCTGCAGCTCACTGGTTTTAGGCCACAGGATAAGACTGCACACTCAGGGGCCAGGCGCATGAGTTTGACAGCTATTCGGCAACATTTGGAGATATTGCACCCTGACATCACTGGCGAGACAGATGATCTACATATTCACCGGTATACGAGATTGCTGCTGCTCCTTATGTTTGGAGGGGTCTTGTTCCCGAACACTTCGGGGAACCTAGTAAGCTTGAGATTTCTTAATCATCTTCAGCAGCTAGATGATTTACCCCAGTACAGTTGGGGTACTGCTGTTCTCGCCTACTTGTATAGGCAGATGTGTCGGACGAGCATGGGCACCCAACATGACGTATGTGGATTTTTGCCGCTGCTACAGGTGACAACATATTCGAATACTCTATTCACTATAACATATCTAGTAAAAATTAATCTTAAATTTTACGTCAGCTTTGTATATTAGGTTTGGGCCTAGGAGCAGTTCTTGCAGTTGCAGCCATCTCTACCACCATTACCTCCGGATGTACCACCTCAGTTTCTCCCTCTAGCTAGGAGGTGGGTTCTCCGGCGGGGATACGTACATATCTACGAGGCTCGGCATAATCTCT
This sequence comes from Nicotiana tabacum, assembly GCF_000715075.1. Classification (NCBI taxonomy): domain Eukaryota; kingdom Viridiplantae; phylum Streptophyta; class Magnoliopsida; order Solanales; family Solanaceae; genus Nicotiana; species Nicotiana tabacum. The sequence continues at coordinate 86,354,474 of NC_134081.1, read as the reverse complement.
CCCTTTGCAGGGATTTGTTGGATATGATGGAGGGCGCACAGGTAAATGTATACCTAAGTTTACTTGGCATAGCTTCACATGTGTTGCGCATACTCACGTTTTCTGTTGTTATTTAATAGTTCATCTGGACGCCATACAGTGATGACTTGATAGGTGGCCTGCCCGATTATTGCTCGGCCGGCTGATTGATTTGGAACACTTCCGTCCCGCTGATGTGCCTCGATATTGTGGAGCATTATGCCACGGAGCGGGTACTTCACCAGTTTGGTCGTCTGCAGATTGGCCCACATGGGAGCCCACACATTATCAGTGGGATGATCGTTCAGGGTAGACGACGCACATGTGGCATGGCTAGAGGCGCAGGTCGATGCTTGGGACCGGCGAGCTGACCTGATTCAGCCCCCCCCTCCCCCCTTCACAGAGCCGGACGGATACTATTCATGAGTATATGCCCTGGTACCGTTGCGTTACCCGACTTTTTGTCAGAAATTCCATTCATCGAGCTGGCGGTCGGTACGTTCCATACGCCGGGCGGCACGAGGCCCTGGTATGTTTTCTGGTATTATTACTTATATAACTGTAACATAGTGTTCTGTAGTTTATATTTTATACATTGTGCAGGCTATTGGCCTACATATAGTCTACCATATGGGATTGTAGATGCAGCAGCATGCCGGCGAGGGAGCGGCCGCTTTGCACGATTATGGCTGGCAGCTTGCAGAGGTAACTGCCCGGACACTGCAGCGAGCCCCAGAGGATCAACGCTTAGGACACGACCCTTCTTATGTGGCACAAGAGCAGTACCAACGAGGTAAGGGTGTCCCACGAGGTAGGGGTTCCCCACGAGGTAGGGCTGCCCCACAAGGTAGGGGTGCCCCACGAGGCAGGGCTGCCCCACAGGGTCATGGTGGGCGGCGAGGAGGTGGTCCCCAGCAAGGGGGCGTTGAGGCCCTTGTTGATGATGTTGATGTTGATCTGCCGGGTGACCTTCATGAGCTGGACGAGTATCCCAGCAGCATGCCGTCATACATCCTTGGGCAGCAGCTCACTTCAGGGACTTCGCAGGCGAACCCGTCAGGTCCATTATTGATCATGGGCACAGACATTACCGGAGAGGATTGGGATGCATACTTCCCAGGCCCATCGACCGCTGTTGAGGATCGGCCGACCCGAGATGTGGATAGTGGGCACCGACTAAGTTATGGCTCATCATCGAGGGGTGCTGGGAAGCTTTCACAAGCGTAGGTATGTTTTTATTAGTATTTACTTTAATTTTTTTCTTTTCTCATTTATTTTTCATAAATAACTTTATTAATTTTCTTGTTAAGGCTTCATCCTAGCCCGTCACGGAGGCCGCTTTGTGCAATGCTGACCTGGCTGCGACGGATGATTATATTCAGGAGGCCGACGAGATCGTGGTAAGACAATTTAAATTGTTGTGACTTAATATATATTTTCCTATACTAAGCTGACTTATTCTTCTGTAGGTTACTACTGGACCGACGACCCCTTCTACCGATCCTGCCAGCACTACTGATGATCATGCTGCATCGCATCTTGCTATAAAGAGGTGACGTGATGATGATGATCCTGATAGCGTAGCCGGATGGGATAGGATGCACCTTAGGGCAGCGGCTGCATTGAAGCACACGGGCTGTGGAACACATTGATTTTTTTTTTGTATGTGATGTAAATATTATATATATATATATATATATATATATATATATATATATATATATATATATATATATATATATATATATATATATATATATATATATATATATATATATATATATATATATATATATATATATATATATATATATATATATATATATATATATATATATATATATATATATATATATATATATATATATATTATTTTACTACTGCAACACAAACACAAACACAACAGTAATGGTGGTAAGCATAAGGTTCTTGCCATGCAGGCAAATTTTATACAGAATTTAAGATACCACCATGTCGATCAGATATTAGATAAATACCGGAATGCTGTTTGACAATGTGCTCTTTCAAATGGTTCCAAAACAGCGTCCACGTCTCTTGGCTTTCATTGGCACAAATAGCAAAAGCTAGAGAAAATATTTGTCCATTAGCATCTACCGCAACGACGATCAACATCTTGATATCATACTATCCATAGACATGAGTACCGTCTATGGATATTACAGGCCGGCAATGCGGAAAACTATCAAATGCTGGTTTAAATGCCTAGAACACGTAATTGAATATATATTCTGGTCTTCCCGGACTCCGCTCAAGCTTCCATTCAACAACCGTCCCGGGGTTAAAGTATTGCAGTGCGGCCATGTACCTGGGTAGAGCTGCAAATAACTTATCCCAGTTACCATAAACAATTTCAAACGCACGTTTGCGCCCGAGAAATGCCTTTCTTTTGGTAATGGTATGGCCATATTCCTGGTGAACTGATGTAATGCACTCTTTGATTTTATACCTTATGGACGCTTCAAGGTGTGGAATAAAGACAAGAGAAATCAAGTCAATATCCATGTTGTAGTGATTCCCATTGAATGTGCCCATTTCACATATGTGGGTGGGAGTATATTTACCCACTTTCCACAGACCTGTGTTCTTCTTGCTCGTACGCAGCATCCAATGACAACTCATAAACCATCTGCGGCAAACAACCTTGTATATATCCGGACTTGACTCGCATACCGTCATCTCACGACACTCTTTTACGCTGTACATTTTCGCCGCCCTGCTTAGGCGCGCTTTATCAGGAAAAAGCATGCCCTTTGCCAGCACCGTTGGTCTAGAATCATCCCACATTGCTGTCCGAATTTCATCAAAATTCCTTGTGAGAGCATCCACATCCGGCATACTTGGCAAATGATCAAGGTAGGGAATCTTCCTTGAATGAAACGACACTTGGGACTCGTACACTCTTGGTCTAACGGGGGGTGGAGCATACTCCCTCGTCAAATCAGGTCCTTCATTCTCTTCCTCCTCATCACCATCCTCACGAGGGAAGGGTGTGTCGTCTCCGGAATCATCGGCATTGTTGTCATAATCACTGTTCTCTTCCTCACTCTGTGCATCTGCCAGATCCCGATTTAATATGTCGTCTTCGGGCAATTGATTCGGGAAAGGTGGTTCAACTTGCTCGTTTTCACTGCACAAACAACAAAATAATAAGCTACTCAAATTAATAAATACTTTTCATATAGCTGTACCACTTCACTTACAAGTCGTAATGTGTTGACATTCCTTGATGGACATTATCCTGTTGGTGATGACTCCCGGATGGACCACCATGATCCAACACACCAGAACTACACATATTCCAACTGGGCGTAAGTTCATAACTTGTAAAAGTCATATCTGACCGGTACCCCCTTTGAAATATATTAGTGTTAATACAAATTTAATACAACAAAAATATACATCGTAACACTAAGAAAAATTGAAATTTACCACTCGTCCTGTGGATTATGTAAAGCAGGAGAGAAATTATTTCCTCGCTCCTCATTCGCCCGTGGTGATAAGTTTAAATCAGGCCAAACTCTTTCAGCCGGAACCTGTCCGGCAAAAACTGCTCCAGAATAACCACCCGACGACTGAGGGTTATCCGTTCTATGCTCAACCTCATTATTGCGAACGTCTTCGACCTTGACGTACATTTCTAACATTTTTATCACAAGAAATTCCCGGTATTCATCCGGAGTACTCAAAAAATCCCTCAAAGTTTCATCATCTTTGATGTTAAACTCAGCGTAACAAGCAACCCATTGTGGAGTGACGGAATACGGATATCTTCCGATTACTTTAAGGTTCACCGAACGTTTCCTCAACATAACAACGATACCAATGTATCGTACTCCATTGTAAGTGGCAACTTAAAATGACACTGTGGAGATAAACTATAGCTCACAATGTTATTCGCCACCACAACCTCACCCCCCCCCCCCTCCCCCCCAATATAATGAAACCCTTACTTTTCGCTCTTCAGACATTATGAAAAAATGCTTGAGAATTTAACAAGAAGAAAATTTTTAACAGGAGTTACGAATATTTTTGAATATATTTTTGTAAAATCCTAACGCCTTTAAATAAGGCAATGCCTAGCTCGGGGGAGCTGAAATATTTTTGGTATAGCGCTTTTTTAAAGGGCGCTATATCCATTTGATTTATTGTTATGTCAGTTAAATGCAAGAGACTTATTGATTGGCCCATTATCTATGTATAGCGCGGTATATAACAGCGCTATACATATAGCACTTTTATATACTGCGCTATGCATAGCTGTCTTATCAGTCCAGGCATAACGCGGTTTATAAGGACGTTAATATGTATAGCGCTCTTTTAAAGAGCAGTGTATGTTAACGTCCAAAACGTCCGTTAATACATAGCGCTCTTTAAAAGAGCGTTATAAATAGTTAGATAACTTTTTTTTTAACACTTATTTCCGTTCTTTTTGTCTCGATCTATGTATAAATTGGTTGTTAACATCATATGTATTTTTAGCTGTTAAGTATTGTTGCACATTCTGTTTCACAACAGTTCTTGCTTGCACTAACCTTTTCGTCGTTATGTCAGTACTCGATCGTCTTATTGACGCTACGATTGATACTATTTCAAAGCGTTTAGCTTCTAGTCTGAGAAAAGGTGACGTCTTGCACCACCCCAAATTCAACCAATCCATAGTAAAATATGGTCAGGTAAAAGAAAGTATTCTTTATACTCTGGTACTTGAAAACCAATTCAAAAAGGGAAAAAAAGTCTTAAATAATTTCAAATTTATAAAAGGCTTCCCTTGGACAAGCCAACTAATAACACTTGATACTATCTCTTTATTCCAGAGATACTACCCTAAGCTTGTTGACGAGGAGGAAGCAATGGAGACAGGTGTCAATATCCTCGTTCGTTTTACGGTAAACAGAATTAATGTGTGGTTGATGTTCATTTACTTTCATTGTTTTAGCAAATAACATTTACTGGATGATTAGGACGGGTTTGATTTGAATTTTTTAATTACCAAATCAAATTAATAGTGTTAAATTTTTAAATTTATAAACCAAATTAAATCAACAAAGTCAAATTTTTCAATATTGATTTTCCTCGAATTTTTTAAATTTTTTACCGGTAAAATCTTCATAGCATAAAATATATAACTTGTGCTCCAAATATTTTTTAAGTTCTAATAAAATAGAACTATATAATATGACAATAATAGCTATTAGCGTAGATCATGATGTTAATTCTATCTTGTTGCATTGATCATCTTTCAGAAGAAAGAAAGCACGTTATTTTGATCGCTTACATCTTATAATTGTCAGAGAAAAAAAAGTTGAACTACTTAAAATTATGGAGTAAAATGATTTTTCTTTCCTATGTAAGAAGAAAGTTGGGAATTCACTTGTACTTTTGGATCACATAAAATAATTAATACCCAAACAAGGTAAAATACATAAATAGCCACCTCAACTATGCACCAAATTTCTCTAACACACTTTCTGACGACGAATATTATTTTATACACTAACCTTTTCATAGTGTGTCTAATACACATTACTTTTTTCGTAGTATCACGCACCAACAAAGTTGTGAGGGTGACATTATTTTTATTAAAAAAATAAAACACTTAAAATGGCAACTATACCCCTAACCATCTTCTCCCTTTCATCTCTTTCTTCTCCGACGAATTATCCATTACCGCCTACAATTAGAATAATCCAGGTCTCCACCTTCCGATTCAAACCAAAATTAAAATAGAAAATCTCAAGGAAGGGCGAAGAATCAGAAATCTTGAGATAATATAAAGCTAGATTATAACGTAAGACCAAAAACCCACTTCAAAATTGGCTTTAATTCGGTGTAGAGATTTCAGTTCGCGAGAAGATGATTTGGGAAAGGAAAATAAAAAGCAAATTAAGAAGTGGGTTCACCAACACTATTAAATTTTTTTTCAGACGAAGGTAATTTGAAGATTGAAGTGCCAAAACTGGAAGGTAATTTCCCAGTCTTGTTCTTCGTCGTAAGGTGATTTAAAGAAATCCGTCCAAAATAACAGAAAGTACCATCGAAAGAGACTTCAAAATTAAAAATAATTAACCGAGCCGTGAAAATTTTCATAGAACGATACCCCAAAATTGCTTCACCTGAAAACCCCAAAACTCCATAGCCATCGTCCCTTTCAATCGACCGCCGTAAAAAATAAAAAACATAACAGAAAGTACCATAGAAGCTTAAATGGAGACGATAGGGCACAAAAGGTCAGATCTTGCTTTGGAGAAAAAATGGGGGAGAAAGAGAACTTGCTCTTAATTAACTATCGGAAAAAATAAGATGAAAAGAAGAAGAAATACAGGAGAAAGGGAAGAAATGAATAGAATAATGGGACCCACTAGTGCCATGTGTTAAAAAATTATGACATATGGCATTTAATTAAGGATCTGGACTGAAATGAGGTTTTACATACTTACTTTGTTTGTAAGACACGTGCATGCTATCTGTAAGAAGTAGTGTGTATTAGACACGCTTTAAAAATATTGAGTGTGTAAGATAATATTTATCGTCAGAAAGTGTGTAACAAAGATTTGGTATATAGTTCAGGTGACTACTTATGTATTTTGCCCCCAAACAAAGCATAAATATTCATTGATACACTCAATTAGTCCCGATCCGACCCGTTTATAAGAAAGAACGTTGTAAGACTTTTTTGGGTGGTCTTTATCATCGGGTTGGATTGAGTGTATGGGTGATTTTTTGGGTGTTCTTTATCATCGGGGTCGGATCGGGTTGGATTGAGTGTATGGATAATTTTTTGGGTGTTAATTATTTTATATGGTCCAAAAATTCATGTGGATTGCCAAGTCAGCATTTTCCACTGAAAAAATTAATAAATCCAGCTGAGTAATCATCAGAGTGCAATACGGATAGTTAAGTAATTTTCTTGTTATAAATGAAAAGGAAAGTGACGTTACTCCATAATTTCACATCGTTCAATGAGTATATAAGTAATGGACTCAAAGAAAGAAAAATTCAAATAAAGACGAATTAAAGAAATTAAACACCAATCACATCCTCTTCTTCCTCGTTCATGAGATTTAAGAGTACATTAATTAATGGAAATAGTAAAATATAAGCAGCTTGTCACGCTCTCAAATTCTCGAGCCCGACAATTACATCTTTGAGGCATTAATTCGTTAAAACCATGAACATTATTCGTTCCCATTCTATATTCTTGACTTCCAACAATGAAATTGTCATGCAAAAACAAAAAAGAAAAATGATACAACTTTCATTATAACCTAAAAAGCATGTCCATGAACCATCTAAAAAGCTCAGGTCATGAACATAAATGTAGGTTAAATATATCCCAAGTTAATATTTAGACTTGAAGAATTGGTATTATATTAATAGAACTGTCTTCGTGAGGCAAAAGTCTGTCCAAATTTCCATGAAGAAGGTACAACGTTGAGGAACTCCATCGTCGTGCCATCAACTAAAGTGAGTCTAAACGACAGCGTTTGTGATCGAAGGTCAATACGACTTTGCCAATTGACACCCCAGTTTCTATACATAGCAAGCCAGCTTTTTGTTCTTGAGCCTCTGATCCATACACTCTTTATATCACCACTACCTCCTATATTTGATATCATCACCATGTTAAAATTTGCTTGTCCTTTTAATGTGAAACGTACTCCTCCTCTTCTCCTACATGACACCCTGCAAAAATCTCATATATATCAGCACAATGGATATATTAAACAAACGTGCCGAAAGGTGCAACGTTAACATTAAAATATAGAAAAGTTGTCTAGTAGCATATTTCTAGTGTAAGCTTTATTCTTGGACAGAAAGCAAGTTGCTCACATGGGAATTATTTTCTAATATATATATGTTTTTTCGTTTTCTTTAGTCTTAGTTGTGCATATGATAAAGAATCGAGTTTGACTTTTATTAACAAACGTCTATAAACATAGCATCACTAGGACGTGTAGATCGTTAAACAGAGGCGTGTATTACCGGGTTCAGATGAACCCAACATTTTCAATTCGAGGTATAAATTTAGTGTAATAATTTACACACATTGCTAGGTCTGAATCCATAAATTTAAAAATATAATAGGTTCAATACTAAGAAATTTAAATATTAAACTCATAACATTTAAATGATGGATCTACTTAAACTTAAACCGGAAAAGAAGTAAATAGTAATATGTATAATAGTGGCGAAGATATACGTGTGTCATCAGATACCATTTCGCTGAAAAAGTTTATAAGAAATATATATGTATAATTTTTTCTTCTGAAACAAAAAGTAAAGCTTTAGAACCTCTACAACCCCACACTCAGATATATAAATACAAACCGAGTAGTAACAATATTAGGCTGACGATTGTTTGCACAAAGTAGCCCCTAGTTGTAATACGACATAAAAGTTCATGAACAATATAGAAACTTAAACGGTATAGCATATTACCTTTTGTAGAGAATGGGAACAATGCCTTCATTGCCTTGTCTAGCAATGCGAAGGAAAGCGGGCATGGACATGTCAAAGTGTTGTCGTGGTGCATCGCACCACCCTCCGTGGTTGTTCGGAGGGCAGAAATTGGTGGCCGTCACCGTGACGGCCCCATTGGGGAGGCACCACTTACGATCGAGTTTGCGATTGCACCTTACTATGTAGCAAGCTCCACAAGCTTCTCCATTTCTAAACAGTGCACTACTCAATGCTGCTGTGTTTACTCCAAATCCGGCGTGATAAGGGTTATCGTAACCGCAAGCTCCACCTGACCAATCAAGTAGGAGTTAAAATTAGGTTGTATTTCTTTGATACGTCTTATAAGTTACTATCTCATAGTATAAATAACGGACAGTATTATAGGTAGCAAGATTTAACTCATTTTTTAGCAACCCATCCAACTTGCTCAAATTAAGCAGATTGGATTGTAATCCCATTGTCGATTTGACTTGACGGGTTGAACTTGAAATGATTCATTAAGTTTAATGAGTATCAAACGTACGGTGAATCAATCGGTCGAAATGCAACTTAAACCCAAATATATAAAACTAAATTTGGAGATTAAAAATCATGAAAATTTCGAAGAATTATATATTTAAGTTAATAGTTTAAAAATATGCATTAGTTTTCACATCAAATGTATTTTCAAAAAGCAACATAAAAAGATTATGACCCGTTATTTAACCGATATATCTTGTCCTAACGCATTATGATCTAAAGAAAACTTTTGGAGCATTGGAATATGACTTATTTTGACCCGTTCAAATTTAACTATGCACGTCCATTTGTCACTTCTAGATAACGTTTCTAGGAAAACGTCATAATGCATGTTTGGTTTTCTAGAAGATACGTGTGTTTTAATTAATGTAATAAATTCATTATAACAAAACATTTACAGTAGGCATGTTACTAATTTAACGAGACTTACCAAAAGTACTGGGATCTTGATTGACACCATAAAAAGTTGCGCGACCACTAAGCCAATTTTGGCCGTTGATCTCCTCAATAAACAAACAAGTAAACAACAAAACAAACCCCCAAATCGAAAGAGAAGGGACAAGTTTTTCCATAACCTTGAAAATCTCAAAAAGAAACAAGAATGTGTAGGTTTCTAGGAATAGAAGTGATGATATTAATGACTCGGCTAATGCATAAATGGACGTGCCTATTCCTCTTTTTTATAGACTTGGGATTCTCCAATTCGAATAATTCATTAATGCTTACTACAGAGTAGCAATTGTATAGTAATACGCGGTTGTCGGTGATTACTTATAATAGAAACTTATATCATCTTCCAAATACTATGAATTACTATCGAATATGATTTGTCTTTCATATTATTGTTTTTCGTTTTTGGGAAAGTTATATAATTTATTTTATGCGCGTTCTTTTGACAACCCCTGGAGATACGGAAATGTACGTAAGAGTTTGTTAAATGAAAGTTGCAAAGAGACAAGAAGAAAACAAGTGCATGTGATAGTTTATGCAAAATCTGTTTTAGAGTAATCGTCGGTGATTCTTCGGTCTGCTGCTAATGATATGAGCAGCAATTTCATATATTCACACCAATCAATTTAGGATTATCTTAGTCGTCGTCGATACAACTCGATCCTTTTAACTTAGTACTAATTGTTTGTACGTACGGAGTATGACTTTTCTCTCTTTCCCGGTACTTTCTTTTCATTACTAATTTATAAGTATATATAAATGTTTGTTCAGAGGATCGATTTGATAACCTGTTGATGGCTGAAGGAAAAAATAAAAGATATTTAGTTGGAATTGAACTTGAATAGTAATAAATTAATAGTAGATGGAATCACTGAAATCTTTTTTGTCTTCGTTGTATGAACTATCTAAGCGCAAGAACTAAAGGCACATACTCGTGTAGCCATACTGATAATCAGAACATGCAAAGATTCTGGGTTTAATTTTACCGATATTCATTATCAAAAAAGAATTTTTACATACTTCACTCATAAAAAAGAATCAGGTCTTCATATGAGAGGGCGCATGGAAAAGATAGTTAAAAAATAAAATATATTTTCTCTAATAGCTAATTAACTTTTAGCTTAGATAATCACACAAAAGCGCCAAAGCGGCCTAATTGTGTAAAACTTATTAAACTCACACTATGAGTTCGTAGGTTTCAATAGTCTTCATCACTGCCAAACGTGTGTCAATTGTTAAAAGAGGAATTAATGACCAACGCAATAAGAAATATGCTAAATTAGGATATTCAACTACATATTCGTGTGCTTACTTTGTACTCGCTCCATTTCAAAAAAATCTGCCATGCTTTTTAAAAAAAATTATTTCAAATTATTTGTCATTTTAAAAGTTCAAAACAAACTTAATTATTTTTTCCTATTTTACCCTTAGTAGTAATTGTTCTTGAAAACTACAAACATCTCAATTATGAGTTAATATCATGATGTTCAAATACCAATAAGACATAAATAATGGTAAAATAGTCAAAAATACCTCCTAACTATTACTCTCTCCGGTCCACTTTAATTGATTTTTTGTTATTGTTTTCACACATATTAAGAAATTCATCTTTTAGTATTAATTAATAATAAAATTGACAATATTAACCTTGATTTGTTCATCGAGAATATAACAATACTCCTAGGCTCTTTATCTCTAAGGTCAACTTTGAAAAAAAGAAGTTAATTCTTTCTTGATATCTGAAAAAATCATATGTACTGTACCACAAAAAAAGGCTAAAAAATAATTAAAGTGGGCCGGAGAGAGTATCTTCTTAAGGACGTGTAAAAGAGAATCAAGACAAGAGGGAGTATAAATCTGAGAATTCCAACAAAAAATGGAGAAACAATCTTTGGAAATAGCCTCGCAAATTAAAATAAGTGAAGATCACACCATGATGTATGGACTTACACGTTACAATTGCAGATCTGTATTAGTTAGTCTACGTTTCTGAACTCTTATAGTTAGTCTCTAGATACCTGCCGGTAGATATCCCTTAGTAATTTAACACACGCTAGTTAGTACAACTGCTAGTTTATTACTATGAAATGAAAATATGAAATCGAGTAGACAAACAAGCGCCGCAACCCTATCTTGCCCTTTAGCTTTGTTTCCAAGTGTTTTTAACTTTTAAGTCCCTGGAAATAATGAAATATCTTATCTTCTTCTTCCTATTATTTATTTTCTCTCTTCTTCTTCTTCCTACTTGATCACTTCATACTCAGTCTATCAACAAACCACGGTGGGTTTTACTTTTTATATACTGCTGCCTTGGACCTTGGTTGGTTCGACATTTCATGCATATGACACCATATAGTGGAGTTTGAACCAAATATTTCAATTTCCTATAATGTACGATCATATCTAATAGTTCCCTCTCGCCCAAGATCAAGTTCATTCTAAAACTTTTAACTTATGAAATCCAAATAAATTTAAAACGAAAAGATGATGAAGATACACCAACGAAAAAAAAAAAAGGAACATGCCCATTCTACACATTACATTTCAAATATCAGACCATTTGGGCCACAAAGCACAGGTTCACTGGGCTCCTTCCAAGAGTTCCCTCCTAATAAACCATTGTAATAAGCCAAGTAATGCTCTACTCGAGGACAATTAAAGAGACTACCTTAGTAGAGAGCAGGTAGCTATGTTTGTTGCCACTTTCTGAAGGGCAAAAAGTTTTATGATAGAGAAGGGAATGCAGAAGAACAGATGCAGGAGAAAAGCAACCATTAAGCTTTTTCTTTTAAATCTCTTATAAGCCTATGTATTTCTACTATCTAAGGACTGACCGTTAGCGAGGACAGTCACATAATCTGTACAACTGTACATCAAAGAATCAATCAGTATTAAACACTCAGAATAGGAGAAGGCATAGGATGATGCAGCAGAAAAGAAAGATGTATAATCTGTTAAGAGACTTTTCCACCTGCCTCATTCTAGAACTGACACTTCCTGGGATGGTGTAAGCGCTTGGATGAGGATAAGCAAATACACTTGTGTCTGAGCTCCCGAAAATCCTTGCCAAAAACATTTCACCAAATACCCCAACTGTCGGGCTGGACAAACTGTCCATTGGGGATGGACCCAAAGCAGCATAGCTATGAAAGGTAGAGGGGAGGTATTGCCTGTGATGAAGATGCTGATTTATGGGAGACGATGAATTAACCGGAGTGGTTATCCCAATGGCTTGAGGCCTGCGTGGTACAACAACATCCAGTTGAGACTTCTTGACTTCAGATTCTGTTGATGATGTCCCACGGCCGTAGAGAGGAACCAGCGATGAGCTTGAGATGTGAGCCTTACAGACTGGACATTTACATTTCTCGTCTGATCCTGGATTAGAGCTCTCGACCTGCAGCCACTTGTAAATGCAAGGCCAGCAGTAGAGGTGACCGCAAAGGGTGACTATAGGGTCATGTGCTGAGTCAAGACAGATATTGCAATCATAACCACCAGTTGTACTATCAGAAGTTGGTGTTGGAACAGGAACTGCGCTCCCCTTCTTAAGGGAAACATCTTCTTCAGATCCAAAATTGAACATGTGTTCACCAACAAAATTTTGTTCCAAAGCCATGAAGATCTGTTAAAGAACAAAATTTACAAATAAATCAGCTCATAAAGTTTTTTCCCAGACAGTTGGACAAAAAAATCCACAGGAAGTAAATGGCTGGGACTCAGCACGTTAACTTGAAAATCTAAAAAGAGAGGATCTACGGTAATAGTTCTATAACTAGAAAATGAACCGTACAAATGAAAACATACACGTTTATAGCACGGCAACATGATAGGATGAAATCCAGCAACATGATTGGGTGTCAACAACTTCTATTGAAACATGAAATCCAGTTTTCCAAAAGACTATTCAACATAATTAATCCGTTTTTGATGAATTGACCATTTGGAAAGCAAAATAAATAAGAGAACTTAACGAATCATCTTCCTATTTATTTTCTGTCATTATTCTTTCTTTTAGAACTTTGAATAAAACTTAATATATAGGGAGTATGCATGTGAGCAGCAAGGATTGGGAACAAAAGTATTGTGCACTCTTACCACAAGTAAGCACGCCCAATTCAAACACTAAATACTATAAACCGTAGAATTGCATTTCTATTAGCACAAACCCATTTTCTTTGAAACAGATGTAGTGAAAAACTATGTTGCATGGACTGTGGACTCTCCAAAATGCTACCGTATCCGTGTTGGATCCTCCAAAAAGGCACTACTTTTCGAGGATCTGATACGCACCCGGAGATATTTTTGGATAGTCCAGGCAACATAGGTGAAAAAAATACTTTGCGGCTAAAAACTATGTATAAACAAGTGTTAGCTCCTGAAAAATTGAAATAGATATAAAACTAGAATATGGCTAAAACTGCATTCTAACTTATTTTGATCGGGGAATCTTAGTAGTGAAGTTGGTTGGCTACCTTAACTTTCACCTTGTTGGTGAGCGTTTAATTCCCCAACTCCACCTTGTAATTTTTTGCCCCATTACCTCTTCCCCTTCCTCCTATGTATAATAATAAAAACAATTCATATTGATTGAAAAAGCATTTGTATGTCAAACTTGGACATGATTTCCCAGTCCCTTCCTATATCGGCGAACCGTGTAAAACCTAAAAACGCTGTCAAAAAGGCTAATAACCATGTATCAATAAGAGAGCTATGAAAGTACTTTGATGCATCCTGTTCTACCCCTTTAGTCCCATAAAAGTAACCAAAGATAAAGGATGGAACCATTAATGGCACATGTAAGTAGCAACAAAATTATCCCCCCAAACTCAACCTCCAATTTCCCAATTCCTTTTTTCATTTCTCTATTTTGTAAATGCACAAAATTCCCTATTATGCTTTTGGGATGAAACAGTCAGGAATTTGATAAATTTTCTGAAGGAAAAACAAAGTCAACGTGACAAGAAACTGAAATCATCAAAATAACACCCTTGCCAGATAAAAGCAGTCCAATGAATGTAAAATTTTTGTTTTCAACGAAAATAATTAGCAATTTAACAGCATTAACTACTACAAACCATTAACCAAAAACAATTGAAGAAAGATGAGATTTTCAAATAAAAAGTATGTGGATTTAACTTATTCACAATGTCAAAATCCAAATATTTCAGAGTTTCTCTAATGCCATAGGCAAAAAGTTTCTGATTGAGAAATAACCTGATTTTAGAGGAGCAAATTGCAATTTTTCCCATTTTTCCACGGAGGGCAAAACATGAACACAAAACACCATCTCAGAAAATTAACAGAAGAACATAAATTAAACAAATGGAAGCAGAAAGGTGAAGAACGTACCAATAGATGAAAATGTCTTTGGGAGAAGTTGAATGGCGAACTGCAAAGAACGAAAAGGTAAATCCCGGGCCGCGGGGGAGGGGGGGGGGTTGTAGTGAGAAAAAGATGGTTGTGAGTGGAATGGAGGAGAAAACGGGTGGGTCGGTTTCGATTTTTAAGGGAGGGGTTGTTTTTGTATTTTATAGAAACCTCAGTTCTCCCATTTCTCAATTCTTATGAAAATAAATTCACTCTATTTGGATATAAATTTGGTTAAAATATTTTTTTTTTAAAATTAAAATTATGTTAAAAAATAATTTTTAGAAGTTGAAGTTGTATACATATAATTTATTTGAAAAAAATTAAAGTCATGTGAGTGAAAAAATATTTTTTACCTAAAAACTAACATAAATTAGTTTTCAGAAATTTATCCAAACTAATCATAAAACTCCATGAACAAATAATGTTTACAATTTTTTGTTGGAAAAAAAGTAGCCAAAATTTATACTAGTCAAACGGGAGCTTAGTACTTAATTCTCAACCGCGTAACTTTTTCTTTTTTTCACCTTTGACTGCGTACCTTGAGAAAAAGATCGAGAGGCTATATTTAGTAAAATGATAATTTAAGTAAATTATCGTTATTTATCTTTGATCTTAATTTATTACTAATTTAGTGTGTACGGTCAAAACCAATTTGAGTCGGTCGTACGGATTGGTCGAGACGATAATGTTTTCGATCAAAGGATATCTGCATGACAATCTCGGTCAAGGTCCGAAGTAAGGGCGGCGAGCTTCGAGCTCTAAGACCGATCAATGACAAGCTCGATATCATTATCGAGGTCATATCCAAATCGAACTACGAGGCAAAGCGGAGATTATCGAATATGTTTGGACCGACCAACACTCACCCCGAATACCGAGACCACAAGTCAGAATCGAGCTCGGACCAAGGCCGAGGGCTCGATCCAATACCGAGCTCGAGCCAGTATCGAGCTCGTAGACTAGGGCCGTTGCAACCGCACTATGGGAGAAAATCTTGGCGGAAATCGAGGAAAAGACAATACATCATGGGCTCTCCATTACGTATTTTTATTGTATTTAAAGTAGGATCCCTCTACTATAAGAGGGACATGGATTATAAGCAAGCACGACACTCTGTAACAAAAGATCACTCTTCATATTGAAAGATATCCCTTTGTGTTCGTTTCATTTTATCTTATCCATTCTTCTTGCTCATTATTCTCATTCTCATAGTCAAGAACTTAGATATTACTATTTCTCTTTACGGTTTGTATCAAATTATATCACATATCTTTAGAACCATACTCAAATTTAACTTTATCCGATTTTCCGGGTAAACAGTTTGGCGCCCACCGTGGGGCTAAGGATAACAGTGATCGTTTGATATAAATCTACAGTACACACCAGCTTACAGCTTCAAATCAGCAATGGCTTTACCTATCGACCACGAAGCTGGCCTTCAAGATGAAACCAACAACTTGGCACCCGGGGCCGGAAGGCCACTTAACGATGGCACCGAGGCTCGAATCAAAGTACCCGAAATTCAAGCCGAAGTACCATTGGATGTCAATTCACAAATAGCTTTGGAGGCGAATCAGTATTCCGAACTGGAAAGAAGCATTCAAGGCGGTACTCGATCCGTATCCCGAGACACCCATAATGCGGGGGAAATCAGAGCCAGCTTACGTATAATCTTCGAGATGCTACAAGCCCAACAAGTAGCGATAGCTCAGTTACATAGCCAAACTCGTACACAAAGCAGGCCGGATTTCAATCCACTTCGAGAAATCACCCCCAGAATGGATCCCGCCATAGTGAAATCAAACGAGCAAGAATCGGGGACCACTCCCGAAATTACTAAATTGCTCGAGGAACTCACAAAACGAGTCGAAGCTAACGACAAGAGAGTGGAAACATACAATACCAGGGTCGATCAAATCCCGGAGGCTCCACCAATGATAAAAGGGCTTGATTCGAAAAACTTCATACAAAAGCCTTTTTCCTCGAGTGCGACCCCAAAACCAATCCCTAAAAAATTCTGTATGCCCGAAATTCTCAAATATAATGGTACGACCGATCCTAACGAACATGTCACCTCTTACACATGTGCCATCAAAGGTACTGATTAGGAGGACGATGAGATCGAATCTGTGTTGTTGAAAAAGTTCGGGGAGACCCTCTTGAAGGGAGCAATGATCTAGTATCACAATTTACCACCAAATTCCATCGATTCTTTTGCCATGTTGGCAGATTCGTTCGTAAAGGCACATGCTGGTGCCATAAAGGTTGCAACAAGGAAATCAGACCTCTTCAAAGTAAAGCAAAGGGGTAATGAAATGTTGAGGGAATTCGTATCCCGATTTCAAATGGAACGCATGGAATTGCCACCGGTCACATACGATTGGGCCGTACAAGCTTTCACCCAAGGGTTGAACGGGCTAAGTTCGACAACATCACATCGGCTAAAACAAAATTTGATCAAGTATCCAGCAATAACTTAGGCAGATATACAAAACATGCCAATCGAAAATTAGGGTCGAGGATGATCAGTTGGGAGCTCCGTATGGACCCGTGCATCAGAACATGACATCTACTAAAAACCAAAAGGAGATCGACAGAGAGCAAAGGTTAAACAGAGACCGATATCAACCGTACGTCGCAGATCGGGTGAACAACGGTTCAGCACGCAATACAGTTCGGAACAATCGAAGGATTGATCGAGGGCAAAATTCTCGGGGACTTATGAGTAAGAGCGGCTTTGATAAATATGTCGATCCTATAGAAGCACCTCGATTATCAGAATATAACTTCAGCGTTGGTGCATCCGCCATCGTGTCGGCTATCGGGTGCATCACGGGTGCATCAAAGACACTAAATGGCCTCGACCCATGCAGACCGATCCTGCCCAAAGGAATCCCAATCAAATGTGCGAATATCATGGCACCCATGGCCACAGAACGGAAGATTGCATGCAACTAAGAGAGGAAGTAGCCCGCTTATTTAACAAAGGACACCTTCGGGAATTTCTGAGTGATAGGGCGAAGAACCATTTTAAAAACAGGGATTTCGGCAAGCAAAACGAGCAAGAAGAACCGCAACACGTCATTCACATAATCATCGACGGCGTCGATACCCCTCAGGGACCAGTGCTTAAACGCACTAAAACATCTATTGTGAGGGAAAAGCGATCTTGGACTCAAGATTACGCACCCATGAGGACTTTGTCCTTTGATGATGAAGATGCAGAAGGAGTCATCCAACCTCATAACGATGCACTGGTAATATCCGTACTCATGAATAAAACTAAAATTAAGCGTGTGTTAATCGATCCAGGTAGCTCGGCCAACATCATCAGATTGAAGGTCGTAGAACAACTCGGCCTGCAGGACCAGATCGTACCCGCAACTCTAGTTCTAAACAGATTCCATATGGCATGTGAAACCACTAAAGGCGAGATAATCCTACCAATAAACGTGGCCGGAACCATCCAGGAAACAAAGTTTCACGTGATCGAAGGCAATATGAGATACAACTCCCTTTTCGGAAGGCCATGGATCCACAATATAAGAGCTGTACCTTGGACCCTACACTAGGCCCTCAAATTCCCGACATCGAGAGGTGTCAAAACGGTGTACGGAGAACAACCGACCGCAAAGGAAGTGTTCGCCGTCGAGGAAGCAAAATCAATGTCCTCGCTAGGGCTGGCAAGTGGGCCGGTCCCGGGCCTAAATGGGCTAAGTGGGCCGGTCCAAACGGTCCCGGGCCCGGACCGGTCCGAACTTAAACGGGCCAAACAAGCTTTTTGTAGGGACCGGCCCGGGACCGTTTGGTCCCGGGCTAAGTGGGCTAAGTGGGCCCAACATATTTTAAAAAAATAAATAAAAATTAAATAGATATTAGAGACAAAAGGATGTTAAAAAAATATCTAAGACAATGCTTTGTAAATTTTATTATAGAATTATGACCTAAATTTTAATATTCAATATTTAATATCGAATATATATAGTATATAAGATGTATATATAGTATATCGATATAAGATGTATATATATATAAGCTATATTCGATTAGTAGTAACATGAAATGACCAAAGTATGATACTTCTTAGCTGGTATAAATATGGAATGATAGAAGATCAAGTTTTAGCTCAACTCAGATTACAGTTTCAACTAAAACTGAGTTGAGCTAAAACTTGATCTTCTATCATTCCATATTTATACTAGTTAAAAAGTACCATATTTTGATCATTTCATGTTACTACTAAAAAGTATATATATACTGAGGAACATATTGAGCACTAGATTCGTCACTCTTGGATTTTTTCTTATTTTTACCAAAACGTTTTTTTAAGGAAGCCATCTTAATTAATAAAGTAATAGAAAATAAATAAAACAAACAACTTGTTGAAAATTGATTATCGTTGAAGACTTCAATTCACCAACTTCACAATTATTTCACAAATTGTAACAATAAAGTAAGCAATAGTAGCAATTATAGAAGAAAATTAGAGAGAGATTGTGATAGATTGATGATTTTGTAAGAAAAAATAAAAGAATGATGGGGTATTTATAGTTGAAAATAGGGAAAAAGTATAATTATAAAAAGTTTGGGATTAAAACAAAGTTGGGGGGTTAAATGGCTATTTTATAAATAGCCAACGGCTATTTTTCTCTATATATATATATATATATATATATATATATATATATATATATATATATATATATATATATATATATATATATTTTTTTAAAAACAAATAGCCGTTTGGCCCGTTAAGGGACCGGGCCGGTCCCGGGCTCTGGCGGGCTAAACGGTCCCGGGCCTGACGGGCCCAAATCATAGGACCGGCCCACTAAAACCGGGCCAAACGGTCCTGGTCCGTTGAGCCCGTTTGGCCCGCGGTCCCGGACCGGTCCCGGGCCTGGACCGGCCCACTGACCACCCTTAGTCCTCGCCTTCGCCGATAAAGGGATCAGGCTCAGAAGGAGAACGGGACACCAAATAGCAATCACAGACATCGGCTTCGACCCATCCAGATAACCTGAAGATCGAAGAAGATGATGATCAAAGGGTCCCTTGATCTGTCATGATACCCGATGACTCCGACGCCACCAAATCAACAATCGAGGAACTAGAGCAAGTCACACTAATCGAGCACTGGCCCGAGCGAAAGGTATACTTGGGAACGGTGTTGATCCCCGAGCTCAGGAAGAAACTTGTTCAATTCTTATTGATAACATCGATTGTTTTGCCTGGTCCCATTTAGATATAACAGGGATCCCACCGGACATAACGACGCATCGGCTAAGCTTGGACCCTAGGTTCAGACCGGTGAAGCAAAAGAGAAGACCCCAGTCCGAGGAAAAGCACACATTCATAAAGGATGAGGTAACCAAGCTTCTTAAGATAGGGTACATTCGGGAAGTGAAATATCCCGAATGGTTAGCCAATGTAGTTGTAGTGCCTAAAAAAAGGGAACAAACTTAGAATGTGTGTGGACTATAAGGATTTGAACAAAGCATCCCCCAAAGATTCCTTTCCGTTGCCCAACATCGATCGCATGATCGATGCCATGGCCGGCCACGAGATCCTCACTTTTCTCGATGCCTATTTCGGGTATAATCAAATCCAGATGAACCCGGAGGATCAGGAAAAGACTTTATTTGTCACCAAATATGGAATATATTGTTATAATGTAATGCCCTTCGGGCTAAAAAATGCAGGGGCTACTTACCAACGCTTAGTAAATAAAATATTCGAAGAACAAATAGGAAAATCAATGGAAGTTTATATTGATGACATGCTAGTTAAATCCCTGCGCGCAGAGGACCATTTGACCCATTTGTAGGAAATGTTAGAAATTTTGAGGAAATACAACATGAAGCTCAACCCCAAAAAATGTGCTTTCGGGGTCGGTTCGAACAAGTTCCTCAGCTTCATGGTGTCAAATCGGTGAATCGAGATTAACCCCGATAAAATCAAGGCCATCAAAGACATCATCGTTGTGGATAGCGTAAAAGTCGTACAAAGGCTAACGGGTCGGATTGCAGCCTTAGGCCGGTTCATTTCGAGAACATCTGATCGAAGTCACAAATTTTTCTCTCTACTAAAAAAGAAGAACAATTTTGTCTGGACCCCGGAGTGCCAACAAGCATTAGAGGAAGTAAAATGATATCTATCAAGCCCACCACTACTTCACACTCTAAAAACAGACGAAAAACTTTGCTTGTACTTGGCAGTATCGGAAATCGCCGTAAGCGGTGTCCTAGTTCGAGAAGAGCAAGGTACGCAATTCCCCGTTTATTATATGAGTCGAACCTTAAGAGAAGCGGAAACTAGATATCCGCTCCTAGAAAAATTAGCACTTGGACTGATAAGTGTCTCTAGAAATTTAAGGTCGTACTTTCAATGTCATCCCATATGCATATTAACCACTTACCAGATTAGTAATATTTTGCACAAACCCGAACTATCAGGCCGATTGGCCAAATGGGCCGTCGAACTCAGTGGGTACGATATCGAATATCAACCCCGTACGGCCATCAAGTCTCAAATTTTAGCAGACTTCGTGGCCGATTTCACGCCAACCCTCGTACCCGAAGTCGAAAAAGAACTCATGTTGAAATCGGGTACATCATCGGGGGAATGGACCCTTTTTACGGACGAAGCTTCGAACATGAAGGGGTCCGGGCTAGGCATAGTTTTGAAATCACCCACGGGTAACACTATTAGGCAATCTATTAAAACTAACAGGTTGACTAACAACGAGGCCGAGTATGAAGCCATGATTGCAGGTCTCGAGCTCGCTAAAAACTTGGGAGCAGAAGTCATTGAAGCCAACTGTGACTCTTTGCTGGTGGTGAGTTAAGTAAACAAAACCTTCGAAGTTCAAGAAGGAAGAATGGAAAGGTATTTAGACAAACTTCTTGTCACTTTGCACCGTTTCAAACAATGGATTCTGCAGCGTGTTCCACAAGAACAAAACAGTGAAGCCGATGCACTTGCGAATTTGGGATCGTCGGTCGAGATACATGACTTAAGTTCAGGGACTATCGTTCAACTTTCGAGATCGGTAATCGAAGAAGGTCACACCGAGATAAATTCTACAAGCTTAACCTGGGATTGGAGAAATAAGTATATTGAATACTTAAAGAGTGGAAAGCTCCCACCGGACCCTAAAGATTCTAGGGCCCTATGGACTAAAGCTGCTCGATTCACGTTGGCTTCGGATGGAACGCTATATCGAAGGACATTCGATGGACCGTTGGCAGTGTGCTTGGGTACGGGAGATACCGATTACATCCTACGGGAAGTGCACGAGGGCACCTGTGGGAATCACTCCGGTGCCGATGCATTAGTTCGAAAAATAATCAGAGCAGGGTATTATTGGATCGATATGGGCAAAGATGCGAAGGAATTGTTTGTAAATGTGACAAATGTCAAAGGTTTGCGCCAATGATCCATCAACCCGGAGAGCAACTTCACTCAGTCCTATCCCCATGGTCGTTCATGAAATGGGGACTGGATATCGTCGGCCCTCTGCCATCGACCCCAGGTAAAGCCAAATTCATTTTATTTATGACTAGCTATTTTTCTAAATGGGTTGAAGTGCAAGCGTTTGAGAAAATAAGAGAGAAAGAAGTTATGGACTTTATTAGGGATCATATCGTATGCCGATTCGGGATACCCGCCAAAATAGTATGTGACAATGGGAAACAATTCGTTGGCAGCAAATTAACAAAATTCTTCGAAGATCACAAAATAAGAAGGATACTATCAACGCCATACCACCCCAGTGGAATGGACAGGCCGAATCAACGAACAAAACTGTCATTCAAAACCTAAAGAAGAAGTTGAACGACGCTAAAGGAAAATGGAGAGAAATCCTGCCCGAAGTCCTTTGGGCATATCGGACGACATCAAAATTCAGTACGGGAGCGACCCCATTCTCCTTAGTATATGGGCCCGAAGCATTGATACCAATCGAAGTTGGTGAACCCGGTACCAGATTTTGATTCGCGATGGAAGAATCAAATAACGAGGCTATGAATACCAGCCTCGAATTATCGGATGAAAGACGAGAAGCTGCTCTCGCCCAATTGGCCGCCCAAAAGCAGCGAATCGAAAGATATTATAATCGAAGAACTAAGCTCCGCCATTTCAAGCCCGGGGACTTAGTGTTAAGAAAAGTCACCATCAATACCCGAAATCCGAAAGAAGGAAAACTAGGACCGAATTAGGAAGGACCATATCAGGTGCTCGAGAACGTCGGAAATGGATCGTACAGGCTCGACATTATAAACGGCAAATAGCTATCAAGCAGCTGGAATGTATCACATCTAAAACGATACTACTGCTAAAGGTACGACCTTTCCATATTCGTTTACATTTCAAAACTGACCCCTGCAGAAGTCCGAACAAGGGCTAAGATGGATCTTTCTCTTGAAAGCACGCGTTGCACTCTTTTTCCCTTAGACCGGTTTTATCCCAAATGGGTTTTTCGGCAAGGTTTTTAACGAGGAAACCATTGATCGTGCTGCACTTACAACAATATCCGAGGCCTCTTTACAATCGAACTCAAATACTGAGGGGGCATTAGGCCCTCAAATACATCGAGTTCAGATACAAGAGAGTTATTTCACAACAGGGTTCCAATAGGAAAAATTGTAAGAGCCAAATGGTCGAAACGAACCATGCTCATGTAGATTGGCCCGAACCCAGGCGCAAAACACGTGTAATGACTTGCGAAGAAAGTTCTCTTCTTTATCGACATCTTATATCCAAGGAAAATTCCTCTATTTGGAGATTTATTATGCAAACAGAATTAAGTTAAATTCAACCAATTAAGCCTACGGGCTACATTATTTCGAGTTCGAATCATTTCACTCGACTATTAAGCCTACGGGCTATATTATTTTGAGTTCGAATTATTTCACTCGACCACTAAGCTTACGGGCTACTTCGACCATTACGCCTATGGGCTACATTGCATCGAATTCGAATTATTCACTCGACTGCTAAGCCTACGAGCTAGTTTTATTTCGAGCTCAAGCAAGCACTCACTCGACCATTACACCTACGGGTTACTTTTATTTTGAGTTCGAGCAAGCACTCACTCGACCATTACGCCTACAGGCTATATTGCATCGAGTTTGAATCATTCACTCGACTGCTAAGCCTACGGGCTACTTTTATTTCGAGTTCGAGGAAGCACTCATTCGACCATTATGCCTACGGGTTACATTGCATCGAGTTCGAATCATTCGCTCGACTGCTAAGACTATGGGCTACTTTTATTTTGAGTTCGAGCAAGCACTCACTCGACCATTAAGCCTACGGGCTACTTCAACCATTATGCCTACGGGCTACATTGTATCGAGTTCGAATTATTCACTCGACTGCTAAGCCTACAAGCTACTTTTATTTCGAGTTCGAGCAAGCACTCACTCGACCACTAAACCTATGGGCTACTTCGACCATTATGCCTACGGGCTGCATTACATCGAGTTCAAATCATTCACTCTACTACTAAGCCTGCGGGCTACTTTTATTTCGATTTCGAGCAAGCACTCACTCGACTATTACGCCTACGGGCTACATTATTTCGAGCAAAACTACTCATTTCTTCGAATTAAAATGAACACTTGACTATTTAAGCTGAAGGATGTTCGAACTCGATAACGCAAAGGGGACTACCCACAAGGCCCGAAGGCAACACAGATTTAAATTCAAACTATCTATTTAGTTTGAAAGGCTATTTTTCTTCAAAAAGAAGAAAGATTTATATTTACAATTTTTTTGTACTGAGGCGGCTACTCTTCCAAAAGGAAGTTCTTTATACAAAAACCGAAAGCGGTATCAAAAGAACACAACAATCGACCTAAGGCCCTAAATGACTCAATCTTCATCGGAGGCCATATTCTCGGCATCGTCCTCGTCTTCAGACTCCCCAGAGTCATCGGAGTCCTCCTCAGGAAAGGCCAACCTTCGAGCTTTGTTCTCCTCCGCCCTGGAGACTTCAATCTCGGCCCCAACATTGAAGCCCTGTGCTCTGACCTCTTCGAGAGCCTCTCTCCGAGCCTGCCACTTTGCATGTTCGACCATGCTCGCAGCTTTGGCTTGGTTAACCTCGACATCGATCTTGAACTGAGCCACTTTGGCATCAGCTCTTTTGTTGGCCTCAATCACTTCAAATCTGGCCACTTCGAGTTCTTTGGCCAAATCTGCTTTATCTAAAGTGGCCAAATCCAACAGATGCTGAAGCTCTTTCATCTTTTCGATCAGCCCCAAAGTATTTTCTTTCGCATATCGAAGTTGGGCATCGGAAAGCTCCAACTGAGCTTCGACGACTTCCTTTTTAGAGGCAAGGTTATCTATACACTTTTTAAATTCTTCTGCCTCGGCCAGTAGCGCATTTACCTGTGAGTTAAGTCGTCCAATCTGCTCGATCCTCTGTCGAACCTGCAGAATCGGATTGTTAGTAGTTATCTCTTTTTCATCTTCACTATCATGGAACATTCGGAATACCTACTCAGCCATCTCCTCATGCTCTTCCCGAGCCGCTGTCAAATCTGCTCGAAGTTTTTCACTAAGAAGCTTATACGAGTCACTCTTCTCAGTGAGGCTCCGAACTTCGGCATCATGCTCTTCCCTGATTCGAAGAAAGGCCTTGTGATGCAACATCGAAGTCTGCAAACAAAAGGAGAAACATTAGAATTACCTGCAACTCTGTGTAAAAGAAGCGGCGAAAACGCCATCAGAGTTACCCGATTCAAAGCATGTTGGGCCTCGTTAAAGAGACAGGCGGTCCCCACCTCTTTGGTCACCAAGGACTGAAGGTAACTGGAAATCCCCACAGGGGAAGAAAATATTCGGGTATCCGCAGGTACGGAGAGCACTATCTTCCGCCTTCGTTCGGGATCGATACTCGGGGTCGAAAATCAGTTCACCAGTTTATGAATTGATGAAGGCTCGGTGGAACCCGACCACAACGCATTTTTGGGTACCGACATTCCACCAAAATCGGTAACCTCCTCCGAGGCACCTGACTCGAGCCCTTCCAGAAAACCGTGGATATCGGGCGACTCCTGAATACCCTCATAGGACCGATCCTCCAACATGACGGCCTCTCGAATCATGGCATCCGAAATTTGAGGGGATCCGCCAATGTTAACTATCCTGAACTCATCCCTTGAAATATCTTCTACTGCCCGATAAGATCCACCATCGGTATCCCCTTCAATCATCTTAGCTCGAGAAGGGATAATCTCGGTTTCTTCTTATTCTGGGATTATGGCCAAAGTTCCCTGATTTGCTTCCACCAAATTGGAAGACTGT
Organism: Nicotiana tabacum; assembly: GCF_000715075.1. Classification (NCBI taxonomy): domain Eukaryota; kingdom Viridiplantae; phylum Streptophyta; class Magnoliopsida; order Solanales; family Solanaceae; genus Nicotiana; species Nicotiana tabacum. Next base: position 86,328,314 of record NC_134081.1, on the reverse strand, counting down.
TGAGTCACAACATCAGCCCATACGCAGGCTAAATTCTCCTCTCCTTCTTCGGGCTCGTCCCTTGAATGGCGGACCACTTCCGAAGACATAATACCAGAGCCCCCCTTCGGCTTTCGAGATCTCTTAGCCGGTTTCTTATTTTCCGAGCTCGGGGAGCCCGATACGTCTTTTCTCTTCCTTTCTTTCACCTGCTTTAGGACATGAACTTCTTCGCCACCAGATGGCGGCCTCATGACTACATCTTTCCCAAGTCCTACAAAAGGGAAGAGGGAGATTTACCATACAAATCGATGAAGAGACAAGTCGACAAAAAGATTTACCATGACAGCTGGCCTCCCATCGACCCTTTGATAATTCGACCCAAGCACGCTCGGAGTACGGTCTCTGCAGCACCAGGCTTTCGACCCATTTTCTAAGATCCGGGATCGGTTCCGACATTTGAGCTTTGGCTATGATAAAGAAAAATAGATCAACAAAATAAAAAGCAATCACAAAATCAAAATGGGCAAAAAGAAACGTTTACTCACGGCTCATATTCCATTTCTCGGGAAATGGAAAGTCATCGGTAGGGATCAGATCCGAGGTTCTGATTCGAACAAAACGACCCATCCAACCCCGATCCTGGGTCTCATCTATGCTCGAGAATAGCGTTTTAGTTGCTCGGTGAGCAAGCTTGATCAGCCCTCCTCGATAAAGTCGGGGACTGTAAAGACGCATAAGATGATCGAGGGTGAAGATACGCCCCTCGACCTTGCTCGAGAAAAATCGAAGAAGAATCACTATCCTCTAAAAGGAAAGGTGGTTTTGGCCGAGGGTCATATCGTACCTCTTACAAAAGGCAACGATGACATGGTCTAGGGGTCCCAACGTGAAAGGATAAGTATAAACACTTAAGAACCCTTCGACGTAGGTAGTAATTGATTCATCGGGCGATGAGATTACTATGAGTTTATTATCCCAGTTGCATTCTTGTATGACTTTATCGAGAACTTTTTCGGTGATTGAACATTGGTACCTCGACATCGGCTCACACCGACCCGGTCTCGGAGAAGGCTTTTCAATTTTAAAATCACCTACAGTCAAACACCCAACCGGAACGAATTCCTCAGGGCGGGGATCTTCCACATCCTCGCCACCAGCAGGTTGAGATGAAGAAGCGGTCTCTTTTTGCGGAACAGTTTTAGAAGTTTTTGCCATTTAAAAATTCGTAAACAAAGAACGGAAGTATTTGGTGTTCTAAGGAAGAGTTTACAGTAAAACTCACAGGTTTACAGGCAAAAAACTCAGAAAAGACGAAAAGGAACTTGAAAAATTTGGAAGATTGAAGACGTAAAAATGATGAATGGTGGAAGGAAAGACTATTTATAGATTGAAGCAATGACGGTTCAATATCAGAGGTGGCCGACCACCGTCTGACACATTAAATGCCTCGGTAAAACCGAACCGATGGGACAGCTATCACATACGTCATGGTCGGGATCGATGAAAACGTCAGTATATATCTGATCGAGATGTTGGGAAATCATATCGTTTCTCGCCACATCCTTTTCCGAGAAACGAGGGGACTATTTGTGTACGGTCAAAACCGATTTAAGTCAGTCGTACGGACTGGTCGAGACGATAATGTTTCGATCAAAGGATATCTGCATGACAAGCTCGGTCAAGGTCCAAAGTAAGGGCGGCGAGCTTCGAGCTCTAAGACCGATCAATGACAAGCTTGATATCATTATCGAGCTCATATCCAAATCAAACTACGAAGAAAAGAGGAGATTATCGAAGATGTTTAGACCGATCAACACTCACCTCGAATACCGAGATCCCAAGTCAAAATCGAGCTCGGACCAAGACCGAGGGCTCGATCCAATACCGAGCTCGCAGACTAGGGCCGTTGCAACCGCACTATGGGAGAGAATCTTGGCGGAAATCGAGGAAAAGACAATACATCATGGGCTCTCCACTACGTATTTTTTATTGTATATAAAGTAGGATCCCTCTACTATAAGAAAGACATGGATTGTAAGCAAGCACGACACTCTGTAACAAAAGATCACTTCTCATATTGAAAGATATCCCTTTGTGTTCGTTTCATTTTATTTTATCCATTCTTCTTGCTCATTATTCTCATTCTCATAGTCAAGAACTTAGATATTACTATTTCTCTATACGGTTTATATCAAATTATATCACATATCTTTAGAACCATACTCAAATTTAACTTTATCCGATTTTTCGGGTAAACATTTAGCTTTCACTATATTAATCATCTCCACATTTATTAGATTAATGATAAAGGTGAAAAAAATAAGTAATTCTTTACCTTCATAAATCGTGGCTTGTCAAACTAACATATTATTAAATAAAACAGAGATAATTTTTTATCTCAATTTGTTCTTTATTTAATCAGTTAAGACGATTTGGTGCGTGTAGGGAGTCTGAATAGGACGATTCTTTACCACATTATTTTTTTAAAAAATAATTGGACGATTGTTCGAACGACATTATGCTTGTATGTCTCATAGAACATTTGGAGGTCCTAATTTCTACAGTAAGCGCGGGGGGAGGGGGCTGTTACTTGTATTTGCTTCTTTTAGTACAAAAAAGGGAAAACTTTCACAGTATTGTGGAATACTAAAGATATAATCATAGTTATCCAAAATGGATGTATTAATTGGGAACAATAGTATTAAAATAGTCAATTGGAAGTTAACTTGTTTAATTAGATATTACAAAGAACAAAAGAATTGAAGATCCGAAATATACTTCCCGAAGAAATATAAAGTGCTGCTTATAATTTTTATGTCTAATACAACACTAAAAGCTTGAGAAAATACAAGTAGCATTCGTACTCATGTTACTTTTCGCCGGATTAAGATGTTTAACTAATTTAATTAGTTAGTTATATATGATTGAAATTAACTCTAGAATCCTTAAAAGGGAACAACTATGTTGTTAAAGCTGCTAGAAGTGAAGAATGTTGCTAGTTTGGGAAGAGCAAGATCTTGATAAAGATAGAAGCATACTATCAAGGGGTGACAAGATAGATTAGATACTTTCATATTTAATCAAAGATTTCAGATTTATGTCTTAAAAAGGAAAAAGTCATGATAAGAAGCGCTAATCTTTTTAATTGGACAAAAAAAAATGGTAGAAGCATGGGAAGGCATTGTAGGTCTTAAGCAATGTAGCTCACTGTCACGGGCCAACCTTTTTCCGGACGTCAGCGCCACCAAATAGCTCATGCGGTGCATGTAGACACCCCTCGCTACAGGCCAACCTATCCTCTTTCTCAGGTTTTCTAGCACGATCATGTGCATGTGGTGAAGCTTGCCTAGGAGGCTTACTTCAATTGTGTCGCCCGTCTGATGTCTAGGCTCATGGCCTCGACTAACTGCGGCGCTTCTCATCTGCTGGATCTCATCCATGCGCACACCCGGGGTTGGCTAAGGACATGTTCGTCCCTCGCCTAGCACTAAGCATCGCTCTCGCGTGCACAGTCCAATCCTCAGGCTTGACACTCGCCTCGTGCATCCGCACTCAACTTGTGCTTCACCCGAGTAAGGCAACCTTTAGTCCTTGGCCTTCGTCATGTGCGTCTTTCATAGCATGCTCATGGTTTACTTATGGCATGGCCAAACATATCCCCCGCAACATACTTCCGTCCCGCAAAGTTCAGTGTCGCCCCACAACTGCACGTCTAGGACAACAGTCCCTTGCTCGCATAACTGAACCCAAGTTATGTCCACAGGTCGACACATGAGTCCCCTAAGATAGGTTCTTCAAGTATCCAATCGGCACGGAGGTTTTAATCCACCATTTCGGTAACCCGCAGGGCATACTCGTCCCACACATCAAGCCTCCGACACCCCATTGTGTGCCCAACACTAGCCATGAGGCGTCGCGTCGTCCATAGAGTTCCCTAGCTCATATGGATACCTAAGACACTCCTTTGAGATGTCCAGGCAGGCCCTTGAGGTTCCTCCTCAAGGCGGCTCACTTAGTGCATCTTGGTGGCAACACGCACAGGGGAGGATGGCTGAGCTTTAACACCTCTACCCCCTTATATAAGCTTAAAATAAAAAATTCCAAGATTCCCTAGTTGACATGTTTTGGCTAGAGGATCAGAATGACCCTTTCTCACTCAAATCGGGGCTGCCTCACAAACGCATAGTCAGCACACGTTGCCTACGCGACTGACACTTATCCTGCCTCTTAGTAGTGCGCAGTACCATGGATGCCACGAACCCCCAAAATATGGGGTGTAACATCCTCCCACACTCAACCTGTCATCATCCCCGATGACACAGCAATGTCCACGACAACCCGGAGTCTTCCCCCTCAGGGATGCACACCATGCTCCCTTAATCGTGTGGATTGGACTTCCTCGAAGTACATCTCAAAATGGAGTCATGCCCCATGCACTTCTCCCCTAAGTATCTCCCAAGTGTGCCTCTACACTTCACCTCCTTTCGGTGTTCACTTGGAAAGTGCCTCCGCACTTGCACCCTCTGGTGTCTAACTTTGTGGTGACTCACACTAGTCAACCACACCATGACCCTCATGGCCTTGGTTTTTGTCCGAAGTTCTTCCTTCACTGGTAAGCACATCAACTTTCTCTTTGGCATGGCTCCCACAGTTCAACAACTCGCATAGCCCTTGCTCCCGTGGCTCAACAACACACCAAGCCCTTTGGCTTAGCTCCCGTAGCTCAATCGTTCACATAGCCCTTTTACCCCTCCCCCCCCCATTACCTTGGAAGACTTGCTTGCTTCAGGACTCACAATTGTTCCCCAATGCCTCTGTATAGGCGGATCCTCCCACACTCAATGTGGAGAATACTTCTCAACGCTCCTATCCCACTTGGCATACTAGCACTGCCTCCGGAAACTCATGCTGCAACATGGAACCTTCGGCAACTCAATTGCTTCGTACTTTTTGGCACTCAGCAAGCTCTTGGGACGTACTCTTGGTGAGTACTACATTATCAAAGTGATAGCATCGCCACATTCAAGAGCAAAGCGCTTTGTTTTCCAACTGTCACTTCCTCAGCAAGTACCCAATGCTCCCGGTAGTACCTGTGTACTCTCCCAATAGACAAGAACCCTCATGGTCCTGCTAGCACGGCTTCCCGATTTGGTGTGCCTCGCACATGGCCCCAACTCCGTGGTCCCCGATCATCCGGCCTACCCATTTCCAGAATGACACCTTCCAACTTGGAAATCCGCTCAATTTTGAAGCTTTGCTATTTTCTTCGAACTCGTCTCCTCATATTGACAATTCAACACTAGGCCTCCCCATGAAAATGGTTTGGCTCCTCTTCACAAACATGGTGGCTGACTCCACCTCATTGTGGCATTCACACACTCCCGCTAAGAAGCTTGCACTCAAGTCCTTCATCACGGTTGTTAAGGGACTTGCCTTCCATTCATTGCAACCCTTTAGATGGCTAGCGGCTGCTAACACTATCACAATGCCCAACTCTCTAAAAGTTCCCTTCTCAATGCCCTCAGGCAGTCCACAAGTCTATCCCGCAGGAAAGACACTCAAGTGATGCGCTGCTCGCATCCTCGGCAAGATTTCTACACTATCATGCCCAAAGTTTATAGTCCACGGCTTACACTCTTTGCGATATGGATGCTCGACCTGGAAAACATGGCCTTTTCCTGACCACCCGACTCATCGGCATATCATCACATTCAACTGAATCCCAGACTTTCGAAATAAACTGGGGTTACCCATTTCCTTCTTTAAAATGGCCAACAACTCCAACTTCCTGCTTAACATGAACAAAATGCCTCAACCTGATAAGCTTCCAACGTTACTGAACCCTCTTGGTCCAAACGGTATTCAAACCATGCAAGGAACGCTCTCAGTCTTGCATACGACATTTCTTACGCCCATGACTTGCTTAGCAAAGCAGCTAACCCACTGCTAATAGAGTTTCCAACACACCGCCGGATCATCCCAATCAAGAACAATTAAGCTTATGCTAACCGTCTGTCCCTTCTTATGGGACTATACCAACAGCATCGCACAATGGCTCTCTTTGCAAGCCAAATGCGCCTCAATAAAATCCCTTTGAAAATAGCACCCGTTAAACGGAAGACATCTTTGATGATATCTCAATAAAACTAGGATGCTCCAAAATCACCTTCCAAAACATAGACATTGGTGAAAACAACGACTACGAAGTGGTCTAATTCTGACGGTCGTAGTTCATGACTGACAAACCAATCTTATCCATAACTCACGCACCAAATCCCTTTTCTGACCAGTAGTATCAGTTTCCCGATCCCTAGTGTCATATGAACATCAATTTATGCTTCGATATGATCTCTGCATTGATATCCAAAATGCACTCGCCATCTCAACTTCTACTTGGATATCATATGTCATGGCAGAATATGGCCTTGAATAGCTCTGATACCACGTGTCATGGGCCGACCTTTGTTTCGACGTCAGCGACACCAAATAGCATGTGCGGCGCCTGTAGTCACCCCTCGCTACAGGCCAACTATCCTCTTTCCCAGGTTTTCTAGAACGATCATGTGCCTGTGGTGAAGCTTGCCTAGGAGGCTTACTTTAACTGTGTCGCCCGTCTAATGTCTAGGCTTATGGCCTCGACTAACTGTGGCACTTCTCATCTACTGAATCTCATACATGCGCACACCCGAGGTTGGCTAAGTACATGTTCGTCCCTCGCCTAGAACTAAGCATCGCTCTCGCGTGCACAGTCCAATCCTCAAGCTTGACACTCGCCTCGTGCATCCGCACTCAGCTTGTGCTTCGCTAGAGTAAGGAAACCTTTAGTCCTTGGCCTTCGTCATATGCGTATTTTATATCATGCTCATGGTTTTCTTATGGCATGGCCAAATATATACCTCGCGACATACTTCTGTCCCGCATAGTGCAGTGTTGCCCCACAACTGCACGTCTAGGAAAATGGACCCTTGCTCGCATAGCTGAACCCAAGCCATACCCATAAGTTGACACATGAGTCCCCTAAGATAGGTGCTTCAAGTATCCAATCGGTACGAAGGTCTTTATCCACCATTTCGGTAGCCCGCAGGGAATACTCGTCCCACACATCAAGCCTCTAGCACCCCGTTGTATGCCCAACTCTAGCCCTGAGGCGTCGCGCCATCCATAGAGTTCCCTAGCTCTTATGGATATCTAAGACACTCTTTTGAGATGTCCAGGCAAGCCCTTGAGGTTTCCCCTCAAGGCGGCTCACTTAGTGCGGCTTGGTGGCAATATACACGGGGGAGGCTGGTTGAGCTTTAACACCTCTGCCCCCCTTATATAAGCTTAAAATAAAAAAGCCCAAGATTCCCTAGTAGACATGTTTTGGCTAGAGGATCAGAATGACCCTTTCTCACTCAAATCGGGGTTCCTTCACAAACGCATCATCAGCACACGTCGCCTACGCGACTGATACTCATCCTGCCGCCCAGTAGCGCGCAGTACCATGGATTCCACGAACACCCAATATATGGGGTGTGACATCACACTTTATACCATTTTTCTCTCTTATTAGAGGATATTTTATAGTTAAGATTTGCCAATTGATGAGTATATATTTCAGCTAAGTCAATGTTCGACTATCAAATTTTCCTTTACAATCCGTACATTTGCACTTCTGTGATCCATAACTCCAATGGATGCACCATTTCTTGGTGGTTTAATTAGTAGATTAGCTAGAAAAAGTTAATTTAAGTGAAGTCCTTTAACCTTTGGAGACTAGAAATGTTACGACCCTAAATTCCCTCCGCAGGATGTCGTGATGGCACCTAGTCTTTAAGACCAGGTAAGTTTATCAATGCAGAATAACAATAGAAATCTGAAATAAATAAATCTACAAATTCACATAATTACAACTCTCAAAACCCGGTAGAAATAAGTCACAAGCTTCTAAAATTTATCCTCAATGTCTCTATATATCAGAGTCTAAATAAAATAAGTAAGTAACATAATATGGATAGAAAGGGACTCCGAAGTCTGCGGACGCTGGCAGATATATCTCGAAGTCTCCATACACAGGTAGCTCACTGATATCTGGGCTGGTAGGAAGTACATGGATCTACAAAAAAAAATATATGCAGAAGCATAGTATGAGTACACCACAACGATACCCAGTAAGTGCCCAGCCTAACCTTGGTAGAGTAGTGACGAGGTCAAGTCAGGCCCTACTGGAAATAATAAAAGACATGGTGAAGTGTTTAATAATATAATAACAATAAATGACAATGGAAATAAATCAAGTAAGTAGTATGTCACCATTAAATTATACAGAATAAGGGCAAATAATACCTCGCGGAAAGAAAACAGAAATTTACAACTTTAAGAAAATCACAACAATAATCAAAGACAAATGCAGTCATAAAGAAATATCAACAAGGGCACTCCCGAGACACCACCTCTTAGTCCCAAATCATACATAAATTCACAATATCTCATTTCCTTATATCACCGCGCGAGCCTTCACATTAAATTTGAAAGAAAATATTTTTTTTCGAAATAGCATCCCGCGTTTTAGCCACCCTTATCACACCTCATGACTTCTAGTAGTTCCCATACTAGCCACCCTTATCTCACCGCATACATTTCAACACCCAGACCTTATACCACCGCATGCGTATCAATATCACAATATATCACAATCTGCACCTCAAGTGCTCAAATATTTCAATTTGCCAAAATAAATCAACAACAACAATATTTTTCACAATAGGGAGCTCACGTCTCAGTCATGATGAGTACAAAATCTCACAAAATATTCGGGAATGAATAACTCAGCAAAAGTAATATTTCACAATTTTTAACACTTTGCCTCAATACCAAATTTAAAATGTCAAATACTTCATATTAATAATATTTAAATTAAAAAAAATCAACCTTCAAATAATGCACTGAATAAAAGAAAATAAAGTTTCAACTAAACAGGTAAAACAATTAGCAGGAAAGGTTAGACAAATTTATAATATAAAAATTAGATCAATGATCATGATTATAACAAGATAAAATAATTTAATTAATATGCGATAGTGATCTACACAATTTAAATACATAATCTTCCACATTTATCCCGTGTACACACTCGTTACCTCGTGTGCATGACTTTCAACACATCACAATTCTCATATCAATACCAATCCTAAGGGGAATTCCCCCCACACAAGGTAAGAGTAGTCACTTACCTCAAACCACGCTCAATCAGTCAAGTAGTATGCCTTCCCCCCGGTTTTCCGACTCTGATAAGATCGAATCTAATCATAATTAATTCAATTCAATCAATACAAATTATAGGAAATAAATTCCATAACAAAATATAAATTTTCTAACAAAATCCGAAATTTAACCCAAAAATCGCTCATGGGGCCCACGTCTCGGAATACGACGAAACTCACAAAATCCGACAACCCATTAAATTACAAGTCCAACTATACTAATTTCACTCAAATCCGACTATCAATCGACATCGAAATCTCAAAAATTTATTTTATAAGATTTCTACAATGTTCCCCAAATTTTCATCTCAAAATACTAATTAAATGATGAAAACAATGATATATTTGTGTATATTGACCAAATCCGAGTTAGAATCACTTAGCCCCGATGTGTTTTCTTGAAAATCTCTCAAACATCGCCTCACCCGAGCTCTTAAAATCCAAAAATGGGTAAAAATGGCCAACCCCCGAATTTATATATTCTGTCTAGGGCTTTTCGCACATGTGACTAACTTAGCAATTTCTGCGACCTCGGCCCATCTGCTCGCTTCTACGACCTCGGCATCAACCCATGCCTGGTCACGACCTCGACCCTTCTGTTCGCTTCTGCGACCTCGGCCTCAACCCATGCCTGGTCGCGACCTCAACCCATCTGCTCGCTTCTGCGACCTCGACCTCGGCTCATGCTTGGTCGCGACCTCGACCTCGGCCCATGCTTGGTCGCGACCTCAACCTTGGCCCATGCTTGGTCGCGACCTCGACCTAGGCCCATGCCTGATCACGACCTCGACCTCAGCCCATGCCTGGTCGCGACCTCGACCTCGGCCCAAACCTGCGAGCTAAATTCTCCAGGTGCGATTGCACTAGAAGGCTAAAATTTTCAGCAACTGTTTAAGTCCAAATTTCGATCCGTTAACCATCTGAAACTCACCCGAGGCCCTCGGGACCTCAAAAAAATACACCAACAAGTCCTAAAACAACATACAAACTTAGTCAAAACCTAAAATCACATCAAACAATGCTAAAACCACTAATCATACCCCAATTCAAACTTAATAAAACTAAGATTTTTTAACTTCTACATTCGATACCGAAACCTATCAAATAAATTTCGATTTGCCTCAAATTTTGCACACAAGTCATAAATGACATATCAGAGCTATGAAAATTCTCAAAATTAGATTCCGACCCCGATATCAATAAGTCAACTTTCCGGTCAAACTTCCAAACTTAAATTCCTATTTTTAGCCATTTCAAGCCTAATTTAACTACGGACTTCCAAATAAAATTCTGGACACGCTCCCAAGTCCAAAATTACCATACAGAGCTGTTAGAATCATCAAAACTCTATTCCGGGGTCGTTTACACATAAGTCAAAATCCGGTCACTATTTCAACTTAAACTTTAAACCTTGAAACTAATTGTTCTAATTCATTCCAAAACCTCACCGGGCCCAGACTAATCACCCCGGCAAGTCACATAATAACTGAAAGACATAAATTGAGTAGTAAATAGGGAAACAAGCCGGGTTGTAATACTCAAAACGACCGGACGGGTCGTTACAAGTAAACTATATTTTTGTAACCTTTTGAATGGTAGGTAGAGTTGTCCAAGGGGAGCGTATTATTCGAATCGGTATCGGTCCGTACTGGTACCGCTGCGTACCGGTCTGAATTGCGGGTAGGGGTAGGGGATTTGGGTAAAGGGTAAGGGGACTGGTAGGGAACTGAAAAAAGTACTGGTAGAACCGGTTCGGTTGGTACCCTTAAGATACCGAACTGGTACCTTTATGCTTTTTTAAAAATGTAGCAGTTTTTGTGCCGTTAGCCAATAGTTATTTTAAAAGAAATAACATCTATTTTTGTCTCCCTATCCCCCTAACACCCCTACCCCTAATTTATATTTTTAACCTCTAAGTTTGTTCAAATACACTTTGGACCTATATTAAAACTATAATTACTCAATTTTATTCTTTTAATTTTCACACAAAACTCTCATATCTCTCCAATTCTCTATCTCTAATTGCAATTAATGTTCTAACAATATTATTAAGTTTCGCATTTATTTTTGTTATACTTGTATTGCTATTTGATATAATTTTAATATTATTAAAAATAGCTCCTAAACTAGTAAAAAAGTGAGTACTAGATTAACTAAGGGTAATGCTAAGGAGGGGATCCTCATTTTGAACAAATCCTAATCAATCCGGGTTTAGGAGTTACATACAAGAAACGTATAATTCTGTTTTTCAATGTTTTTGTAGAACAACTGTTAGAAATAATATTTGCAATGATGAAGGAAATGAAGACTTGCTGAAATATTGGAAGAGAAGAAACTTTGGCCTTCTAGAAATGATTCAAGAAGACGGCGATGCTTATAGTTAAATACTATTTATCGGAGACAGCGGTGATGCAGAAGAATAAGTGCTATCAATTTCAAGTGAAGAATCAATAGAAGTTATTGAAAAATTTCGTAACGTTCAAAAATAATATGCATTTTTATTTTTATAAGTATTAAAATAAAAGTATGGAATTTTTTCAATCCATTAAAGTTTGTTTGTATTTAAATATAATATTTTTTAAAATTTTAATTTAAAAATACCCCTAAGTACCTGTACTGTCCCTTTAAGTACCCTCCCCCCTTAGGACTGGTAGGGGTACTGATAGGATGCCTGTAAAAGTACCCCTATCCCGTACCCTTAAATTCCCTTAACAAAAGTCTCCTTAAGGCACTCCCTTACTGATACTATTCTCGTACCTAGTCCCTTTAAGAATCCACTACCCCTTAGACCGCCCTAATGGTACGTATAAAAGACCTTGGTCAATATTGTCTAATGGTTTCAAAATTTTGAACCATTTTATACTTATGTTCATTTCACTTAAAAATTACTTGAGCTCAACCACTTTTGTATTTATTCTTCAGAACAATTTCAACTAAATATTTTCCTACGGTTAGACGAAAAAGTATGTAAAGAAAAACATATTCTCTTTTCTCATCTCCATTTTCTCTTTTTCTTTAGAGAATTTCTATTATATAGAAAAGAGAAGTTAGTCGACCAGGGGTAAACTTGAAATTTTACTCTATCATAAAGTTGCTTTAGTATATTTTTCATTCTACATTGGTCTAAAACTATCTCTCTTCTATTCACGGAGGTGTATTTTTCAATTTTCAGTTCTTCATTTTTTTTATCAATCTCCTACAGTTTCAGCTATGATTCTCTCCCAATATTCTCTCTGCCTTTTTTTTTCTTTGATTTTTTCAAATCTCTGAACAGTTTCCAATTCGAGGCATCAGGTTCGTCCAAGAAAAAAGCCCTAACAGTGCCAGTTTACCCTTCCCGAACTTTACTCTATTTTTATTTGATTTAGGTAAGTTTTTAACTAATATATTGATATTCTTTATTATTTTGAGTTATGTGGACAATATATATATATACACACACACACACACACACACACACACACTAAGGCTTTGAATATATTGGATCTGAATATTTTGGATCCCCGCTGATTTCTATCATCTTTATTTTTGAGGATTTTTAGTAAATGCAATTTTTCGGATTTCCAGGTGCATATTTGTTTGTATAGATATTGCTCACTCATCCTAAAGTTTACTCCTTCTGTTCTTTCAAATACCGAATTGCATGTTGTTGTTTTGTATAATATTTCCTTGGTTGTTCTGCTATGGTGACATTATTCTGTCTCAAGAGGGAAGGAAAAATTAAAATGTTAGTTTAGGCTAAAAAAGCCTTTTGTTGCTTTGATATGGTTTCCCTTTCTATTTTTGGTGTCATGGTTTATTCAAAGTTATCTTTTTAACTTTTCGTTTCTACCTAAGAAGTAGAAAATAGAGAAAATGAATACCAAATGCAGTACAAATGCAGATTATAAGTTCTCTTATTCAGGAAGGAACTCAAGTAGATCAAAATGCATTTCAAAACACCTATTAATAAAAATGATACTGTTTTTTGGAAATGATCCCATAGAGTAAATTATTGATCCTGCATCAAATTCAATAGTCAAAGCTTTTCTCTAACTGTTGCTGGTGGTGTTGTTTCAGTGGTAGATAAATTCAGCCACTCCTACTTTTCTCACTTTTTTCTACTTTTATTAAACGGACTTGCACTCATACTTTCAGTTTACATTTTCATCTGACAAATTGATGATAATATGAAGGAAGAATAATTCTATGTTTCCGCCATCTATTAGTTTCTTCCATTCCTTTTTTTATTACTAATTCTCTCTGGGAATCATAAAAATGATCAAATAATTGAAAAAGTTCATGCTGACAAAAGGTTTAGGCTGCGGGAATTATATAGACTGATCCCAATTGTCAAAAAAGGCCTTTTAATGCAACTATGAACAAATAAAGTTGAATTAAAAGACACCGTCGATGATAATACAATTATTGCATAGTCGCAATAACACTCCGCATAGATGAACATAATTAGCTGAAATACTATGAGTGATTGAAGTATCCTAATTTCTGGTTCAATTAGAACTAAAGGAACAAACAGTAAGGAAGTTCCCATGTATCAACTTTCAACATATTTATTATGCAGTTCCTCTTTATTCTTGAGTAGCAAATTTGGTTTAACACTTTTTACATGTCAAAGGATAATTTGTATCTCTCCAGGTAGAACATTCACGCCTGATGGCTTTAAGCACTGGTTGCACGATGTCGAAGCTAGGAAAGGATAATGTTAACATTTTGTCTAATATCATCACCTTTTCATGTCAAAATTATGTTATTTTGGCTTTTGCTTAAATGTCATAGTTGTTTTTAAAAAAAAGGATCATCATTAAATTGAACGTTGCACATAGATATCAATAGTAACTTGAAACAAGTTTATATATTGCATGAATTTTGTGCTTATTACTCATCTTTATTTCTTATATGGTAACTGCGCACTAAAATGGTTATCCTGCATTTTGATATTACAAATTCAGGAAGAAAGTTTATCAATATAAAGTGTTAAAAAAGATGGGTAAGCATCTGCTAATGTATAACTGCATAATAAATTGATGCATAAATGTTAACCCAATTAGATGCACCCCTTTAAGGGATTGGGCAATCTAGAATTCTTTACTTTAATATTCTGTCAATCCTCCTATATATTAAACTACTATATGTTGTTGCACAATATACCCTCTAATTGATTTAGTAGCAAAAGCTCCCTTTATTGACTAAGTTTTGATATTTTCTTAATTTTTTTTAGATGAAATTAGTGGCCAGACCAAAGCAATTTAATATTTAATTCACAATTGATAGAGTTGGAGGGACAACAATAACTAGCAGGTAAAATGGTTGTGACTACTCCAATCAATTCTACTGGATAGTTAGTTCACTTCAACCCCAACCCTCTTGTGATGATGATGTAACACATGATGTTGCCGTAGTAAGTAGTAGTACCATTGTCTAGGCAAGAAATAAACTATGAGATGTTACACATCAATATCGTTTACAGTGATTTAGAAAATATTACATGTAAATGAAAGATTGTGAAATTTGAGAAAAATCTCATGAGTGCATTGTACTACGGGAATAGGCCATAAGAGGCTAACTTATGAGAACTTCTGCTGTGCATTTCTAATATAAAAGCTTATATTCTGCACCATATATTAGACAAATGATCAGAATAGGTCATACATTATATGCAATTACTTCATTGAAGAGGATGTTAGGAAGACATGAAAACTGAAGGCACATACTGTGCATATAATTGATTGTTGCTACATGTATTTCTACAGATACCTAAAATATGTTCTTCTCTGGGATCTGATAACGAGTAATGAGATATCTGGCATAAGTTTCTTATTCATTTGGGACTTGAATATTGGTGTTCTTCTCACACTTTTGTTTCTTTCTCTAGTAACATTCGTCTTCCCTTTTGTTATATATATATATATATATATATATATATATATATATATATATATATATATATATATATATATATATATGTGTGTGTGTGTGTGTGTGTGTGTGTGTGTGTGTGTGTGTGTGTGTGTGTGTGTGTGTGTGTGTGTGTGTGTGTGTGTGTGTGTGTGTGTGTGTGTGTGTTTGTGTGTGTGTGTGTGTGTGTGTGTGTGTGTGTGTGTGTGTGTAAGAGCGAAAATTTGGTGCAGCTTGCCACAATTTGAAGCCCCAACTAAAATTCATGACATTTAACTTCTCAATGCATTGTTGGACCTTTTTTCCCCTTTTAATATCTGTTTTCGCATTTCTTTATTTTAATTATTATAGACATAAATATGTGAAGTCATCCATTAATTTCGCAAATGAAGTATAGGTATTGAATTAGTTCAAAGTACACATGAGCATTATGTAATCCCTCTGAATTTATCCGCTAAGAGAATAAAAAAAATATTTGCAAGGACAGATTAGATTGGTTGCTGTGGAGTACATTTGTGAACTACATTGTTTTGTTCCGTCCCATTATTTTTTTAATAATTCTTTATATTTATGAAATGTATTGCAAATAGACGTAAAAAAGAATACGAAGAAAAAACAAAAAAAAAAAAATAACAATCATATTGACTTGGTTATCGTTGGGCCTGTGCTGTGCACGGGCTGCTCATTTCTAGTTCAATAATAAATTTGATGTCGTCTCTTATCACCATCGAGTCAGTCAATGACTGTTGCCCAGCCAGCCACTGAAATCCATCAGAAACGTTGAAACTTTCATTTTGAATTCTATTTTTTTTTAAATTATTATTTATTTTGATTGGGTGTTATTGCAAAAGATCGAAATATTCTTTGGAGTTTATATCTCAATTTTGAAGGTATTTGGTGAAGAATAAAGTTGATTTTGGATGAATTTTCAGATTGAAACTCGAAGATGAAGATGTATTAAAGTTATATTATAATTGTATGTAAATTGTATTTAAGTTGTGTTCTGTTGTAGTTATATATATTTTTTGAATATTGTATGAAAGTTAAAAAATAATTGTTGTATAATGTATGAATGATTGTATATAATTTGTGTTTAAGGTATAAATACTTTCTTTTTACGTAAAGTTGTTGATATATATCAAATGTATTAAGAGAAGAAGTTTTGATTGGAATTTCATAGAAGAAGAAAAACACACCACATATAAAATACATACAAAAGACATATTTGTATGAAAAATATATTTAAGTTGTATGATGTTGTAGTTATTTTTAATTGGATAAAAATGATGTA
The DNA here is from genome assembly GCF_000715075.1 of Nicotiana tabacum. Classification (NCBI taxonomy): domain Eukaryota; kingdom Viridiplantae; phylum Streptophyta; class Magnoliopsida; order Solanales; family Solanaceae; genus Nicotiana; species Nicotiana tabacum. The sequence continues at coordinate 86,311,904 of NC_134081.1, read as the reverse complement.
TGAAAGTTAGATAAGTTATAAATAAGTTGTATACTATATAATTAGTTGTATAAAATTTATTTTTAGTTTATATATTGCTGTAGATATATCAAATTTGTATCAAATTTGAATATTACAACATTCAACTTGTTTGGTTTAGGTGTTGTCTATCGGCAGTGTCTCTATTGCTTTGGTTTGGCGCTATTTTCTGGTTCAAACTATTAAAAAGTAGTTTTATAAGATTTGGTTCTCAATAGATGTAATTAACCATTTGAAAAGAGGTATATCAATTTTTTACTTTAAATTTAACTCTCAACAAAGTGGAAATATAACATGAGAAATCCGCAGATTGGTATCCTAATTTCTATGAATGTATACGCATCGAAATATACTCTTTATGGGCTAAATTAATCATTTTTGTCCATCCGAACAAATCCAGAACCTCGGTGGGCCATAGTACAACTTTGTGTTCTGCGCTTGTACTAACTTGGACAAAGGACCTGCATCAACAAAACCAACTAACCAATCAAATGGAGAAAATGGATTGTATATGGAGAGAGGCCGCAGAGAATACGGAAAGAAGAGAGGAGAGAAAAATAAAAAAAATAGTGTAACTGAATCTCTTAATTTAAGGTATTAATAATGCATTGTATATAAATTATAACCAATCCTTATTTAGGACGGGTAATATATAAATTAGGATAATTTTAATAAATAAGTTTCAAATATTGTATAGGAAGGAAAAAATTCCTATTTTCTTCATCATATTTTAAGCCCCTCTTAAAGTGAGCAGAGACGGCTCAAGGGGAAGCTAGTAAATCCTTTGTTTTAGGACTCCAAAATGTTGAGTCTCCTACAATATTTAATAGTGGATTTTATGATTTTATTCATTACTAAAAATAATTATTCACTACTAAAAATCAGCCTTTTACCGATGCAGGAGTACCGCTGGACAAATTCAGGCATGTATTGGTAGAAAAAAAGACATGACACGTGGACTATCAACAAGCTGACAAGGCATGGTACGTGGAACATCGATATAATGACAAGTGACACTCTTAATTAGATGAGTTGAAGAATGCGGAAAAGGCATGGGAGAAACACCCACGGGGTTACACTGAGGAAAAAACCGAATTTGATAGCTGTAAAAAGAGAAACAAGAATGAAATAAATAAAGGTTGTGAAGAAGGGAAGATACACGAACCTGTCATAAATAAGGAAGAGAAATTGGTACAGTTACAAGGAATCTTTAATCATAAATGTTTCTGTTATGGTCGTACATGGTAACGGGTAATCGGTGTAATTAATACCATTAGTCAACCCGAATTAAATAAGGGGACCATTATAATTGTATGCTCCTATATAAGGACTGCAATCTCATTTGTAATGGGAGGAACGATTATTGAAATTTATACAGTTATTCTTTATTTTACTCTCAAGGTTCTAAGCCGAAATCTTGGGAGTGATTATCAGCTCATTTCATATTTTTTTTGTCAATTATTTTCATTCCTTGATCTATTCTTTCAAACTGTTGGGAAAGTGAAGTAAATCTTGGTTATCAGTAACCCGGTTTCTTCAAGATATTGACTTTGACCGAGAAATCTATTTTTGGATAAAATAAATTGGTTCCATTACCAGGAATCTAGTAATCTGTTCACTTTTCAATCTTTAATGACCAAATATGCCAATCATTAATGACAACAACCAGCTGAACCAACAAGATGAAACTCTACCACACTACACACCTATGGGATCTCCTCAACAGTCACGTGGAAGTTCACCTGAAAGGTCCACCGCTGATGATCAACAGGGAAAAGACCAAACTATGGAGCAAGATGCTCTAAAGCAATTGATTGTGGAATACATGAACAGTTCACTGTAAGCTTTTGTTATAGGATTACCCAATGCAACACACACTCCTCCACCAATTAATACAATAATTTTGGAGAACCCGCATTCAGGGCTTGATAATTCTGGAAGTGGAGAAATTTCTAATGAATCTCGTGATGGAGGGTCAGGTACACAAAATAATTCTAATTTAAAAAGTTTAGTGCTAACTTTGTAGAAACAGTTGAAGAAACAAAACGATCCTATAGAGCAGATACCTGGCGTACCCCTCGTGATCAAAGGGGTGGATATTGACAAGTATTCACAACGACCCTGGAAGCCAAGTGCGATGCCTTTACCAATTTTCAAAATATTCAAAAAGCCAGATATTCCCAAATATGATGGAACAACTGACCCTCGAGATCATGTAACTGTGTTCACTACCGGCGTGAAAGGCAATGATTTAACCAAATAGAAAATCGAATCGGTTTTGGTTAAAAAGTTTGGTGAATCACTCACAAAGGGAGCGTTAACGTGGTATTCTTTTTTAACTAAAAATTCTATTGATTCTTTTGCTGAGCTTGAAGATTCATTTATAAAAGAACATTCGGGAGCTCAAAAAGTTGAAAAATGGATGAAAGATATCTTTAAGGTTAAACAAGTGAATACACAATTTCTCAGGGAATTCGTAGATAGATTCTAGCGGGAGAGGATGATGTTGCCACAAGTACCTGATAACTGGCAGCTATGGAATTCACAAGCAACTTGAACGAGAATAGTTCAGAATCCATGAGGAGGTTAATAGAAAGTTTGCAAGAATTTCATGCGACAACTTGGAACAATGTGTACAAGAGGTAGAGTACAAACTGCGGATAGAAGAAGATACGGTCGCACAACCAACGACCGATGAAATACCAGGATCGAGACGTTCAGAATCAGAAAGGAGGTCTGATAAAAACCGGTACGAGCCGTATATGGGACCTGCAGGGCGAGACTCTCGATCTAAACAAGAGAGTGCACGATTCGATTCAAGACCAAGGCAAAAAGACGCGATTTCTTCATCCAAGTTCAAAAAGGAACGAGATGCCCGAAGCAATGATTCCAGTACGCAAGCAAGAATATGATATTATAACTTTAACATCAGCATCTCCGAGTTAGTGGCTGTTTTAATAGGTATGGGGGATAGGGTGCGATGGCCTAAAGAAATGAGATCAGATCCAAGCAAAAGAAATTCAGATATCTGGTGCGAATTGCATATTGATCTTAGCCATAAACCAATATATTGTAGGCTTCTACGAGGAGAGGTCGAGCATTTGTTGAAGCGCGGTTATCTTACTGATCTGTTCAGTGAGAAAGGGAGACAATCATACATGAAGAATAGACAAGAGCCCCCAAAACCTCCTTCACCAAAAAGAACAGTCAATGTTATAATTGGAGGAGATGAGGTCAATAGAGTAACATATACAACCGTAAAAAAGACATCAAAAGTCATGGTCACTCATAGAAAAAGAGTTCGCCAAGTCTTGAATGGTGATAATATAACATTCGACGATGAGGATGCGGGCAGCTTGATGATTCCTCACAACGATGCACTGGTAAAATCTTTACTTGTACATGATACTAACGTAAAATGTGTTTTGATTGATCCAGGTAGCTCAGTGAACATCATTTTACTGAGGGTGGTGAATGAAATACAAGCTAATGATAAGGGCATACCAATAGCGTGATCCTTGTCTGGGTTTGATAATTCAAGAATTATTACAAAATGAGAAGTTGTACTTACCACATTTGCAGAAGGGGTCATCAAGGATACAAAGTTCCAAGTGACAGATGGGGACATGGCCTGTAATATAATTCTTGGAAGACCGTGGATTCATGATATGGACACTGTCCCTTCCACATTGCATCAAGTTATCAAATTTCCTTCATAGAAGGGAATCCGTCAAATTCGTGGAGATCAACAAGCTTCAAGAGGTATCAACTCAGTGGTGATCGCAAGCACGGTAGCCAATAATGCTGACGTGAAATAGCAATTACAGAATTCGGTTGATGACACTGTTGTGAAAACCTCAACTGAAGACACGCAAGGACATACTGATGTTGATTTGAGACCCGATGTGATTCAAGAGCCAGAAGAAAATAAAAATATTAAAATAACTACCGAGGAGCTCGAAGCTATAATATTATTTTTGAACTGGTCAGACAGAAAAGTTTACGTGCTAATTGAAAATAAGTTAATTGGATTTTTAAGTCTTGAAAGTTTACAACTGCCCAGAAATGAAAGGTAAGTTAATTGAATTTTTATGTGCTAACGCAGATTGCTTTGATTGGTCGCACTCAAATATGACAGGTATACCACAAAAGGTGATGACTCATAAGCTGAATGAGGTCCTTTACACCCACCTATTAAATAGACGAAAAGCAAGCAGGGGTCCTTCAAAAATCAAGTGATCCAGGATGAGGTACAAAAGCTTTTAAAAATTGGTTCAATACGAGAGGTAAAGTATTCTGACTAGTTAGCTAATACCGTTGTTGTTCCAAAAAAGAATGGAAAATGGTCAGTTTGCGTAGACTATACTGATTTAAATAAGTCTTATCCTAACGATTCATTTTCCTTATCACATATAGATCAATTAATTGATTCTACTGTAGATCATGAACTTTTAAGTTTTTTAGACGCATATTCAGGTTATAACAAATAAAAATGGACCCTCTAGTTGAACAAAAAACTTCATTTATCATAGATAGAGGGACTAAATGTTACAAAGTCATGTCATTTGGCTTGAAAAATGCTGGAGCCACATATCAAATATTGGTGACTAAAATGTTCCAAGAACATTTGGGAAAAACCATGGAAGTCTACATAGACGATATATTGGTCAAGTCAACACAAGTAGGGGATCATTTTTAACACTTATCAGATACCTTTGAGATTCTCCGCAAGTACAATATGAAGTTAAACCCGAAAAATGTTCTTTTGGCGTGGATTCAAGTAAGTTTTTGAGTTTTCTTGTTTCTAACAGAGGTATTGAAGAGAATCCCGCACAAATCAAAGCTATCGAGAAGATACCAAATATACCCACGAGCAAGAAATAAATGTAGAGATTAACATGCATGATAACAGCTCTGGGAGATTTATATCAAAGTCATCAGAAAAAAGTTTTAAATTCATTTCAGTACTGAAAAAGCAAAATCAGTTTAAATGGATTGACGAGTGCCAACAAGCTCTCAAGGACCTAAAGTTGTATCTATCAAATCCGCCTTTGTTAGCCAAACCGAAAGACAATGAAATATTGCTCATTTACCTTGCTGTGTCAGATGTAGCGATAAGTGCGGTATTGGTACGAGAAGATAAAAGTAAGCAATCCCCAATTTATTATGTTAGTAAGTCTTTATTAGATGCTAATACACGATATCCACACCTTGAAAAGCTTGTGTTAGCGTTAATTATGTCATCAAAGAAGTTACGACCTTACTTTCAATGTCATCCTATTTGTGTTATAACTGCTTTACCCTTAAGAAACATACTGCATAAACATGAATTATCAGGTAGATTAGCTAAATGGGCAATAGAACTCAGTGAGTATAATATCATATATCAGCCTAGAACTGCAATAAAATCACACGTGTGTTAGTAGTTTTTGTAGCGGAGTTTAGCACGAATTTAGTTGCTGAGGCAGAGAAGGAACTACGGGTGTTTACCGAAGCTAATCCGGGTACTTGGACCCTGTTTATTGACGGTTCCTCAAATGTTAAAGGAGAGGGTTTAGGAATTGTTTTAATCCCACCCTCAGGTGAAGTCATAAGACAAGCAATAAAATGTTATCCAATCACTAACAATGAAGTAGAGTATGAAGCTATGATTGCAGGCTTGGAATTAGCACGAGAACTTGCTATCGAATAAATTATGATCAAATGTGGCTCGCAACTGATGGTTAATCAAATGCATGGGACTTACGTGGCAAGAGAGACGTGAATGCATCAATACCTGAAAAAGGTACGAGAATTGCTTAGATAATTTCAGACATGGAAACCCGTGCAAATACTCAGGGAGAAAAATGCAGAATCAAACGCGTTGGCAAATCTCGCATATGTCATGGATGTAACAAATACAGAAAATGCCATTGTGATACATTTGTTTCATTCGGCACTCAATCAAACCAAGAGTGAGATTGGAGAAACGAATTTGTGAACTTTTTGCAATATGGTATCTTGCCTGAAGATAAGAAGAAATCACAATTGCTACAGCAGAAAACCTTGTAGCTAGGTGCGATAAATGTCAACGATATGCCAATAACATGCACCGACCGGCAGAGCTATTTCATTCAATTATTTCACCATGGCCCTTCATGCAATGAGGCATGGACATTGTAGGGCCGTTGCCTCAAGCTAAAGGAAAGGTACTATTTCTGTTAGTTTTAACAGATTATTTCTCAAAATGTGTTGAAGCAGGTGCTTCAAACAGGTGCGGAAAAAGAAGTTAAGGATTTCATTTGGCAAAATATTATATGCCGATTTGGAATATCGAAGTAAATTGTATGTAACAATGGCCCACAATTCATAGACGCGAAAATCACAGAATTTTTCCAAAGTTGGCAAATCAAACGAATTACATCCGCACCTTATCACCCTGCTGCCAATAGACAAGCTGAATCGACAAATATAGTTAATATCAATAACTTAAAGAAGATATTGGAAGAATCAAAAGGCAAATGTCCAGAGGTATTACCAGGGGTGCTATGGGCTTACCGAATAATCGCAAAAACTAGTATGGATGAGATTCCATTTTCACTTTTATATGGTGCAAAAGCTTTAATTCCGGTGGAGATAGGTGAACCATGTACGAGGTACATGCATGCCACTGAAAAGGAAAATAAGGAAGAGTTGCGGGTAAATTTAGATTTGTTAGAAGAAAGGAGATGAGCAACATTAATTCGATTGGCGGCTCAAAAATAGATGATTGAACGATATTATAACAGGAAAGCTAATTTGAGGTACTTCAATATTGAGGAAAAGGAATATTGATTTAATAAGAATGCCACTAGTACGGATGAGACTCAACAAAAATGGTAAATGCATGAAAATTGAGCCCAAATTGGGAAGGCCCATATAGGGTTCGAGGCATCGCTAGAAAAGGAGCATACGAGTTGGAAACCATGGATGGCAAGGTATTGCCGTCAAACTGGAATGCAGTCCATTTGAAGAAGTATTACTTCTAAACGAAGAAAATACCCACAGTCGGGTATCATGCAAGTTCGATTTTATTTTGTTTTTTTGAATTTACATAACCATTTTAGATGATAGGAAAAAAGCTGACCCGTACCAAATGATGATATTAAAATCGAAAGACATGCGGAATACTGAATTATTCCTGGTCTAGGTTACAACTCTTTTGATGGAAAAAGGATTATGCAGTCATCATCTAAGAAATTATCTCCAAGTCCCATTTGTATTTCCCTTTTCAGGGAAATGACCAAAACAAAAGAGTGATCCAGTGTTCGAGATTTTATACTTCAAAGTTCCAACACTGGGGGGACTATGCATATTGAAGTAAGGAAAACGAACCAAGGGCATAGTTCATCCTGAATCAAAACCTTGAAGAAACCCTTGAAAACGTTTCAAAGGAGTTCTAACTCGCAAAAGGATACAAGATATTCCCACGAGTTTCTAGGTTAAAGCCATAAATTTAGTCACGGGAGAATAGACCCGAATTTGTTAACCTGCTACAATGAAAGCAGTTATGAATGTGTTGTATGAACAATTATGAAAATAGTGTACGGAATTTATTTATTTGAAAGTTCAAAACATAAAACTTCTCAAATTATTTCTCTTTTCATATCTACTTCATGTTTCATATATTTACACCAATATGAAGATGAGATATCATCTTCATCAGTGTCGTTAATATAAAATATCCCTCTTTTATAAAAACCCATGTATATTGAAGTCATGGTCTATTAAAGCATTTTTAAGTGCAGTAGAAAGCTCAACTATTAAAAGGACAAAAAGCATAATATGCGGAAAAAGCAATAAAGATATTTATATCATAACCCCAAAGAACAGGGGCAGTATTTATGTCATAACCCCAGAACGAAAGGGGCAACAAAACCTTCCAAAAAAATGTTGTCCAATAAATATAAGGGAGTTCCAAGCAAAAACCAACAAACAAATACTTTCGACAAAAAGTCTGGAAAAGGGGAAAAGCTAAGGAGCATTATCAATGGGAGAAGAAGGATCAACTTGGGGAGAAGAGGGTTGAACATCAGCTTCACCAGGAACAAGTCCATCTCCATCACCATTAGAACCTTCGTCTTCAGGTGTGGAAAAGCTTTGACGTTGCTGAGTCTGTTCAATTATTTCTCTAGACTTAGATATCTCAGTGTTAAGGTCACAACCTTTATGGTTGGCTTAGTTAAAGTCTCGAGGTTAGTGTTCAAAAAATCTCAACTAACATCCAGCGATGACTTATCCTCGAGGGCTTCATAGTCCTTCTCTCACTGATCAATTTTTGCCCCCAACTCTTCTTTTTATGCTTCCGAGGCTTCATAAGCTGTCTTCAAAGAAGCACGAGAACTTTCTAGGAACTGAATTTTATCTGTAGAGGTGTGGAGATCTTCTTGAGCTTGGGTAAGCGTTTGAACCAATTCACCCGCGTAAACCTCTTTTTGATTAAGGAGCTCTTTCAAACTCCTTATCTCTTCTGTAGCCTTGGAAAGATGTTCAGCCAAAGAAGATTCCAGTCTATCCTTATCCTAATCAACTTGACTAGAAGAAGCTTTTAGAACTGCTAACTCAGCGAATATCATTCTCATTTGCTGTTCCAAAGCATCTTTCTCTTCTCCAAGAATGTCCTCTTCCAAATGAAGACCTTTAAATTTTTCTCTCCAGTTATCAGCCAAGAGTTGCTGATCAGTCCAAGAGACCCTTTTCATAAGTTCAGTGCTTGTCAAATTAATCTACAAAAAAGAAGGAGAGTTACGAATGAGGAAAAGGAAGGAAGAAAATGTAAGTAAATTTATACCTTGAGATAAGAATGAACAATGTCATTCATTAAGATCAAGGGACTAGTGTCACGACCCAACTCCATGTCAGGCCGTGATGGCGTTCAGCACCGTTGCTGGACAAGCCAACAATGAACAACTTAGTTATTTCCCATTTTTGTTTAATATGAAATTCCAACATTTAGCTTTACTTATATTCAATGCGTTTGATAAATAAAGGATTTTTAAGGCAGACAAACAAAAACATCTAAAAGTAGTTATAATTATTGAATTACAACCCAAAAATCAAAGTCTACTAACACGTGCCAAGATCTGGTGTCACAAGTGTGTGGGCAACTAGTAAAATATACATAAGATGACTATCCTACTGTCTGAAACAGAATAGACAGATAAAAATAAAAGAAAAATCCCAGCATGCTGCTGAACGGCTCAGAAGGGGGCATCTCACCGTGAAGTCTCGGTCCAAGATCAGGTATACGCGATGGGCGGGTAACTAGATGCACCGGCCTCGGATCCTATACAATTAAGTACAAAAGAGTAATATGAGTACATAACAATATGTACCCAGTAAGTATCCCACCTAACCTCGAAGAAGTTGTGACAAGTGGTCGGCTTGACACCTACTAGGGTCAATAATAATGTAATTAAAGTATTATACTAAGCATGTATATCATGAATAATTCTGACAGTTCAATAACAGGACGAGATAAGTCCTTCTTTCATAATTAAAATTTCATATTTCCGTAATATCATTTAACAACTTACATTTCCAGGCACTTAAGCAATATAAATCATGGGAAATTTCCAAATAATTGGCATGCGCAATTATGCCAAGGTCGTACGGCCTGATCGAACAAAATATTTAAACTGTGCACTGCCGGGGGGTCGAACGACACGAACCATAGATGCATCTATTTACTACTGAGGCGCTCGCCCCGATCCACAAATAACAATTTATTTTTCAAGAAAACACAAGTTTCTCATTTGCAGTCAAGTATCTCATACAAACCTTCAAGTATGTGAATTTAACCTTAAAAAATTCTATTAGCAATTTCCATGATGACTAAGTGATTATATTAGCACGTAAGGGCACAAACATTTCCAAGTATAGCATGATACGGGTCATAAACTACCTGGACGATAGCATAATAGTAGCTACGTACCCACTCTCGTCACCTCGTACGTACGTAGTCCCCACAATTAGGTACAATCATTTATTTAATTCACTTATGAGGTTACTTCCCTCTTACAAGGTTAGAAAGGAAACTTACCTCATCTCAAAGCATACTTCCCAATTCAAGAACGCGCTCAAACCTCCAAATTTGACGCCAAACGACTCATAGCTAGTCAAACATTACATAAACTAATCAATCTATGCTAAAAAATTCATAATTACACCATTTAAGTGATTACCCAACCTAAATTGCAAGATTTCCTAAAATCTACCCCCGGGACCACATGCTCGGATTTCGGAAATATTTAAAGGAAGTCATTACCCATAACCTTAGGAACATAAATATATGATTTTTACTAAATTTCATAAAAATTTCGTGGTTAAATCTCATTTTTATCAAAAACCTAGTTTCTTTTCATCTAAACCCGAAAAGTTCACTAATTTACATGTGATAATCTACCCATAAACATTGAATGTAACTCACATTTGATAGGGATTACTTACCTCAACTAGTTGACAGAACTTCTCTCTCTAACCAGCTCCAAAAATGCCCCCAAGAAGAGTAAGAAGTGAGCCAAATGCTCAAACCCCACTGCCCTTCAGCGATTTCCGCACCTGCGGTTCACTTGGCGCACCTGCGATTTATCTTCTGTGGACTAACTCGCACAGGTGCGGACCCATGCCAGGCTGCCTGATCTCGCTTCAGCGCCCAAGTGATTGCACCTGCGGTAACATATCAGCGACCATCGAAGCGCACCTACGACACTTCCCGCTCCTGCGATTCCTGCCTTCGCACCTGCGCATTCGTAAGTGCGGTCCTTCTTTCGCTTCTGCGATGGATGGGAAGCCTATGCTGGGGCGCATCTGCAATATGTGGCTTGCACCTGCGAGCTCGCACATGCGGCGGGCCAAGCGCAAGTGCGATTATGACAGTAGTTGGAGTTTTAGCTTTGGCTTCCAAATTAAAACTTGGTCCTAGAGTCGACCCACTGGAAGAAGCCTGAATAGCCGGTGGGCGGTATGAACTCTCCGACATGGCACTAAAATAGGAGCTGGAAGAACCCTGGTGACCTGAGTACCCAATGGAAGAACCCTGGGTGACTGGTGGGCGGTAAGAACTCTCTAGCATGGCGTTGAAATAAGGGAGTGCTGGAGCACCTCGAGGAGGTAGTGGTGATGAATATGGGGGACTTCTAGGCTGACCCCTCCCAAACTGACCCCTGCCCCTAGCCGGGGCACCTCCAAACTCTCCAAAGTAACGGGCCCTCTTATCCTGCAGCATTTGCTCTCTCCCTCTCTGACGGTAGCCCTCAATCCTCCGAGCAATCTCCACTACCAGCTGATAAGAAGTCCCCATCTCCACCTCTCGGGCCATATTGGCCCTAATACCGGAATGCAGCCACGCGACAAACCTCTGCACTCTCTCTGCGTCCGTAGAAAGTATCATAAGTGCATGGCGAGACAACTCAAAAAACCTCGCCTTATAGTCGGTCACTGACATCAGACCCTGCTCAAGATGCTCAAACTGATACTGCTACTCTTCCCTCTCAGAGGTTGGAATATACTTATCCATGAAAAGCTGTGTGAACTAGCTCCAAGTCATGGGAGGAGAACCCACTAGTCTGCCAAGAAGATAAGACTGCCACCATCTACGGGCCATACCCTCCAGCTGAAAAGTAGTAAAGTCAACCCCGTGAGACTCCAGTATCCTCATGTTGGGCAGTCTGTCCCTGCACCTATCAATGAAATCCTGGGCATCCTCATGGCGCTCGCCTCCGAAGATAGGAGGGTGTAACCTAGTCCATCTGTCCAACAACTTCTTCAGATCGCCGTCCGCAATCGGTCTAGGCTCAGGTGTAGCCGTCGTAACTAGCTGGGCTACATCCATGGGTAGTGCACCCGGAGTCTGATATACTGCAGCTGCATGCCCGGGAGCCTGAGCAGTAGGGGTCTGTGCTCCCCCTCCTGCCTGAGATGTGGCTGGGTCCGCTGGAAATAAAACGGCCTGAGTCATAATGTCCATGAACCGCATCATACGGCCCATGACCTCCTAATAGCCTGGTGTTGTCATCAAATCTATTGTGGTTGGCTCTTCGGCAGGCACCTCACCCTGCTCCTCAATATTGGGATCCTCCACTGGATCCGATGGTGGTGCTACTGGGGCAGCTCTGGGACACCCTCGTCCCCTATCTCGGGTCGGTGCCCTCCCCCGGCCTCTGCCTCGGCCTCTAGCAATGGGGGGAGCAGCTCCTTCCGGGTCTGGAACGTCCGTTGTACATGATTGCACGATACGAGATGAATAAAGAGTAGTTTTCTTAACACCCCATAACCTCTCGAAGATAAGTACGGACGTCTATGCACCGATCCGTAAGACTCTACTAGTCCTACCCATAACATCTGAGACCTACGTGAACCTAGTGCTCTGATACCATGTTGTCACGACCCAATTCCATGTCAGGCCATAATGGTGTCCAGCACCGTTGCTGGACAAGCCAACAATGAACAACTTAGTTATTTCCCATTTTTGTTTATTAAGAAGTTCCAACATTTAACTTTACTTATATTCAATGCGTTTGATAAATAAAGGATTTTTAAGGCAGACAAACAGAAACATCTAAAAGCAGCTATAATTATTGAATTACAACCCAAAAATCAAAGTCTACTAACACGTGCTAAGATCTAGTGTCACAAGTGTGTGGGAAACTAGTAGAATATACAAAAGATGACTATCCTACTGTCTGAAACAGAATAGACAGATAAAAACAAAAGAAAAACTCCGGCATGCTGCTGAACGGCTCAGAAGGGGGTAGCTCACCGTGAAGTCTCGGTCCAAGATCAGGTATACGCGCCGAGTGGGTAACTAGATGCACCAGCCTCGGATCCTGTACAATTAAGTACAAAAGCGTAATATGAGTACATAACAATATGTACCCAGTAAGTATCCCACCTAACCTCGAAGAAGTTGTGACGACGGGTCGGCTTGACACCTACTAGGGTCAATAATAATGTAATTAAAGTATTATACTAAGTATGTATATCATGAATAATTCTGACAGTTCAATAACAGGACGAGATAAGTCTTTCTTTCATCATTAAAATTTTAGATTTCCGTAATATCATTTAACAACTTACATTTCCAGGCACTTAAGTAATATAAATCATGGGAAACTTCCAAATAATTGGCATGCGCAATTATGCCGAGGTCGTACGGCCTGATCGAACAAAATATTTAAACTGTGCACTGCCGGGGGTCGAACGATACGAACCATAGATGCATCAATTTACTACCGACGCGCTCGCCCCGATCCACAAATAGCAATTTATTTTTCAACAAAACACAAGTTTCTCATTTGCAGTCAAGTATCTCATACAAACCTTCAAGTACGTGAATTTAACCTTATAAAATTCTTTTAGCAATTTCCATGATGACTAAGTGATTATATTAGCACGTAAAGGGAAAAAACATTTCCAAGTATAGCATGATACGAGTCCTAAACTACCCGGACAATAGCATAATAGTAGCTACGTACGGACTCTCGTCACCTCGTACGTACGTAGTCCCCACAATTAGGTACAATCATTTATTTAATTCACTTATGAGGTTACTTTCCTCTTACAAGTTTAGAAAGGAAACTTACCTCGTCTCAAAGCTTACTTCTAAATTCAAGAACGCGCTCAAACCTCCAAATTTGATGCCAAACGACTTGAAACTAGTCAAACATTACATAAACTAATCAATCTATGCTCCAAAATTCATAATTCCACAATTTAAGTGATTACCTAACCTAAATTGCAAGATTTTCTAAAATCTACCCCCGGGCCCATATTCTCGGATTCCAGAAATATTTAAAGGAAGTCGTTACCCATAACCTTAGGAACATAAATATATGATTTTTTACTAAATTCCACAACAAATTTCGTGGTTAAAACTCATTTTTATCAAAAGCTAAGGTTTTTTCATCTTAACCCTTAATTTTCACTAATTTACATGTTAAAATCTACCCATAAACCTTGTATCTAACTGACATTTGATAGGGATTACTTACCTCAACTAGTTGATGGAAATTCTCTCTCTAACCAGCTCCAAAATCTCTCCCAAGAAGAGTAAGAAGTGAGCAAAATGCTCAAACCCCGATTTAAAACCTCACTGCCCTTCTGTGATTTCCGCACCTGCGGTTCACTTGGCGCACCTGCGATTCCGCTTCTGCAGACCAACTCGCGCAGGTGCGGACCCAAGCCAGGCTGCCTAATCTCGCTTCTGCGCCTAGGTGATCGCACCTGCGGTCGCGCATCAGCGACCATCGAGGCGCACCTGCGACACTGCCCGCTCCTACGATGCCTGCCTTTGCACCTGCGCATTCGTAGGTGCAGTCCTTCTTTCGCTTCTGCGATGGCTGTGCAGCCTATGATGGGGTGCATCTGCGATATGGGGCTCGCACCTATGGCTGGACAAGTACAGGTGCGATTATGACAGTAGCTGGAGCTTCAGCTTTGGCTTCCAAATTCCAAATTGGTCCGAGCCTCGTACGATTAATACTCGAGGCCCTGTCCGAACATACCAACAAGTTTGAAATCATAAAACGGACTCGCTCGTACTCTCGGAATTTGTAAAACAACATCAAAACTAAGAATCACACCTCAAACCAAGTTGAATCAAACCTAAGAACTTCAAGTTCTTCAATTTACTTCCAGTGCGCCGAAATGTGCTTACACCACTCGGAATGATACCAAACTTTGTGTGCAAGTCTTAAATGACATTACGAAACTATTCCCTATCTCGGAATTCCATTCGTACCTCGATATCACCAAAACCTACTCCAAACCAAATTTTAAAGAACTACAAAAACCTTCAAGAACCAACTTTCACTATTAGGCGCCGAAATGCTCCCGGGTCATCCAAAACTCGATTCGAACATACGCCCAAGTCCGAAATCATCATACGAACCTATTGGAACTGTCAAATCCCGATTCCAAGGTCATTTACTCAAAATGTTCATCGAAGTCAAACTTGGCCTTTTAAGCCAACCTTAAGGAACCAAGTATTCCGATTTCAACTCAACTCTCCCAAATCCCGAACCAACTATCCCCGCAAGTCATAAATTAGTAAAAGAAAGTATGGGAAGTCTTATTTTAGGGGAACGAGGTTCTAGAAAGTAAAATGACCGGTCGGGTCGCTACATTCTCCACCTCTTAAACAAATATTCCTCCTCGAACGGGTTTAGATTCATATCTGAAGTGCTGAATAAGTGTGGATATCTGCTCCGCATGTCCTCCTCGAACTCCCAGGTCGCCTCCTCGACTAGTTGGCCCCTCCACTGAACCTTTATCGCGGAAATCCTCTTGGATCTCAACTGGCGATCCTGCCTAGCAACAATAGCAATTAGCTCCTCTTCATAACCCAAGCTCTCATCTAACTGGATAGTGCTGAAATCTAACACATGTGACAAGTCGGCGTGATATCTCCGGAGCATAGACACGTGAAAAACTGGATGAACCCCCGATAGGTTGGGAGGTAAAGCAAGCTCATAAGCAACCTCCCCAACTCGTCTGAACACCTCAAATGGGCCTATAAACCTTGGGCTCAACTTGCCCTTCTTTCCGAATCTCATAATACCCTTCATCGGCGAGACTTTCAAGAGAACCTTCTCGCCTACCATAAATGATATACATCACGCTCCTTATGATCAACATAACTCTTCTGTCCGGATTGTTCTGTGCGAAGTCGCTCCTGAATCAACTTTACCTTTTCCAAGGCATCCTTTACCAATCAGTACCATATAACCTAGCCTCGCCGGGCTCAAACCACCCGATGGGAGGATGACATTGCCGACCATATAAAGCCTCAAATGGAACCATCTAGATGTTGGACTGATAACTGTTGTTGTAAGCAAACTCGGCCAACGGCAAGAACTGATCCCACTGTCCCCCAAAGTCAATCACACATGCTCTGAGCATGTCCTCCAATATCTGAACTGTCCGCTCTGACTTCTTGTCGGTCTATGGATGAAACACTGTGCTGAGCTCTATATGGGTCCCTAACTCACTCTGTACGGCTCTCCAGAAATGTGAAGTGAACTCAGGGCCTCTATCTGATATGATGGAAATAGGCACACAATGCAACTGAACTACCTCCCTAATATAAATCAGGGCTAATTTATCTGAAGTATATGTAGTCACAACCGGAATGAAGTGGGCCGACTTGGACAATCTATCGATAATGACCCAAACTGCATCAAACTTCCGCAAGGTCCACGGAAATCCAACTACGAAGTCCATAGTGATGCACTCCCATTTCCACTCAGGTATAGTCATCTGCTGAAGTAGGCCACCTGGCCTTTGGTGCTCATACTTGACCTGCTGGCAATTTAGACACCTAGCTACATACTCCACTATGTCTTTCTTCATCCACCGCCACCAATAATGTTGTCTCAGGTCACGATACATCTTCGTAGCACCTGGGTGAATAGAATACCGAGAACTGTGTACCTCCTCTAGAATCCTCTCCCTTAAGCCATCAACATTAGGAACACATAGACGACCCTGGAGTCGCAGAACACCATACTCGCCAATAGAAACTTCTTTAGCACCACCCTGTAGTACCGTCTCTCTAAGAACTGCCAAGTGCGGATCATCAAATTGTCTGGCCTTGATCTGCCCCAATAATGAAGACTGGCCCACAACACATGAAAGAACTCGGTTGGGCTTTGAAATGGCCAACCTCACAAGTCTGTTAACCAAGGACTGAATGTCCAAAGCTAGTGGCCTCTCCTCCACTGAAATAAATGCCAAGATACCTATACTCTCTACCTTCATGCTTAAGGCATCCACGACCACATTTGCCTTGCTCGGATGATAAAGAATGGTGATGTCATAATCCTTCAGTAACTCGAGCCATCTATGATACCTCAAATTGAGATCCATTTGCTTGAACAAATGCTGTAAGCTGCGATGATCAGTATAGACCTCACATGATACCCCATATATATAATGCCTCCATATCTTAAGAGCATGATTAATCGCGGATAACTCCAAATCATGCACAGGATAATTTTTCTCATGAATCTTCAACTGACGCGAAGCATATACAATAACTTGCCCCTCCTGCATCAATACACATCCCAAGCCAACACATGAAGCATCGCAATATACCATATACATCCCCGAGCCGGAAGGCAATACTAGAATCGGTGCTATAGTCAAAGTTGTCTTGAGCTTATGGAAGCTCGCCTCACAATCATCAGACCAACAGAACGGAGTACCCTTCTGGGTCAGTCTAGTCAAAGGTGCTGCAATGGATGAAAATCCCTCCACAAACCAGCGATAATAGCCTGATAACCTCAAGAAACTCCTGATCTCAGTCACCGAAGTAGGACGAGGCCAACTCTGAACTGCCTCAATCTTCTTGAGATCCACTTTAATACCCTTTCCTGATACAACATGCCCCAAGAATGCCACAGATTCTAGCCAAAACTCACATTTGGAGAACTTAGCATATAGCTCCTATTCTCGCAATGTCTGAAGTACCACTCTCAAATGCTGCTCGTGCTCCCTCGGGCTATGTGAGTAAATCAAGATGTCATCAATGAAGACAATAACAAAGGAATCAATATAAGGCCTAAACACTCTATTCATCAAATCCATGAACGTTGTTGGGGCATTAGTCAAGCCGAAGGACATCACCAGAAACTCATAATGACCGTATCTGGTACGGAAGGCAGTCTTCGGAACATCTGAGTCCCGAATATTCAACTGATGGTACCCTGATCTCAAGTCGATCTTAGAAAATACCCTAGCATCCTGCAACTGGTCAAACAAATCATCGATACGCGGCAGCGGGTACTTGGTCTTGATGGTAACCTTGTTCAACCGATGGTAATCAATGCACATCCGCATAGTCTCATCTTTCTTCTTCATAAATAACACTGGTGTACCCCAAGGTGATACACTGGGTCTCACAAACCCCTTTGCTAACAACTCCTCAAGCTGCTCCTTCAACTCCTTCAATTCTTTCGGAGCCATACGGTATGGTGGGATAGATATAGGCTAGGTTTCTGGAGCCAAATACATCATCGGAGACTCTGTGGTGGTGGTCCCGAAAGTAAGCTAGATAAGCCAAACAACCCTTCTTGACCATATGTCCAGCCTTTAGAAAAGAGATGACCCGACTAACTATACTAACTGAGGAACCCTTCCACTCCAATCTCGGAAATTCTGGCATCACTGAGGTAATAGTCTTGGCATGACAATCAAGAATGGCATGATATGGAGATAACTAGTCCATGCCCAGGATGACCTCAAAGTCGACCATATCAAGTAACAGAAGGTCCACCCTAGTCTCATAACCACAGAACGTGACCACACAGGACTGGTAGATCCGATCCACAATCACAAAATCGCCCACATGAGTGGACACATAAACAGGAGTACCCAAGGACTCACGAGGAACATCCAGAAATTGAGCAAACAGAAATGACACATATGAATAGGTAGACCCTGGATCAAATAATACCGAAGTATCCCTACCGTATACAGAAATAGCACATGTGAACACGGCATCTGAGGCCAATGCATCTGGTCTGGCCGGAAAAGCATAGAATTTGGCTGGAGCGCCGGTGGGCTGGCCCCTGCAGGACTGAACAATAGCTGACTGGCCTCTCCCTGCCTAGCCTCCACCTCTAGGACGGCCCCTACTAGCATCCCCTTTGCCCCTGGGCGGCCGGACAACCAGTGCTGAATTTAAGGGGTACTGGCCCTGCTGCACTGCCTTGCCCAAAAACCTGGGGAAGAATCTCCTCATGTGACCGAGATCTACGCACTCGAAACAGCCCCTTGGTGCGGCGATCTGCTGCCCTAATGTCTAACCCTGATGGCCCGTCGACCCACTGGAAGAAGCCTGAATAGCCGGTGGGCGGTATGAACTCTCCGGCATGGCACTAAAATAGGAGCTGGAAGAACCCTGGTGACCTGAGTACCCACTGGAAGAAACCTGGGTGGCTGGTGGGCGCTAAAAACTCTCTAGCATGGCGCTGAAATAGGGGCGCGCTGGAGCACCTCGAGGAGGTGGCGGTGATGAATATGGGGGCCTGCTAGGTTGACCCCTCCTATACTGACCACTTCCCTTAGCCGGGGCACCTCTAAACTCTCCAGAGTAACGGGCCCTCTTGTCCTGCTGCATCTTCTCTCTCCCCCTCTGATGGTAGCCCTCAATCCTCCAAGCAATCTCCACTACCAGCTGATAAGAAGTCCCTATCTCTACCTCTCGGGCCATATTGGCCCTAATACCGGAATGCAGCCCCGCGACAAACCTTCGCACTCTCTCTGCGTCCGTAGTAATTATCATAAGTGCATGGCGAGACAACTCAGAAAACCTCGCCTCATAGTCGGTCACTGACATCTGACCCTGCTCAAGCTGCTCAAACTGATACCGCAACTCTTCCCTCTCGGAGGGTGGAATATACCTATCCAGGAAAAGCTGTGTGAACTGGCTCCAAGTCATGGGAGGAGAACCCGCTGGTCTGCCAAGAAGATAAGACTGCCACCATCTACGGGCCCTGCCCTCCAGCTGGAAAGAAGTGAACTCCAGTATTCTCATGTTGTGTTGTCTGTCCCTGCACCTATCAACGAAATCCTATGTATCCTCATGGCACTCGCCTTAGAAGACAGGAGGGTGTAACCTAGTCCATCTGTCCAATAACTTATGCGGATCGCTGTCCACGGTTGGTCTCGGCTCAGGTGTAGCTGCCGCAACTGGCTGGGCTACGTCCACGGGTAGTGCACCCGAAGTCTGATATACTGCAGCTATATGCCCAGGAGCCTGAGCAGTAGGGGTCTGTGCTCCCCCTCTTGCCTGAGATATGGCTGGGTCTACTGGAAATAAACCAGCCTAAGTCATAGTGTCCATGAACCGCATCATACGACCCATGACCTCCTGAAAGCCTGGTACTGTCATCAAATCTATTGTGGCTGGCTCTGCGGCAGGCACCTCGCCCTGCTCCCCAATAATGGGATCCTCCACTAGATTCGCTGCTGGTGCTACTGGGGCAGCTCTAGCACGCCCTCGTCCCCTACCTCAGGCCGGTGCCCTTCCCCGGCCTCTGCCTCGGCCTCTAGCAATGGGGGGAGCAGCTCCTTCCGGGTCTAGAACGTCTGCCGTACGCGTCCTCACCATCTGTGAGAGAATAGAAGAAAGAAAACTTAGTGTGCCATCAATTGCACGATAGGATATGAATAAAGAGTAGTTTTCCTAACACCTCATAGCCTCTCAAAGATAAGTACGGACGCCTCCGCACCGATCCGCAAGACACTACTAGGCCTTCCCATAACTTCTTAAACCTACATGAACCTAGTGCTCTGATACCATGTTATCACGACCCAACTCCATGTCAGGCCATAATGGTGTCCAGCACCGTTGCTGGACAAGCCAACAATGAACAACTTAGTTATTTCCCATTTTTGTTTATTAAGAAGTTCCAACATTTAACTTTACTTATATTCAATGCGTTTGATAAATAAAGGATTTTTAAGGCAGACAAACAGAAACATCTAAAAGGAGTTATAATTATTGAATTACAACCCAAAAATCAAAGTCTACTAGCACGTGCTAAGATCTGGAGTCACAAGTGTGTGAGCAACTAGTAGAATATATAAAAGATGACTATCCTACTGTCTGAAATAGAATAGACAGATAAAAACAAAAGAGAAACTCCAGCATGCTGCTGAATGACTCAGAAGGGGGTAGCTCACCGTGAAGTCTCGGTCCAAGATCAGGTATGCGCGCCGGACGGGTAACTAGATGTACCAGCTTCGGATCCTGTACAATTCAGTACAGAAGCATAGTATGAGTACATAAACAATATGTACCCAGTAAGTATCTCACCTAACCTCGAAGAAGTAGTGACGAGGGGTCGGCTTGACACCTACTTGGGCTAATAATAATGTAATCAAAGTATTATACTAAGCATGGATATCATTTAACAACTTACATTTCCAGGCACATAAGCAATATAAATCATTGAAAATTTCCAAATAATTAGCATGCGCAATTATGCCGAGGTCGTACGACCCGATCGAAAAAAATATTTAAACTGTGCTCTGCCAGAGGGTCGAACGACATGAAACATAGATGCATCTATTTACTACCAAGGCGCTCGGCTCGATCCACAAATAGCAATTTATTTTTCAAGAAAACACAAGTTTCTCATTTGCAGTCAAGTATCTCATACAAACCTTCAAGTACGTGAATTTAACTTTATAAAATTCTTTTAGCAATTTCCATGATGACTAAGTGAATATATTAGCACGTAAAGGGAAAAAACATTTCCAAGTATAGCATGATACGGGTCCTAAACTACCCAGACAATAGCATAATAGTAGCTACGTACGGACTCTCGTCACCTCGTACGTACGTAGTCCCCACAATTAGGTACAATCATTTATTTAATTCACTTATGAGGTTAATTCCCTCTTACAAGGTTAGAAAGTAAACTTACCTCGTCTCAAAGCTTACTTCCCAATTCAAGAACGCGCTCAAATCTCCACATTTGATGCCAAACGACTTGAAACTAGTCAAACATTACATAAACTAATCAATCTATGATCACAAATTTATAATTCCACCATTTAAGTGATTACTCAACCTAAATTGCAAGATTTCCTAAAATCTACCCCTGGGACCACATGCTCGGATTCCAGAAATATTTAAAGAAAGTCGTTATCCATAACCTTAGGAACATAAATATATGATTTTTACTAAATTCCATAACAAATTTCGCGGTTAAAACTCATTTTTATAAAATACCAAGGTTTTTTCCATCTAAACCAGTAATGTTCACTAATTTATATGTTATAATCTACCCATAAACCTTGTATCTAACTCACATTTGATAGGGATTACTTACCTAAACTAGTTGATGGAAATTCTCTCTCTAACCAGCTCCTAAATCGCTCCTAAGAAGAGTAAGAAGTGAGCAAAATGCTCAAACCCTGATTTAAAACCTCACTGCCCTTCAGCGATTTCCGCACCTGCGGTTCACTTGGCGCACGTGTGATTCCGCTTCTACGGACCAACTCGCGCAGGTGCGGACCCAAGCCAGGTTGCCTAATCTCACTTTTGCGCCCAGGTGATCGCTCCTGCGGTCGCGCATCAGCGACCATCGAAGCGCACCTACGACACTACCCGATCCTGTGATGCCTGCCTTCGCACCTGCGCATTCGCAGGTGCGGTCCTTCTTTCGCTTCTGTGATGGCTGGGAAGCCTATGCTGGGCGCATCTGCAACATGGGGTTCGCACCTGCGAGCTCGCACCTGTGGCTGGGCAAGCGCAAGTGCGATTATGATAGTAGCTGGAGCTTCAGCTTAGGCTTCCAAATTCCAAACTGGTCCGAGCCTCCTACGATTGACACTCGGGGCCCCCGGGGCCCCGTCCAAACATACCAACAAGTTTGAAATCATAAAACGGACTCGATCGAACTCTCGGAATATGTAAAACAATATCACAACTAAGAATTACACCTCAAACCAAATTGAATCAGACCTAAGAACTTCAAGTTCTTCAATTTACTTCCAATACGCCGAAACGTGCTTACCCCACTCGGAATGATACCAAACTTTGCGTGCAACTCTTAAATGACATTATGGAACTATTCCCAGTCTCGGAATTCCATTCGGACCTTGATATCACCAAAACCTACTCCTAACCAAATTTTAAAGAACTTCAAAAACCTTCAAGAACTAACTTTCACTATTAGGCGCCGAAACGCTCCTGGGTCATCCAAAACTCGATCCGAACATATGCCTAAGTCCAAAATCATCATACAAAACTATTGGAACCGTCAAATCCCAATTCCGAGATCATTTACTTAAAATGTTCACCGAAGTCAAACTTGGCCTTTTAAACCAACCTTAAGGAACTAAGTTTTTCGATTTCAACTCAACTCTCCCAAATCCTGAACCAACCATCCCCACAAGTCATAAATCAGTAAAAGAAAGTACGAAATTCTTATTTTAGGGGAACGAGGTTCTAGTAAGTAAAACGACCGGTCGGGTCGTTACAACTATGTCCCTCCAACTTCTTCTTCTCCACGGGTCCTAACAATGGCTTCAACCACACGTCAACTTGTCTAGACTTCCTCAATAAATTTACACCCTTAAGGACTTCAATCATAACCTTTTTTATTTCCCGTCTGCTACTAGAAAGCTCAACTTCTACATGAGAAGCAGCAGCGGGAGAAACCACTAGTGTAATACAAAGAAAAGACACAGAGGGGTTAACAATAGATAAAACTTATAACGACTCTGCCGATTGTTTTGAGAGTTGTAGCCCCATTCCCTAATTTACTGCTCATTTTGTACTTTATAACTGCTATGTGACTTGCCGAGGTAGTTGGTTCGGTTCTGGTGAGGTTTTGGAATGAATTAAGATACTTAGTCTCAAAGTTGGAAGCTTAAATTGAAAAGGTTGATCGGATGTTGACTTATGTATAAAAGACTCCGAAATGGAGTTTTTATGGTTCCGTTAGCTCCGTTGGGTGATTTTGGTCTTAGGAGCGTGTCTGGATTGTAATTTGGAGGTCCATAATGGAATTAGGCTTGAAATGGCGGAAGTTGAAAATTTGAAAGTTTGACCGAGAATGGACTTTGTGGTTACTGAGCTCGGATTGGAATTCTAGAGTTGGAGTTGGTTCGTGGTATAATTTGTAACTTGTGTACAAAATTTGGGGTCAATCGGAGGTGATTTGATAGGTTTCGGTCGTTTGTAGAAATTGGAATTTCCTAAGTTTCAATAGGCTTGAATTAGGATACGATTCATGTTTTTGATGTTGTTTGAGGTGATTTAAGGCTCGACTAAGTTTGTATCGTATTTTAGGACTTGATGGTATGTTTGGTTGAGGTCTGGGGGCCTCGGGTGAGTTTCAGATGGTTAACAGATCAATGTTAGACTTGGAAGACTGCTGAAGAGTTTCTGGTGTCCAGTTCTGGTTTCCTCCTTCGCGTTCGCGAAGGGTAGTTGATGGCAGGTGAGGATTTGTTCTTCGCATTCGCAAAGAGGGAGACGCGTTCACGAAGGTCTGGGTAGTTGGTGCATCGCGAACGCAATAAGGTGAACGTGTTCGCGAAGAGGAGAGGAGGCAATTGGACCCCACGCGTTTGGTCTACGCATTCGCGTAAGGAGGATCGCGTTCGCGAAACTTGAGGTCAGCAAGGCAACGCGTTCGCGAAAGGTGACTCACACTCGCGAAAGAGGCTTTTAGGTAGCATATTTGATGGTGCTACGTGAACACGAGAAAGGTGTCATTTTCGCTAAGAAGGGTCACGTGGGCAGACTTAAATATTTCAAAAATGAGTGTTTGAGTTCTTAACACAAAATTGATTTTGGGAGTTCAGTGGAAGGCTATTCTTGGAGAGATTTGCAAGTGGGTGATTGGGATTCGAGGCATTCAGAGGCCGTTTTGCGAGGAAAGGGCGTGTTGGAGTAGAGATTTGCGTGGTTTGAGATCCATGTGCTTCTGGTCACGGTGGGTGTTGATTTCTTTACACAACTTGATCGTTTGGAGATTTCGAGGTAGTTGACTGGCATTCGCAAACCTTGTCTCTCCTTCCCTATCTCTCAGCTTTTTGTATCTAGTTTTAGTCTTTCATAGACAATGTTTCTAAACTTGTGTTGTATAGACACTCATGTACTCAGTGACACCCTGATGTTGGGAATTTCCGTATTGGCTTTTGACTTTCTATCCAGTTTGAAGGTTTTGATGATTTACACCTGTGTTATTCTTATTTTTCATTTAAGAGTGTTGGAAGTATTTTGAAGTGTCGGCTTTCCTAGTACCACTTTAGGCGCCATCACGACAGGCTAGTTTTGGGTCATGACAAAACTGGAAGGGGAGAAAGTGGCAATTCTTTAGAAATAGGCCCGAGGCCTTCTTCACCCTCAAAGACGTGGGAGAATAACCGTTCAACAGGATATGATGATGGATTAGCTGAGTTACCAGCGTCTTCATTAGAAATTTCTAAAGAGGCATTCTCTAGCTCATCAATGAGTCTGAAGGGAATCGAACTTGATGGGGGATCATGAGAATCAAGTGTTTCATCATCAGAAACCACGCATCTTCTGACACACGGTTTTCTCACCAAAGAACCTTCTTATTCATCTTCTTCATCATCAGACTCAGAGGCTTCAACAGTTTTCCTCTTGGAGGAAGAAGCATTCAAAATCCATTCTTGAGCAAGACTTACAGAAATCCTGGTTGATGGAACAGATGCAGGACTAATGTCACGAATAGCAAACCCTAATAAAAAAGGGGGAATTATAAAAGATTTATGTATAAACAAGTAAAGGAGGAGAGGAACTACAAGGATAAAGAGTACCGTGAGTCTTCACTTTCCAACCGATTTTTTGTGAAAGAAATTTCTAACATCTTTTGTCCATAGGAGAAGCAGTCAATATTTTTTCTACCCAAGCACGGAAGTTATGAATTTCTTCAAAGATTTCCATGGTTGCTAAAAAAATGAATATGTGGTTACATGAAGGAATTCAAGGCATCAAAGGAAGACAAAAATAAACTTACGTGCAAAGATCCATTTTTGTAGAAAAGGCATATTTTCTTCACCCACTAATGGGGGCAGCAACACAACGGGTGTACCATCCACGATCACGATCATCCTCGAGGCTAACTAAAACCCTTTTGCTTCTAGCCACGAGGGAAAAGACTCCTTTACAAAATAACTTGGAAGAATAAAGATTAAGTAAGTGACGGAAGGTAAAAGGAGAGGAAACCAAATCCGACAAATAGCGAAGGCATGCTACAACCCTCCACACGATGGGACCAATCTAGCCAAGGCAAGCATTAAAATAGTGATAAAAGTCGATGATCACCGGATCAATGGGACTTAAACCCTAAAGTGAAAAGGGTAGGTATAAACGAAAGAAAAGCCAACATGGTAAGAGGTGATTTTTTAATTGGCACCAGGAATTAAAACTGGGAAATCTGGTTTCCAATGACATTCTCTTCGGACTAAAGAAAGAAGACCAGGAGTGATTAAACTTTGGTAAAGTTCAGCAGGGTTAAGGGAAGCTATAGAAGAAACTTGATTCTTCATGCTCTCACTGTCTGATGCAAAAGAAAACTCTTGAGGAACAATCTCATAAATCGTAGGCTCACGCATGGGTTCATTCACGTCCCTATTTTTAGAAGAAGATCTAGGGGTCAAATGAGCCTTAGGTCTAGAAGAAGATATCCTAACGGAACTACTTTGAGAAGTAGAACTACGAGTAGATAACGAACCAAGGCGGCGGAGTCTACCACCTCTCCTACTCCTAGTAGGGGCAGTAGAAGGAGCAAGCTCGTCGACGATCACAGCTTTACGAGAGTCTGGTATTGAAGAAGACATGTTTAACAAAGAAAATACAGAGGAAAGGTACAAAACTACGAAGGGGGGTTAAGATGATGGATACATAGAAGAAGGAAGAAGGTTTCACGAAATCAAAAAGGGTGAAGTATTTATAAGGAGATACAACCGTCATTAAAATTAGTCATTATGAAGTGTCATAATGGAACCGCCACTTCGTGACTGACGCAGCCATAGAAAAAACCCTAAAAAAGCGCTGAGAAACTGCAGAATCAATCATGAGAAGCCACGTGGTGTGGACATTAAATGAATGTGACATACGTCGCATTGATTCTGAAGGAGGCATAATGATACTCGAGAAACGGCGGCAAATAATTTCTACCATAAAAACTTACGACTTCTCGAATATTCAGAAAGTGGGGGGACTATCTGTATTGGTAAAAAAAAAGACATGACATGTGGACTATTAACAAGGTGATAAGGCATGATACGTGGAACATCGATGTAATGACAAGTGACGTTCTTAATTAGACGAGTTAAAGAATGCAAAAATGGCACGGGAGAAACATCCACGGGGTTACACTAAGGAAAAAATCAGACGTGACAACTGTAAAAGAAGAAACAGGAACGAAATGAATAAAGGTTGTGAAGAAGGAAAGATACACGAACATGTCATAAATAAGGAAGGAAAATCGGTACAGTTACAAGGATTCGTTAATCATAAATGTTTTCCGTTACGGTTGTACATGGTAACGGGCAACCGGGGCAATTAATACCATTAGTGAGCCCGAATTAAGTAAGGGAACCGCTATAATTATATGTTCCTATATAAGGACTGAAATCTCATTTGTAATGGGAGGAACGATTATTGAAATTTATACAGTTATTCTTTACTTTACTTTCAAGGTTTGAGCAAAAATTTTGAGAGTGATTATCAGTTCATTTCATATTTACTTTGTCAATCATTTCCATTCCTTGATCTATTCTTTCAAATTGTTGGGAAAGTGAAGTAAATCATGGTTATCAATAACTCAGATTTCTTCTAAATATTGATTTTAATCGAAAACTCTATTTTTGGGTCAAACAAGGCCACTATTCCATTAAACTTTTCGTTAGAGTCTAACACAACATATAAGTGTTTTAATTTCTAGTTTTTTTTCAAAAGTATTCGGACAGATATCTCTCGGAAGATAACGAGACTTTGACCAATCTAAATTGAATTGACTGTACCGATGTCATCCGTCAGTTGATTACCGAGGGATTCTCTCGCCACTAAGGTAAAATTATCTTTTTCGGTGCATTTATAAAAATAAATAAAATATACCGACGAATTCAATCTCTATTGCACTTATAATTATTTTAAATTTTATTTTTAAAATACTGACCTTCATTGGTGTATTAACAGTTATAATACATTATGAAATAATTTAGTTTTGAAATATTTAATTTTTTTGAGAGGGTCCATCAATAATATTAAATTAATATTTTAAATATATTTACCTGATCGAGGAAGAACTCTCGACATAAATATCATTAATATTATATTATTTTAATAATATACCGAGAGATATATATCAGTATAGATAATTTTTTGAATGAATTGTGTGAGATGGCTAATCGATGTCTGTGTGATAGGGTACATCGATATTTACCGAAAGACTCTGTCGATTACTTTTACTAAAGAGTGATTTACCTACTGATCATGTACTGACAACAAACCGTCGATGTCGGTGAAGCTTTGTTAGCGAGAGACGTCCCTCGCTAATCCGCATCAGTAAGAGGGGGATTTTTAGTAGTGATTTTTGCTTAGACATTAATGAAGTTTACAGGAGAGGAAAAGAAAATAAGTACAAAACTTTTATATATAAAAATGAAGAAGAAAGGCTGCCTACTTTATAACAATAGAAATATTTTAGAATTTGAATTGAACTGCTTAAATCTTTGTTTTAGTAAATAAATTTTTTTACAATAACATCCAAGGTAGCATATTGGTAAAAATAGCACGGACTAGTTAGTTTTCGGGATGGTAATTGAAAAATAGTCAGTGTTTACAAAGTCATTAAAAAATAGCCTCTATTTTGCTGCAACACGGAAAGTTCGAGCATAATATACTGGAGATTGGTGCACCTGTGTATGAATGTCCAGCATATTCTGCTGGAACTCCAGCACATTATGCTGGAACTCCCGCGCATTATGCTGGAATTTCGGCACACAGAAAGTTCCAGCATAGTATACTGGAGATTATAGCATATGTGTATTAACTTCCAACATATTATGTTGGACCAGTATATTATGCTGGAACTCCAGTATATTATGCTTGAAGTTCACATGTAAAAAATTCGAACTCCAGTATATTATGCTGGAATATTTTTCGAATTTTGAACAGTGTTTTCGTTCAGATTTATCTTTACATGAAAAGTGGCTAAATTTGGATTACTTTTGAAACTGTGGCTATTTTTCAATTACCACTTGTAAATCTGGTTAATTTTGGATTTCACCCAACATATTGCAAACATTGCTAGTATCTTATTAGCTTGAATTAGTCCATATCTAATTCTCCCTCCATTTCAATGTGAACTTATTTCCTTTTTAATCCGCGCAAAAGAGAATGACTTCTTTTCATATTTGAAAATAATTTATCTTTATGCAATGATTTATAACACACAAAATATATGTGTCTCATTTTATATCACAAGTTTAAAAGCCTATTTTTTTTCCTAAATTTCATGCACAGTCAAATAAGTTCACATAAATTGAAACGAAGGGAGTAAAAACTAGTTTTACTATGTGAAGTTAAAGAAGTTATGTCTTAAACTCATCCACTATGGGTGAAAGCCCATTTTAAAGTAATAGAAAAAAGGAAAAAAAATCAAAAATTAACATTAAGCAACAATTGCAAAATTTAAAAATTAAAAGCTTACCTCGACGGTAAGAATAACCTTTAGAGATCCCGTAGTCCTTGATAACAATTTTTTCATTCGTTGGAGCTTAAGAAAACGATTCATGATTGAATGTTTATAGAAGCTATATATCAGTTTAACATTAGAAGCAAAGGGACTATCTGTATACGGTTAAAATCGAGTTAATCCAATTTTTTTATCTGACCGGGACCAAGGAGTTGCATCGAAGGTCGGCCCCATAGTGGATTAGACCAAGGTACGAGGACAAGGTACCAAGTTCGGGATGCGAGGTACCTGTCGAGATCAAGGCCAGTAGCGATTGAGACCGAATAAGACAGGCATCGAGCAAGATTGATGATAACATAATAACGGAAAGGCGAAATATCTGTGACTGGTCGAAGATCATGGCGGAAATCTCAGACCGGATCAAATTAGGAACGATTAATTAGCTAATCATGGGATTTTCTTCTTTAATTAGAGTTACACTATAAGTAGAATTCCTCTACTATATAAAGGGGAGTATTAACTATTTGTAAGGGATAGATTGTTCACAAATATCAAAGCAATATAATTCCCTTTCTCGTTTACACTATTGTTCATCAGCTTGTTATATTTTAATTATTCTTGCATCAACCAGTTCGAGGGTATTCAAACTCGAGGGCTGAGTTCCATTCTAACACTGGTTTGCTTTACTTTATAGTTCATTTCTGTTATTAATCTTCATATTTATCAATTGGTATTAAGTGAAATCACGTGTCTTTAGAACCATATTATAAGTTTAATTGTTATCTAATTTTAAGGGTAAACAATTTAGCACCTACCGTGGGGCTAAGGATAATAGTGATTGCTTAATATTGATTCTAATAACACACACTGCTTTACACTTGTTCTCGTAAGAATCCTTGTTTTCAGGATAAACATGTCAAACTCACAAGCAGCGCCTACACATGGTGACAACGACCTCGGATTTCACAGGGAAAATGACAATATAGCCGCCCCAGGGATCGAGGTGCCTCAGGCTGACCTCGAGGAAGCACCAATTGCAAATCCCGTCGATGTCAGTTCATATGTCCCCCCTAAACGCAAATTTGGGCGTTGATCCCGAAGGTGGCATACGCATGGAAGTTCGGTCAGGTGGTCGAGATACGCAGGGTAGAGAAGATGGTGGAGTTAGCCTCCAATTGATATTCAAAATATTACAGGCTCAACAAGTCGCTATAGCACAACTAGAAAATCAGTACCGAACACCGAGTAGGATCGAACCAGAAGTCGTCCACAAGACCGAGCCTGTGCCGGAAAGGTCGAATGCCAACGAATCGGGGACTGACCCCACCATTATGAAAATTCTCGAGGAGCTCACTAAACGGATTGAATCAGGAGAAAATAAAATCGAGGCAAATAACAAGAAAGTAGAGACATACAATTCCCGGATTGACCAAATACTGGGGGTATCGCCGATTCTAAAGGGTATGGATTCAAAGAAATTCGTACAGAAGCGTTTCCCTCCAAGTGTGGCACTGAAACCCATTCTGAAGAAATTCTGAATGCCAGAATTTCCTAAGTACAATGGGACCACCGATCCTAACGAGCATGTCACTTCTTATACATGCGAAATAAAAGGGAATGACTTGGAAGACAATGAGATCAAATCTGTTCTACTGAAGAAATTTAGAGAAACCGTGTCGAAAGGATCAATGATATGGTACCACAATTTGCTGCCTAATTCCATCGATTCCTTTGCCATGCTTGCAGACTCTTTCGTAAAGGCACATCCCGGAGCAATAAAGGCTGAGACTAGGAAGTCGGACCTCTTAAAGGTGAAATAAAAAGACAACGAAATATTGAGGGAATTCGTATCTCGGTTCCAGATGGAACGCATAGAACTACCACCGGTCACAGACAATTGGGTTGTTCAAGCCTTTACTCAAGGTTTGAACGAACAAAGTTTGGTAGCATCAAGACAGCTAAAGCAGAATTTAATTGAATATCCAGCGGTAACCTGGGCCGATGTACATAATCGGTACCAGTCAAAGATCAGGGTCGAGGATGATCAATTGGGGACCCCTTCCGTTTTCGTTTATCCAAACAGGCCCTTTGGCAGAATTCAAAGGGATATCGACAGAGAACCCCGACCGAACAGAGATCGGTATTAACCATACAATGTAGATCGTAGAAACAGCGGCCCAAGACGCAACCCCATCCGAAATAATCAAAGGAACGATCGAGGACAGAGCTCTCGAGGGTTTATGAGCTAAAGTGGCTTCGATAAACATACCGATCCCACAGAAGCACCACGATTATCAGAATACAACTTCAGCATCGACGCAATAGGTATTGTGTCAGCCATTGGGAGAATCAAAGATACTAGATGGCCCAGACCTATACAAACCGATCCATCCCAAAGAAACCCAAATTAAATATGCAAATACCATGGTACACATGGTCATAGAGCGGAAGACTACAGACAACTAAGGGATGAGATGGCCCGTCTATTCAACGAGGGTCACCTTCGAGAATTCTTGAGCGACCGAGCTAAAAAACATTACAGAGACAGGGATGCAAACATGAAAAATGAGTAGGAAGAACCACAACACGTGATTCACATGATCGTTGCTGGGGTCGATATTCTACAAGGGCCCATGTTCAAACGCACTAAAGTATCAATCACCGGGGAAAAACGAACTCAAGACTATATGCCAGAAGGCACTTTATAATTCAATGATGAGGAAGAAGAAGGGGTCTCACAACCCCACAATGGTGCTTTAGTAATCTCTATCCTTATGAATAAAATTCAGGTTAAACATGTTTTAATTGATCCAGGAAGCTCGGCCAATATTATTCGATCGAGGGTCGTGGAGCAGCTCGGCCTACAAGGTCAGATCGTACCCACATCTCGGATTCTCAATGGCTTCAACATGGAGAGTGAAACAACTAAAGGTGAAATTATCCAACCAGTAAATGTAACCGGAACTATTCAAGAAACAAAGTTCCATGTGATTGAGGGTGATGTGTGATACAACACACTGCTCGAAAAACCCTGGATTCACAACATGAAGGCGGTTCCCTCAACCCTTAACCAAATATTGAAGTTCCCAACACCGGATGGAGTAATAATGATGTATGGGGAACAGCATGTTGCCAAAAATATGTTCGTGATCGACGAATTAACATCGATATCGGCGTTTTCGTCAACAAAGGGATCGGAGTCCAATGGAATACAGGAAGCTAAATAATAACCACAACCACCAGCCTCGACTCAGTCGGAGAAGCAGAGAACGGACGAGGATGATGACTATTGGATCCCTCGATCCTTTATAATCCCTGAGGATTCCGATGCCACCAAATCAACAATCGAAGAGCTGGAGCAAGTCATACTGATCGAGCATCTACCTGATCGAAAGGTATACCTGGGTACGGGGTTAACACCCGAGCTCAGGGAAAAACTCATTAAATTTCTTATCAATAACATGGATTCTTTTTCTTGGTCCCACCTAGATATGACAGGGATCCCGCCGGAGATCACTACACATCGACTGAGCTTGGACCCGAAGTTTCGCCCGGTAAAAATAAAGAGAAGGCCCCACTCCGAGGTAAAACATGCATTCATCAAGGACGAGGTAGCCAAACTTCTCAAAATAGGATCCATTCGGGAAGTAAAATATCTCGAATGGTTAGAAACCGTAGTCGTAGTCCCTAAAAAGGGAAATAAACTTAGAATTTTCATAGATTATAAAGATTTAAACAAAGCATGTCCTAAAGACTCTTTTCCTTTGCCGAATATCGATCGCATGATCGATACCACGGCCGTCCATGAGATCCTTAGTTTTCTCGATACCTACTCCGGGTACAATCAAATACAAATGAACCCGGAGGATCAGGAAAAGACTTCGTTCATCACTAAGTATGGCAACTATTATTATAATGTAATGCCATTTGGAATAAAACATGCTAGTGCCACTTATCTGCTAGTTAAGTCCCTGCAAGCAGAGGACCATTTGACACTTTTGCAGGAGACCTTCGAAATACTAAGGAAATACAATATGAAACTCAACCCGGAGAAATGTGCATTCGGGGTCGGCTTGGGCAAGTTCCTCGGCTTCATGGTATCGAATCGTGGGATCTAAATCAACCCCGATAAGATCAAGGAAATCGAAGACATCACAATCGTGGACAATGTTAAGGTCGTACAAAGATTAACAGGGTGCATAGCCGTCCTAGGCCGATTCATCTCGAGGTCTTTAGATAGAAGTCAGAGGTTCTTCTCACTGCTCAAAAAGAAGAACAGTTTTGCATGGACCCCGGAATGCCAACAAGAATTGGAAGAATTAAAGCGGTACCTCTCGAACTCGCCACTGCTTCATACTCCGAAACTTGGTGTTAAGGAAGGTCACGCTAAATATCTGGAACCAAAACGAAGGGAACTTGGGACCAAATTGGGAAGGCCCTTATCAAATTATCGAGATCACCAGTAAAGGGTCGTACAAACTCGAAAAAATAAACGGTGAGCAACTACCGAACAACTGGAACATAGCTCAACTGAAGTGATACTATTGCTAAGATACGACTTCGTGCATTTCCTTTTATTTATTTGCATTACGAACTAACACTTGTAGGCAATCATCAAAGAACGATACAATCTTTAGGCCTGAAAGCACGTATTGCACTCTTTTTCCCTTGAACCGTTTTTGTCCCAAATGGATTTTCCGACAAGGTTTTTAACGAGGCAACAGTAAATCGTGCTAACTTAGAATTGAAGGCCGGTTATGAACCGGTATCGAAGATCATGACAATAGTACTCGAGGCCTCTCTACGATTGTCCTCGAACACTGGGGGGCATTACCCTCGGATAGCGACTTTAGCAAGGAAAAAAACTTTATAATTGAATGGTCTCGGCTTGATCGATAGGGTTTATTGTAAGGGCAAACGGTCAAATGAACCATGCCCGCATAGACTACTCAAGACCTGGCACAAAATTTGTACACATGTGTAACTATTATGCACAAGAATAAAAAGAAGTTTCTATCTTGCGGATAAATATCTTGTCCCTTAAGAATTTCTCTTAATTCTTTCCTCTTAAGGAATTTCCTACATCCAATTTAGCTCCGATTTTCTTTCTGATTGAAGCATTAGATCTGTATCGTAATTACGGACCCGTAGCAAAAAGAATCGTTGAATTTGGACATCTTATGAGGATTTTATGGTCATTTTATTAAGAATTAGGTTATCAGATTTTTCAGATTAATTACGAAGTTGCCACTGACGGTGTATTTTAAAAATCTGCACTATTTGCAAATATTAAAACCTACATATCTCCTTCATTATAAGGTCAAATTGAGTGATTCAAAAGCCTAAGTTGACTAAAATTTCACAAGGAATTTACTGGAGGCATACAAAGCGAGTTTCGGGATTGTTTGACGTGAGAAACGAGGCAGAATAACTGGCAGAAAAATATATAAAATAAGAGTTTATTCATTCGGTCATATTTTGAGTTGGGGAGCTCGGATTTGAGCGATTTTGAAGGCGATTTTCACCATAGGGATTGGGGTAAGTGTTCTCTACTCGATTTTGGTTATATTTCATGAATCCATCTTCGTTTTTGGGATTTGATTGATGATTTCAAAGTGAAATTGAGGGAGTTAGGGCTTGAGTTTTGGAGAGTTTTAGGTAGGGATTTGAAGGACCAAACGGAGTCCGATTTTGATAAATTTTATATGGTTAGACTCGGGAGAGGGCGAGGGTTCTAATTCTTCCATTTTTGATTGGTTCCAAGACGTGGGCCCGGGGCGGGTTTTGGCCGATTTTAGATTTTTGGCATATTTTGTAGTTATTATTGTTGAATTCGATTCTTTAGCACATGTCGATAGTAGTATTCTGATTTTGGTTAGATTCGGAGCTTTTGGAGATCGAGTCCAGAGACGAGGGCATCCCGGAGTAGGATTTTACAATGATAAGGTAAGTAACAGTTTTAACTCTGGCCTTGAGGGTATAAACCCGGAGAATTTGATATCATGTGATTGTTTGGAGGTGATACCCATGCTAGGTGACGGACGTGTGGGTGTATACCTTGAGGGATTGAGACTTGGTCCGTCCCGTGAGGCCGTGAGGCCTAATAACCATTATCTGTGTTTATGTATTTACTTGTTGGTGAACTTGTCTGCCTTCACGTTAGAGATCATGTTTAGGCTTCATTCATGCTCACATTATTTGTACTCAGTCATAGAAATTATTGTACATGTTTACCTCAATTTCTATTATTTTGCTGATATGTTGTGATACTTGATGTGGGTTGTGTCCCCTTATTTGTGGTGCATTGTGAGGCTGGAGAGGTACATGACTGAGTCAGGCCGAGGGCCTAGTTGTGAGGATATTTATACCATAGCACGTGAGCTGTCCGCGTAACACATGAGCTGACCGTGCGGGTCCAGGTATTGATACCATAGCGCGTGAGTTGTCCGCGTAGCATGTGAGCTGACCGTGCAGATCCAGGTATTGATATTATGGCACGTGAGCTGTTCGTGTTTAGCGCTTGGGCTTTGGGAGCCCCTCCGGAGTCTGTACACACCCCCAGTGAGCGCAGAGTGTTGAGTGTTTTGAGTGTTGTGTTCTGAGTGCGAGTGCTGAGTGATGGAGTGACACTGTTGTGAGGTTGTATTTATTTGTGTTGTTGCTGCATTTATCTGTTAAACTTTCTTGTGGCATTTACTGAGTTATGGAATTTACCTGTTTATTTCTGTTTATTTTTATATTGTGAAAATAAATAATTGGACTGTTTTACTTAGCTCGTCACTACTGCTCAGTTCCTTAGTTATTTCTGTTACTACTGAGTCGGTTGTACTTATACTACACCTTGCACTTTAGGTGCAGATCCGGGTGAGTTAGAGCGCGGCGATCGTTGAGTTCAAGCCGGCTATCTGTGGAGATTGCAAGGTAGTTGCTAGCGTCCGCAGGACCTTTTTACTCCTTTTGTCATTTCTTCTTTTGGACAGTTAGACAGTTTATATATCTTAGTTTATAGTTTTAGACGCT
This sequence comes from Nicotiana tabacum, assembly GCF_000715075.1. Lineage (NCBI taxonomy): Eukaryota > Viridiplantae > Streptophyta > Magnoliopsida > Solanales > Solanaceae > Nicotiana > Nicotiana tabacum. The sequence continues at coordinate 86,275,653 of NC_134081.1, read as the reverse complement.
CACGACTTAGTGACACCCCGATGTTTGGGGCTCGTTTCTGTATGTTTTCTATATTATATTTAGAGTTGATTTAGTTTATTAAAAATTTAAATATTGAAATATTTTATTAAATTCTTATAATCGGTTTATTAGTAATATTTTGGGAAGTAAGCCTGCCTTGTAACACAATAGGCGCTATCACGACCATGGTTAGATTTTGGGTCGTGAAAATGCTATTATTGCAATCAAGGTAATTGCTATAGGTATCTTGCACCCATGGCTTTGGTCTGATCTATTGGATTTCCTCCTTTCTTGTTTTTCTTCGGTCAAAATTTGATGGCTCACTTTAGTAGTTAGATAAAAAAAAATTGCATCCATGAATTATGGATTTTTCCCAATTCTGTTATCAGGACTCTTGAACATATAGTCTTTATCCATTATCGTGAAACTCAAAGGTTTGTTTTCTATTCTTAGTTCTCTCTTTTGTGTATGAAACCTATTCTTATTTTTTTCATTAGACATTTTCTGAAGATAATTGTTATTCATAGTGTACATATAGATTTTTGAAATACTCAATTTTCTTTTTTAGAAAAATATTGCTTTCAACCAGTAGTTGGCTAATTCCCATACCCATTGATACTATCGTGAAAACATGCACTCTTTTTTTTGAAGTATATCTAGCTGCTTATCTATCTTGAATAATGTCTAACAATTAGTATTGAGGCGCAAATTGAATTTGCGCAACATTGTCTGACTCATTTTAAACCATCTACTCGGGAATTATTTCAAATGTTAATGTTGTCAAACTATACTTTCATCAATGTGCACTAGATATGGTATTGAGGAAGTTTGTTCTTTTAGAGAGAAAGTATGATTAAGTGAATAATCAATAGAGAAAGCTTTAATTCTTTATATTTACCGTCAGTTATTGATATGTGCTGATCAATTTTGATAGTTTGGGCAGCTACACATGAAATAAAGTAATTTTATTCATCATTGTTAGTGTGAATTTCTTAAAATATATTGACGATATTTTAAAAATTCCTGAATTTCTTTTGTAGATAGTAACCAATCTGTCCAATGTATGCAAAAGATAATAATGTGCCTTCGTATGGAATAGTACAACAGGAGCCGCACTTGGAGAGGCCAATATTATTCTCTTATGAGAGTTTGTTATTGAGGCCATATTGTTCAAGATGACATGGCACTAGCCAAGGAGGAGCTTGAAGACATTTTATTTTTGCTGCTTCTTTGTTTTTGTTTTTTTGGGGCATTTCATGTGTATAAATGGACGATTCCTATATGTTCTGAATTTTAATAAAACGTTCGTTGATCTTTTTGTTTGATAAGAGATTTAATGGTGTCTCTTCTTACATTAATGAGTTGCTCAATACATTTGTGTAATATTATTAAAAAAATATTGTTGTTGCTTAATTATTTTTACAAAATTATATCGGTTGAAAAAATAGGTTTTAGGGGCGACCAAACCTTGCTACAAAATAATTACTATTTATGGCGACCAATAATGCTATTAAATCTCATGTTATTGTGGCGATAAGAGCTGCCACTTAAGGTATAATTCCTTTTGCGGCGACTACCGTCGCTACTAAAAGTCGTTCATCAGTGGCGACCTACCTCAAATCTATTTTGTGGTTGGGTATTTACTGCATATTGTTGTGGCGAGTTAAGTTACCACAACTGTATATTTTGTGGCGCTACAAAAACATTTAGTAACGGTAGTACATGGAGCGACCAGAAAGTCGCCACTAAATGTGTATAGCATCGACTTTCCATGTTTTAATAGCTTTAATAGCGACTTTGGTTGCCACTAAAAGTCCGATTTCTTGTAGTGATATATGTTGTTCAAGCAATTTGAGTTGAAGTGCTAGTCGGTTAATGACATTAATGTTTCACACCATGTTCTATTTCCAGCCGTAAATGATTGCATACTTAATTAAATTATTTTTTATCTCAAATAAATGGTCCTAGAATGTACGTGGCTTAAATTTTATTTCATTATATAAGTTTTCTATTAACTGGCAATATAATTGTGACATCGGTTTATTTTGTTGATATTATCTAATGAAATTTGAATACAATACAAAGTCTACTTGATTATGATAAGTCTTCATTATCATATTTAATTTTTGTGCTGAGCTAAAATATATTTGGTCCATTATAATTAAGCTACCATCTAAACATTAGAACAATTTTACAAAAGCTAATCTTAATTAATTTTAAAGTTCTGCATATTAGGATTTTATATATAGTTCAAATAAGTAAAGATATAATAAAAAATTTATAGTTGGCATAAAAATTTAAATACTAAAAAAATAGTTAAATAATATTTTTTTCCAGTATAAAATATATTTTTAACGTGTAAAAAAATTGAACAATATTTTGGTTTTAGGCATCCGGAGAAAAAATAAGAAAGACATCCTATTTTATATCTTCTATAATGAACATATGAATATATACTTTTCCAAAAAAAAACTCTTAATCTTCAAGGATCTGTGTGTTGATACTAAAAAGGAAGCATAATAACCTCAGAAAATTAAGTAATAAAATTATAAAACTAAAATAAATTTTAAGTTAAATATATTGATTGAGGTAATTGAGGACTTCTGCAAGGATGAATTTCTTACATTATTGAGTTACCTAAATAGGATCGACAATTATCATTTTTAAAGATTTAAACTTCTTCGTTAACTTCTACCTTATATATATCTCAAACACAAATTTTTAATGTAATATTTTAAAATTTAAACTCATTAAGAACACGTTAGGATACACGCACAATGTACGTACCCTAAGACTGGTATGTATTAAAAGCACAAAGGCCATTAGTGAAATATCGTTCGCTTTTTTTTTTCTTTAAAATAGAGTTTCACATTGGACAAAATAATAATTTTATTATTTTCCTAATATTTATGATTCTAAAATTCTATATTTTTGGTTAATAGATTTTTCCTTATTTGAATTATATAAGAAGTCCTAGTACCAGTAGAACCTCTCTAAATTAATAGTGTCGGTACCATGAAATATTATTATTTTGTAGAAGTATTATTTTAATCGATAAATTAATATTTATTAATTTAAAGAGTGTTTCAAGATTCAATGAAGGTTAATTTGGATTACATCAAAATTATTATATCTTACTTATTTATGTATCATATTTATTGAATTAATATAAAAAATAAACTCATTATACATAAAGTACAATGTATGATGTATGATTGATTGTAATATTTTTTTATTAAATGATTCATTGTAATGTTCATTGTTTATTCATTGTAATTAATAAATCATTGTAATGTTCATTGTTTTCTAATAATTAGGTGTCACAAAATCTAAAATGGCTTCTCATGTAAAAGGTGTCACAAAATCAACAATGACAGATCAAATACACAAATCATTATGTGAGTACAAAAGAGATCATCCCACATGCATTCAAAATGATTTGCAGTTGTGGCTTGATGAAAATTTTAATTTGAAAGTTAGTCAAGGTACAATATCAAACACACTCAAACGATCAACTTAGTATCTTTCGGCTAACATAGAAAGAGGAAGGGATATCAAGCGGCACAAGCCAGCAAAAATTTCAGACATGAAGAAGGTTGTTTATGAGTGATTTTTCCAATACCAAGCCCGTGTGAATATAACCAGAGAGTTAATTTTGGATAATGCGAGAGATACAATGAAACTTTTATATCGTCAACAAGATTTTGAGCATAACTTTTCTCAAGGTTGGCTTGAGAAATTCAAGCTAAGACATGGTATCAAGTCATTTCGTCATTTCAGAGAGAGTGGTTCCGTTGATATACAAGACATGGAGACGAAATTGAAGTCCATTAGGGAAAAAATTGACCAATTCTCTATGAAAATATGAATGAAACTGGTTTGTTTTACAGGTTATAAGTTGATTATTCTCTTGCTACGAAACAACTTGAAGGAAGAAAGCAGGACAAAGAAAGGCCCGCAGTTGTTATTTGTTGCAACAAGGATGGATCTGAAAAAATTCCTTTATGGATTATTAAAAAATATACAAAGTCACGTTGCTTCAAGAATGTCAACATGAACAGTTTGAATTGTCACTATCGTGCAAACAAACGAGCATGGATGACAAGTGTATTTTTGATGAATATATCCGTTGGTTGACCACAAGATGCATGGTAGACGAATTTTGCTTGTGGTAGATAATTGTCCCGCACATCCAAAAAATATTTAAGTACTACAAAATTTTGAATTGCTTTTCTTGCCATCCAACATGACATCAAAAATTCAACCTTGTGATGTTGGGATAATAAGAGGTTTCAAGATGCATTATCACAGTAGATTTTACCGTAGGATATTAGAAGGTTATGAGTTGGGACAAACTGATCCAGGAAATATTAATGTTTAGATGATATCAATCTTGCGATCGCGGCTTGGACGACAAATGTTCAGCAAGACACAATACCAAATTATTTTCGACACTGCAAAATTCATTCGAGGGATGAAGCCTCAAGGAATTTAAATAAGCTCACATGTGAAAACGGCATTCATGAACTCGAGATCATGATTAATGATCTTAGTTACCGCAATAAAATGAATGACAATAGCTTGTTGGATTACCCCGAGTGAAAATGATACATGTTCAGAGGTCTAGAGTTTAGAAAAAATTATGGATACCATCGGCGAAAACAATGTTGATGATGAAGTTGAAGACGACACAATACCTTTTGGAACCAGTTACGCGTAGGGAAGCACTTATCGCGTCTAGAACTCTTTACAATTTTTTGGTGCAATTCGAGAAGACCACACCAGAACTTTCAGATACAATAAGAAAAGTTAGAGATGAGCTTCAACTTTAAATTTTAAGAAAAACAAAAAACACTAGAATCTATTTCACTAAATTGTCTAAGATATTTTTGTAATTTTATAGAATTATTAATTTATAATATTAATCGGATCATATATTTATATAGGGGTCTTCCGAAAATATATTATCTTATTGAAATCAGTGATATTTTTCACAGATCCAAGTCGGGACCGGAGAAAAATATTATGTTAGAGAATTTATTAATTTACCTAATATTAGTTTAGAGAGGTTCTATTGTAGTTTAGTGAAGTAATTTTTTCTTTAAAAAACCAAAGGAGGGTAATATATCCCTTAATCTTTTATCATCAGTGTCAAATTGCAATTAATTTATTACGTCGAGCTTTCATTTGTCTAAAACCCTAAATCCTGAACTGGGTCTCGACTCTCTTCTCTGTTCAGGTACTTTTTCTGTTTTTCAATGTTGGGGAGCTCAAACCAGTGTTCAGTAGCACTACAGGCCCCAAAGCCAATAAACTCAATGAACTACGCAACCTTGAATCGATCAATTTCTTACAATCTTCTGCGTAGGGCTTTCCCATTCCGCGCATATTGCACTGTCTATTCCTCAAAGCGTAATAATTTATTTTCCAGAATTAGCCCTGTTAGACGCGCGGATCTCATAATTCCAGTTCTGGATCAATGGGTGGTCGAGGGCAGAAAGGTCACAAGTTTGGAGCTTCAGCGCATTGTTCGTGATCTCCGTAGCCGTAAGCGTTTTTCCCAAGCCCTACAGGTTCCATTTCCTGTCTATCCTTTCTTTTAGTCTTTTAAGAATTCGTGCAATTTTTCTTATGTAGTATTAGAATGAGATTACTGAATAGAGTGGACTAAATATTCATTCTAAACATAAAGAGAGAAAGTGGAATAGATATGGATGAATTAGTATAGTCGACCCAACTAATTTGAGATGGAGGTTTAGTTGATTGATTGATTGGTTTCTTTTTGGGCTATGGGAAGCGGGATCAAGGAGCAGGGTATTGAAATTGAGCTTGTATTCTTTGTCTTAGTTGGGATTTAAGTTATGTACACTGACAGCATAAAGGGTTTTTACACTATCAGTGAATTTTAACTTGTTAATGTTATAGTAGGTTTCTTACCATTTTTACGAGGTTGTCGATTAATTTTCATCATAGAGCATTTAGCGGTAATTACTTTATAAGTGATCTGGTTGTTTTAATATTGTTTACACCTAGCATGTAGAACTTAAAATCCTGTTATTGAAGCTTTTTTAGACAACCCTAATATTAAGTAAGAAAGGAAAATGCTTGTGCAGCTCATATTTGAACTGGAGAATGGCAACTTGTTCCAAACTCATCTAAAAATGGCAACATGTTCCCACACATAATGTCTGAAAGTTTTCTTCTTTTTGGATCAAAATGTGACATTGTGTCATGATACTATTACCCATTTTACTACTACATCTGACCTGCCCTTCTTTCTAAAGCTGGTGGTGAATGCTTGTTGCCATGTAGGTTTCCGAGTGGATGAGTGTTAGTGGTCTCTGCCCTTTCAAGTCAGGAGATTGTGCTGTGCATTTGGATCTTATTGGTGTCGTCCATGGTTGGGAAGCGGCAGAGTGCTACTTTAATAACCTAACAGATGAACAGAAGAATGATAAGACTTATGGTGCACTCTTCAACTGTTATATTAGAGAATGTCTAGTTGAGAAATCCCTAGCCCATTTTCAGAAAATGAAGAAACTTGGTTATGCTTCCTGCACTCTTGTTTACAACAATCTCATGTGCCTTTACAGAAGTACAAGGCAACTCGAGCGAGTCTCTGATGTGCTGTCGGAGATGAAGGAGAATGGTGTCACCCCTAATAACTTCAGCTATCGGATCTGCATCAATTGCTGTGGAGAAAGAGCTGATTATAGTGGTATGGAGAAGCTTCTTGAAGAAATGGAAAGCCAGCCTTTCATATCAGTGGACTGGATCACCTATTCCATGATGGCTAATGTTTATATAAAAGCCAAGTTCAAGGAGAAGGCTCTTGCTTTCTTGAAAAAGTTAGAAGATAAGCTACATAAAGATCCAATAGGTTACAATCATTTGATCTCCCACTATGCGAATCTAGGCAATAAGGAAGAGATGTTGAGATTGTGGGGTGTACAAAAGATTGTGTGTAAAAAGCAAATTAACAGGGACTACATCACCATGCTAGGTTCCTTGGTTAAGCTTGGTGATCTAGAGACAGCTGAGGCCGTGCTAAAAGAGTGGGAGTCTTCTAATCACACTTACGATTTTAGAGTGCCAAATGTCCTTCTAATTGGATATTGCCAGAATGACTTAGTTGATAAAGCCGAAATAATGCTGCAAGACATTATCAAGAAAGGTAAGACACCAATCCCGAATAGTTGGGCTATCATCGCTGCAGGGTACTTGAATTCGGATGAGATGGAAAAGGCCTTTGAATGCATGAAAGAAGCAATAGCAGTACGAGCACAAAATCCAGGATGGAGACCAAAACCCCATCTGGTATCAAGCGTAAGCAAATGGCTCGGTGACCAACAAGACACTAGAGAACAAGAGGCTTTCCTTAGCTCATTAAAGACTGTAGTTACTGGAAATAAAGATGTGCATGATACCCTTGGAAACACAGAAGCCAGTGGAATAGGAGAAGAGAATGAAATTGAAGAAATTGTAAGCTATGAACATAGCAAGTAAACTTCTATCCTTCAGCCTGGAGGAAAGGCTCCTGGCTCATTTTTTCCTATTATCCCACCTCCATTTGTTTGGAGAAAACAGAGATGAAAAAGAGTAAGATGTGGTGTTGTTACTGTCGGGGCTAGCTTCTATACTAATAATTTGTTCATTATCTGTGCTTGAAGATTTGCAAAGAACAATGGAGAACAATGGTATACAATTGCAGCGAGCTTGCTTCTTCTGCTGTCAAATAGGAGAAAGAGAACTGGTGGTTTTGCAACCCAGTTAAGATTTTTGTTCACAAAATAGATCGGCATTTACTAGGTGTTTACAGTTATATATTTGTTTTCCCCCCTCTAAAGCTAGAGTTTGAAAAGATAAAGGATGTATTTGAAGGTCATTGATTCTTAATTTTGAAATAAACAGTTTACAATTGCTCATTCAGCTTAGTCATACATGATTTATTCACAAAGAGAATTGATGGAGAATTACCTAAATTGATTTGTTTGAAAAGAGCCAGTATGATTGAAATCTGAATCCATCAACATCACTTGGCCGAGTAAGTCCAAGATCCAAGTTAAAATTAAAGGTTATACGTACTATTATAGGTGAGGTCATATCTATACTATTATAAGGTGAACCTATATCTATGAATTCCCTTAAACAATAATTGACTTTTAGGTAAAATTGTTTTTGTTATGAAAGAAATGAAAATTGTTTTTTTACGAGTAACAATATGGAACAAGGAAAAACAAGCTAAGAGATATAAAGAGAAAGAGATGAGAGATTCTTATTTCTTCTTCAATTGTGTATCTTTTACTATCTATTACAAGACCTTTATATGGTTAATTTCACTTATGGTCATTGAACTATCTTTCAATTTCAGTAAAGTCGTTTAACTATTTTGTCACTTAAAAGTAATTAAAATTTATCATTGTCACTTAAAAATCATTTTGCCTCAAACTCCTACCATAAATATGACATGGCATTAAGTTTTATGATAAAAATCCAAAAATAAATGCCACATAAGCTAATATGGGTCATACCCATTTTAGATCCATAATCCAAATGGGTTTTGATAAAAAAAAATATTAAGTTCCACATTAGTTTAAAATGATTATCCTATACTACAAAGTTTTGCCTTTTCTGTTACATAAGATTATTTTAGTATAGAATAATTATGAATATGTATTATTTACAGAAAAGGCAAAACTTTGTAATATAGGATAATCATTTTAAACTAATGTGGAATTTATTTTATTTTTTATCGAAACTTATTTGGATTAAGGGTCAAATCACATTAAAGGATAAATGGATCTAAAATGGGTATGACCCATATTAGCTTATGTGGCATTTATTTTTAGATTTTTATCAAAAATTTAATGCCATGTCATATTTATGGTAGGGGTTTGAGGCAAAATAATTTTTAAGTGACAATGATAAAGTTTAGTTACTTTTTAAGTGACAAAAAATAGTTAAATGACTTTACTGAAATTGAAAGATAGTTCAATGACTAACAATGAAATTAACCCGGCCTTTATATAGGCATGAAAAATGAAGAAATATGTCATTAAGCATTTGAGAGAAAGATCATGAAGTTACAATCATAACTCCATCAGTATTAGAATAGTGTGAGTTATATAGATAATAGAGAAGAGTAGACATTCACCATATTTTAGTTTTTCTTATAACAGTAAAATTGTTTTTGTTAAGAAAGAAATGAAAATATTGATGCCCGACTATTTACAAGTGAAGAGTTTAGGTCTTGTTGATATGAATAATACTTGCGTGGTTTTCCAATGTCAGATCATATTATTTGCAACAAGGCAAATATACATAAGGTTGAATGTTGCTGACTGGACATCCTAAGACCGAAATTAAATTTGTGGACATGTTGTTTGAGTGAAGGAATAACACTATCTTTAAGATCTCTATTAGGCCATTCAAATTTTCAAATTTTAAAATGAACCTCTTGTTTTCACTGTGTGAATGCCAACGCTATGGCGCAGACAAAGCATGCTCTAATATTAATAATGTTGTATTAATGACAAAAGTTTAAGTTTCTTTTTCTTACATAGATATGCTGCTACTTAAATTAGCTCTATAAACGAACAAAAATATACTAAATCCATTCACTTTTACTTGTCAACTATTGACTTTGCACACCCCTTACGAAATAATGAATAAAGTGCCTAATTTATCATGATATCCATATTAATTGGTGTATAGTCTTAGTGAATTTGAAAAATGATTTGGAATGAGTAATTAATGCTAAGAGCAAAATATGAAAAATAAATTATTTTTCTTTTGATATGCGAAAAGTGACAAGTAAAAATAAAAATTTATTTTTAGAATATTTAACAACTAAAAGTGAACGGAGGAGTATTTGATATTCTAAACAATGAGGTTTATGAGTATACTTTGCTTCTTTCTTTTTTTACCCACAAGTTGAAATTTTGGTTGCGTCATGCGTGCCATGTAGATACGTTTAAATTTAGATCACTGTTATATCTGAATGATTATATTCATAATTTTTATTTGATAGTAGGGCAAAGGTCTAAATATGCCCTTGTATTATAAGAAATTGAGCATATTTGTCTTTTGTTAATACTTTAGCTCAAATATGCCCTTACCGTCACATAGTTGGTCCATATATGCTCTTAGAGTTACAAAGTTGACCCATATATGCCCTTTTCGAAACGGAATTCACCCAAACTAATTAGCTCTTTCGTTAATTGTATTAAAGTGTATTGCAAACACTATTTTCTTTTTATTAGTACTTTTTTCTTTACCTTTCTCTTTTCTTTCTTCTTTTTTCTTTTCTTCTTTTCTTCTCTTTTTTTTTTCCTTTTTTTTTCTCCCTTATCTGTTTCCTCCATTACTGATGTCTTCTCCATTTTCGTCACCAATTTCACTTGACAAAACTCATGAATTCCAATTACTACGAAAATTCTCCCATAAGGTAATCAAGTTCCAATTTCACTGGCTCTCTAAATAAACGAAATTAAATTATTTCAAAAATTATGGTTTAAACTTTAAAATAATAAAAATATCTCAACCTTTAATAATACTCAAAAGACCAAAATATTTAAATTATTTTCAGAAAGATAATTTAATGATTAAAAGCCTAGAGTTCTTGTAGTTTTATAAATTTGAGTTGTTAGTCTTTTTTCATCTTTTTCACGATATTTTCTATTTTTTTATTAACTATGTAAATTAAGGGTGTACATGGAACGGGTTGGTTCGGTTTTTATCAAAACCAAACCAAACCAATTATATCGGTTTGGATTGTACAGTTTTGTTAGATTTTTTGGGTTTTTTGTTACATAAATATTATTTCAATCTTACTTTGTTAAATATTTTAGAACTAAATATATGTTCAGTAAAAATTAAAAAATTGACAAACATATGATCTATAAAAAAATTCTTATGGGAGAATTTTCTTAGTAATTGAAATTCATGAGTTTTGTCAAGTGAAATTGGTGACGAAAATAGAGAAGACATCAGTAATGGAGAAAATCAGATAAGGGAGAAAGAAAAAGAAAAAAAAAAGAGAAGAAAAGAAAAGAAAAAAGAAGAAAGAAAAGAGAAAGGTAAAGAAAAAAAAATACTAATAAAAAGGAAATAGTGTTTGTAATACACTTTAATACAATTAACGAAAGAGCTAATTAATTTGGGTGGATTTCGTTTCGAAAAGGGTATATATGGGCCAACTGTGTAACTCTAAGAGCATATATGGACTAACTATATGACGGTAAGGGCATATTTGAGCTAAAGTATTAACAAAAGGAAAATGTGCTCAATTTCATATAGTAGAAGGGAATATTTGGACCCTTTCCGTTGAAATTAAGACTATTACTCCATTAACTACATATATTAAAATTTTGTCGGATAATGTAGTAAATAATCTATTTATTTTCTAATAGTTGAATTCAAGACATATATCAGTTATAAACATACATGACTTGTTACTTTTGTATACGGTTAAAACTGAGCCCACCAAATTTTTCTATCTTACCAGGACTAGGGAGTTGCATCGAAGGTCGGTCCCGTAGTGGATTAGAATAAGATACGAGGACAAGGTACCAAGTTTGGGATTCGAGGTACCTGTCGAGATCGAGGACAGCAGCGATCGAGACCGAATGAGACAGGCATCGAGCAAGATTGAAGATAACATATAACGGAAAGGCGAAATATCCGTGACTGATCGAAGATCATGGCGAAAATATCAGAACAGATCAAATTAGGAACGGTTAATTAGCTAATCATGGGATTTTCTTCTATAATTAGAGTTATATCATAAGTAGAATTCCTCTACTATATAAAGGGGAGTATTAACCATTTGTAAGAGGCATCGTTCTCGCATAAAAAAGCCAATATAACGCTTTCTCTTTAGCTTACACTCTCTTGTTCATCAGCTTGCTTTATTTTTAATTGTTTTGGTATCAATCAGTTCGGGGGTACCCTAGATCGAGGGTTGAATTCCGTTTCAACACTGGTTGCTTTACTTTATAGCCCATTTCTGTTATTAATCTTCATATTTATCAATTGGTATTAGGTGAAATCACGTGTCCTTAAAACCACATTATAAGTTTAATTGTTATCCAATTTTAAGGGTAAACAGTTTGGCGCCCACCGTGGGACTAAGGATAATAGTGATTGCTTAATACTGATTCCGATAACGCACACCGCTTTACACTTGTTCTCGTAAGAATCTTTGTTTTGTCAAACTCACAAGCAGTGCCTACACACGGTGACAACGGCCTCAAATTTCACAGGGAAAATGATAATATAGCCGCCCCAGGGATTGAGGCGCCTCAGGCTGACCTCGAGGGAGCACCAATTGCAAATCTCGTCGATGTCAGTTCACATGTCACCCTAAATAAAAATTTGGGCGTTGATCCCGAAGGTAGCATACGCATTGAAGTTCGATCAGGTGGTCGAGGTACGCTGAGCGGAGAAGATAGTGGAGTTAGCCTCCAATTGATATTCGAAATGTTATAGGCTCAACAAGACGTTATAGCACAACTACAAAATCAGCACCGAACACCAAGTAGGATCGAAACAGAAGTCGTCCACAGGACCGAGCATGTGCCAGAAAGGATGAACGCCTATGAATCGGGGACTGACTCGGCCATTATAAAAATGCTCAAAGAGCTCACTAAGCTGATTGAATCGGGAGAAAAGAAAATCGAGGCAAATGACAAGAAAGTAGAGACATACAACTCCCGGTTTGACCAAATACCGGGGACACCGCCGATTCTAAAGGGTATGGATTCAAAGAAATTCGTACAGAAGTCTTTCCCTCCAAGTGCGGCTCCGATACCCATTCCGAAAAAATTTCGAATGCTAGAAATTCCTAAGTATAATGGGACCACCGACCCAAATGAGCATTTCACTCCTTATATATGCGCAATAAAAGGGAATGACTTGGAAGACGATGAGATTGAATCTGTTTTACTGAAGAAATTTGGAGAAACCTTGTCGAAAGGAGCAATGATATGGTACCACAATTTGCTGCCTAATTCTATCAATTCCTTCGCCATGCTTGCAGACTCCTTCGTAAAGGCACATGTCGGAGCAATAAAGGTTGCAACTAGGAAGTCAGACATCTTCAAGGTGAAACAAAAAGATAACGAAACGGTTCCAGATGGAACGCATGGAACTACCACCGGTTACAGATGATTGGGTTGTTCAAGCCTTTACTCAGGTTTTGAATGAACGAAGTTCGATGGCATCACGACAGCTAAAGCAGAATTTAATTGAATATCGAGTGGTAACCTAGACCGATGTACATAATCGGTACCAGTCAAAGATCAGGGTCGAGGATGACCAATTGGTGACCCCTTCCGATTCCGTTTATCCAAACATGTCCATCGGCAGAACTCAAAGGGATATCGATAGAGAACCTCGGTCGAATAGAGATTGGTATCAACCATATAAGGCAGATCGTAGAAATAATGGCCTAGGACGCAATCCCATCCGAAATGATCGAAGGAACGATCGAGGACAGAGCTCTCGAGGGCTCATGAGCAAAAGTGTCTTCGATAAGCATGCCGATCCCACAGAAGCACCACGGTTATCAGAATACAACTTCAGCATCGACGCATTAAGTGTTGTGACAGCAATTGGGAGAATCAAAGATACTAGATGGCCCAGACCCCTAAAAACCGATCCATCCCAAAAAACCCCAATCAAATATGCAAATACCATGGTACACATAGTCATAGAACCGAAGACTACAGATAACTAAGGGAGGAGATGGCATGTCTATTCAACGAGGGTCACCTTCGAGAATTCTTGAGTGACCGAGCTAAGAACCATTTCAAAGACACGGGTGCGAACATGAAAAATGAGCAAGAAGAACCACATCACGTGATTCACATGATCATTGGTGGGATCGATATTCCACAAGGCCCCGTGTTCAAATGCACTAAAGTATCGATCACCAAGGAAAAACGAACTCGAGACTATGTGCCAAAAGTCACTTTATCATTCAATGATGAGGAAGCAGAAGGGATCTCACAACCCCACAATGATGCTTTGGTAATATCTATCCTTATGAATAAAATACAGGTAAAACATGTTTTAATTGATCCAGGTAGCTCGGCCAATATTATTCAATCGAGGGTCGTGGAGCAGCTCGGCCTACAAGATCAGATCGTACCCGTAGCTCGGCCTACAAGATCATATCGTACCCGCAGCTCGAATTCTCAATGGCTTCAACATGGCGAGTGAAACAACTAAAGGCGAAATCATCCTACCAGTAAATGTAGCCGGAACAATTCAAGAAACAAAGTTCCATGTGATCGAGGGTGATATGAGATATAACGCACTGCTCAGAAGACACTGGATTCACAATATGAGGGCGGTCCCCTCTACCCTTCACCAAATACTGAAGTTCCCAACACCGGATGGAGTAAAAATGGTGTATGGGGAACAACATGCTGCCAAAGAGATGTTCGCGGTCGATGAAGTAATATCGGTATCGACACTTTCGTCAATAAAGGGATCAGAGTCTAAAGGAAAACATGAAGCTAAATAGCAACCACAACCACCAACCTCGACTCAGTTGTAGAAGCAGGGAACGGACGAGGATGGTGACTATTGGATCCCTCGATCCTTCATAATCCCCCAGGATTCTGACGCCACCAAATCAACAGTCGAAGAGCTCGAGCAAGTCGTACTGATCGAGCATCTACCTGATCGAAAGGTATAACTGGGTACGGGGTTAACCCTCGAGCTCAGGGAAAAACTCATTAAATTTCTTATCAATAATATGGATTGTTTTTCTTGGTCCCACCTAGATATGACAGGGATCCCGCCGGAGATCACTACACATCGACTAAGCTTGGACCCGAATATTCGCCCGATAAAACAAAAGAGAAGGCCCTAGTCCGAGTTAAAACATGCATTCATCAAGGATGAGGTAGCCAAACTTCTCAAAATAGGATCCATTCGGGAAGTAAAAATATCCTGAATGGTTAGAAAACGTAGTCGTAGTCCCTAAAAAGGGAAATAAACTTAGAATGTGCGTAGACTATAAAGATTTAAAATAAGCATGTCCTAAATAATCTTTTCCTCTGTCGAATATCGATCATATGATCGATGCCATAGCCGGTCATGAGATCCTTAGTTTTCTCGATGCTTACTCCGGGTACAATCAAATACAAATGAACCCGGAGGATCAAGAAAAGACTTTGTTCATCACTAAGTATGACACCTATTGTTATAATGTAATGCCGTTTGGACTAGAAAATGCTGGTGCCACTTATCAACGCTTAGTAAATCGAATGTTCGAAGAACAAATAGGTAAATCCATGGAGGTTTATATTGACGATATGCTAGCTAAGTCCATGCGAGCAGAGGACAATTTGACACATTTGCAGGAGACTTTCGATATACTAAGGAAGCACTACATGAAACTCAACCCGGAGAAATGTGCATTCGGGGTCGGCTCTGGCAAGTTCCTCGGCTTTATGGTATCAAATAGGGGAATCAAAATCAACCCCGATAAGATCAAGTCAATCAAAGACATCACAGTCGTGGACAATGTTAAGGTCGTACAAAGATTAACAGGGCGCATAGCCGCTCTAGGCTGATTCATCTCGAGGTCTTCAGATAGAAGTCACACGTTCTTCTCACTGCTAAAAAAGAAGAACAATTTTACATGGACCCCGGAATGCCAACAAGCATTGGAAGAATTAAAGCGGTACCTCTCGAGCCCGCCACTGCTTCATACTCTGAAAACGGACGAGCAACTCTACTTATACTTAGCAGTCTCAGAAATAGCGGTAAGTGAGGTCCTAGTTCGAGAAGAGCAAGGTACGCAATTTCCTGTTTACTATGTTAGTCGAACTTTAGGTGAGGCCGAGACCCGGTACCCACACTTGGAAAAATTAGCGCTTACCCTAATAAGCGCCTCTAGGAAATTAAAACCATATTTTCAGTGTCACCCAATCTGTGTGGTGACTACTTATACCCTTCACAATATTTTGCATAAGCCCTAACTTTCGGGTCGATTGGCCAAATGGGCTGTCGAGATTAATGGGTACGATATCGAGTATCGATCCCGAACGGCCCGAAAGTATCGACCCTGAAAAGAAACTATTATTAGAGTCGGGTACATCATCGGGGGTGTGGACCCTCGTTATAGACGACGCTTCGAACGTGAAGGGGTCCGGGCTAGGCATTATTTTGAAGCCGCCCACGGGTAATACAATTAGACAAGCTATCAAAACTTCCAAGTTAACTAACAATGAGGCCGAGTATGAGACCATGATTGCAAGTCTCGAGATAGCTAAAGGTTTGGGAGCAGAGGTCATCGAGGCCTAATGTGACTCCCTGCTTGTGGTAACCAAGTCAACAGAACCTTCGAGGTTCGAGAAGATCGAATGCATAGGTACTTGGACAAATTACAGGTGACTCTACATCGGTTTAAAGAATGGACCCTACAACATGTACCTTGAGAACAAAACAATGAGTCTGATGCCCTTGCAAATTTAGGGTCATCAGTCAAAGACGACGCGATTATCTCGGGACTGTCGTACAACTTTCAAGGTCAGCAATCGAAGAAGGCCACGCCGAAATCAACTCCACAAGTCTGACCTGGGATTGGAGGAACAAATATATCGAGTACCTAAATAACGGGAAGCTTCCATCGGATCCTAAGGAATCGAGGACTCTACGTATGAAGGCCGCACGATTCACATTGGCCAAAGATGGAACAATATATAGAAGGATGTTTGATGGACCATTGGCAATATGTTTGAGGCCAGGAGATACCGACTATGTCCTACGAGAAATTCATGAGGGCACCTGCGGAAATCATTCTGGTGCCGAATCATTGGTTCACAAAGTCATCAGAGCAGGATACTATTGGGCCGATATGGAAAAGGATACAAAAGAGTTTGTTCGAAAGTGCAACAAATGTCAAAGGTATGCGCCGATGATTCACCAACCCAGAGAGCAACTCCACTCAGTATTATCCCCATGGCCATTCATGAAATGGGAATGGATATCGTCGGCCTCTACCATCGGCCCTAGGTAAAGCTAAATTTATTTTGTTTATGACTAACTATTTCTCTAAGTGGGTTGAAGAACAAACTTTCGAGAAAATTATAGAGAAAGAAGTCATAGACTTCATCTGGGACCACATTATATGCCGATTCGGGATGCTTACCGAGATCGTATAGGACAATGAAAAGCAATTCGTCGGCAGCAAAGTGATAAAGTTTCTCGAAGATCACAAAATAAAAAGGATCCTGCCAACGCCATATCATCCTAGTGGGAACGGATATGCCGAATCGACAAACAAGACCATCATTCAAAATCTAAAGAAAAGATTGAACGACGCTAAGGGAAAATGGAGAGAAATCTTGCCCGAAGTCCTTTGGGCGTATCGAACAGCACCAAAATCCAGTACGGGGGCAACACCGTTCTCTTTAGTGTATGGCACCGAAGCTCTGATCCCAGTTGAAGCCGGGGAACCCAACGTCAGGTTACGATATGCAACGGAAGAGTCAAATCACAAGGCTATGAATACAAGCCTCGAATTGCTAGATGAAAAATTAGAAGCTGCCCTCGTTCGAATGGCCGCACAGAAATAACAGATCTAAGGTACTACAATCGAAGAGCCAATCTTCGACACTTTAAAATCGGGGACTTGGTTCTAAGGAAGGTCACCCTCAATACTCGATACCAAATGAAGGAAAACTTGGCCCGAACTGGGAGGAATCATATTAGGTCCTTGACATCATCGTAAAGGGATCCTACAAACTTGGCACGATGAACGACGAACAATTACCAAACAGTTGGAACATATCACTCATCAAACGATATTACTGCTAAGGTACGACCTTCTCCACTTTCATTTATATTTTATACTAACCATTTGCAGGTGTTTAATCGAAGACATCAAAGGATTCTCCAAACACAAAGTCTTTAGGTCTGAAAGCACGCATTGCACTCTTTTTCCCTTAGACCGATTTTTGTCCCAAATGGATTTTTCCGGTAAGGTTTTTAACGAGGCAACCATTGTTCGTGCTAACTTAGAGCAATTCAACAGTATCTGAGGCTCATTTACAATCAACCTCGAATACTGGGGGGCATCACCCTCGGATAGTTACAAGGAAAATACTTTGTGCCGACAAGGTCTCGATAGGTAAATTTTGTAAGGGTCAAATGGTCGAACGAACCGTGCCCATGTAGATTACTCGAGCCCTAATGGAAAATATGTACGCATGTTAATCTATTGAAAAAAGTATTTTTCCCTGCCAGATATTTCATGCCTTAGAGAATTTTTTACTTTACAATGTCTGCTTGTGATCTATTGTGGAAACCGGCTTAAGGAACGGTCACAACAAAAGTTTGAACAATTGACCCCGCACTCGGGGACTGCCATCCAAACAATCGACATGATCGAATTACTAAAACCTCAAGATCGTAAGACCTTAAAAAGGCAACCCTCGATTTTATAAGCCATGGCCACCCCACTCGAGGACTGAAGTTCGAAGTATAACAGGGGAACAAGCCCAAAAGGTGAATCCCAAGCTAAAGGCTATGGCCAAATTAACACGGGTCGGAGACGTCCGATTTTCGTTATAAAACAGGCCTTCGAATATTTTCATAAACCGGTTAAAAAGGCTACCTTCGGCTGAATTACTAAGGATCTCAATTTCGACCCTCGAAAACCCTAATGGGTACAAAGTCGTTCGAACTCTCGAACAAAATCTTTATTTTATGCTAAGGCATTACGAAACAAATGGTCTCGATAATATCGACCCTTGAAAACCCTAAATGGGTACAGAATCGTTCGAACTCTCGAGAAAATCCCTTATTTCATGCTAAGGTACAACATATTTTATATGATTAAACAATAAACTTTTCAAGCCGAAAATGGGGAGAAAACCATTCTTTTTACTATGGTTGTATCGACCTAATTCAAGAGCCTAAAGGGCCATTTTATTTATGAGTTCGAGAAATCATCTTCACTCAATTAAAACCTAAGGGTCTCCCTACTCTGAGTTTGAGCAAGTACTCACTCTATTAAGACTACACTAGTCCGACTTCGGTCTAGTTGCCTAATCCCAAACTTGTGAGCAAAATCTCCATAAGGCATGAAGGCATGAATGAAATAGAATTTTTACAAGACAAGAAATAGAATAAAGACAAGTCAAAAAGAAAAAAGATCTTTTATATATACGAAGATATTTACAAGGATCGATCAAGGTCCCGCACAAAAAATTAAAAAAGAAAAAACAGGGTCCCGCAAAAAAATCAAAAAAGAAAAAGCCCAAGATTTCTAATTTTCCTCAGAGGCAGCTTCTTCTCTATCGAGGTCCTCCCCATTCTCGGACCCGCTCTTACTGCCATCATCATCATCATCATCGAAAGAGGCCAACGCTTCAGCATCGGCTTCATGCTCTCTATCCTTTATTATCTCGTCGGTAAGATCGAAACCTCGAGCGTGGATCTCCTATAGGGTCTCCCTCCGAGATTGGCATTTGGTGAGTTCAGCAATCCAATGTGCTCGAGTTTGAGCGGTCTCGGCTGCCTCTCTCGCTTGGACCTGAGTGGCTTTAGCATCATCCCGGTAGACGGCCACAATCGCCTCTGCCTCGGCCTTTGCCTTTTCGGCTTCAGATTTGGCCTTTGCAAGTTCAGAAGCCAACCGAGCCTCGAACTTCTCTATTTTCTTTGCCTGAGCTGAGCTATTCTCCTTTATGCCTCGAAGTTGACTTTCGACCGATGACAATTGGGCTCGAGCAGACTTTTTTCTGCAGCAAATCGGTCAATACTTTCTTTCCACCCCAAGGTCTCCGCCTTCATCATGTCGCAGAATTGCTCGATCCTCTCGATCTTCTCCTATAGCTGTGAGATTGAAATGTTAGCCACCATTCCCGAATTGATCCCATGAGCTTCTAAGATTTTTATTACCTGCTCGATCAGGTCGGTCTGATCTTTGTGAGTCGTGGCCAACTCGGCTCGCGGGTCCTTGATATTTTCTTCTTTTTGCCCACCGAGAAGGTTGAGGGCATTCCTATCATCGGTAAGCCTTTGAATGTTGGCCTCGTACCGACTCAGCTCATCTCAAGACCGAGAAAATGCTTCCCGATGAAGCATTGAGGCCTACGTAGAAAGAAGAAAAGAAGTTAGACAGGATGAGAAAAATAAACACAAGGGTAATACCAACAAAGGGAGTTAACGCTTACCCGATTCAGAGCTTGCTGCACTTCGTTGAAAAGGCTCGATGCCTCGCCCGAGTCCTTCCTTGAGACCTCCAAGTCGCTCAGGCCGGTAGCATCTTCAACCCCAGTAAGATAATCACGGAAGGGGTCCTTCCTTCCGTGGGCTCCTTCGATGGAGGGGGTCTTCAAGGCCCGAGCCTCTTGAATCATCTCCTCAGAAAATGAGGGGAGCAACGGGGAACCTCCAATTTCTATTGCCCCAAGTGGATCACTTGGGGTGTTCTCTCCATCTCGAGGGGCCTCGAGACCATCCCCTACAGCTGTACCTACCGTTAGCTCATTATGGTGGTAGGCATCTTCAATCCTCGATGACTCGGGGACTTCGCCCAAGTCCCTCCCCGAGACCCCCTCATCTCGAGATGGAGCCTCTGCAACCTTCACCGATTCAGTAGCCTTTGGGGCCTCGATGCTCATTCCCACTTGGGCCACCAGCCCGGAGTCTTCTTCTTCTTCGTCTTTCTCCCTTAGACACCGAACATAGTCTTCGATCAGAAGGATGATGCTCTTCTTCGCTTACGAACCGCCTTCTTCTTAGGTTATGGATCCGCGAAGGGTGAGGTCTTTTCCTCTTTTTGTCCTTTGCCGGTTTCGGTGCCAGGATCGAAGTCTTCTCTTCACCAGATAGGGGCCTCATGACCGCATCCTTGCCCATACATGTACACAAGAAAAATTAATAAGTATAAGAATGGCATCTTAATCGAATCATCAAATACACAAAAAGTGGGATTACCATGAGTCTTGGCCTCCCATCGGCCCTTTGATAAATCGCGCTATGAGCGCTCGGCATACGTAGAGGTCGAGGCCAGGTCCCGAATGCAGCTCTCGAGGTTAGGAATTGCACCGGGCATCCAAGCGACCGCTACATCACGGAAAAGGATATCGATGAGAAGGAGCAAATGAGCAAAACAATAAATAGGAGCTAACAGTGGGATTGTTCTCGGGAAATTGCATCTTTTCGGCCGGGATTAGGTCGGAAGTCCTCACTCAAACGAATCGGCCCATCCAGCCTCGGTCCTTGTCATCATCCATGCTCAAAAATAACACCTTGGTAGCCCGACGCTGAAGTTTTATAACTCGCCTCGATAAAGGCGAGGGATGTACAACCTGATGAGGTGGTCGAGGGTGAAAGACATCCCCTCAACTTTGCTCACGAAAAATCGAAACAGAATAACAATTCTCCAAAATGAGGGATGGATTTGACCTAGGGTTATTTGATATTTGCGACAAAAATCGACTATAATGGGATCGAGGGGGCCGGACGTGAAAAGGTAAGTTTAAACACTCAGAAACCCTTCCACGTGGGTAGTGATGTCTTCCCCGGGGGTCGGTATCACCACCTCTTTGCCTTCCCAGTTGCAGTCTTTCTTCACCTATTTAAAGCTCTCACTTATTGAGCATATATACCTCGACATTGGCTTGCATCGACCTGGGACCGACGAAGTTTTGTCGGTCTTAAAGTTGGAAGTGAGGACGTACCCCCCGGGAACACACTCCTCAGGGCGCGACTCCACAGGTATTTTGTCTCCGGCCGACCGCGATGAAAAAGCATTTTCCTTTTGAGGACCAGTTTTTGACGTTTTCTCTATTTGGATTTGAAGTTAAAAATATATGGAGATGATAAGATTTGGTGTTCTAAGAAGAGGTTAGCAGTGAAAATCGTAGATTTGCACATGAAGAACTTAGAAGATGTAAAAAGCTTTGGAGATTAGAAAAGGTTGAAGGTAAAGTTTGAAAGAGTGTGAAAAGAGGCCTATTTATGGGATTCACGGCGACGGTTCAAAGGCACTAGTGGCCGACCACCAACTGACACTCATTAATAACTTGGGGAACTGTACCGACGGAACATTTTAGTCACTTCCGTCGCTTATGTCACGACGATGACGTCATGGCAGGCCGAGGTAAAAATCGAAGGCTCAATTCGTTTCTTGTCATTACACTCCAAAAAACGAGGGGACTATCTGTATACGGTTAAAACCAAGTCCACCCAATTTTTTTATGACCGGGACCAGGGAGTTGCATCGAAGGTCGGCCCCGTAGCGGATCAGACCAAGGTACGAGGACAAGGTACCAAGTTCGGGATTCGAGGTACCTGTCGAGATCGAGGACAACAACGATCGAGACTGAATGAGACACACATCGAGCAAGATCGAAGATAACATAATAACGGAAAGACGAAATATCCGTGACTGGTCGAAGATCATGGCGGAAATTTCGGAACGGTTAATTAGCTAATCATGAGATTTCCTTATGTAATTAGAGTTATACCATAAGTAGAATTCCTCAACTATATAAAGGGGAGTATTAACCATTTGTAAGAGGCATCGTCCTCGCATAAAAAGCCAATATAATGCTCTCTCTTTAGCTTACACTCTATTGTTCATCAACTTGCTTTATTTTTAATTGTTTTGGTATCAATCATTTCGGGGTACCCTAGCTCGAGGGTTGAATTCCGTTTCAACACTGATTCGCTTTACTTAGGTGAAATCACGTGTCCTTAAAACTACATTATAAGTTTAATTGTTATCCAATTTTAAGGATAAATAACTTTATAACATAACTTTGATAACTTAACTCCAGAAATTCTGCAATTTTAAATATATGTAATTACTTTTTACTTTCTTGATACGTACTTCAATTAAAATGTTGAGTTACTTTGTATTCTAAATGCAAATTCACATGACTCCTTATTGCAAGTAGAGAAACACTTGAACTTGCATCGGAGTAAGTTATTCTTTTTATTAACTTTTTAAATAACTATACCATCCATTTGAATATTGATGTAACATAATACTTCGCACTTTTTTCGCAAACATCTCAAGTCGTAGATATGTCGGGCTTGTGGGTCTGGCGCCGACGTTGGATACTGTCATTTTCCATTTGACAATATATAGGAGGGCCGAGGGGGAGCCTATTGGCTTTTATTACCCCAGTAGTGTTTTGTTTCTTTGTTACTTAATTTTTGTGCTACTATTGCAAACTCCATATTTTACGGCGACTGGGGAATGTTTCTTCTCTTCGGTTGCTCTTCTTACACTTGTTTTATTTTAATATCCTTGGCAATACTGAAGATAAAATGTGTTCTCTAAAATTGCATTCTAAGGTTAACAGTTTTTATTACCTAGCGCCAATATATATATTTCCAGTCAGAGATTTTGTAGTCAATGTTCTTTTCTATTTTTTTTCTTTTTTCCCGACGTGTGTGTAAAGACATTGGAATGATCTATTCTTGGATAAAGTGAAAGCTTTTACTATATCTTTCGCTTGTTTCGTGATAGCTTCATTTTATCCCTTTATGTTATTATTCTTTCATTTAAAATGCTGTTTACACCATTGTGACTGTTTTACTGAAAAAAGAAATATTGTTTCCAGAAATGAAGCCTTTTTTTCTTTTAAAGTTAAAATTTACTTTTAACGATAGCTAAGCAATCTAATTATAAGAATATTGAGCAATCTAACTCCGTATTTCCTAAATAGATAGAGTATTTATTTGGGCAATTCTAGTATTATACTAACTTACAAGGGTCTAAAAATAAATGAAGCTCAAACCAAACCAGTCCCCTTTCACCTGGTCCTGGTGGCATTAGATTCTGTCCTCTTACCCTTTAAAAATTATCCAATACAATCTTTGTCTTAACACTTGCTATTAATTAAAAAAGTTTTCATCACACAAAAAGTAGTAACATTTTTAATCAGAACTTAGTGGGACTAATTAGCAGAAAATATTCCCATAAACCCCTGTCCCTTTTCACACTCTTCTTTTCTGCTTCTTTCTTCTGTTCTTCCCCCACAAACTCTTTTTCATCTTGCTTCTTTTTATCTGTGTGCAAATCCAAAACCCCATTTCTGTAAAACCCTTTTTTTTTCTCTACTTCATTCTTTAGATTTGCAAAATATATATGAAAATGAGAGGACCTTTAGGGGCAGTAATAGGGAGGTACCCTTCAAGTGATGGTACAACACAAACAGGGGATGGTATAATCAAACACAACAGGAAATGTAGAGATGTTGTGTTTCTTGTTATCTTCATTGCTTTCTGGGTTGCTATGATTGTCAATTCCAGCTTTGGATTTAACCAAGGAAACCCATTGAGGTAAAACACAAAGAAAATAAAAAAGAAATGATAAAGTTGCTTGCTTTTTACTGTTTTTTCATAGCCCAAATGTGTCTGTGAAGTCTTTTACATTTTGATCTGTTAGTTTAATGTGTTTAGTGTAAGATGTTTTTTTCCCCTTCTTTTTGTTGCATCTTGAGTTACTTTAATCTGGGGTTTTATGAGCTTCATATATGCCTTTTAATCCACCTCTTCTTTGAAAAGGTTACTCCTTTGTAGTTGTTTTGTGCTGACTGCAAGTTTCAGATGTTACCTTTGTTATGTTTTTGAAGGGTGAAAAGAATGCAACAAGTTTTGACACAAGTCGAAAAAAGAATGTCCTTTTTCTTGCCCAAGATTTGTTCTTTTTTGGCTCTTTGTGATTGAGATTGTCATTAAAGGAACCTGGGTTTATGTCCAAAGTTTTCAGTTAAAGATGGTATACATAAACTCCTTTTTTGGAAACAAGATAATGTACTTCTTAGAGGGGAAAATAGGAATTGCAGAATTGTGAATTGTGTGTCCTTTTCAGCTAAATGCTTAAACTTTTAGAGAACGCGCACTTATATTTACTCAATTGTGTCTTCAACACGCCCCCTTACAGTTGGCTTGATTCATTTATTCATGGCCAAAAATGTGGATTTTTTTTTTGATAATAGGCGCTGAGACTCGAATCTTAAACTGTTTTCTGATACTATATTGAATTGTGTAACCATTTCATCTAAAAGATTAAGCTTTTAGAGAAAGCACACTTATATCTACTTAATTATGTCATCATCTTTTAGTGTTCTGCTTGCTCAACTATGAACTGTTCCTTTCTCCAAATAGCATTCTACCAGAGGAGGTGTTTTCAGCCTGTCCATGCAAAACTAATATCTTAGGCTTGTCTACGGATATACTAATTCACTCATTTGTCGTATTTCTCTTGCATCTGATCTTGCTTAGCAGGCTAACATATGGGCTGGACTATAAAGGCAATGTTTGTGGTGATACACATGCTGATCCAGATCTTCGTGAATTGGAACTCAGATACTGGTTGAACCCTAATCAAGTTTACGAAAGTGGTTCAAAAGATAACCAGGCCAAGATTTCTAATGCCAGGACCATTTGCTTAATGGACTGTCCTATCCCATCAGAAGATTCTCTAAATTGGGTGTGTGACTATCCGGAGGGCGAGGTTCGCCTGTCAGTAGATGACTGGATCGATAGGAATTATGATTATTTTGCAGACCTTACTCCGGACCTAAGAAATACTTCTCTTCAACTTCAAGGTCCTTGTTACCCTGTCATATTTCCAAGTGTTAATGGTAAGTGAAGACAGATGAGCCAAATTAATTGGGGAAGACATTTGTGGCCTGAAATGTCAAGCATATTGTTTGTTTAAGTATTTGTGATTGATTTAAGTACTTGAGATGTTTAATTTCCTGTTGAAGTTTCGAGTGTCTTGAGATATTTAATTTACTTTTCAATCTTCAAACCTTTTGTGCCAGTTTATTGGAGCTGTCAGCTTATTGCCCGTGCATCAAATGTGTCTTTGCGGCATTGGAAGGAAATGGGCGGTGTTAACATTGTTGAGGACATTGCAGTTGATAAATCCATCCATGGCTTAATTAACTCTCGGTCGTTGGTATTAAAGGTTGAGTGTCTTACTGTTCTCTTGTTTTGCTTTTAAAGTACTCAGCTAATATATTTTCTTAGAAATTTTCCTTTGAAAAATGGGACACTCAGGAGTGATAGTGGTAAAATTGCCCGTTTCATTGGCTGTAGATGACGTTTTCACTTTGCACTGCATCAGGATGCATTAGCGCATGTAAAAAGGTTCACAAAAACTGAGGATTTTTTTTTCCAATCAGTAAAAGTGTAACTCATTTTCATAGACAACAAATGTGTTTCCTTTCGCATGTGTGGTCAGTGGTCAAACGGTGACTAAAAGAATGGAAGGCTAAAATGTTCGAGTTATACGTAGTATATCAAACGTGGTATCTTATAGTCTCTATCGTATCACATTCTGATATTTAAGATTTCAAATTTCATATTTGAGTTTGATTTGCAGAGATATGTAGCTGATGTTGGCAAGTCATGGGGAGTGTTGATTGTTTGTGGAGGAATTTTGCCAGTGTTTCTATCAGTGATATGGCTTTTGATGATTCGTCACTTTGTGGCTGCAATGCCTTGGATAACTGTCTTCCTCTTTAATGCCCTTATTATTTCAGTCACAATGTTCTACTACCTGAAAGGTTAGGCCCTCTTTCCTAATGCTTGTCCTCTGTTGTTATGTAGTGTAATTGTAATTCATGTCAACTTTCAGTTCTACGTCCAATTTGTAATTGAGATGGTGTACTCTCTGACGAACTTTATACCCCCTATTTGTAGTTCTATGTCCAATAGGCTCCTGGGACAGCTACGACTTGTCATTCTGGCTTTTTGTTCTTCACCATAACCCCATCGCTTCATCCCTTCCCTCTTTTCCCCAGGGTTAAAGAAAAGTCACCTTTGTACTAACTACTAAGAGTGGTTCATGGGAAGAATAACTTCTTTTTCTTCCTTCCCTTTTCTATTCCCCTCCAATTTTATTTTCTTAAAACAGCACCAAAAACAGACCTTAAAAGCTAAAGCTAATTGAAGGAGCCAAATGAGTCCAAACTGGAAGTTTTGCAAGTTAAGTGTTTGATAGATAATAGAAATTGTAAAAGGCCCTGATCAAAAAAGAAATACTAGTAGAAAGACCTACATGATGCCTATTTATGTATAAGAGCTGCTGCTTTCTCTTGTGCACATTCATCTAGGATATATCAGTTTCCTGATGCAATACTTTCTTTCTTTTTGATAAAGCATAATCTTTCTTTCTTATATAGGTCCTACTTTTTTCCTCCAATCCGTGAAGATTTGGTCATAGTCCTACAATCTTTTTATTGTTTGTTGTGTAATTTAACATCATATCTTTTCCATTGAGTAAACTGATAAAATTATCCTTCTTTCCTGTCAAGCTGGATGGATTGGGAACGACTCTATCTCCCCCATTATTGGTGAACATGATCCGTATTATCATGTGTCTGCAAGGGTATACTTGATTTTTCAATTGTACCATTATTCTCTATGTAATAGTTTGCTTTTCGTTTGGTGTAGCATTTAATCAGATTATCTACTTGGTAGGAAATAAGTCACCTCCATGCTGCTGCTGTTCTCATGACTGCTGTGATGATAATTTCGGTCTTGTCATCCATCGCTATAGTGCGGCGTATCCTTATGGCTACTTCTGTCCTGAAGGTAAGTCCATCTCTCTCCCTTTCTGAGCCTTATAGAACTGTGCTATATGTGTTCAGAGTGTAACACCTTCTAAAACTTCTTCTTCATCTTCTTCTTCTTTTTCCTCTCTATATTTTATCCCTTTATGACCTGATTTTATTCTGCCCTTTTACATGGAAATGATGACCCCCACATACACAAAATGAATGTTGTAAATCCCTTTTCCTAGATAAACGTCATCTAATTTTCTTTAAAAAAAAAGGAAAATAAAGACTATCAAAAACACGAGAAGCATGTGGTAGATTCTAGATATTATAGATAATTACTTAGTTTATGCTCATGCAGAGAGAATTTTCCTATTTGCAGAAAAAGAGTAAGGAGCATTTGTGACTATTTCTTGGTATTACAGGTTTTGTATGTCTATGCATTTATTTCAGTTGTATCTTCATGAAGTCAAATTTATTCTCTTAACACCAGAATAACTATAAGAATAAAGATTTACATTAAGAAAACACGTCTTCTGTTCTCTGAGGCAAGACGTTAACCTAGAAGAGTAGTTCATCTTAATTTATATTCCCTAGATAATGAAGGATAGACTTCATAGCATATTGCTATTTTCCTGTTCATGGATTGAGTATAAGTTTCTTATCTCTAGATAAATTTACTTAAAATGATGATTGAGCATTTAAATTGCAGGTAGCTGCTAAGGTCATTGGAGAAGTGCAAGCACTAATAATTTTCCCCATCATTCCATATGCTATCCTAGCAATCTTTTACATGTTTTGGTTTTCAGCTGCACTTCATCTTTTTAGTTCTGGACGGATTGTCCAGAATGATTGCAACACCAACTGCTGTGCTTATGATCTTAAATCAAAAAGGGTGAGCTGTGATCGTTGCTGCGGATATAGCATCCAGTATACTTCTCATATTGGTGTTGCAATTCTTTTCCACTTGTTTGGCTGCTATTGGGCCACACAGTTTTTTGTGGCAAGCTCTGCAACGGTCATTGCAGGCTCTGTTGCTACATACTATTGGGCTCGAGGCGGAACATCGGTAGGTCATAAATCCTGATCTCTTATTTTTCCAGCAATGCTTTTGAACATATATACATGAATAATTTCATCTCTACATTCCAGAACTATTTCATCTTTTGCTTAGTTTAACTTACTCTTACTAGTCCATATTACTTTCTTTCAATTATCATTAGATGATCTTTTCCAAATCATTCTGAATTTCTGCTATTTCCTCTCTTAATCATGTTTATCGTTTGATACTCGCATGCAATCAGCTTTAATAGCCTGTTTCATATATTGTTGAGATAAAAAAGTTCCTGATTTAATACAAGAGTATTTTTTTTGTGTATGTTCTTGTGACTGATCAGCTTCTATTTTTGCAAGTGCAGCCAGAAATTTCATTTCTCCCAGTGTTCTCCTCTATGAAGCGGCTTATACGTTACAGCATTGGATCTGTTGCTCTTGGTTCACTGATTGTTTCATTTATAGAGTCTATCAGGTTTCTACTTGAAGCACTCCGGCGTAAACTTAAAGTTGCTAATTCAGCACCAGAAAGTTGGGTTGGAAGAATGGTATATAATTCCTCACAAGGTTGCCTGCGGTGTATTAGTTGGATCATTAAATCTGTGAATCGTAATGCTTACATCTTGGTAAGTAAAAAATGTTGTAATCCCATTGGATGTTCCTCAAGTCTAGTGTGGCATGCTTGAAAAAAACATGACACTTTGTTTGTTTTCACAATTCTTGGTGCTAAATTCCTAAGGTCCTGAATGATATTAAACTGCTTGTTTTTAGAAAGGGGTAATGCCTGTTGTTTCTCTCAAATCTATGATGAGATTTCAAATTTTAATTAGGTCTCTTGCTCTATGGTATGTCCGTCATTGTTACTGTGGGCTGTTTTTTCTGGCGACTAGCTGCCACCAGCTAGCCCTTGATCTTTTATAGTCCCAACTCATACTTTTTTTTTAATGAGAACATGACATCAGGGGCGGAGCTAGAGCTTCGGTAACGGTTTCGGCCGAACCGAGTAGCTTTAGTGCAAACTGAATATTTGTCTTAAGAATTGAATAGGTACAAATTCTTACTCTAGAACCCAGTAACATAAAAAGGCTAGAGTCCCGAGCCCAGTAACTTCAAAGCCTGGCTCTACCTCTGCATGACATCATTGTACACATGATCTAGACTTGTAGTAACAGCATCAGTTATGATAGTGCTTGTTACCTTGCAGATAGCTATAACAGGAAAGAGCTTTTTCAAGTCTTCTGAGATTGCAACTGATCTCATTATCAGCAACATCCTTCGGATTGGAAAGGTGAATGTCATTGGCGATGTTATTCTCTTTCTTGGGAAGCTGTGTGTCAGTCTTGCAAGTGCACTTTTTGCTTTTCTCATGTTGGATACTCACAAGTACAAGTCTGGACATAACAAGATCTCATCTCCAATATTCCCGGTGCTGGTAAGTCTAATTCTGTTTGATGGGATTATCCATTTAAGCAAAGCAACTATCTATTTTACAAAACTAAAAATTAACAAAGTGCTCAGATCCTTTGAGCAATTTAATTACCACTTCAAATTATGCAAGGTGTAGAACTATACAGAGAGAAAGACGATCTATATTTATAAACTTACAGAATACAATTCAGTGAAGGTTTGGTTAGAAGATTTCACTTGATGATTGCTTATGATAATGACGCAAGACTAGCATAGCTAATTAAGTATAGTATCTCTACGCTTGATCCGTGTTTCTAATGCAGGTCTGCTGGAGTCTTGGCTACGTTGTGGCAACTCTTTTCTTTGCCGTTGTGGAGATGTCAATCGATACCATAATACTTTCATTTTGCCAAGACTCAGAGGAGCACCAAGGAACTGCCCAATACGCCCCTCCTCTTCTTATTGAGACTTTGAATGACCAAAATGAGATGCAAAGACTAACACAATGATCAACGAATGATATCTCCTGCATTAGCTTGAATGTTATCATTTCAGGTGTAATCGCTTGTCATCTAAATTAATTGAGTGTTTTTGTTAGTTCCTTCTCTAACTTGCTCTTTAGCCTTTTTGATAGATTTTGTATCTTATAGTTGTAAATAATTTTTAGTCCAAATTAGATCAAGCAAACTCTGCAATTTCTTCAATGCCCAACGATAAGAGTTTGCTTTGGCAGTAACATGCAATATTGGATTACAATAGAAAGTTAGGGACAATGAAAAGTAAGATATTGAAGAATATTTTTCAAAGCTTGTTGGTGAGAATTTTGGGGAAAAAGATGTGTACTACCTTCAGGGAGATATGTACTAGTTTGTAATCATTTGTGTCTTAAAATTGGAAACTTGAATCGAGCATACATGGTTTAAGTCCCTTACAAAAATTAAGCTCTACAAGTTGGGAGTTCATGTCAGACTCAAAATCCTGGATCAACGTACTTGCAAATTGCAATCAATCATGGAATGCAAATTATAGTTTCTAATATATATTATCTATATATCTATGTATCTATATCTATATCTTCTATACTATATTAAAAGCACGAAGACCCTTAGCGAAATGTTGTTCGCCTTTTTTACCCTTTAAAAATGGATTTTACACTGGACAAAATAGTACAACAACAACAACCCAGTAAAATTCCACTAATGGGGTCTGGGGAGGGTAGTGTGCACGCAGACCTTACCACTGCCCAAAGGAGTAGAGAGGCTGTTTCCGAAAGACCCTCAAGGAAACAATATTCTTATCACAACAACAATCATAGGATAAATAGGAACACCATGAAATCCAGAAGAAAGATACAAAGCAAAGGGAGACAATATTAGTAAATATTAGTATCACCACAACAATCATAAGAACAATAGGAACACCAAGAAATCTAGAAGAAAGATGCAAAGCAAAAGCGATAGCTAGTAAATAGGACATGCACCGAAAAGTGAAATAGTAAGCCACAATATTGCCAATAGCTATCTTAGACAAAAATCCTACATGGCTAGTCCCACAATGGTACGAAGTAAAGCACGACTCAACTACCTCCTAACCTACAACCCTAATGCTCGACCTCCACATCTTCCTATCAAGTGTCATGTCCTCGAAAATCTGGAGCCTCGCCATATCCTGCCTGATCACCTCTCCCCAATACTTTTTAGGTCGCCCTCTACCTCTTCTCGTGCCATCCACAACTAGCTGCTCACACCTCCGTACCGGAGCATCTGGGCTTCTCCTCTGAACATGTTCGAACCATCTAAGCCTCGCTTCCCGCATCTTGTCATCAATGGGAGCTACATGCACCTTCTCCCGGATATCATCATTCCTAGTGTGCCCGCACATCCACCGCAACATCCTCATTTTTGCTATTTTCATCTTCTGGATATGTGAGTTCTTAACGGGCCAACACTCAGCCCCATACATCATGGCCGGTCTAACCACCGCTTTATAAAACTTACCTTTGAGTATCGGTGGCACTCTCTTGTCACACATGACTCCAGATGCTAACCTCCACTTCATCCATCCTACCCCAATACGGTGTGTGACATCCTCGTCGATCTCCCCTTCCCCCTGGATAACCGAACCAAGGTACTTGAAGCTGCCTCTACTCGGGATGACCTGCGAATCAAGCCTCACATCTACGCCCTCTTCCCCTGGCTCAGCGCTGAACTTACACTCCAGGTATTCCGTCTTCGTCCTGCTCAGCTTGAAACCCTTAGATTCAAGAGCCTGTCTCCAAACCTCCAGCCTCTCGTTAACACCGGCTCGCGACTCATCAATCAGAACTATGTCATCGGCGAATAGCATGCACCATGGCACATCCCATTGAATATGGTGTGTTAACGCGTCCATCACAGGGCGAATAAGAACGGACTGAGCGTCGAACCTTGGTGTAACCCCATTACAACCGAAAAATGCTCAGAGTCGCCTCCTACTATCCTAACCCGAGTCTTAACCCCATCATACATGTCCTTAATCGTCATAATGTAGGGAACCGACATACCTTTTGCCTCCAGGCATCTCCAGAGAATTTCTCTAGGAACCTTGTCATACGCTTTCTCTAGGTCAATAAACACCATGTGCAGATCCTTCTTCCTCTCTCTGTATAGTTCCACCAACCTTCTAACAAGGTGTATAGCTTCTGTAGTCGAACGACCCGGCATGAACCCGAACTGGTTGTCGGATACAGACACTGTCATCCTCACCCTCGCTTCAACCACCCTCTCCCACACTTTCATGGTATGATTCAGTAATTTGATACCCCTATAATTATTACAACTCTGGATATCACCTTTGTTCTTATACAATGGAACCACCGTACTCTACCTCCACTCATCCGGCATCCTCTTCCCCTTAAAAATAATATTAAACAACCTAGTCAACTACTCCAAACCTGCTCTCCCCACACACTTCCAAAATTCTACCGGAATCTCATCTGACCCGGTTGCTCTGCCCCTACTCATCTTACGCATAGCTCCCACGACCTCCTCAAAATAGTAATTTAAGTTATTTTCCTAATATTTTGAACTTTAAAGTTAGCTAAAATTTTGGTAATCAAAATCCTTCCTTATTTAAATTATGTAAAAATCCTAATAGTTAGAAATTTAAACTCAAATCAAAGTTTACTTATATAGACTACTAACGAAAGCTAGGATGACAAAGAGAAAAAAGCATTACGCGTCGGAATAAGTACAATCTTATTCTACAATTGCTGTAAAAATTAAAAATTATACATATGCATTTAATGCTTATTAGTGAAAACTTTATGGAATGCTAGATACCAAAGGAAGGATACAATTAACAAAATCTTATGGAGGCTATAATAAAATGTCCTATCATTATATATTTTTTGGGTCAAACGTAGTGATTATATGGGAATTGCTGACCAATATTTAGGTGTTTTATCTTAGCCAATAGCTCTTAATCCTTCCACATTAGAATTATTTAACATAATTATAATATATTTCATATTAATTATTTAAATATTTAAGATCTGAAAATTAACTAAGATTTTTTTTATTTGAACTATGTAAAATTTTTTATTCAGTACTTTAAATAAATTACATTTTAATTGCCTTATATAATTATTTTCTTATTTGAACGATGTAACACAATTATAATCTCTTTTAAGTTATAATTAATTATTTAAAACTTGTAATCAACAAAAAAAAAATTAGTTAATGTTAAAACCAAATAATTAAGTCTAAAAATCCAATTCAATTATTTATCAAATTTATCATATAACTAAAATTATTTTTCAAGTTGACAAAACTCTTAGGATGCCTAAATTGGTTTTCATAAGAATAGTATTGGCTGTGAAAGAAAATTTAAAAAAATAGAAAAATTAACATGGAAGGTTTTATAGATAAGTCTTTTAACTAAAATTTATATCTATATATATTAAGTAGTATAAAATAATTTTGATTTTATAATACAAACTTATTATATAGGAGTAGTACTTACGATTTTCTAAAAAGTCGTAGGTACACGCGCTATAAGACTAGTAATATATTAAAAATATTAAGATTTTTAGTTGAAAGTCAAATTATAAAATTACCCTTGTCTTAATAAATTTATTTTTTTAAATAAGAACCCCTATAAGTATCCCCTATTTGAAGCGTCACTAGAATCTAATTTACCCAAACCCATCCATATAAGGGATGTGTTCCTTCAGAAAAGTTACTTCTAAGGACCATCTCATGCAAAAGGGGGTAGCGTCTGCTAATTGATCTAAAAGTAAGTTTTCACATATTTACAAAATCATTAGGAGAAAATTAATCCCCCACCCAAAATAAAAATATAAGAAAGGGACGAAATATTCTATTTGGAATAAATATCTGCGATATGCATTAGAGACGGTGTTCACAACGGCTATGATCCCCTTTTCGACTTTCTTTTATCTTTATTAGCAGTTATTGTAATTTAAGCTTCTAATTTACCCTTAAAATTTATTTCAAAAAGAGAATTTTCATTCCAGCAACGAATATATTGGTACTGAATTTCCAGTTTTTGCTTTGTATACGGTCAAATCCGAGTTTGCCCTTCGTGTAATTATTCGAGATTGGAACGTGATGAACCGAGGGTCGTCATTGTAACATCGAGATCAGAAGTAAAGTCGGGTTATCGAGCTCAAGATACCGAGCTCGAGTCAATATCGAGCTATGACATGAAGTAGCGTTACCGAACTCAAGAGTCAGAGACCAACCAATATCGAGATCGAGTCAATATCGAGATCGAGATCCAGAGATCGACCGATAACAAGACCGATCAAGATCGAGCTAAGAGACAAAGAGTCGTTGTAGCCACATCAGGAAGAGAATCTCGGTGAAAATTAAGGAAAAGCTGATCAACTAATCTATCATGGGATCCCCACTATGTATTTTTTATTATATCCAAAGTAAGATTATTTCACTATATTAAGAGTGGGGTATCATTTTTGTAAGGGCGGATTCAACATCCAGAGAAGAAAACATTGATATACTCACATTCTAAAGATTATTATATTGATATATAGTTGGGATTATCCTTTTTTCAGCTTGGACATTGATTCATCTTGCATGTTTATAAATCGTTCTCTACTCAATTTGGTTTGTACTTCATTCCTTTATACAATCAATATTCGATATATTTCTACTTACTTTTTTGATTTGTATCAAGTTATACCACGTATCCTTAGAACTACGTATAAATTCAACTCTATCCGTTTTTCGGGTAAACATTTTGGTGCCCACCGTGGGGCTAAGGATAATAGTGGTTATTTGGTATGAATCTCTGTGAAACACACTATTTTACACTTGCTCTTGGAAGTGTCTTTCATTTCAGGCTGAAAACGACGAATTCTCAATTAATGGCCCTACCTATCGACAACGAAGCAGGCCTTCAAGATGAAAACAATAACTTAACGCGCCGGGGGTGAAAGGCCACTTGTCGATCCCGTTGGAGCTCGGGTCGAAGAACCAATAGAGGTTAACTTATATGTGGCCATCGAGGCAAACCAACGTTCTGACCCTGAAAATAACATTCATGGCGGAACTCGATCTGCAGCTCGAAATACCCAAAACGCTGAGGAAAACAGAATCAGCTTGCGTATGATTTCGAAATGTTGCAAGCTCAACAAGTAGCAATAGCCCAGTTGTAGAGCCAAACCCAGGCACCAACCAGGCTCGAGTCCAGTCCATCCCAAGAAGTCACCTAGAAAGCGGTGTCAGCTGTAGCGAGGTCAAATGAGCAAGAATCAGGGACTAATCCCAAAATTTTTAAGATGCTCGAGGAACTAACAAAACGAATAGAGTCAGCGGAAAGGAGGATTGAAGCAAATGACAAAAAAGTGAAAACGTATAACTCCAGGGTTGATCAGATCCTGGGGGCACCACCGATATTAAAAGGCTGGGATTCCAAAATATTCCTACAAAAGCCTTTCCCCCCGAGCGCAGCTCCGAAACCAATCCCCAAGAAGTTTTGCATGCCCGAAATTCCTAAGTATAATGGAACGACCGACCCCAACGAACACGTCACCTCTTACACATGGGCCATTAAAAGGAACGATCTAGAGGACGACGATATTGAATCTGTATTATTGAAAAAATTTGGTGAAACCCTGTCAAAGGGAGCAATGATATGGTATAATAATTTACCGTCTAACTCTATCGATTCTTTTGCTATGCTTGCAGATTCCTTCATAAAAGCACACGCTGGAGCCATAAAGGTCGAAACCAGGAAGTCGGACCTTTTCAAGGTAAGACAAAAGGATAACAAGATGCTGAGAGAATTCGTATATCATTTCCAAATGGAACGAATGGACCTATCACCAGTCACAGATGATTGGGCTGTTCAAACTTTCACTCAAGGTCTGAACAAACGAAGCTCAATAGCTTCACAATGGTTGAAGCAGAACCTGATCGAGTACCCAACTGTTACTTGGGCCAATGTTCAAAATTGGTATCAATCGAAGATTAGAGTCGAAGACGACCAGTTGGGTTCTGGGTCCGTTATTAAAAAGGACATCAACAGAGAACAAAGGCTGATCAAGGACCGATACCGGCCGTATAGTGAAGATTATAGGGGTAACGAACCAAGACGTAACCTCGTACAAAACAATAAAAGAAGTAATCGAGGCCAAGGGTCTCGGGGGCTGATGAACAAGAATGGGTTTGACAGGCATACTGGACCTAAAGAAGCACCACGATTATCGGAATATAACTTCAACATCGATGCATCCGCCATCGTGTCGGCTATCAGACGCATCAAAGATACTAAATGGCCTCGACCTCTGCAGACTGATCCAGCCCAGAGGAATCCCAATCAAATGTGCGAATATCATGGCACCCATGGCCACAGAACGGAAGATTGCAAGCAATTGAGAGAGGAGGTAGCCCAGTTATTCAATAAAGGACATCTTCGAGAATTTTTAAGTAACCAGGCCAAAAACCATTTCAAAAACAGGGATTTCAGAAGACAAAACGAACAAGAAGAGCCACAACACATCATCCACGTGATCATCGGCGGAATCGATATCCCCCAGGGACCGATGCTTAAATGCACTAAGATATAGATTGAAAGAGAGAAGCGATCTCGGTCTATGGATTACACACCTAAATGAACCTTGTCCTTTAGTGATGAAGACGCAGAAGGAATCATGCAACCCCATAACGATGCACTGGTAATATCTGTACTTATGAATAAAACTCAAGTTAAGAGTGTGTTAATTGATCCAGGTAGTTCGGCCAACATTATCAGATCGAAGGTCGTAGAGCAGCTTGGTCTACAGGACCAGGTCATGCCAACAACCCTGGTTCTAAACGGATTCAATATGGTATGTGAAACTACTAAGGGAGAG
The DNA here is from genome assembly GCF_000715075.1 of Nicotiana tabacum. Taxonomy (NCBI): domain Eukaryota; kingdom Viridiplantae; phylum Streptophyta; class Magnoliopsida; order Solanales; family Solanaceae; genus Nicotiana; species Nicotiana tabacum. Next base: position 86,238,264 of record NC_134081.1, on the reverse strand, counting down.
ATAATCCTGCCAATAAACGTGGCCGGGACCATCCAAGAAACGAAGTTCCACGTGATCGAAGGCGACATGAGGTATAACGCTCTTTTTAGAAGGCCGTGGATCCACAATATGAGAGTTGTACCCTCGAACCTCCACCAAGTTCTGAAATTCACAACATCGAAGGGAGTCAAAACGGTCTACGGAGAGCAACCGGCCGCAAAAGAAATATTTGCCATCGATGAGGTGATTCTGATATCTACACTATCATCGACAAAGGGATCAGATTCGAAGGGGGAACAGGATACCAAATAGCAATCACAAATGTCAGCCTCGACCCAACTAGAGAATCAGAAGACTGACGAAGACGATGACTATGGGATCCCTCGATCCTTTGTGATCCCCGATGATACCGATGCTACCCAGTCAATGGTCGAAGAACTGGAGCAAATCACGCTAGTTGAACATCTGCCCGAACGAAAGGTATACCTGGGCACGGGGTTAGATCCCGAGCTTAGAAAAAAGCTTATTCAAATTCTTATAGCTAACATGAACTATTTTGCTTGGTCCCATCTCGACATAACAGTAATCCCACCGGAGATAGCCACTCATAGACTAAGCTTGGATCCAAAATTCCGTCCGATAAAGCAAAAACAAAGGCCATAGTCCGAGGTCAAACATGCCTTCATCAAGGACGAGGTAACCAAACTTCTTAAAATAGGATCCATTCGAGAATTTAAATACCCCGAATGGCTAGCAAATGTGGTGGTGGTCCCTAAGAAAGGAAACAAACTTAGAATGTGTATAGATTATAAAGACTTGAACAAAGCATGCCCTAGGGATTCCTTTACTTTGCCTAGCATCGATCGTATGATCGATGCCATTGCAGAACACGAGACTCTCAATTTTCTCGATGCCTACTCTGGGTATAACCAGATACAAATGAACCTGGAGGATCAATAAAAGACCTCGTTTGTTACCAAGTACGGCACCTATTGTTATAACGTAATGCCATTCGGTCTAAAAAAATGCTGGTGCAACTTATCAACGCCTAGTAAATCGAATGTTCGAAAACTAAATAGGAAAATCAATGGAAGTTTATATTTATGACATGTTAGTTAAGTCCCTGCGAGTAGAGGACCATTTAAAATACTTGCAGGAAACTTTCACGTGCTAAAGAAGTACAATATGAAGCTCAACCCCAAAAAATGTGCATTCGGGGTTGGCTCGGGCAAGTTTTTTGGTTTCATAATATCCAACCGAGGAATCAAAATAAACCCCGATAAAATCAAAGCCATAAAGGACATCACGGTAGTAGATAATGTGAAAGTCGTGCAAAGGTTAACGGGGAGAATAACCGCCTTGGGAAGATTCATTTCGAGATCCTCAGATAGGAGCCACCGATTTTTCTCACTACTTAAGAGTAAAAGCAACTTTGTATGGACTCCAGAATGCCAATACGCTTTGGAAGAACTAAAGCGGTATTTATCGAGCCCGCCTCTGCTTCATACCCCGAAAGTGGACGAACAACTTTACTTGTACTTAGCTGTCTCGGAGATAGCGGTAAGTAGAGTCCTGGTTCGAGAAGAACGAGGTACGTAATTCCCTATTTATTATGTTAGTCGGACCTTAGGCGAGGCCGAAACTAGATATCCACACTTAGAAAAATTATCGCTTGCTTTAATAAGCACCTCTAGGAAATTAAAACCATATTTCCAATCTCACTCGATACATGTTGTAAAGACTTATCCTCTTCGAAGCATTTTGTGCAAACCCGAGCTTTCGGGTCAATTGGCCAAATGGGCCATAGAAATCGGTGGGTACGATATCGAGTATCGACCCTGAACCGCTATCAAGTCTCAAATATTAGCATACTTCATGGCTGACTTTTCGCCAACCCTCGTGCCCGAGTTTGAAAGACAGCTACATATAAAATCGGGAGTCTGGACCCTTTTCACGGACGGTGCCTCGAACGCGAAGGGGTACGGATTAGGCATTGTACTAAAATCACACACAGGTAATATAGTTAGACAGTCTATCAGAACTACGAAATTGACTAACAATGAGGCCGAGTATGAGGCCATGATTGCAGGTCTCGAACTAGCTAGAAGCTTGGGAGCAGATATCATAGAATCTAAGTGTGATTCCCTCCTCGTGGTAAACCAAGTTAACGGGACTTTTGAAGTCCGAGAAAATCGAATGCAAAGGTACTTGGATAAACTACAGGTGACTCTACATCAATTTAAAAAATGGACTTTGCAATATGTACCCTGAGAACAGAACAGCGAGGCTGACGCTCTTGCGAAATTAGGTTCATCGGTCGAAGATGACGAACTCAACTCGGGGACTGTCGTACAACTCATAAAATCGGTGATCGAAGAAGGACACGCCGAGATAAATTCCATAAGTCTAACCTGGGATTGGAGAAACAAATATATAGAGTACTTCAAGAACGGGAAGCTTCCATCAGATCCAAAGGAATCGAGAGCTTTGCGCACAAAGGCAGCACGATTCACCTTATCCGAAGACGGAACGCTATTCAGAAGGACTTTTGATGGACCATTGGCAATATGTCTGGGACCAGGAGATACCGATTACATACCACGGGAAATTCACGAGGGAACTTGTGGAAACCATTCTGGTGCCAATTCGCTGGTCCATAAAGCGATCAGAGCAGGGTATTATTGGAACGATATGAGCAAAAATGCGAAGGAGTTCGTTTGAAAATGCGACAAATGCCAAAGACATGGACCCATGATTCAATAACCCGCGGAGCTACTCCATTCGGTCCTATCTCCATGGCCTTTCATGAAATGGGGGATGGACATCGTCGGCCCCCTCCCATCGGCCCCAACTAAAGCTCAGTTTATATTGCTTATGACTGATTATTTTTCTAAATGGGTTGAAGCACAGGCTTTCGAGAAAGTCAGACAAAAAGAAATGATAGACTTCATTTGGTACCACATCATATGTCGATTCGGGGTGCCAGCCGAGATTGTATATGATAATGGAAAATAATTCATCGGCAGCAAAGTAACTAAATTTCTCGAGGATCACAAGATCAAAAGGATCCTATCAACACCGTACCATCCCAGCGGAAACGGACAAGCTGAATCGACCAACAAAACCATCATCCAAAATCTTAAGAAGAGATTGACCGAAGCCAAAGGAAAATTGAGAGAAATACTACCCGAGGTCCTATGGGCATATCGCATAACATCAGAATCTAGTACCGGAGCAACGTCATTCTCATTGGTCTATGGCGCTGATGCTTTGATCCCGTTTGAGGTCGGAGAACCTAGCATCAAGCTTCGATATGCAACAAATGAGTCGAATAACGAGACCATGAATACGAGCCTAGAATTATTGGATGAAAGACGAGAGGCCGCTCTTGTCTGATTGGCCGCCCAAAAATAGCGGATCGAAAGATACTACAATCGAAGAACCAATCTTCGATATTTTAAAATTGAGGACTTGGTACTAAGGAAAGTTACTCTCAACACCCGAAATACGAATGAAGGAAAATTGGGTCCGAACTGGGAAGGACCATATCAGGTCTTCGAAATCGTCGGAAAGGGGTCCTACAAGCTAGGCATGATAAACGACAAACAACTACCGAGCAACTGGAACATTTTGCACCTAAAACGATATTACTACTAAGGTACGACCCTCCCATGTTCATTTATATTTTGAAATTAACCCTTGCAGGTGTTCGACTAGAAACATGGGGTGGATTATTCAACCCGAAGCCTTTAGGTCTGAAAGCACGCGTTGCACTCTTTTTCCCTTAGACCGGTTTTATCCCAAATGAATTTTTTGGCAAGGTTTTTAATGAGGCAACCATTGATCGTGCTAACTTAGAACAACTCAACAGTATCCGAGGCCTCTTTACAATCAACCTCGAATACTGGGGGGCATTACCCTCGAATATATTATGTTCGATGCAAGAAAGTTACTTCATAGCAATAGGGTTTCGATGGGAAAAATTGTAAGGGCCAAATGGTCAAAACGAACCATGCCCGTGTAGTTTGCTCGAGCCCTGGCACAAAACATGAACACATGTATAATGACTTGTAAAGAAAAATTTCTTCTTTACCAATATCTCATATCTCGAAAAGATTCTACTATTTTATGATCTATTATGCAAAAAGGCTCAAGGGCCGACCATGACCGGATTTTGAAAAATTACCCCATAAATCGGGGACTGCCAACCGAAAAATCAACAAGATCAAGCTCCACGTAAGCCTAAGGGCTACATTATTTCAAGTTCGAGAAAACATTCACTCGACCATCGAGCCCAAGGGCTGCCATTAATTCGAGTTCGAGAAATCATTCTCACTCGACTACAAAGCCCAAGGGCTACCTTATTTTGAGTTCGAGCAAGTCCTCACTCGACCACTAAGCCTAAAGGCTATTCTTATTTTCGATTTCGAGCAAACACTCACTCGACTATAAAGCCTAAGGGCTACCCTAACTCGAGTTCGAGCAACCATTCTCACTCGGGGACTATCTATCGAGCCCAAGGGCTGTCATTAATTTGAGTTCGAGAAATCATTCTCACTCGACTAAAAATCCTAAGGGCTACCCTAATTCGAGTTCGATAATTCATTCTCACTCGACTACAAAGCCTAAGGGCTATTCTTATTTCGAGTTCGCGCAAATCCTCACTCGACTATAAAGCCTAAGGGCTACCCTAACTCGAGTTCGAGAAACCATTCTCACTCAGTGACTATCTATCGAGCCCAAGGGCTGCCATTAATTTGAGTTCGAAAAATCATTCTCACTCGACTGAAAAGCCTAAGGGCTACCCTAATTCGAGTTCGAGAAATCATTCTCACTCGACTACAAAGCCTAAGGGATACTCTTATTTCGAGTTCGAGCAAGTCCTCACTCGACCACTAAGCCTAAGGGCTATTCTTATTTCGAGTTTGAGCAAATCCTCACTCGATTATAAAGCCTAAGGACTACCCTTACTCGAGTTCGAGCAACCATTCTCACTCGGTGACTATCTATCGAGCCCAAGGGCTTCCATTAATTCGAGTTCGAGAAATCATTCTCACTCGACTAAAAAGCCTAAGGGCTACCCTAATTCGAGTTCGATAATTCATTCTCACTCGACTACAAAGCCTAAGGGCTATTCTTATTTCGAGTTCGCGCAAATCCTCACTCGACTATAAAGCCTAAGGGCTACCCTAACTCGAGTTCGAGCAACCATTCTCACTCAGTGACTATCTATCGAGCCCAAGGGCTGCCATTAATTTGAGTTCGAGAAATCATTCTCACTCGACTGAAAAGCCTAAGGGCTACCTTAATTCGAGTTCGAGAAATCATTCTCACTCGACTACAAAGCCTAAGGGCTACTCTTATTTCAAGTTCGAGCAAGTCCTTACTCGACCACTAAGCCTAAGGGCTATTCTTATTTCGAATTCGAGCAAATCCTCATTCGACTATAAAGCCTAAGGGATACCCTAACTCGAGTTCGAGCAACCATTCTCACTCGGGGACTATCTATCGAGCCCAAGGGCTGCCATTAATTCGAGTTCGAGAAATCATTCTTACTCGACTGAAAAGCCTAAGGGCTACCTTAATTCGAGTTCGAGAAATCATTCTTACTTGACTATAAAGCCTAAGGGCTACTCTTATTTCGAGTTCGAGCAAGTCCTCACTCGACCACTAAGCCTAAGGGCTATTCTTATTTCGAGTTCGAGCAAATCCTCACTCGACGATAAAGCCTAAGGGCTACCCTAACTCGAGTTCGAGCAACCATTCTCACTCGGTGACTATCTATCGAGCCCAAGGGCTGTCATTAATTTGAGTTTGAGAAATCATTCTCACTCGACTGAAAAGCCTAAGGGCTGGCTTAATTCGAGTTCGAGAAATCATTCTCACTCAACTACAAAGCTTAAGGGTTACTCTTATTTTGAGTTCGAGCAAGTCCTCACTCGACCACTGAGCCTAAGGGCTATTCTTATTTTGAGTTCGAGCAAATCCTCACTCAACTATAAAGCCTAAGCGCTACCCTAACTCGAGTTCGAGCAACCATTCTCACTCGGGGACTATCTATCGAGCCCAAGGGCTGCCATTAATTTGGGTTCGAGAAATCATACTCATTCGACTATAAATCCCAAGGGCTACCTTATTTCGAGTTCGAACCAAATGGTGGATAATATCGACCCTTGAAAATCCTAATCAAGCAAATCCCTTGTTCAATTCTAAGACACAACAGATTTTATATGATCAAACAAAGGCCGTATCGACCTAATTCGAGAGCCTAAAGGGCCATCTTATTTTTGAGTTCGAGAAATCATCCTCGCTCAATTAAACTCTAAGGGTCACCCTACTCCGAGTTCGAGCAAGTACTCACTCGACTAGTTCGACTTCGATCAAACTACCTAAAGCCTCGAACTTATGAATAAAATTTTCATAAGGCATCAATGAAACAAAATTTTCACTAGGCACAGAATGAAATAAAGGCAAGACGGAAAAGAAAGAGATATTTATATATATGAAGATATTTACATGGTCCGATCAAGACCCTACACAAAAGATCAAAAATGAAAAATCCTAAGGTTCCTGATTTTATCCGGGGGCAGTTTCTTCTCCATCGAGGTCCTCCCCGCTCTCGGACCTGCTTTTTCTCTCGTCATCATCGTCGTCATCATCAGAGGCCAACATTGCAGCTTCGGTTTCACACTTTTTAGCCTTTATTATCTCGTCGGCAAGATCGAAACCTCGAGCGTGGATCTCCTCGAGGGTTTCCCTCCGAAATTGGCAATTGCGAGTTCAGCAATCTAATATGCTCGAGTTTTAGTGGTCTCGGCTGCTTTTCTCGCTTGTACTTGAGCTGCTTCGGCATCGGCTCGGTAGACGGCCACGATCGCATCAGCCTCAGCTTTAGCCTTTTCGGGTTCAGATTTGGCCTTCTCAAGTTCATAAGCCAACCGAGCTTCGAGCTCTGCTATTTTTCCTTCCTGAGCCGAGCTCTTCTCTTTCATGCCTCGAAGCAGACTTTCGACCGATGACAATTGGGATAAAGCAGTTTCTTTTTCTGCAGCAAAGCGATCCATACTTTCCTTCCAACCCAAGGTCTCCGCCTTCATCATATCGACCTTATCGCGGAGCTGCCCGATCACCTCGATCTTCTGTTGCAGCTGTGAGATTGAAATATTAGCCACCGTTCCCTAATCTTGCCCATGAGCTTTAAAGACTTTTATTACCTGCTCGATCAGGTCGGACTGATCTTGGTGAGCTTTGGCCAACTCGGCTTGGAGGTCCTTGATTTCCTCTTCTCTTTTTCCACAGAGAAGTTTAAGGGCATTTCTCTCCTCCGTGAGCCTTCGAAGATCGGCCTCATACCGACTCAGCTCAGCTCGAGATCGAGAAAATGCTTCCCGATGAAGCGCTGAGGCCCACGCAAAAAGAAGAAAAGAAGTTAGACAAAGAGAAAAACGAACACAAGTATAAATACCAACATGTAGAGTTAAGGCTTACCCGATTCAGAGCTTGATGTGCTTCGTTGAAGAGGCTCAAGGCCTCGCCCGGGTCCTTCCTCGAGACCTACAAGTCACTCAGGCCGGTAGCATCTTCGCTGGGTAATCACGAAAAAGATCCTCCCTTCCGTGGACCCCTTCGATAGAGAGGGTCTTCAAGGCCCGAGCCTCTTGAATCATCTCCTCGGAAAATGAGGGAAGCATCGGGGAGCCTCCAATTTCTATTGCCCCAAGTGGATCGCTCGGGGCGTTCTTTGCATCTCGAGGGACTTCGAGACTAGCCCCTACAACCATTCCCACCATTGGCTCATTATGGTGGGAGGCATCCTCAATCCTCGATGACTCGGGGACTTCGCCTGAATCTCTTCCCGAGACCCCCTCATCTCGAGACGGAATCTCTGCAGACTTCACCGATCAAATGACTTTTGGAGCCTCGGTGCTAATTCCTACTCGGGCTACCAACCCGGAGTCGTCTTCTTCCTCTCCTTTATCTTCATCCCTTAGACGCCGAACAGAGTATTCAGTTAGGAGGATGATATTCTTCCTCGGCTTACGAGCTGCCCTCTTCTTAGGTTCGGGGTCCTCGGGGGTTGAGATTGTTTTCCTCTCTCTGTCCTTCGCCGGTTTTGGTGTCGGGATCGAAGTCTCCCCCTCACCAGATAAGGGCCTCATGACAGCGTCTTTGCCAAGGCCTGTATGAAAGGAAATTAAGCAAGAAATGCTTCAAACAAAATCATCAAAGGCACAAAAAAGGGGATTACCATGAGTTTTGGCCTCCCATCGGCCCTTTAATAGATCGCGCCATGAGCGCTCGGCATACGTAGAGGTCGAAGCTAGGTCTCGAACCCAGCTCTTGAGGTTAGGAATTGCACCGGACATCCAAGCGATCGCTACATCACGGAAAAGGATATCGATAAGAAAAAGCAAAGGAGCAAAACAATTAATAGGAACTAACTAGGGGATTATACTTACGCTTCATGTTCCATTGCTCGGGAAATAGCATCTTCTCGGCCGGGATTAAGTCGGAAGTCCTCACTCGAATGAACCGGCCCATCCAGCCACGGTCCTTGTCCTCGTCTATGCTCGAGAATAGCACTTTGGTAGCCCGGCGTTGGAGTTTTATTAACCCACCTCGATAGAGGCGGGGGCTGTACAACCTGATGAGGTGGTCGAGGGTGAAAAGCATCCCCTCGACTTTGTTCACGAAGAAACGGATCAGAATAACGATTCGCCAAAAAGAATGATGGATTTGGCCTAGGGTTATTTGGTATTGGCGGCAAAAATCGATGACAACAGGGTCGAGGGGGGCCAACGTGAAAGAGTAAGTGTAAACACTTAAAAACCCTTTCACATGAGTAGTAATATCTTCTTCGGAAGCCGGGATTATCACTTCTTTGTTCTTCCAGTTGCAATCTTTCCTTACATGTTTAAGGTATTCCTCAGTTATCGAGCACATATACCTTGATACTGGCTCGCATCGACCGGGAACTGGCGAGGCTTTGTCGGTCTTAAAATCAGAAGTGAGAACGCAACCCCCGGGAACGCACTCCTCAGGTCGTGGCTCCACCAGTGTTCTATCGCCGGCCGGCCGCGATGAAGAAGCGTTTTCTTTTTGAGGAACAGTTTTTGACGTTTTCGCCATTTTGGATTTAAAGATTAAAAATAGAGGGAGATGATAAGATTTGGTGTTTTAAGAAGAGGTTAGCAGTGAAAATCGCAGATTTGCAAATGAAAAACTCAGAATATGCAAAAAAAGAACTTAGTAGATTTGGAGATTAGAAATTTAAAAGTAGAAAATGGTGAAGAGAGGAGCTATTTATAGAGTTGGCAATGACGGTTCAATACCAGCAGTGGCCGATCATCGTCTGACGCACATTTAATGCCTTGGTAACTGAACCGACGGGACATTTATCACGTACGTCATGGTCGGGCTCGATGCAGACGTCACTATGTATCTAGTCATGTCGTTAAAAAATCATATCGTTTCTCGCCACATTCTTTCCGAGAAACGAGGGAACTATCTGTATACGGTCAAATCTGAGTTTGCCCTTCATGTAATTAGTCGAGATTGGAACGTGATAAACCGAGGGTCGTCATTGTAACATCGAGATCAGAAGTAAAGCCGGGTTATCGAGCTCAAGATACCGAGTTCGATTCAATACCGAGCTCGAGTCAATATCAAGCTCAAGTCAATATCGAGCTATGACATGAAGTAGCGTTACCGAACTCAAGAGTCAGAGACCAACCAATACCGAGCTCGAGTCAATATTGAGCTCGAGTCAATATCGAGCTCGAGATCCAGAGATCGACCGATAACAAGACCGATCAAGATCTAGCTAAGAGACAAAGAGCTGTTGTAGCCGCACCAGGAAGAGAATCTCGGCGGAAATTAAGGAAAAGATGATCAACTAATCTATCATGGGATCCCCACTATATATTTTTTATTATATCCAAAGTAAGATTCTTCTACTATATTAAAAGTGGGTATTATTTCTGTTTAGGGCAGATTCAACATCCAGAGAAGAAAATATTGATACACTCACATTCTAAAGATTATTACATTGATATATAGTTGGGATTATTCTTTTTTCAGTTTGGACATTGATTCATCTTGCCTGTTTATAAATCGTTCTTTACTCAATTTGGTTTGTATTTTATTCCTTTATACAATCAATATTCGATATATTTCTACTTACTTTTCCGATTTGTACCAAGTTATACCACGTATTCTTAGAACTACGTATAAATTCAACTCTATCCGTTTTTCGGGTAAACATACTTCTTTTTTAAAGTGTCATTGTTCAGTTCAATTTCGGTTAAGAAGGTGGCTGCCGGCGTCACTATTGTTTGTGGTGTTGCAAACAGGTAAACTTTACATCTTCTTTTTTCGATTGCTTGCCTTTGTTTCCCTTCTTTTTTTTAAAGAAACAATAACAACAACAACAATAACAATCCAGTATAATTTTACTATTGGGGTTGGAGTTTGGGGAGGATAGTGTATACGCAAACCTTACCCCTACCATGAGGTAGAAAGGCTATTTCCAATAGACCCTCGGCAACCCTCGGCATCCTTCCCTCCAAGAACTCCCCACCTTGTTCTTGGATAACTCGAACTAATAACCTCTTGGTTGGAAGTGCAGGTTACTTACATCAACAAAGTTTAAGTAAATTTCTTTGTTCTGTTTCAAGTTGGATGTCTCTTTTTCGTTGTTTGTTTACTTAATTAACTATTCAGAGAGTCAAAAGGAGATTTTGTACAGTTAGTTTACATTGATTTAGTAAACCTCTTTCCTCGGAAATTTGATAGCTAGACAGGTGCTACTAGTTTTTAAATTGAAATAATTATCTTTACATTTGAATAAAAACTAAGGGCCTGTTTGGCCATAAAAAAATTCCTTTTTTCGAATTTGTTTTACTTTTTTTTCGAAATCAGTGTTTGGCCATGAAATTTTCAATTTTCACTTGAATATGAATTTCGGAATTTTTCGAAAATGTAAAAAACTCCAAAAATCTATTTTTTAAAATTTTCACTTCAGATCACTCACAAAAATTCAAAAATATCCCAAAAGTTATATTCATGTCCAAACACAACTCATATTTTTAAAAATCATTTTTATTTGATTTTTTTATTTTTTACCCTTCCCGAAGTTTTACAATTCTTATGTCCAAACGCCCACTAAATCATACACATGAAACGATTAGTTGCACTCTGCCCTCTTTTACTATATGGAGGAGAAGAGTATTATGGCATGTTAGTAGAATAACTGTTTACACACTTGAAGATTTTCATGAAATACTCTTGTTCTTGATTTAAGAATTCTGGAGTCCGATATTTTAAATTGATTTACCCAACCGTATTGCTGCCACATATTTATTTCTCAAGTTAACCATTATGAATAGGTTCCTTAGAGTAGCATATATATATATATATATATATATATATATTCACATACACAAAAAATATTCCTCGAAGATTAGGCATCTCTTCCTTAAGTTCCAATCTCTTGGCAAACAGATTCTATTAAAGCCACAAAACTGAGGACTTATTGTATCGTAATAGTTTGTAATATTTCCAATTACCCCTACCCTGTCCCTGCTTTCTGATCCATTCATCCATAGATTATCTAATCGAAATATCATTTCTTTCTTTTACAAAGGAAAAGCAATAAATACATATGCGTTGGAGATTTTGAGTGATAATTTATGGAATCGGGCTGCACGTCGCAACATATTTTATTTATTTATGTCTGGATCTGGCTATTATAGCGTTTGGACTGAAGGAGCCCCTCCGGAGTCTGCACCCCCACAGTGAGCGTGTTTGATTTTATATTGAGGGATGGATCTTCCCTGGGTATGGATCTTGCCCGAAGCATTTATATTGAGGGATGGATCTTGTCCGAATTATTTATATTCGGGGATGGATCTTTCCTTGACTGGATTGGCCTTATACAGTAAGTGACTGACTGTTAGTTGATGTATATATATATGGGATGAATTTTTCCAGTGGATTATCCATCTACAGTACTTGAGTGATGGAGTATTTTGTGATTGTGAGCAGGGCCAAGGGATTAACTTTCTGCACTCTGTAGAGGTGAGTAAATTCTGTAACCTTGTTTGAAAAATCATAGTATAGATTGTACGAAGATTGGACTTCATTTGTATCAGGACAGGCTCTAAGGTTATCACAAGTAAGACTTGTTACTTAGGCCCCCAAATTTGGAGGCCCTATTTTTAGAAATAATAGGTTTATAAATATTTTAAAAAAAATATTTAGTACTTTTAGTACAAAAGTAGGGTTTTAATTTCCATAATAGTTGCCTCAAAGAAAATAATTTTTTCAAAATTATAATTGATAAAATCTTACCTAAGATCAATAATGTCTCAAGAAAGATTAAATAGGTTGGCTATACTATCAATTGAAAAGGAATTATTAGAGAAATCGATTATAAAAAAATTATTAACAACTTTGCATCTCCAAAGATAGAAAAATAATAGATTTCAAATAAAAATATATATCATAATATTCTTTTAAAAATTTAGGTCTCAAATTAAATTTTGGCTTTAGGCCACATATGTGCTTGAGCTGCCTCTAATTTGTATGCCCATTTTCCGCAAAGCAACATTAGAGTATTTAGTCCAGGTATTTTGGGTGTATAGTGAGATCATGTAATAGAGGTGCCATCTTACTTGATTACCTAATTTTCAGTCAGTAGATAAAAGAGAACTCAGTATGCATTGCAACCCTTCATATTCCACGACCATCTATTAAACTCAAAGAATTTATTGAAAAATATAAAAAACGAGTAATTTCTATTAGTACATGACGTATTTGGATATTTTCTTTAATTTTAGATGCTTGATTACCTAATTTACAGTAGATAAAAAAAGGACTCAATAAGCAATTTAATCATTCATATCCAACAATAAAATTTGAACGCTAATACTTATAAGTGTTTAAATAAATAGTTGTATACGAGGAAAAAAAAAAATTGTGCGTGACATGTATATTGAAATAAAAAAAGAGAGGCTTCAAATATTTTTCGAATGTCTATATATGCATATTAACAATTTCTAACTATTCTTTGATATGCATCTTGTAAAAAGAATTGATATATATATATATATACACACACACACACTCGTGATATCAATGAGCAAAACATTAGTCTGAGTAAACGGTGCCAAAGCAGAACTTTATTGGTTGAGAATTAAGAGGAACAGAAAATTTAAGGATCCCTCTGAAGTCTTTCTGCCAGCAAAAAGGGGCTAAAAGACCAATTTCAACGAGGTTGTTTCCCGTCTGCGCAAAAAAATGCGGAAGTATTTCAGGCTCAGACAGTTGATTTTTTAGCAAAAGTCAGTTTCCTTGGATCTATTTCATCTGCTTTTATCACAATTGCTTTGCCATTATCTTCTTCCGTCCATGCTATCGAGGCCCTCTCCAAAAGTTTGATTATCTGCTTCAAATATCTCAGTATCATACTTATATTTAACCAAGGTTGATTCAAGTAGGTAAAGAAATGACATGTAACATAAGTAGAACAAAGAAAATTTATTCCTTCAGATTTACTATATGGGATATGAAACAACAGATATCAGATAGAATAAAATTCATAAAAAAATTCCTTCTAATCCCACAGCATGGGTTGAATCCTTTTAAATGCATCCTTTCGCAATCCTATTTTATCCAAAGTCCTATGCATAAAAATACTCTTGATCAAAATAGTGGAAATGAGAAGATCAGGACTAGAACAATCTCTACAACACGCTTTCTTATATATATTGGAAATAATCATATCATATATTTCCTAGAAATAACAACTTAAATATCACCATTAAATTTCCTATGTTGATGCTATGAATGATTACACTAACTAGACCTAACTATACTGACACCTCAGTAAAGTTCCAGAAGGTGCTCCACTGTATAGTTAAATAGTAACCATTTCAGCACTGTTGCGCTACCAGCAAGCGAGTATAAAGAAGAAGATATCGCTGCTTCAACATTGAGGATTTACATTTATGAAAGATGTAAATGGAAGACTTGTGCTCATGAAAGTGTGATCTTTCCCTTTCATATTTTTAAAGGTGAAAAGATGAACTGGCATACATCTTATTTGTATTTAAACTTCCCACATCTCATATTTTAGGTCTATAATCTTCTAGAATTACCAATCTGGTATGAATTGTTTAGACATCAAGGTCAAATATTCTGAACCATCTAGATTTTTAGAAGGGACCACACCATGCATGACATGGCAGTGACAGAAGAATCACAAACAGCAATGTTCTTCACAAAGCAATTTCTAGGTCCTAAGAAACCCTCTTTTTTTGTAAAGTATAATATTCCAATCATCGATAATGTACGTCCATGAGAAACACAACAGCAGATCGATAAAATTATTCTTTTCTGATAAGGAGATGGACCAAATTATTCAAAAATATCAGCACACACATACAAAAAAAAAAAAAGACATAGAAGCAGGTCATACCACACGCTTCCGAAGACCTTTGGCTTCTTCATTGGTGATCCCAACTACGATTTTGAGATACTGAATAGCTGGTGAACGGAAAGTTATCAATGTCATTTCTTATATTAAAAAGTTGAAGAAGGCATGTAATGACAATAACCTACAGGAGATGCCACAAAGAGATGTCAACTGAATTTTGAGACAGCGCACTGCTTCCTTTGGCTCGAAATCGTGAAGATCGACAGTCACAATTTCTTTGTTGTAACTGCACCCAAGGTATTGGTGTAAATACAAACTCTGTAAGCAAAATATACGAGTAGAGAAAGGCAAGAGATAGGAAGGTGGTTCTCTGCCGAACCTGTTTTCAAGAAGCGTTTGAGCGGATTGTTCATCAGTCTCTCGGGCCTTTGTCATGAAAAAGTTTCCCTGTCTCATGAGAAGATTATGAGTAAAATGCCAGCACAACACCATAATGAAAATTTAAACAAGTGGATCAACCAAGGCAAGATCAACTTTTGGGAAGAGAAGAGTTCACACATATTGGACATGTACTCCAGCACGAATTTAGAGCCTTTTTTCGTGATAGGTGATGTTGGAGTATTTTAGAAGTGAAAGATGTCATGGAATATTAAGAACTGAACCTGGCAGCACTATCTTCAAAGGCATTTTATACTCCTCAACTTACTTTGTGTTTTGGTATCGGCTAACTAAAAGCTAAAACCTCCCTTGATAGGTATAGAGCAAGAACCAAGTAGATATTTGGATAGTTTGACAGAAGATGACAGAACTCTTAAGTCTGACCACTTAATAAGCTAAGGTGGTAACTGCACACCATCCACCCAGCCGATACCACTAAGTAAAGCGTCTCATAGAGAGCCCAGTTATTTCCACTAACATTTTCAAATGTAAGCACGAAGGAAAGTCACTTTAGATAAAGGAACAAACATCATACCTCTTCCAGGAATCTGCGTGCCTTGACATGATCTCCTTTTTGAAATTCTTCAGCAGCCTGGAACAAAATTTAAGTTTATAATACCAGTCATGACTTAACATACTAAACTTTTTTTCACCTCAATCAACACAGAATGAAGTATCTTAATGTGATTTTTTTTTTTTGGATAACAAGTATCTTAATGTTATTCTGATCATGAAACAGTAAAAGAGAGGTTATGTGACTCACTGCTTTATAGTACTCTTTCATTGTAAGCCAATACTCCTTTACAGCTTTTCGGAGAACTTCGTAGCTTTCTTCATTCTCCTCACCATCTAATAATAGAAAATTATGAGGTGTTTATGTAACAAAGTGAAATAAAATAGCTAAGAGAATGAAACACTTTCATTAGTGATATTCTATTAAAGAAATAAGTCCTCCCACCCCACCCCCCACCCAAAAGAAAAAAAGAGAGAGAACAAAGCTTAGTTACTTAGCAGTTTGAAGCCATCTAAAAGTGCAACCATGGATTGGTTGAATATCATGCAACACTACTCAATCATTGCCAACAACACAGACTTTGTAAAATTGCAAAAACGTCTTTTGTTTCTTGTTCTTTTTTTTGGATGTATGCATGAGGTCCCTATTTGTATAGAGGATTGGGCTTCTTTTGTTGAGAACCATATTTTCTTGCAGGTTCTCTCTTTTTGGTATACGGCTTATATACAGAGGTTTCTCCCCAATTGTTAATAAAATTATTTACCTTATCAAAAAAAAAGAGTACAAAATCAATAGAAAAAGGCAATCAAAAGAAGATATGAAATCCTTGATAAGAAGCCATATGTTACCATATACACTTATTTCATCTGCACAACACAAGTAATAAACAAATGAAGTGCTTACTTTTTGCATCACTCTGTGGTGTCCTGATAAGAATCTGGCGTTCTACAGTCTCCTGTAATGGTTTCACTACAAACTGACTTAATCGCCTAGACTTTTCAACTTCCCTCACATGACGAATCACAACATCCACATCATCATGTCTTGCAGGCACATTAAACAACGTCTGTAGAACTTCCTTCTGAAACTCATACCTGACCTTCTCCTTCTTAGATAAGTTGAGCCCATTTTTAGTCATATTCTTTGCTTTGGAACTGCATTAGCAAAAGAAGAAGGATGACCTCCAAGTCACAAAACCTTGCAAATTAAGAAATCTATTTAACAAAAAGGAACACAAAAATTCTAGAAGATAGTTTCTGGAGGGCAAAGTACCGGCTGGTTGGATCTTGCATTGAAGGTGTCTCTTGCGATGCAACTGATGCAAAATCTGGACTCTCCCCAGACTGTTACATCAGATCAGATAAAGCATAGTAAGTAAAGAAAAAATTCATGTGATTGACACTTGAATACTTGGATAATTTCAATTGCATCTGGAACTGATATAAAATTATCACTAAAGATTAAAATAAATTCTTACAGGTGGAGTAGCTCAGGTAATAAAGGATAGGAGACGAGTGGTTGGTTATATGTTCCCTTTAATTTGAGAGACGGGGAAACAGGTCTGACCATCTAAGCAGCCCAATAATAATAAAATTCCTAGATTTCAAGGGAATACAGATAATTATATGGTGAGTCAAACATTATTAATCGTGTAAGCTCTTTTTACAGCTAGAAGCAACGTCAATTTGGTTTAGACGGACTGCATAAGCTACAGATCCAAAACAATTTCCAATTTTAGAGAAGTTACCTCATAGAAATCTATTGTCTACAAATAAAATCCTTATAAAATTACCTCCCAAAAGGAATACATTGCTAATTTTTTTTTCTGAAGGGGTAGTTAATTTTGACTTGAATCTATTTTTGCACATCAATTCTAGCGCATGACCTGGCCTTTGGTATTCAGTCAAGAGATTACCTACCATGTAGATTTGTATAGACGTGGAACCCATCTCTCAAAGCAAAACAATCTGTATAACTACACACATTAGGACCCTTCTCAGGCCAGGTGAGAGTGAGAGCCAGGGGGAGAGAACAAACTGGGGTGAGGAGTGAATGGAAAGAGGGAAGGGGGAGGAAGAGGA
Organism: Nicotiana tabacum; assembly: GCF_000715075.1. Classification (NCBI taxonomy): domain Eukaryota; kingdom Viridiplantae; phylum Streptophyta; class Magnoliopsida; order Solanales; family Solanaceae; genus Nicotiana; species Nicotiana tabacum. The sequence continues at coordinate 86,220,815 of NC_134081.1, read as the reverse complement.
GAATAGAAGAGAAAGCACCATCCTTCCCAAGTTTTATTGTGAAAAAGAAATCTCATTTTCCTACAAGACCATGGCCAGGAAGAATGAAAGCAAGGCTAAACAGACTGCCTCAAGATCATTACCACTAAATTATTGTCATTTGTAAGTGACATTATCTGTATCCAGTTTTACAGCAGACAGGAGCAACACCAAGTGACATACAAGAAAACTTACTTTCTGAACACCTATGTCTAAAATATCATCACTCTTTCCCAAAGTTGATGCTGACAAATCTAGCAGCTTATCCATACTCTGCATATTCAAAGGAAAGGAGGTCTTATATAAGGAAACATGCAGGTTAACGCGACAAGCAAATCTGTCTAGAAAAGTAAATCAATCTGTATGTAGTATGTATGCATAGTTTCTGAAAATCAGGAAAAGGCAAACATACAAGCACCCCAAGCAGGACACTAAAAATACAGGCCAATTTATTCAAAAACAGAAGATAAACAGCACTAGCCGAGCATTGTCTTGTCTGCTTAGCATGAGAACTAAGCTTCTACAAGTCTAACAGCAACCTGGCCTCATTCCTCCTGCAATTTTGCATGATTCCACACATGCATTGTGGTTTCTTACCATGAAAGTAAACCAGAGTCAGCAAGAAATCCACTCATTAGTCCCTAATTCTAATTAAGTACATGAGGTTATTACTTTAACCATGAAAGAGGTTTAATAGCTACTTAGGTAAATCCAATGGAGCATAATTAATTTTTAAATTAAATAATGACTTCATACCACACACTTGAATCCTTAAAACTGCTTATAAAACTTCCAAACCAGAAACAGGATTAACCTTAAAGAGAACCTAGAGAAGCATATAGCCAATCAAACTTTAGACACAACTCAAACCAAACACAAGACTTGCTTTCAATAGTACCTAGGTAACATGTGGGAGTGGGAGTATAGACGGGCTAGATGGTATATGCAGATGCTTAGAAGAACAACCTTCACATGTATGCTCAAGACTTATTTCGATTATGCCGTGTTGCCAATTACTGAGTAAGAGCATACAGAATTAAGTGCAAACATGCGGATGCTGAATGTAAATATAAAATTGAGCCAAATATAACATTACCATTTGATGGCTCAAAATAGATATAGAAAGTATAAGATGTGATGGAATTGGAGCACACTAACCTTATTTAGATCATAGCCGCACTGGCCTGCAACTCCAACAACATCAGATTAGCAAACAAATTGTCCAGAAATTGTGACAGCTCAATAGGAATTAGGATGCAGTTACAAGGAAGAAATAGAAGGAATGGAAAGTAAAGATATCTCAGTGCAACCTATAAAGCAGATACTCTTTTCCAGGAAGGGGTTTGGTAATATTAAGCACAACCGGAATACGTGGACCATCCACATGTTGCATTCTAGCTCACAAAATTAAGTCCCAAAGTAGACTTTAAAGAAACATTTAACCGACTGTTGCAAGTTTTATTGGAAGATTACCAAAAAGAAGTGAAGAAAGAATCAAAGAAATGACACAATTTCAGGCATTAAAAGTAAACATTAGCGTCACTCCATATATGAAAGCTACTTCTCAAGTAATCTTACAAATACTTAGAATAGACTTAAGCAAAGTGCTCACCCACAACATCTTCAATTACACTCATGTCAAGAGAGAATCCATCTCCGAGCATTTTGAAGAGGAACTCCTCAACACTGCCTGGCAGGGTTTCACTCATAGCTGCAGCACCTAATGGAGCTTTCTCATCCCTTATCTCTGGGGTAAAAAAATCATCCACAGTTAATTTCAGTGGCTTGATTCTCGTAGAAGTTTCTGGAATGAGTGGCCTATTTGTCACATAGTCTCTTGGGATCATGCTTGAGACAGTCCCCATAGACACTGATAACTTTTTTTGCTTTGATGAACTGGGACCAGCTCTCTTGGCATAAATCTCGGATGCAGATTCAGAAGTTAATGTCACAGAATCTCCTACTTCCTCAAATTGAGATTCAGAAGTCAGTGTCAAGGAATCCTCTATTTTTTCTTCTGATGCAGAGGTAGTAATTATATAGGTGCTAGCTTGCAGATCTCCGAGTATATCACCCGCAATAGTTGGATCCCGACCTGCTTTACAATAAGCTGCAGCAATGTCATCAAGAGAGACAACACGTCCAAAGACATCAAGCAACTGCTCCAGGTTCTTTCTATCATCATCAGTAAACAAAACTGTTGGAGGTGCTTCCATCTTCATCCTTCCAGCATAAGATGAAATAAAGAACCTCCGATAAGAGTAAAGAAGCAACTATATTGAGAACATCCCATATTAATCAAAGTCTGTGTAACATATATTGAAGTAACAGAAACCACAAAGAAAAGGAAGTAGCAGGAATTGGATAGTGTAACAACAAGAGAATCCAACATTTCGTGGATAACAGAACCTAAATAGAACCAATAACTGTGATAGGAGAAAAGGAACTAAGGAATAAAAGTAAATATGGAGAAATACTGATTTTTAATAAGAAAAATGGAGAAATACTACTAATTAATTGTTTAGATCTAACGGAAGTGATCAAAGAATTACTTTTTACTCTCCAGCTTGTCTACGCAACGTCATCACATTGCCATAAGAACAATGTTGGTAAATCCTTTTGGTACGAGAAAATGATATGAAACTGCTGCAACCTAATTCACTTCTCGTATCGCCCACAGCCCAATAAAATCCCTTTAAGAATACCAAATTTTAGAACTATTCAGATTTGGCATAAAGGCACATTCAAGTCTGAACTTCCAAGTTTTGAAGAAAATCGCAAAGAAGCACATTGTGAGACTGACATTTCAGCTTTCCAGAAATTCGATATTCTTCCTCAAATTACTGAATATTTGCATACAAATATTACCATGGAAAAAGATGCTGAGCACACTATTACTCAGAAAATGAAAAATAATCCTCAAGTTACAGAAATTCCTGAAAAAAATAATAGTGAACAATAATAAACTAACATTCATTAAGGAAAGAACACATATTATCAAATTATACTGTACATTAACAAATGACGATCAATGCTACTGTACATACACTTTCACACACACACACACAAAAAAAAAAAAAAAAAACGGTCGACTCACAAATTAAAGGCAGGTTTTGGAATTGACAAGGCAATGCACTAAGATATTATCCAAAAAGAAATCAATCAACGAAGATAAACAAGCAAACAAACATTCTTCGGAATCTTAAACATCAACGCTTTGCTCAAAAGCGATGAATTTATTCATTGTGCGAAAAGTTTCTTGCTTCTACGAATGCTACACAATGCAATGCATCTCGATTCATTTAAAATTATGGAGAATGATTAAATTTTCCATCCAATAAAAACAAAATTGACGTGATTAATCAGTGTGCAGAAAGAGAAAAAGTTTCATACAAAATATTTGAAGGTCGATGATTCAGATAGAGTGGAAGAAAAGAAGTTGCTTACGTCTCGATTCTCTCCCTCCACCCCACGCTCTGCTCAGTGCGTAGTCCCCATCCCCAACCTCTGCTTCTGAAAGGAGGAAGAAGTTAAAGAGAATGGAGAGAGAAGTGTTGTTCTGCTAATTATTTGACTCGAGTCACGCGGAAAGTGTCCAAGGTAAATTACCAAAAGATTCTTTAAGTGTGTTTGGTATGTTTATAGAAAATCACTTGTAATTTTCTTTCTTCGTATTTCTTTATACTATTACCTAAAAATAATTATAGGGATGAACGTAAACCTTCATTTTTAGTGGTCTTATGCTTATGCAATACAAATCACCATAATTTATAGTGGACTTTGATGCCAGATGTATATAATATAAAAATAAATATTATATATATTTTTTTAAAAATATTTTGTTGAAAAATATTGGCGGAATAATCAAACATACGTTCGTATTGCACGAGATTGTGTTTTCGACCCCCTCGACTCCGGTCATTCAAACCAGATTCCTCATGTTGGTTAAAACTATTGATTTGAACGTCTCTAACGATTGACTGACCTTATGTGACATTTATATGGCTGAGCCGAACAAATTCATGGTACACGTGCATTTAAAGAGCGTCAATGGTGTTTTATTTTTTAAAAGTAAGGAAAGCCTAACTCGAGAGGTCTTAAGGAATTTTATTTATTTTTTCACCTATTTTTGCCATTTCCACCATACACTTGTAATTATATTTTAATCATTTTACCACCCTCCTATGGGTCCATTCACATCTCAGTTTTACTTTAATTACGTCATTAGGGCTGTAATTAGTTATAACTAAGGTTTAAATTTAAGGGGCTTTATAAAAACCATCCTTGATGATTTTTGAATTGAAATATATGCACGTATTTTGGTTATAACAACTAGTGCAACTCAGTTACTTGTCACTTGTAACACTATTCTCTCGTATGACTCAATTCTTGTACGTCATTCTTTTACCAAAACAACATTGAAAAATGAGGTTAAGAAAAAAAATCTTTCCAACGGAAGCTAAGAAACTAAAGAAAGCAGAGGAAGACCCAAATTTTGAAGCTCCGGGGTGTATTTTTGCTTTCGGCCAAAATCCGTTTTGTATTAGGGGTGCTAATCAGGCGAATAATTATATTTCGGCTTATCGATTATCGGATTATAAATATAATAATCTGCTAGTCATCCAATAAGATAATTGATGGATTGGTATCGGATTAACGATTATCGGGCGGTTTGTCGGCTAAACCAAATAGAAAATTTTTGAACAATCCTAGCTAGCGTTTGGCCATAAATTCCCAAATTTGTTTTAAGAAATCTGATTTGGGTGAAGTTTGTTTTGAAGATAAAAAATATATATTTCACTTTTTTCTGAAAAAATATGAAACGTAAATTATACCCATAAATTCTAAAAACTATAAAAAAATATCCAACAATACCAAACAAACAAAACTTGCTAATCTTGTATATGCAGAACCTTCATCGGTGTTATTCATTATCATTATCACAAACCATAGTCTTGAACATAAATAAGTTTGGCACAAAATTATCATTTTTATGACGAACTATATAACACACTACTGTCACACCTCATTTTTTCCGAGAAATATGGAGTTTTTTCAATTAAAGTGACATTATTCGAAATAGGATTATTTATTTAATGAGAGTCGCCACTTGAAATAATTATTATGGTGTCCCAAGTCACGAGTTTATTTTAAAATCCAAATTCGAGGAAATTGACTCTGAATTATGATCCGCGAACATAGAAGATCGGGTAAGGAATTCTGTTAACCCGAGAGAAGGTGTGAGACACTTCCGGATTCCGTAGTTTTAGCACGGTCGCTTTAATCATACATGGCTTAATCAATTTGTTTAATTCTGTATTTTTAGAACCTATTTGTGTTTTTCTTTTTATCGCTTTTAATTATGGCGTTTTATGGATTTATCTTTGAAACGGATCACATGTGTGTATATCCATTATGTTTATTGTGCTAAAATCATGACACGCGTACATGTACACAATTGATAACACTTTATTATTATTAAGATGGTTTGGCCAAAGTCGCGCGAACGCGTACTTTGATTTATTTTAAAAATCATAATTATGTCACGCGAACGTGTACACAATCACTATAATAGATTAGAACACGCCTAAAGCATCCTGCGAATATTCAAAGAATTATTATCTCCCTAATTTGGGATGAAATGTGAAGGTTTAAGAGTTATGGATATGAAACTATTTGATGAATAAAGTATTTTTGAGGAGGCTAATTTTACCAATTTTTTGAGAGCATGTATAGGTAGTTCTTAATTGTTTGAGAAGCGGGCTTAAAGAATCAAATTACCTGGGCCACTAATTCATTTCTTGTGCTAGTAAGCCCAAACAGAAGGTATACCCATTCATGGTCCATTACAGGGAAGTTTACATAACTACAACTTTATAGATAGTATATTTCATCATTTGCAACTAATATATATTATACAACATCATTATTATTATTTTATATAATTAATAGATATTCAAGTTAAAAGGTTCTCTCTACGGACATTATTCAACCTATGTTAAATGAAGATTCCAAAATTTTAGCAAAATTTAATAGAATTCTTAACATTCCCTAAATTTAAACTTAAGCAAATTGACTACAATTCAAATACAATTAAATTTTCCTAAAATATCTGTACATCCCTAAAACTAAGCCTAACCAAATCGACCTCAATTCAAATGCAACCATTCAAATGAGTGAGAGATGTAATCTATATAATATGGGAGTCAAATATAATAAATGTATGAAATCTGTAATATCATATTTATCTTATATTATTATATTATATTTGTATAATCTATACAATATACTATATAATGTAAGTATGAAATCTGTTATACTATATATACTATATAGTATATTCATTGTATACTAATATATGAGTATTTAAGTATATTAATTTATTATATTATTCGAGGTATATTTATTTCTTGTATAGATAAATTTAATGTATAGAAGAAATAATATATATATATATATATATATATATATAGAAATACAATATATATATATATATAAAAGTCAAATATTGATATACATAATAGAAAAGGAATAACAAAACACACACACAAAAAAAAAATATGTAATACTTAATATACCATTGATTATATAATGGAATATTTACTCATTAATTATGTAATAGAATATTAACATACTAGTATAATATATGGTTACTGATTTGAGTATACTAATATATTATATTTATTAAAAATATATGTAATATAGTTCTTTACATATAATAATGGTATATAAAATATAATATTGGAAAATTAATAGTCTACACGGATTAGATGAGAGAGAACTGTGAGATTATTTTGAATTTAAGGGATTATGTGTTAGTTGGCATAATCCCTATTTTTAAGTTCCGTAATGAGATATTTTAGGCATATCAAAAGTTTTATCTAATTTAATTAAAAAGTTAAAAGTTGTAATAAATTGTATATAAAGTATTTTTTTTTAAATGTGGTTGTATTTCTTATAAATAACTCTTTAGATTGTTGTATTCTAGGTAAAATTCTCTCCATTATATGCCCAAGTCTTCGTTGAATTTCATTATTAAATTGGATCTAAACAAATGAGAAAACATAAAAGGGGGGAAAATACAAGTAGGCAATATTTAAGAAAAAATTTCAGATACCTAGCAACAATAGATATTTTACAAAACATGCAGCTAAATAATTATATTCTTAGCAACAAGCTATAAATATGAACCTAGAATCACGTTTTAAAAAAATCCAAAGCATTCAATTACTAAAAAATTTCAAAGCGGTTCCGATTCTCCTTTGAATACACTTCCTAATTAAATTACTGACAAACAATAATGAAGAGATTAATGCATTTTCTGTTGATATGTGCATATATGAGATTAATAGACTCTGTTACATTTTGAAAACATATCGTACATTTATTTTCGATTTTTTTTTTTATGTATCTTACTTGTTGGAGAATAATACGCTCGCACAAATTTTTGACAAACAATATCAAATTAAATGGTAAAATTATACTCATATATACTATTGGTATAAAGTTATATTTTTAATTGTATGTCAAGAAATGTTTTACACAATATAATGATAGTATTAAATAGTTTATAAATTACAATAGTTTTTTTAGTATATTAATATACGGAGTATCCCCACGATATGGGATAATACTGGGTATGTTGTTGTCATTATACTTCAGTCATGGAATAAGTATATACATGGTATTATAACAGAGTGTGTGTATATATATATGGGGTATAATATATGTATAAACAATATATATGACATATTTTATTTATACTACTCATATAAATATTCGAAGTGCTACAAATATTCTTTGAATATTTGAATGCTAAATTAAAGGAAAGAAATTTAGAATAGAAAAAAAGAGAGAGTTGAATGCAAAATCAAGCAACTAAAATAGAATAGAAAATAGTAAGAGAGAGAATGTAAAAAGATAAATAAGGATAAAACTTATCACATAATTTGTGTTACTCATTAATTGTGCACAAAATCTTTATCATATGCTAATATTGTGAAATAATATGCTATATACGGAATAAACAAGAATTAATATCATTTTCTTAAATACTTTTTGAAAGATGCTAGGTAATGTATTTTTCTCAAAAAATAATGGGAAAGAGAATTGTATCAAAAGGAGCGACAGTCATGAAAGAAAAACCAAAGTTATCATGCTTTCTACTTCAAGAACAAATAAGGTAAGATCTGGGAATAATGTTCACGAATCGACAAACAAACTTCCCTCAAAACTCATTTAAATAGTAAGAATACCATAAAGCTAGAACAAAGACGAAGGAAAACTAGTAAGTTACAAATTTAACGTACAAAATAGGCATTAACAGAGCCACACCGATAGTAAGATGGAAGTTAAGAAGGAACCTCAAATTCAAACAGGACGTCGGATAGAACCTCTCGCCGGCGACCTCGACTTAAAATCTCGAACAGGACCTCTCGAACCTCACACAAAATGAGGAAAAACAAATCGGGACTTTGCTGCGTTTTCTGGAAATTATTCAAGGCTGTTTGGATTGGTTTTTGAGCTGCGTTTTTTTGGTGATCTAGAGGTGTTTTGGAGCTGTTTTCATGCTATGTTTTCAGCTGGTTTGGGACTAATTTTTGCGGCTGGTTTGGGGTCGTTGCAGGTGGGTTTAATGGCTGTTTCTTGGCAGCAATTATGGTGGCTTTAGAGTTGCGTTTTTGGTGAGTTTAATCATGGAATTTGGGGCTGTTTTAAGGGGGGGAAAGAGCTGTTTTTGACGTGAGAAACAGAGCTGTTTTTATGGCTGAAACTCTTTGGCTCAAGGTTGAAGAAGAAGGCAACTGGTTTCTTTTTGTTTCGTTGCTGCGTTTTCTTTTTCTTTTTAGCTCCTGTTATGTGGAGTAAATATATAATGAACCAATTCTTGGTGAGCAAGTTTGTGTGATATGTGATTGTGCCTCTCCAAAATCGTGTGTGAGCTGTGCAAAAGAATCCTATGAAAGTGACGTGCCCATGTGAATGAATGGAGAGCAAAAATGCAAAATGCAAAATGCAGAATGCCAAATTAAGTAGTCCCCACAAAAATTTAAAAAGAAGAAAGGCATGTGAAGGACAAAAATTATTTACCTCTTCATTTCTTCCTCTTCGTTAACTCATTCTTCCGTTTCTTTTTGTTTTCTTACTAATCACTCGATATTTATTGTTAAAAATTCTAACTTAAGAAACTAAGCTAAAAAAAGACATATTTTTCCTTTGAAAAACTTTTCTTTCCTTGCGAGAATAAAAGCCACTACTCTAAAAAAATAACTCTTTTGTGATTTTTAATTTTCTTAAATAAAAACCTATTAAAAAGTGAAACAAAAGCTAAAATTTGTAGATTAAAATCAAAAAATATTTACATACTAAAAAGTGGTAAAAATATCCAATTATGATAAAAAATTAGGTGCTCACAACTATCCTAAAACCATAACCTATTATTTTACTATTAAATGTCAATAACATAATTACTAACTACTATAATTCATCAAATTGCAATAATATTATATGATCCATCAGTCCAAAAAAATGATAGTAACTAGCTGGTGGATTAGTTGGGTCATAATAGATGATGGAATTTTTTATAAAATACTAAAGTTTGAGGTAACTTTTAAAATTGTTAAAAAAATCCCACGATAATTTTTTGGGACAAAACAGGTGTAAAGCTAGTTTTGGGATTTGAAATTTTTGTTTTTAAAATCTGCCAAGATATGGATAAAATCTATAAACAAACAGGTTTGGCCAAATAATTTTTGAAAAAAACTTGGCAAAATCTATGGCCAAACGGGCGCTAGTCTTGTGAATACCAAACGGCCAAACTGCATAGTTTTCTTGTTTCAACTAGTTGGTCTGGTGATTAGATTACTCTTAATTGGTCCTTTACATGTGTTACCCCCGTGCAACTGGTGTCCAAGATCATCAAGAGAGAGACGAGATTGACGAGTGACGAGTGACGAGCACAAGCAGATTCAGAGAAATATTGATTAGGGAATTAAGTCTTGTCACACCTCCTTTTTCCCGAGGGGATAGGGAATAGGGAGTTTTTCCAATTTAAGTGACATTATTCGAATTGAAATTATTTATTCATTCAGAGTCGCCATTTGGAATAATTTATGGTGTCCCAAGTCACCGAACTGGGTTTTGGACAGCCTACATATCTCGGGTTATAGGGGAATCAGGTCACGTGTAGTTCAAGAAGAATGGTGGAATAATGAGTTGATGAGTCGAGTGAGGTTCAGTCGAGGCTCTGGTCCGCGGTCCTGCTATTATATCAAAATAAAATAAAAAAGAAACTAAACAAGCCTATCAATTATGAGTTACAAGATTCCTATCTATGAGTCTTCAGAAACTTGATCTTGAGTCTTAACTGGTTCTTCATGCAGACTCTGATCTAAACCTTGATGCTCGCTAGCTGTAGGTTCTAGTTCATTGTTCTATAGCTTCTTCTAATCAAAATGGGACTCCAATGCCCGTGGCTTCAGTAATGTCTTAGCATTCCACATCTTTTCAATTGCTTTTCCATTTTGAATTCACTTTTTTTTTCTTTTATTCTGAATTGAGACTTCTTCTTTTGGTCATCTCGAACCCTGTGCCTCGAGGTAAAACCTACTCATACACCAAAACAAACAATCGAACGAAATTTTTCTGCCCTAGTTTGCACTAGGAAAATTTCGTGAGTTATTGTAAGAAAATTCTAAACTACTTCTTTATTGAAAGCAATAAAAGGTCGGGAGTGGTGTACCCTGAAAATGTTATTTTTTTTTTGGATTGTGTTCTTTTATTGTCAAAAGGATGTCTCAACTAAGGATTGGTGTACCTTATGTTGGGAAAATATGGCCAGGGAATGGGATACCCTATATTGGCAAAGATATCGGGAAATGGTGTACCCTGCATTTAAGATCAAATCAACTAGGGAGTGGAGACCCTATATTGGAAAAAGAGATTAGGTAGTGGAGACCCTATGTCGAAAATAAAATCAACTAGGGAGTGGAGACCCTATGTTGGAAAAGACGACTAGGGAGTAGAGACCCTATGTCTACAATAATATCAACTAGGGAGTGGAAACCCTATGTTGCGAAAGCGACTAGGGAGTAGAGACCCTATGTCTAAAAACATCAACTAGGGAGTGGAGACCCTATGTTAGAAAAGAAACTGGGGAGTGGAGACCCTATGTCTAAAAATCATCAACTAGGGAGTGGGGACCCTATGTTGGAAAATCATCAACTAGGGAGTGGAGACCGTATGTTTGAAAAGAGACTAGGGAGTGGAGACCCTATGTCTAAAATATCATCAACTAGGGAGTGGATACCCTATGTTGGAAAATCATCAACTAGGGAGTGGAGACCCTATGTTGGAAAAAAGACTAGGGAGTGGAGACCCTATGTCTAAAATATCAATCAACTAGGGAGTGGATACCCTATGTTGGAAAAGGTGAGTAGGGAGTGGAGACCCTATGTCTAAAATAAAATCAACTAGAGAGTGGAGACCCTATGTTGGAAAAGGCGACTAGGGAGTGGAGACCCTATGTCTAAAAATAAAATCAACTAGGGAGTGGAGACCCTATGTTGGAAAAGCGACTAGGGAGTGGAGACCCTATGTCTAAAAACATCAACTAGGGAGTGGATACCCTATGTTGGAAAAGCAGACTAGAGAATGGAGACCCTATGTCTAAAAACATCAACTAGGGAGTGGAGACGCTATGTTGGAAAAGATACTAGGGAGTGGATACCCTATGTCTAAAAATTATCAACTAGGGAGTGGAGACCCTATGTTGGAAAACACAGCTAGGGATTGGAGACCCTATACTACTATGATTTGTTTTTTCTTTCTTTTTAATTTCATATATTTTTTTAAGATAATGAGTAAAATGCGGTAAAGAGTTTGGAGAAGACTTCCATTTTGCAGTAGTTGCTTCAATACTATTTCTAGCCTTTGCGTAATTTCGTTTTGGTTGCACCTGCTTCTTGCAAGGTTGCTTTTGGATTGCACCCGTTTCCTATTTTTTTTCAAACAAAGAACAATGTGTCAGTTTGAAACGGTGGTTGGTTTTGTGGCCTTGATTGTTTCAGTCACTTGGTCTCTATCCTTTCAGTTGCAACTGGTTGTTTCCTGAATATCGATTGCATTTCTAACCTCGGAGAACCTCTGGCTTTTTCGGACTTTGCCATGATGGTTAGTCACGTGGGACTTAACCTTTTCAACTTTTATTTTTCCCTTGTGGGCATTTGACTTTGAATTTCCTCTTTCAACAGTTTTTTATTTCTAAACATCGGCCAACATGGCCAGTTGGAGTCAACTTGATGCCCTTGCCGAGATTGGGTGCCTTTTCTTTTGCATATTGGCTTGTATCAAGTGAGAACCCTGTAAATCAGTCCTGCCTTCCCTTCTTTGTCTTAATTTTAGAACAGAGTTAAACCGAAAAGGATTCAAAGAAAAGAAAACAATGGAATGAACAAATGAATTTAGACAAGAGGTATCCTTTTCGGGGAAAAGAAAGAAGGACTTATCTGGAGTATATACAGACTTCAATGAACATGACATGCCTCTTGGACTAGATGCATGATCTGTGTAAACCGTCCAACTCTCAGAAATTCATCACAACTCTTGCTTTGAGACTGAGAAACTTTGCCCAAGACTGTGTCGATGACAATGACTGTGAGGATCCTCTTTTCGATCAATGGCGCCCTTTGCGAGTTTTCACCAGCTGGCCTCTCTCATTTCTCTTCTCACCATCGCCTTATAGTGCTCTTTGTGAGTTTTCACTAACAAGACTCTCTCATTTTTGAATTTCTCTGCTTACCATCGCCTTATGGTGCCCGTGAGGTTTTCACCAATAAGACTCTCTCATTTTATTTCTCTTATTTTGTTGTATCAGATCCGAGTAACTGTATCCTCCCATTTTGAATCTCTTTGCCGATTGATCGGAAGGACTTAAAAAGGATTTGGGTAAAAAGGATTTGGATTGAATTACAACTTTGGAACCTTTCACACAAAACCATCACCAAACTATTATAACATCTGCCCCAGTTTCACTTTTGAGGGAATTTAGATTTTTATTTTGGTGTGACTGAACCCCAGAGAGATACTGCCTACGTAAGTACGTATCCTTTCGGAATCAAGTCAAACGTAGTTCAAGGAACTTTTTTTTTTCGTAGTAACTTCCAGGTTCCAAAGAGGGTGATCAAAGAAACAAAAAAGGATCAAACATAATACCTCTTGACCGCATCTGCATTGACAGCTGTTTCGGGGTCATTTCCTTCAATGTCTCCCAAGTACAACGCTCCTTTCGGCAATAGTTTTCTTATAATGTACGGACCTTTCCAATTTGGAGCAAATTTTCCTTTTTCTTCCTCATTATGCGGGAGAATACGTCTCAGAACGAGTTGCCCCATTTCGAATTTCCTGGGTCGCACTTTCTTGTTGTAGGCACGAGATATTCTTTGTTGGTACAACTGCCCGTGGCAAACTGCGACCATTCGCTTTTCATCAATCATAGTTAATTTTTCCAATCGGGCCTTGATCCATTCATCATCCTTGATCTCGACTTCAACAATGATTCAAAGAGAGGGAATTTCAACTTCTGCAGGTATTACGGCTTCAGTGCCATAAACCAATAAGTAAGGCGTAGCCCCAACTGATGTGCGCAGGGTTGTGCGATATCCCAATAATACGAAAGGCAGCTTTTCATGCCACTGCCTAGAACTTTGAATTATTTTCTCGAGAATCTTCTTGATATTCTTGTTTGCAGCTTCAACAACGTCATTAGCTTTAGGCCGATAAGGGGTAGAATTACGATGCGTAATCTTAAATTGTTCGCATACCTCCCTCATCAAGTGGTTGTTTAGATTTGCAGCATTGTCTGTAATGATAGTTTTAGGAATACCAAAATGACAAATAATGTTGGAAATGCATGAAGTCCACCACCGCTTTCTTGGTGACGGCTTTGAAAGTGACTGCTTCAACCCACTTTGTGAAATAATCAATGGCAACCAAGATGAATCTATGCCCATTTGAAGCTTTCGGCTCGATTGGCCCAATAACATCCATACACCAGGCAACGAACGGCCAAGGTGCTGACATAGGATGTAACTCTGAAGGCGGTGCATGAATCCGGTCACCGTGTATCTGACACTGATGACACTTCTGGACAAAACTGAAGCAATCCTTTTCCATGGTCATCCAGTAATAACCTGTCCGAAGGATTTTCTTTGCAAGGACATATCTGTTCATGTGAGGTCCACATACTCCCGAATGCACTTCGTTAATGATCTTTTCAGCTTCTAGGGTATCTATACACCTCAAGAGATTCAGATCTCGAGTTCTTTTATACAAGATTTCTCCGCTCAAGAAGAAACTGCTGGCAAGCCTTCTAATGGTTCTCTTTTGGTCTCCACTAGCCTGTTCGGGATATTTCTTTATTTTCATAAACCTTTTGATATCATGATACCATGGCTGAACATCTGGTTCTATTTCAATTGTATTACAATAACCATGCCTCTCTCGAATTTGGATTTCCAGCGGGTCAATATGGACATTGCCCGGATACGGCATCATTAAGGCCAAAGTAGCTAATGCATCAGCTAACTCGTTGTGGAATCGAGGAATATACCCAAACTCGATGGACTTGAATCGTTTGCTAAGATCTTCTACATGTTGCCTATATGGGATAAGCTTGATATCTCGAGTTTCCCATTCACCTTGGGCTTGTCGAATGATCAAATCTGAATCTCCCATGATTAACAATTCTTCTACATCCAGATCAACTGCCATATTCATGCCCATAATGCAGGCTTCATACTCAGCGGTGTTGTTGGTACAGAAGAACCGAAGCCTCGCTGTGGCCGGTTAGTGCTGACCGGTGGGTGAAACCAAAATTTCCCCAATCCCGACACCTTTTGCATTTACAGCTCCGACAAAGAACATTTTCCAAGCATTGGTGTCTTCTGGAATTACTTCAACTGAATTTACTTCCTCGTCCGGAAAGTAAGTACTTAGGGGTTGGTATTTATCATCAACCGGGTTCTCAGCTAGATGATCCGCCAAGGCTTGAGCTTTCATCGTTGTACGGGTGACATAGACAATGTCGAACTCAGTGAGCAGGATTTGCCATTTTGCTAACCTTCCCGTGGGCATTGGTTTCTGGAATATGTACTTTAGAGGATCCATTCTAGTTATGAGATATGTGGTGTAGGCCAAAAGATAATGTCTGAGCTTCTGGGCGACCCAAGTTAGGGCGCAACAAGTTCTTTCCAACAAAGTATACTTGGCTTCATAAATGGTAAACTTCTTGCTCAAGTAGTATATGGCCTTCTCTCTCTCTTCCCGGTCACATTATGTTGCCCCAGGACACAATCAAAGGAATTTTCCAAGACTGTCAGATACAAGAACAAAGGTCTTCCTGGCTCGGGTGGAACCAATACTGGCGAATTTGACAAATATTCTTTGATCTTATCAAAAGCCTCTTGACATTCATCTGTCCATTTGATCACTGCATCTTTCTTCAGCAACTTAAATATGGGCTCACACGTGGTAGTAAGCTGAGCAATGAACCTGCTGATGTAATTCAATCTCCCTAGCAGACTCATGACCTCTTTCTTGGTTCTCGGAGGTGGAAAATCCCGAATAGACTTTATCTTTGTCGAATCTAACTCAATACCCCTTCGGCTAACTATAAACCCCAGAAGTTTCCCAGATGGAACTCCGAATGCACATTTGGCTGGATTCAATTTCAAATCATACCTGCGCAGACGCTCAAAGAACTTTCTCAAATCTTGCACATGGCTTTCTTGTATTCTGGATTTAATGATCACATCATCCACATACACCTCAATTTCCCGGTGCATTATGTCGTGGAAGATGGCAGTCATGGCTCTCATGTAAGTTGCCCCGGTCTTTTTCAAATCGAATGGCATGACTTTGTAACAATAAGTGCCTCACGGCGTGGTGAAAGCCGTCTTTTCTGCATCATCCTCATCCATCAGAACCTGGTGATACCTAGCATAACAATCCACGAAAGACTGTATCTCATGTTTGGCATAGTTGTCAACAAGAATACGAATATTTGGTAGTGGAAAGTTGTCCTTGGGACTTGCTTTGTTTAAATCCCGATAATCAACACACACTCGGGTTTTCCCATCTTTCTTCAGCACTGGGACCACATTAGCCAACCACGTGGTGTATCGGACCACCTGAATCACACCAACTTTTAATTGTTTGGTGACTTCTTCTTTGATCAAATCACTGATTTCCGTTTTAAACTTTCTTTGCTTTTGTTGTACACGTGGGTAACTGGGATAAGTTGGCAATTTATGTACTACCAAATCAACGCTCAAACCTGGCATATCATCATAGAACCATGCAAACACATCCTTGAATTCAAACAAAAGTTGGATCAATGCATCCCTAGTTCTTTCATCGGCGTAAATGCTTATCATGGTTTCTCGGACCTCTTCTGGACTACCCAAATTAACTGGCTCAGTTTCATTTAAGTTTGGCTTAGGATTATTCTCAAATTGTTCCAATTCTCGATTTATTTCCCTAAAAGCCTCATCTTCATCATATTCTGGATCTTGATTCATTATTTCACAGTTAGACGGCGTTTTAGGATCTGGGCATGAAGTCTGCAAGCATGTCATGTTATTTAAGTCCGCATTATTAGAACTGAAAAGGAAAAGATAAGAAAAATAGTAAAATTAGAATAAAGAAAAAGGAAGCATCCATTGATGATGAAATATTGATTTCATTTCATTGAATTAAAGATAAAAGGGTTTACATCGAAATCAAAAGAAAATAAAATAAAAACATTCGAGTTACACCCTGAAATAACTCGTAATGTAGAAAAGATGGCAAGACTCGACTACCGGGATTCCCGCCTGACAGGGAATGGGGTAGCTTTTCAATTCTGAAGCTTGGAATTTGGCCCCATGTATAACACCTCAGCAGTGCTCGTTCCTTCCCTCGGCTGGACCATGTGGGACTCATACATCATTCGTTTCATGGCTTCACAAATATCCTCAATCTCTTCAGCCGTGAAGGCCTCTTCTTCTTATTCTTCTACATATTTGGGATCAATAAATGACTTGGTGAGATGCGGAACGGGCTGAGCCAGGACCCACCCATTTTTCTTGTGCTCATCAGCCCATTTTCTATCAGCCTCTGTAGCTCGGAAACCTACGCCAAAGAACTTCTCATTGGCGGTTGACGTAACGGGCTCTATGATGCCTTGTAGATATACCTCGAGCCCCTTTCTGGTCTTGTACCTATGTTTAATCATTTCAGTGGCAACCATGACCGAGGAATTAGATAAGCAAGGTTGAGGAAACGGGGCGCCTTCTTCGTATTTATCAGCAATCACAATTTCGAAGGCTTGGTAGATAATGTGCTCACTTCCTTCTCTAGCTTCGAGACATGGGACTGAAAGGGTCCTTGTAAATGGACTGTTCATCCTCCTCGTGGACAACAATTTCTTGGTTTTCATGTTCAAATTTGACCATTTGATGAAGAGTGGAGGGCACAGATCCTGCAGTGTGAATCCATGGTCTTCCTAGGAGAAAATTATATGTAGTATCCATGTCCAGAACCTGGAAAGTTACGTCGAAATCCACAGGGCCAATGGTCAAAATCAAATCAATTTCCCCTATTGTGTCTCGTTTGACACCATCAAGAGCGCGCACACATACATTGTTTGGTCGGATTCTTTCTGTTCCAATTTTCATCCTCTGGAGCGTTGAGAGAGGGCAAATATCGAGCCCAGACCCACCATCTAGCATGACTCTCTTCATATAATAACCTTCGCATTTGACAGTCAAGTGAAGGGCTTTGTTGTGGGCGGCTCCCTATTGGGGAAAATCATCACGGCTGAAGGAAATCCTATTAACTTCAAAGAATTGTTCAGCCATTCTTTTCAGTTGTTCAACTAAAGTTTCAACCGGGACATATGCCTCGTTCAATATTTTCAGGAGTACCTTCTGATGTTCATTTGAGCTAATAAAAAGAGATAAAAGTAAAACCTGGGAAGGAGTCTTCCTGAGCTGGTCAATTATTGCATATTCCAAAGTTTTCATTTTTTGGAAAAACTCTTCTGCTTCCTCAGAATTCATAGGCTTCTTAGGCGAAAACCGTTTATCCTTGCTCAATTTTAACATCTTTTGCTCTTCTAGGTTGTGGTACTTCTTAGGTTGGTTCATTTCGTTCACCTCTCCCATAATCTCTTTCCCCTTGTAAGTAACCACTGTTTTGCTGTAATTCCAGGAGACTGCACTGGGGTCTCTCATAAGGTTTTGTGGTGCGCGGCTAATAACCACGGGCTCATTCAGCCTTGGTGAAATTACCGGCCCCGCACCACATAAGTCCCTTTTGGCACATTTAGCGTGACTTTCCTCTGCTCAAATCTTTTGGGAGTATTCAACATGAGTTGTTCTTTCCTTGGGGCCCTAGGAACATAGAGAATTGCGTCCTTAGCAGGTGCTGCCCCAGTATTTGTTTCTGTAATTTGAGGAGTTAGAGTGATTTTCTTCTCATTTCTGGCTTGTTTCACCGCCGCTTTAGGTCTTGCCTCTGAATCGACAATGGCGATGATAGCTTTCAAAGCTGGATAAAACTCTTTATCATCACAAATCATTCCAATGACCGTCCCGTTGTTGCGAGTCGGTAATGGATTGTTAGTCACATTGGGGACTTCCTCGTCCCTCAGCACCACTCGTTTTTGTTCTATCAAATTCTCAACGGCTCTCTTGAGAGTCCAACAATCCTCCGTATCATGACCCTCTGCCCCTGAATGATAGGCACACCTAGTACCGGACCGGTATGATGGAGATTTTGGATTTTGCCGGTTTGGAGGCACAAATTGCAATAGACCCATCTGGACTAATTTTGGAAACAAGCTAGAGTAGGACTCACCAATATGGGTGAAGTCGTTTCTCCTAGGATGCTCAAGAGGGCGTGTATTATGTTGGTAATTGTTTTGTGGGGGACGGGGGTTATATGGAGCTTGGTAAGGATGGTTATTTCTGGGAGGTGGAGCTCAGTTTTGGTTGTAGTGTTGTTGTGGCCGTGTATAAGGTTGGGCATTCATCACCGCATAGGGAGGCGGCACCACGACATATGCTGCATCTTGATGGGGGTAGTAGTGTTGTGGGGTTCTGGAAGGCAGGTAAGAATGATCGCGGGATCGATGTGGGCCTCTCAAGCCTGAAGTCATCATGGCTCTTTCTTCCCTCTTCTTTCGATTTGCTAAACCTCCCGAGCCGTTCTGGATGGCTTGGGAGGTGGCTCTCAAAGCAGATTGACTTATGATTCGGCCAGTTTTCAAGCCATTTTCTACCATTTCTCCGATTTTTATGGCCTCTGCAAAAGGTTTGCCCATTGCATACATCATGTTCTGAAAGTAATCGGCCTCTTGGGTCTGCAAGAAAACATTGACCATTTCTGCCTCATCCATAGGCGGTTTCACTCTGGATGCTTGCTCACGCCACTTGATAGCATATTCACGGAAGCTTTTCGCGGTTTTCTTCTTGAAATTGGTCAGAGAATTCCTACCTGGAGCTATATCAATATTGTATTAAAATTGCCTGACGAAATCTCGAGCCAAGTCATCCCATATATGCCAATGGGAGATGTCCTGATCTATGAACCATTCTGACGCAATTCCCGTCAAGCTCTCCCCGAAATAGGCCATCAAAAGTTCTTCTTTTCCAACTACCCCTCTCAGTTGATTGCAATATCTTTTCAAATGAGCGATCGGGTCTCCGTACCCATCGTACTTTTCAAATTTTGGTATTTTAAAATCAACGGGCAAATGAACATGAGGAAATATACACAGATCGGAGTAGGAGACACTCTTTTGGCTACTCAGGCCTTGCATGTTCTTCAGACCTTTTTTGAGGCTTTTCATGTTCCGAACCATCTCTTATTGCTCGGGGTTTCTCATAGCTCTTTCCTGTTCCATAGAAGACTCAAACTGCGGGTGCTGAGGGTAAGAGTTTGGGGTAACATGAGCGTTATCTAGCTGAAATTACGGGACTTGAAAAGTGAAAGATGAAGGCTAGAAGCATGGTCTGGGAACTGTTTGGTTGTGCCGTAGTAGAGACTGGTGGTGCGGTGAATAATGTAGAAGGTACCCCTGAAAATGGTGCCTGAGGGCGAACCTCAGAAGGCATACCGGTGAAATTGGCCGATATAGTGGGGTACCCAAACGGGATGAATGGGTTTGTTACTGGGATGGGGACATTAGAGATTCCACTCGTCCTGGGAAGAAGTTCAGGAAATCCGGGGATTATACTGGGCGGTTCTTTGCCATTAGACCAAGCTTCCCACATTTCTAACATGCGGACGCGCAACCTCCTATTTCCCTCAGTGGCTGCGGACTCTAACTGTGGAATAGCCTATACAGGACTATCCTCAGGCTCAATAATTGGTAGATGACTTTCAGAGGCCATATGAACACTGCCTTTAGATCTCGTGAAGTAAGGATGGGAAGCCAGATTACCACAAAACTAACTACCTAAACAGGACCGTTGATATTTGCACACACAACAATCTGGTTAGTTTGAGATTTTTAAGAGATAAGGAATCACATATTGGGGATGCCATGCACTTAAACAATTAAATGTTTCTAAATGTCTTTGCAACGGCTGTATGTTTTATCCCGGCTTTACTATCTCTTTTCTCAAATTTCGAATCCTTATTTATTTTTTCTTCCCTTATTGTTGTTTTTGCTCTTTTATTTTTCACTCTTTTTTCTTTCTTGTTCACTCAATTTTCCTTATTTTCCTCTCTTTTTCTTTATTTTTCACTCAGATTGTCTATAGCTACGATCGAATCCGATGGGGATTGCCTACGTATCATGACGCCGCATGAATCAGATCATTACGTAGTTCAGGAAATAAATGCAGAATAAAAGAAAAGAAAATTTTGGTTTTTGGTTTTTTTCAATATTTCATTAAATAAAATCTTTTTGGGTTTTTCTATTACAAAGATTTTGGAAATACTGATAATTAAACATACATACTCAAAACAAAAAAAAATAGACTCGAAAAGGTAAAATACAGACTCAAAGCCAAAAATAATAATAATAAAAAAATCAGAAATACATAAGAGCCTCTAATACTACTCCGGGGCCCCGTGGTACATCAGTCGGTCTCGACGTGGGCATGCGTGCAATCTCTTCTTGAAGATACTCTAAATCATCCATCACATGACGGACAAAAGTCATCACAGAAGTAAAGAACATGGACCTGGTCATATCTTCGCATTCATGGCATTTCATTGCAACGTAATCAGCGATTTCTTTAATCCTCATTCTAATAACGCCCTTTTCTTGGAGCAAGCGTCCAATTTGCTGAAACCGGGCCTCCAACACTTGTGTGGCCGTATGGTTTTGGTCTTGCAATTGTTGTATGACTTCTTCCAATCGGGAAATCAATGTATAGCAATGCTCTCTTTCAGCTTTGAAATCCTTTATTTGTTGGACCATTTTATTTTCGAGATTAGTCAGCTTTTCCCTTAAGATCGCGACCCCTCTATCATACTTTTGCTTTAAATGCTGAACACACCTTGCCCGTTCTTCTGCATTATTCGCCAATTTTGCCTGAGCTTTTGCCAATTCATCCTCGGCCTTTGTCAAATCAAACCCATAATCATGAACTTTCTGCTTCAGATTGCTTATGAGTCTTTCATTTTTTTTGCTTTTTACCGGGTTTTCAGCAACTATTTTCATTTTCTGAATCTGAGCTCGGAGGGCTTCATTTTCTCGGGCCAACCTTTTCTTTTCTCCTTCATCATCGGCAGCCTGCAAACTACTGTTAAATTTAAGGTTTTTGATTTGATCCTCTAGTTTGCTTATGGTGGTCCGGTATTCCTTTTTTTTAGCTAACCAAACCTATTGTTCTCGTGCTCCATCGGTGAATTGTTGGACATGGGGTCTTTTGGCGGGATGTTCTGTCTCTTGATCGACTCGAACTCTCTTACCATACCAGGTTGTGTAGTTAGATTCTACTTCACCCGAGGAACAATCCCGTACTTGAGTCTGTGGCTCCAGAAACCTACATTGGTGCCAAATCTGGCGAACCTTTTCTTCTGGGAATGCGGCTTTTGGGCATAGTTCAATAACCTGTGGACTCAAATCTTCATCATAAGGGACTGTTTGGTATCTTCCCAATTGGCGTAGGACTCGATGCGGAGCATATGGCTGAATACTCTGAAGTCCCATCAATAAAAGAAAGCACACTCCGGCAGACATGTAAATAACCTCGTTGACCGTGAGCCAACTGAAAGTCCACTCAATTCGGTTTGCGGTCAAAAAACTCAAATACGCGAACCAAGCCTCAGTAACCTCCGGTAACTCATGACCGTTTACCCGGTTTCCGTATTCTTCAATGGAATCGAGTCCGGTCAGACCGTAGTTCATGTACCTCGGGCGATGGCAAAGATGTTTCACCAGCCACATTTGCAAAAGCAAGTTGCAACCCTCAAAGAACTTTGTTCCAGCTCGACGGGCAGTTAGAGCTCGATAGATTTCTGCGAGAATTATCGGTATAAGAGTGCCGTTGGCCTTTTTGACCATAAAGTTGGCCATTCCTGCAAGTCCTAGCTCTATATGTCTGTCACTCCTTGGGCATATCAGAGTGCCTAAAAAGGCAACTATGAAGGCTAAACCTCTGTGTGCTTCCCATTTGTGTTTATTTCCCTGATGACTCAAACCATTGTCCGGAGCCTCAAATCCTCGGGGATCCCCATACCGGCTGTATAAGAAGTGGAATGTGCAAAATCCTTTGACCAAATTTCCATCTTTAACCTGCCGGCTAATGCTCAGAAGGTCCAAAAACTTATGAGAAGTTACAGGTCTTGGTGCTACTGGATATCGGTGCCTGAGATTCCCGTCAAGACCAACATAACCTGCCATCTCTTCTAGCAAAGGGGTCAACTCAAAATCAGAGAAGTGAAAAACATTGTGCGTCGGGTCCCAAAACGGTATCAAAGCTTCAATTATATCAAGCCTTGGTTTAATTTTCAGAAGCCCGGTGAGCCCACCTAAAGCCTTTGTCACATAAAGCTTGCTGACCTCCCCCAGGTCATTCCACCACATGTGGAGTCCCAGTGGAATCTCATCTACGACCCGAAAGGTACATTCTCAACGGTGCTCATTCTGCACACAAATTGAGGACAAAAATCAAAACAACACATTTTTCAAAAACACAAAGTGGTTAATTTTAAAAATCCAAATCGGTAAATTTCGTAATATTTTTTTTTTGTTGCAAATACGGCCCTTTCAACACTTGAGAAAAGTTTTTAGGGTTGTTTCTGCCAACTGAGGTTGGTTATAGGAGAAAAGACTAACTTGGGTTTACATTGTGGCTATTTTTGTGAAAACAGCTTTTCGGCGCTCCAAGAGAATGTTTTAAGGCTATTTTGACAAGAACGACCTTTGGTGATGATCATGTTTCAAAAGGTTCTTATTTTGGTTAGTTTTGAAAAAATGTGGTCGGACCTGATAGGGGTTGCCTACGTATCTCACATCCGGTGAGAATCAGACCTGCGTAGTTCGGTAGGTTTTGGAGCAATAGGAAAACACAACTTATTTTGAAAATGATTTTTTTTTTCTAGAGTTTCAGTATTTTTCAAATACCTGGATTTTCAAAATCGGGTAATTTTTTTTTTTTTTACCTCACTCTTTATTTTTTCTTGGTTCCCTTTTCCTATTCTAGAAGCCGGTCAACATGCAAGTCGAAACAAATATATGCACAAATAGCACGTAAAATGCATCAAGATGGTCCAATATATTGGGTACACCTATCCTAGACGGACCCAACCCCTATGTTGAGTCCCCAAAGTCAAATGCACGTGATGCAAATAAACGTTCCTACTAGAGATCCGGCATGAGGCTATGTTATTCTAGGTTTAGATCCTAGGTGTATTGTTCTAGACCTGGCTTACCCGAGCAGACAACTCGAGCCGAGGGGGGACAACGTACCGGGAATACAGAAGCTTCACCGGCTTTGCAACTTGTCCGAACCTCGTTCTAAAATTAGGGTATGACTCTAACAGAAAAGAAGCCACGCAAAGCACACGCTTCCCAAAAGATTTAGAAGACTCAGAGAGAAGAGGGTTTCGTAACAGTTTATATACAGTTCAAGCAATATCAAAGCGGTAAAAAGCGGCATTTAGCACATTAGGCTCAAACACATAAAAATCAGATAATAAATAAAAGCTAAGTATAACAGCTATTCTAAGCTCGAATTCTGAACCCTGAACCAGAGATTCTGGGTTCTTAATCCCCAGCAGAGTCGCCAGAGCTGTCACACCTCCTTTTTCCCGAGGGGATAGGGGATAGGGAATTTTTCCAATTTAAGTGACATTATTCGAAATAGGATTATTTATTTATTCAGAGTCGCCACTTGGAATAATTTATGGTGTCCCAAGTCACCGATTTATTTTAGAATCCCAAATCGAGGAAATTTGACTCTTATTTTTGGTCCGCGAACACAGAAGACCGGGTAAGGAATTCTGTTAACTTGGGAGAAGGTGTGAGGTACTCCCGAGTTCCGTGGTTTTAGCACGGTCGCTTAACAATTAATACTTGGCGTAATTATCTGATTTATTACATGTTTTAAACTCATTGTGCATTTTTGTCTTTTACCGCTTTTTAATATTTATGGAATTTATTTGAACAAATCGCGATATCGCACACTTGTCGTTTTGGTACACATTGCGAACCGCGCCACGTGAAACGCACCCGCGATTTATAACATGTTTATTTTTATTATTATTTGAAGTTACGGTCAAGTCGCGTGAAACGCACACTTGAATTGGGGTTTACGTATCATGACTATGCCATAGGAACCGTACCCATAGTCACGATAATTTATTATTAATCGCGCCTAAATCAAGCTACGGTGTTCGAATATTATTCAATTACTAAATTTGACATTATTGTAAGGTCATGAGGTATGTATATTGTTACGGAGGAAATGAAGTAAATTAATTATGGAAAAAGTTGGCTAGCTTGTGAATGTTTATTTATTTTTGGTCATGTACAACAATTAGCCCATAAATACGCTAGGGAAGTTCAATTAAAGTCTTACACCAATCATGGCCCAACCTAATCTCTTATAATTTTACTGCTAAACAATATTTGAAATTAGACTAAATTTATGGCAGGAAAAGATAGATCAGGATCAATTTAGTCACTAAGATAGGAGATCAAAATGAAACTAAAGCATGTTAAAATGGAAAGCCATTACTTCATTGAATAAACAAGAAAAGTAACGAATTAATACATATTCATCAATAAAATTAACCATATGAACTACTAAAAAGGACAATAAATTAATCTTAA
Organism: Nicotiana tabacum; assembly: GCF_000715075.1. Taxonomy (NCBI): domain Eukaryota; kingdom Viridiplantae; phylum Streptophyta; class Magnoliopsida; order Solanales; family Solanaceae; genus Nicotiana; species Nicotiana tabacum. The sequence continues at coordinate 86,195,464 of NC_134081.1, read as the reverse complement.
CAAATACTCAACATGAGAACAAATTAATCTTAGCACACTCAGATGCGAACTCAATCATATCATACTCAAAGTTAAATTAAAACAGAGTGACCCAAAACATTAACGAGAAAAAAAAACAAAATAGAAAGAGAAGTGAACCTTTGTATTGATGATTGTGGATTTAAATTACAACCACTCAATGATCGGATAGCTCTCAACTGGACCCTTCGGACCACGAAAAACTCGAGCGGCAAATCTCAACTTGCAACCTCAATCGACCTTGCAAAACTGACGATTTAGTGGCTATTTTTAGAGTTTTTTTTTTTGGAGTGGGGGGGGGGGGGAGGGGAGGGGAGGGGAGAGGGGTTAATGATGGCTCAAAAGTAGTCAAGGGCTAGTGGTTTTGGGGTGGTGAAGCTGCTGGATATTTCGAAAGAAAGCCGAAGAAAGAATGACACGAGTAGAAATTTCCTTATCCTAGAAGAAGAAAATATTTTTTTCTCAATTCCTTCCTCCCTATTTTTTTTTCCTTTCTTTCTCTCTTTTTTTTCCATCACATTAAAAAAAATTCGGAATTTTCAGATTTTTATTTATTTTTTTATTTTTAATTAAAAAGAATTTTCATTTCCCATTTTTCTTATTTTTTTTTTTTAAAAAAAATTCTCCACTTTCCTTTACTTTTATTTTTTAATTTTTCACTTTTTTTACTTTTAATATATTTAAAATCCCACTTTTTTTACTTTTTTTTTTTATTTCCCACTTATTTTACTTTTCTTTTTTTATTTCTCACTTACTTTTACTTTTTTTATTTTCCACTTATTTTACTTTTCTTTTTTTATTTCCCACTTACTTTTACTTTTTTTTAAAAATAAATAAATTAAGATACCCTTACTTTTATTTTTTTTATTCCAACTTTATTTTACTTTTCATTTTTTAAATTTTCACATTCTTTTACTTTTATTTTTTTAATTTTTCACTTTCTTTTACTTTTTTTATTAAACAATTTCTACCTACTTTTACTTTTACTTTTTAATTTTATATTTCTACTTTTCCTATTTTTTAATCCCCATCCGTTTTTTAATTTAAAATAAAATAACTAAAAAGAACAGAAAATGTAAGTACATACTGCCATGGTACATCTCCTGCAAACATCCAAGCTCTTTCTCTGTCCTGGTAAAATAATATAAAGTGCGTACCATTTTCGTCACAACTCTGATCTGCTGCATATAAAATTAAGAAGATAATTTCTTATAATAGGAGTGAACTTACATTTTGCAAACATTTGGATCAACCTGTTAGACAAGAGGGGTTGCTCTGATGGTAAGCAACCTCCACTTCCAACTAAGAGGTTGTGAGTTCGAGTCACCCCAAGAGCAAGGTGGAGAGTTCTTGGAGGGAAGGATGCCGAGGGTCTATTGGAAACAGCCTCTCTACCTCATGGTAGGGGTAAGGTCTGCGTATATACTACCCTCCCCAGACCCCACTAGTGAGATTATACTGGGTTTATGTTGTTGTTGTAAGGTGATAAAATTTCAAATATAGTCAAAAATTAGGTGCTCACAGGACTTATGAGAGATGATTGGTCGACTTCTCACTCTCTGTTGCGGAATGAATTCAATTGAGAGTGAGAATTAGGGATGTAGCCATTTAGGATTTCAATAGTACTTTATATACATAGGAGCAAAAGTATAAAAAAAATTTAACGGGTTAACGGTTTATTTGATAAGAAAATTGAGTAATTCGTTCTCAAATCATTAAGCTCTTAATTATAAAATCTCAATCTGTTCACCAACCATTACCCCGATAACCCGATACTAATTAGTCAATAAGCTATCGGTTCAGTTCGGTTAACGATTACGGTTCGATTTTGAACCGCCCTACTTTTTATACAGGGTGCCATTGCTAATATATTAATATTTTCTAAATATATATATATGCATTCATAAAAAAATTTGCCGAACTGTTCGGGTGTCGGTGACCCCTCACTTGATAACATAGGTCCGCCTCTGAAAGAAAGCATTGGTCCGGCTCAACGCGCAAGAGAAGTTGAGCTCCAGAGACAAATATTATGACCAACCTAAAGGCCATTGCTCTAAAGTTTGTAAAAAAAACGGTAGGATAAAGTTTTCCATCTTCGGATTATGAAAGCAAAAAATAGGGAATATGTGCAAAACCTTTTAAAACAGAAACAAAACATAAATAATGCCCTTAAAAAAAGTATATTTGGCAACTTCAGCTAATAATTAATACAAACTGTATTAATCATATTTATTGAACTTAATATTATTAATACAAAAAATAAATTTAAATACTAACAGAACTCGCCCACAAAGTCTTGGGCTTGTTAAAGTTCCGGATCCAGTAAACTCGACTGAAGGACTTTCCGTTTTTCGCACCGCAGTTCTCTTTAGTTTGTGGCTAAGCAATTTCTAACCGTATCAGACGGTAGATTCTTCGTCCTTTATGTTTTATCTCTTTTTCTTATCTTTTGTGTGTCTGACCTGATAGAGGATGTCAGAACTCTAGAGCAATTTGTTGTACGAGGATTTTTTATTCATTTGATTAGTTCATTTACTGAATTTATGACTTATTTCCTGAATTCATTTCAACCACTCTGTATAATTTTGATTTGGAAACTGAATTTGAGCATTTTTTTTAATTCCCTCTGTTTCGAAAATGAAAAGTTCAAAGTACTAAGTTTTTTTTTCTTTTCTCCAGAAGAAGGATGAGGGTTAAACCATATATAGTCTTGCATTGGGCATCCTTAATTGTTGCAATACAAAATTTACATATTCAGAAACTTAATAAGAAAATACTTCTATATAAATCACAATGTTTTAGTATTAAAATTATTGTAAAATGTATGGAAAAATATGATCTTGCTGCGAACCGAGTGATCATCCAATTGGATAGTTAGTTTGATCTACTTTAGTTCAGCAGGCAAAGTACTAATAATGGAATTTTGCAGATGCCTTGAACTTGAACTTTAGTGCCTAAACCTCAGAAGTAAGGAGATGGAAAATTGGATGGTCTAGGGCCCTTGATTTTTCAATACATATGCTTCTTTAGCTAGGAGTAACTTCAAGCTCTTTCTTGTTTTGTAGCTTTGCTATTGGTTTTATTCTGATTTTAATCATCTCAAGGACCTATCTTGTTTGCGCTTTTACAAGTTCAGTTGTTTTAAAGTTACCATATAAAAAAAACAGTTGTTTTGGTGTTATTTGCTTCCTCTCTCTGTCTTCTTTCTTTTCCTTTTCCGTTTTTCTCGAAACAAAGTTCTCTATTATATTCTCCACTTCTCATATCATATGTGAAATATTATACCATTTTCCCTAGAAAAGAAAAATTTAGGAACTGCTTCATCAATTAATAAAACTTTCCACTATGTTCCATTCCTTTCAATTCCTAGGTTTCAAATGATGAAATCATTTTCAACATCCAAAAAAGGGATTTCAATTGCCAAGAGTTTCATACCCTTAAATACAAGATTCATGACTTGGAATCCTCTTTGTATATCCAGATTCCGTCGTCCAAATGTTACCCTAATGAACTTCTTCAATCAATAACTCCCGATGCATATTAGAGTATTAGACTACTCCAAGTTGGTTCCAGGTGCCAAACTAGAGTGCTTTAACTCTGTCCAGCTTATATTATCTAAGCCCTGACTCAAGATGTTTCTTTTTTCATAATGCTGCATTCCCCTTATTAACTGATTTTGTAATTGAGGGGAAAATAAATAGAAATGGTTTTCGCGTATTTCGTTTATTAATACTCATCCTTTACTATTTGCTACTAGTATTGGAGTTTACTGACCTAGTCGCTCCCTATAGTTTCTCATGCTAAGTATCTAATAACTTTCTGAATGTTCTTGCAATAATTATAGCTATCTTGAAAATAGTATTCATTCTTTACTATCTGGCACTGGCATTGAGTTTGCTGACCTGTTTGGTCCCTTGAAGAACAATTTGACAGTCTCGCTCTCTCTCACACCTGAGTGTTTGGATTTCATTTATTATTATGTTTGTTGCTCTCGCTTGCTTCTCCTTTTCGAGCATTGTTTCTGCAAAATAGTTTTGTATTTGTGGGTTTTGGTCTTCTTTTTTCGTTTTCAATTGTTTTATTTCAGTGCTCCCTACTCTTTCTTTCGTATCTAAGTGAACTTTCACTTTTTGCTATTGGAGCTAATTAGGAAATATGAAGAGCGATCCAAACATCCAATGGATCAGCTTTGATTTGCTGCATAGAAGCTACATAATGCTCTCTCATTCGTCCAATTTAGACACTTTTTTGGTGTTGGGGAGTGGTGGCAGTTTCCAGAATGATTCTGATCTATAGTCCCTACAGTGTCTCGTTTCCTTCAAAATTGTGCTAGTATTTACATGATCTTCTGGGACTTCTAAGGCTGCATATCTTGGTTTTACTCATTGATCTGATTGCTAAACTGGACCTTACTATAAAGCAAAAGTTATGAACTTTGATCATTGGGTAAAATGATAATTAAATTTTTAGTTTTCTCCTTTACTGATTGAAAAAGATGGTAATTAATTATTATTTTTAGCTTTGCTGTGCGGCCGTTGTATTGGTCAAATGTCTCTGTCCCCGTGAAAGAAAAAACTAAAATAGAAAGGATTCCTGGTGTAATTTTTGAAAGCATGATGACAGCTAGAATTCTAATGATTTGATTAACAGCAGCAACAACTAATACTACAATGTCACAATTCCAAACTTGTTGGGGTCGGCCATATGAATCCTCAATATCTCTTCAGCTTTATTTGGGCCCTGTTTCATCCCAATAATAATTTGTCTTTAAAGATACATTAGGGGTTCTCTAACGCTTGAGGTATTTTTAGTCATAAAATTATAAAATTTGATACAGGACAAAACATTCAGATGCTATCATAAGAAGCATATTCATGAACAATTGTTTATATATTCTCCAGAAACTTCTTAGTGGGTCATTTAGTTGATACCAGCCTTAACGCTAAGCATAGCTGGAATCATGGAATCAACTTTAATTGCTTTCTTATTGTTCTATATACCTGGTGTACTACGAGAAATATCTCTTTCATAGTTCTAAGTCTTTTCCCTGTTATACATGGTTTTTCTATTTTCTTACTGTTTGAATTTGTTTTCCTTCCTCCCCTGTAGTTCATGACGAGAAATTCACATTCTAATACGTGTTTTCCTTGCTCCAGTTTTAGCTGATGGGCTTTGGGAATAGAGGAATAGTTGGTGACAAATGGTCAGGGAGGCTTTTATGGGTCTGTGCAATTGGGAGTGCAATTGGTATGGCTATCAATCTTCTTTGAGTGTTTCTTGAGATTTTTTTAGTCAAGGGATTTGTATTTTAAGCCTGTAATAGACTGGCAGAAATTCAAATAATTAACAAATTACCTGGCAACAGCCTCTCTACATTCACTGAAGGGGTAAGGTCTGCATACTATCTACCCTCCCCAGACCCCACTTGTGGGACTATACTGGTTTGTTGTTGTCGTCGTCAAAACTTAATAATGTCATACGTCAGAAATCTCCACATATTAATTGATGATCCACAACGAAAGCTCTTTATTAAGCTAGAAAGTACCTACTTGACTGCTAAGTGCTTATTTATTCATCCTAAAACTGTTGCATGTGATGTTCGTCAACTGATGGTATCTGTTAAAATATGGAAGGTGTTTACTCTATTGGGAAAAGAGCTTATAGAAACATCCTATCGGGTAAAAGAATGTTCTACCAGTCAAGACATAGAGAAGTTCTTCCTAGATAACTGAAATATTGTTCTTCAATGCTCTATGTTATAATTTGTTTTAAAATTTTCAAACATTTGGAATAACTAATTTTCGACTTTCTTTGTGCTAATTAGAATTGGTTAACTAAAAAGTAATGATAAAATCTGAACCAAAACCCCGCTGGCCGAATGGATCAGCTTTTATTCACTAAAACCATTAAAGTTCAATCATATCTTTCATTTTTTTCATGATAGCGGTGGATTGTATCTTTAATTTTATTCTCTAGATTTTATTTACATGCCAATTTTCAGATTCTTTTAATTTTGTATAGGTCTTGAGGGGTGCTATGGGACATTATGGGGTATGGACGCTGAGATAATCTACCTCCTTTTTCCATCCCTCTAATAGTCTAGTCTCAGTATACACACCGATTGTCGTTGACTAATGAAAAATTATGAATAATAATGATACACTAAGATTTTGATATATATTTACGTTTACTGCAACTTATCATTTCTGAGTTCTTAAATTATTCTTAGCTCTTCTGTTTGAATATTTGATGCTGTTCTTTATTGATATCTTACTTGTTTAGGCTTCTATATGGTTGCTGTGGAAAGACAAATGCAGAATAGAGAAAAGATGATGGCTGAAGCACTGGCGGATGCAGGATCAAGTATAGATGCCAGCGACAGAAGTTGAATATGGACTTGTGATAATGCTAGTACCTTGTCATTAGGTTTCTTACTTCCTTTTTGTTCATGGGGCTTTTCTTATCTTTTGCCAGTCTGGATCATGCTTTAGAAACTATTTCTGTTGTAATAAATACTCACGATCCTCAAAAAGAAAAACCCATTGGTGGACAAGAATTCTAGTTGGGAAATGTGGGACTCTGGTACTTTAAGCATTTGCGCAGCATAAGTTTGGAACTAGGAATGCAAAAGAAAAGAAACTGCTCGTCCTAAATTAAATTGGTGGCTGCTACCATCAGAGCAGCAAAGAGGGGAACATCGGTAATACAATGAATTCTGGTTTGCGCAGCATAAAGGAGAAACCGTACTTATATTGAACTTTGTTTTGCAGTTAGGTGTCTGTTTTCAGGTATATTACTGGAAGATACCAACGTATCAGGGTGGAAAAGAATATTCTATTTCTTTAATAAGTTCCTTGACATTTTCTACTAGCTTCTTGATTTAAAAAAAAAATATAATAAACTGTGCAGTCTGGACTAGCTTGGTTTCTTGATCCTTTTTTTTTAAAATTCCTTTCTGACGGTGATCTGAGTTAGAGGCTGAGGAATCTCGTTTGTCAAATTGTATGTCTTGTGCTTGTTGATCATGAAAGAAAAAAGATCTAAAAAAGAACAAATATATATGCAAGGTTGACGACTAGCGGCAATAATGGTGACATATAGCTTACACTATATTGTATCCATGCAAGGTTGATGACTCCCGTAATGCTAGAGCAATGTCAAGGGTGTTTCTTTCAAGATGAATTTTCGCATGCATTTAGCAAGCTATAAGTACAGATGAGTCCAGTGGGATTTCATGCAAAAGAAGCATTTCCAATTCACTACTTTATTTATCGCCACAATGGCTTCTCAAAGATGTATTCCCTTAATTTTATGGCTCTTCATTAGTTTAAGCCTTGGCTCTGCTCATAGAGTCCTCCTGGAACCCACAAAAGCCGAGAAACCAGAAAACACCCAAAACCCCAATGGAGTGACAAAACCGTCTAGCGGTGGTGGAGGCTTTGGTTGGGGTTGGGGAAGCGATGGCAATAACAACGGAGGAGGCGGTGGTGGAGGAGGAGGCGGAGGCGGAGGTGGAGGAGGTGGTGGTGGAGGTGGCGGCAGCTATGGTAGCTCTTGTGGAAGTGGAAATTGTAACCAACCAGGAATTCCAGGGTATATTCCCCCTGGAATTGGTGTTCCTTGTGGAGGAGGCGGAGGTGGTGGAGGAGGCGGCGGCTACGGTGGCTCTTGTGGAAGTGGAAATTGTAACCAACCAGGAACTCCGGGGTGGATTCACACCCCTGGAATTGGTGTTCCTGGTGGAGTATGCAATTGCCCAACTCCACCAATCCAATATCCTTGCCCTTATGGATGTCAGCCACCAGGTTTTGGCTGTATTGTTGGGAATGCAAAGCAGACTGACAAGGAAAAGCAAGATGGTGGTGATCAAGAAAATGGAAACAGGGAGGAACAAGTGTCACCCAATTTTGAGAAACATGACTAATTTGGAGCAGTTAAGCTGACACCTGCATAGGCCAAGGCTTTAGCCTTTACTAATAATGGCACCTTCGTTAATAAAGATGCTTGTCTCTAAGCATCCTTAATAATACAGTATGTACTGGTTCTTCTACTTTGTAGTCTCTATGAATGTTATGACTATTGGAAATCATACAGGATTGACAAATACATCGATTGTGAAATACAAGCTTGCAAGTCCAATTGAACCATAGTATCTCGAGTTTGTGACTTGTTTAACTTCTATTTTATATAGAGACAGTATAAAAAGAGTTTTACTATGTCAGATCGTCAAAGTAGTATGTAATCATCCAAAAAAAATGAAATTCGTAACCATAAAAATAAGGTAAATTACCTACTGCAACAAGTTAAAATACACGGATAATGTAAAAATTCTTTAAACTAATGGTATATAAGTTGAACCGTTAACTATTTAAGGGAAAAAATAAGCAATGCAAGCTTTAAGGTGCTCCATCTTACCTAGCCATCTCATACGTCTAACTGATTGTACAAGGGAAACTAGATAGAGAAACAGCGGTTATATAAAGCGTTTGAGAGAAAATATTTTTGTAACTATAAAAACTATTCTTTACTATCTGCAGATTTTCTTTGATACACATTCACATGTAAGCATTTTCCAAGTATATTGTTATATGCCAAGTTAAACAGCCTGCAAAAGTATTAACACCAACTCCATGTCATGTTCAACTTTGCTGTGGCGGTTAATCTTTACCCAAATCTCCTCTAGCAGGCATTGAAGATGATCTTGCTAATACTTCATGTGGAAATCTTGGGGAAGCTGCGGAAGAAATAGAGGCACAGGGCCGAAGGAGAGGAGTACCAACACGACTTGAAGTTTCGTTAATTGTTACTGAATGATGATCATCCGTGACAATTGATGGCGGCTGTAGCTCAATTTCAGTATCTGCACCATGGACTGTTCGAGGGCTATCAACCAACTGGTTATCGTATTCCTCGAGTGAAATCACTGTGCTTGTATCAGTGCGCACAGTTGAATCATCTGGGTACATGCGCATCCTCCTTTTCCTTCTTGCTGCCTTTCCCCATCCATGGATCGTTTCTCTTATTCGCTGTGGAATCAATGCAGCCTTATAGTTTGTACCCATCTGCAAAGGAGACAGTATAGCATGCTCAAAGCTTTGCTCTTGGCTAGTGAAAATATGAACAACTACAAGCTCATTTATTAGTCCATGAAAATTATTCGGAAGTTCAATGAGGATGTGCAACGTGCAGAGTTATTAGCAAGGTGAATTGCATTAGATCATATGCTAAATGGCCAGAAATTAGCAATGCAGACAAGTATTATAAAACAGAATTTACTTTTCAAGCACCCTCCATTGGTAGAAGACTAACATGATGAACTACATGTAGACATCACAATATTTAGTGAAGATAGAAAAGAATTTACTTTTTTATAAAGAAAAGAAGAATTGTTTATAAAGAATTTACTTCACAGGTCACAGCATAAGAGCAGTACATCTACAATTTGGAATGTCTGATGTATACATGACCTAGAGACTTGTTCAGAATACAAGTAACTAGAAACACAAGAATTAAACTCATCATCCTTGTGTTATGAATATTTTTTTACTTTTGACTTCAGTGCCATTCAACTTCCTAAACAAGACCACAAATAATGGACTTGTTCCTTTCTTCAGCCATGAATTACCCATATAAAGATACAGGAAAAAATGAACTTCAGGCGCAGCTTAATAACTCAGACTGTTGGCCGTCACAATCATTATGTTGGTTTATCTTCAAGTTCTTTTGGAAGCAAAATGAGCTAAGGATCAGACTTAAATCATGGATGTAATTAGGAAAGTGAACCAGGTTGTGCAGTAGTTTATAAAGCTTAATGTTTACAATTGTTCACTTCTACCACCTTTTAGGATGATCAAGAAGATTTTATGAGGACGATTACCTTGATCTCATAACATCCATCGCCACTTTGAAGTACCACATTTTAGACAGAAAATAACCTTTCATGATTTAACATATACCTAAAGAGAATAGAAAAAAGTAAAGCCCCTTCCCTTTCCCCTGTGCCATCACCCCCCTTTTTTCCTCACCTACTCCAGTCTCTGCTGTCTCCCAATCTATAGTGTTCGTTTGTCATGTGGAAGAAGAAAAAAGAACTAGAATCGAAAATTAAAATTTTAAAAAAAAGGAAGAGAGGAAGAAAGACGAGGGAAGAACAAGTCCACTCCAGAGCAGTTTTGTCTTCTAACCAAGTTTAATTATTCTGGAAGGGATTTAACCATGTAGTCCATAAACCTTAAGAAGGTTATGAGAATATTGTAGAAGGTCAGAGAGGTAATATTATGCAAAATGGAAAGTTAAAGAGAATATCATACTTAATTCTGACTTCTTAATTTAGGTTATATCCGTCATGACATATACCTGTGTAACCAGAGCATAGAGTGGCAAGGTGCTATAACTGCAAAGGAATTGTCCAGCAAACCTGGGTGACAACAGCACAAGCTCAAACAATTGTGCTAAACAGATATACATTGGTAACAATGTAAAACCTTAAATAAGAGATAAAAATACAGTTTGTAATTACACATACCCCATAATTAGTCGTAGATACACAAGTGTGTGATTCTTTATGAAGCATGAGTTATACCCAAATTGCCACTGGAATAAAAATGTAACATTGTCGAAACTCAGACATTCAGAATATTAGTGTCTACTACACATAGAAACAACATATGCATGTGGTAGAACATATTATTCAAGCTCACAGGATACAGAATATTTTGTGAAAAATCAGCTTATAGGATCCCAAAACACTGAGGGTGCACTGAGAGAGAAATTATCAATGACAGAAAACACAAGGTGTCTATTGGTTCCTGGTGACAAGAGTCAAATGAAATTTGGAAATACTGCATTACTAACTTGAAGCAAGGATATTTACAGTTTTTCAGAAGAACACTCAGACAAGATTTTGATAATCCAAGGGTTATATACACAGAAGAAAAAGAATATTTTTGACTTACAAAAATAAAAAAAATTGCGTTTTTTTGTTGAGCAAATGACAACAAAAATGGAAAAAGAACGGGTGTTCACCCCAGTGTTCCAGTACTGTGCGCACGCTTCTATTAGTAAAACTATAGGAGATTGTATTAGCGAGATCCACAGGTGAAGGGAAAAAAGCCCTCAATGTTAAGAAATTATTTCAGGGAGAAAACGTCGTTTCATTCAACTCTAAGAAAGGATTTGAGTTAAAAAGAAACAAGTATTAGTATTTGCAGAAAATTTGACAATGTCAAATGCTAAAGATCAAGAATGTTAATACAGTTAAAAGGAAAATGCTTTGACCAGGTATTAAATGAAAGTTCTAAGTTATAGAAAAATTAAGCTACAAGAAAGGGAACAGTGAATACCCAGAACCAAAAAAATGAAGCTAGCTCAAATGCATTCTGCAAAAATAAGCATGCAAAAACAAGTTAGAATATATAGTCATTAAACTATGTTAGTAGATAGTCAAAACAATTAACAATTGAAGTATGAAAATAAAACAAACCTGAAAAAGGACAAAATGAATCAAGGACAAAAGTAATTCTGGTTTCTTGAACCAGAAAAGTTCATCTCGTGGTTTTAACTTTGCCCTTGAGAATGAGCCAGTAAATCCGGCACTCTCCAATGCCAAGGTTGCGATTACATGCTGCAGTTTTGTACCCACGAGTAGGACAAGCTGCACAGAAGCACAAGTGAACGACTATCTCTATCATATTACCACGTCCATAAGTTAATATACAAATAATTCAGAATGTAAGGGAAGAGATAAATATCTTACTATCCCAAGGAGGAGATTTTAATGTTTGGGCTACAGTACTGCAAATTATTTTCACCCTCTAGCTAAAGCAAGCATATGTTCTATCACATATATGTATGTTAACTCAACTATAGTCCTCTTCTATCCCAGTTAATCTTTCAATATCTCTCATTGGGGGAAATAAAACATTACGTGGCTGAAGGGCTTAATCCAAGTGTATCTCCTGAAAAAGAAACCGTGCAACCGATATGCTTGTAACCCACTATAAGTCCTAAATTAAGAAAGGCGACTACTCCAGAAGGAATAAGAGAAAAAGGAAATAGGCATTGTTTTACTTTTATATACACAAACATATTCATGCATATATTAAGAATCGCACAATAGAATTTCAGTGGAAGCACTTACAATGATAGGAATTAACGCTATCCAGAAATACAGATTTGATCCTGCATGTTGAAGTTCAATTGGTCATTCATTTACAACAATTGTTGGGAAGCAGAAAATGCAAGCTTATCTAATGACCAAAAACCAAGGAATGGAGGACGCAGTACCTTTCACGTTGAACAGCATAAAACCCACCACAAATCCCCAGAGAGGGCCACTACAAATATACATCAAAAAAGTTATGACAGAAAGTTTAAATCAAGAAACTAATGATGGAAAGAAAGAAAGATTGTTGTATTATATGAGATCCACTTTTTCATCAAATCTTAGAACTAATCAAAATCAACTTCTCTCCACATTTGGGACCACTTCTCTTTAAACAACTTTTTAACTCTCTGCCTAGTCAAGAAGAGGTATGAAAAATGTGAAAGGAGTACTTTATATGCTTACCTTACACCAACTATTCTTTGAAATTCTTCTTCCATTGAGCGAATCATATAGCTGTGAAAATCATAGTTTGATGTAAGGTTGTGATTCTGCCATGAATAAGAGGAGAAAGGTCGTAACTAGTAATCTATAACAGAAATCTCTATCTTATCAAGAGACACTCTTGTGATGGAAAAGAAAATCAGTGATACAAACATGAAGATAACTCAGAAAAGATCCCTAAAATAGAGCCCGTAATGAACCGGACTTGTTATATAGCATTCTAATCTTTTGGATAAACGAGCACAGGGTAAGTTTCATGTCTAGCTATGAAAGGAAGTGTTCCATTCTTGATAGTGTGCATCAATTGTATTATTATTACCATTATATATATATATATAAAATTTATGTTCAGTGTGTGTGTGTGTGTGTGCGTGTTCACTACTACTCATAATTTATTTTGGCATGATGACGATAAAAGTTGAGCCTAACGAAAGAAATGAGGATTCATATTGTTGTTGTTGTTGTTGTTTATCATCTATTTGAAATTTCCTGCTCATTACACTGTGCTATGACTGCTTCTTCTAATCATCAGACTGAGTCCTTTTTTGACCTGGTAATTTCCTCAAACCTAGACTAAGAAATTCCACATCCTAACTACTTTTTGAATTTTAAGTTACTTTGCAAGACTGCCTTCAAAAGCATTAGAATATTTTACTTCATCTTTTGCAAGTGATTAGTTCTTTTTTTCCTGGTTATTAAAGGGAAGTGGTTCTTGCTTGAAAATGTTTCAAGTTCTCTCTCCTCTTCCCTCTTGCATGCAGACAAATGCACGCATTCAACATCATGTCTCACTAACTTTTTTCACTACATGGTTTTACAAGTTGTCTTGGATCCATACCGTGATAAAACCCTTGCGTAGAGTAAGGTAATCGGCACGAACAACTGAGCGGCCAAACTGCCGAAAGAAACAGGTCTGCAAAATTTGATAGAAATATACAAGGGTTATATGTCAATCTTAAAAAGAAAAAGAAAAAGAAAGAGAGTAAGTCAATACAAGTAACTTTAGATACATTGCAACAAATATTGGTGGACATTATTGGATGTATATTGTGTTGCTAGATTGGTATTGTCATCATTGCGCCTCTTGTTAACCATTGATTGCAACTGAAATATTATTGATTGAGAGCAGAAAGTAAAATGAAGAATGAAATGTCTCAAAAAGCATTTATCAGTTAGATACACAAATGTGTTTTAAAAGAAAATTTATTTAAGTAAACATAGTAGTGCTTGTCAAGAGAAGTACCCATAGAGAGGGAAATCACAGCCAAAAAAACTTTATTCATGAAAATGCTAATAAATAGACAATTTGAAGATTGAAAATCACAATTTAAAGGGAAAATGATAATACAAACTCACAGCCAAAAAACCTTTAATCAAGAAAATGCTAATAAATAGACAATTAGAAGATTGGAAATCACAATTTAAAGGGAAAATGATAATACAAGCCCTCAAGTCCATAGTATCATGCAAGCCCTTATATGTTTTTACAGTAATCTAAGCACTCAAACTCCTCTTTCGCACTTAACGAGCTCCTTTGGTTAGATTTGTACATGCCCTCTTTCGGACTTAACTTTCAATTTAATACCTTAACTAGAAAACCTAATATCCAAAAATAAAATGTAAAAAAATTGTAGTAAAAAAGATAATAACAAAATCCTCAAAACGAAATACTATAGTTTTGAAAAGTTTAAGGCTTGTATTTGTACCTATTTTAAAAAAAAAATCAATTAACTAAAATCCGTTGTTATTTTGTTTCACGAGAGAAATGATATAGATATTGAATAATTAAATCCATCGTTAATCAAATTTGTTGAATTGTGTGAAATGCCTCGTCTAGAAAACTTAAGTTGTTGGAGAGGAATACACCTACTTATTTACTTTAGGTCGGCAACGTGGCCCCTTTTTCTTTATTTACATTTTAAAGTCTGCAACTTTTTCCCCTTTTTCTTGAGCCAAGCACGTGGGATACTTTGAAAATAAGTGGTGGTTACTGGTTAGATTCAAATCCAGAGTAGTATACCACATAATTGTGTGAACCACCTCATCCAAAAGCTTAACTATTAAAGAGGAAATGCTTTTATTTATTTATTTTGGAGAATGAAATTATGTGAGGGCTAGTATGAAATATGTAAGAAGAGAACTAACCACCCAAACAAGGAAATGATTCCTGGCAAGAGGACTTGATGTGTGAACTCTGACAAAAGTCGACTGCCTTCGGAATGTCTTGGCTCTAGAAATTTCTGCAGTGGAAAAAAATTCAGTTTATTTTACTAGCTTTTTTCAGTTTTATCAAAGATAGAGAGCATGATGGATTTCTCCCCATTAAGCCATTCAAAGGGGCACAAATTGAGGTTTTAAGACATATTTCTAGAAGAATAAATCGCTGATCTCTTCAATGAATACCAAGCAGGTACTGAAGTATAAATACAGATAAACAGAAGCACAGAAGCAAAGTGAAGGAGAAAAATATGAGATAATAATCAATTCTCTATGGCTCTATCCGATCTTACTTGATCTGCAAGTCCAAGCAGTGTCCAATTTAGACACATACCTTGTCCTGTGAAGAACTCTCAAGAATAGAGCATGTTACCACATCTACTATTAACTGGAAGGCACTGATCTTGGACACTAGCAGTAGGTAGATTAACCCAAAACTCAGTATGATTTTCCAACTTTAATAACACTGGTTCTCTGCTTTGGTCTAATCAAATCTGTAATGGCCTTTCTCCAGCTTGCTTCAATTCTTATGACGATATGAAGATGTATCTTTAAACTTGGATCTAGTCCTACTGAATACAAGGGTTTATAAAAAAGACAGTGAGAGAACCAGTTCACCTTTCTACAGTTACATGAAAGATGAACCCTTGATACTCTTCTTTAGTTGATCTTAAATTAGAATAAGGAGAACTTCACCAAGTCGAGGGAAAGCCATCAGCTTTCTTTAACTTTCGGGTTGTTTCCAAATACTCACTTTAGACATCAGCTTATGCATGTACATTCTCAAGAGTGAGTAGAGTCTCTGAAGATTCCCCGAAAAAAGTGATCCAAAAATGGATTTGACCTAAAGTTTCAGGGTATGTCCGACCAAAGATTTTACCTACCCAATAGTGAAATCATGCAAATAAAGCAAAAACGGCTCCCATAGAAAGTACATAATGGAAATGTACAACCACATAATAAGTATCATGTAGAGCAACGTCTAGCCCTGAATTAGCCAGAACTATTCCAGTTATCAGAATCCAAATTATACTTACAGTACAAAGGGTCATACATTAAACTGCTAATTTGCCTTGCTCCATCTCCATCATAACACATGCATGGTTCTTGACACAGCTGACTTTCTTTCTAGTACAAAGGCCTTATAATTCCTTTTAGATAAACTATACAAAGGCTTTTGCTTTCTAGTTCTGAACACATTTAAAATTGCATCTCTTGTTAAAATAAGAATTTAAAATCAGCAGATTTTCCTTACCCCAAAAAATAAGCAGCTTTTATCCACGATGATTACAAGGAAACCACAAATGGTAGAAGCTAGAGAACAAGATTACATTTTGACAAATCATATGCAAGTATAGCTTACCGGTTAGCACATCATGTCTGTCCATTTGAGCTTGATCTTCCCATTTCCTCCAACTGTGGATCTGGCCAAATTTTCAGTTATCAGTCAGCTAGCAATGAAGAACATGTGAAGAGGAAACACAGAAGAAAACAAGAAGAGAGCAGTGATAATAATGAGGATAAAGATCAAAAAGAGGTATTTCACAGATAAATGGCTACTTCTGCAAGGAAGTGGCTAGTAGCTAACACAATTAGGAAGTGATAAAGAAATGAAACTCTGGATTATAGCCAATATGGCATGACATTCACCAATTTCAATATAGACAATCGGATGTTCACCTAATGTAAAATCAAAGACGAGCTTGGCTGCAGAGTGAATGAAACTGCTAGAGATGATATGCTTAAATGTCGAAATAAGAGCAGCAAATCTTGTATGAGGACAATGTTCAAACAGATATTGTTACATATTTGTAGACCAGTGCAACTTTTGAATGGACATATTTCCTCATAACCAATATTAGCAAAAGGACCCAGACTTAAGACATAGAATAAGTACATTATATCTCAGTATTGATAATGCACATTCTTATTTCAAATTCTCTCCTGCATTTTATTACATATATTCCAACATAACTTAATGTGAGTATTATGCTTTAATACAGCAAATCAAAAGCTGTATTAGTAATGCAGGGATTACTTTTTCTTATACGACCAACCAAGCGCTACATTAGTTATGCAGGGATTATTTTTCCTAATCCCTCTAACAAAATATTTTATTATTTTATGCAGAGTATATCTTTCCTAACCGTTTAACCAAGCAATCCCTAAGAATATCAGGAACTCAAGCAGAAATCTTCGGTCCACAAGGTACTAAGTGAAGGGGAAATAAGTGAGGATGTATTGTATTACCATCATATATGATTGTAGTTTTTTTTTATATGACTGTAGACTTTGCAAGCCAGATCAATACATCACAAATTACTTTTACGTCCAATCAAACTAGCCACTCGGAAAAGCATGGACAATTAGATTAACATATACAAAAAAAAAAAAAAACTGGACTTTAAAGATTTCATCAACACAATGTGCATTTGTTTAGCAAGGTTCAAGTAAAATAGATAATACTACCTTAACAATCGCCAGCAGCATTGTCAAGCAGCTGTAAGATATATGAGTAATGGCCATGACGAAGATGAAGCGGTGCAGCTGCTCTAGGCCTTCATATGATACAAATGGTTCATGATTCTGACAAGATGTTAGACTCAGATTATTGACACTACTACTTCAGAAACAATTTTAGAAAACTTAAGAGTTATTTCCTTTTTGTAAGATAATCAGTTGTAGGTACATATTTCTGAGGATGCCAGTTGCAGATCCATATTATGGAAACAGAAATAGAATCGAACAAGATATTGAAATAATGGTCTAATATGCCACATGGAAAATCAAATTTACCTCTCCGCAGGTGTTTTGATTGAAGGTATTTAATACTCTCCTCTGAAGAGTAAAAGCCATCAAAAGTTTACGCTCCTTCAAATCTTTATTCTCCATTTCTTCATCAACTTCAGACTTTGTACATGGAGCAAATACATTATTGTAAAACTTTGACGGTATGCAAGTACTAGATATGATGCTGGAAGTTGCCGTGAGTAGGAGAGAAATGAATCCAAGAAGCATCAACTCTGTATGCCAAACATTGAAAACGGTTATGACACGAAAAACAATGCTTTGGGGGATGGAATGAGAGGACTCCAAATTTCAAAGAGACTTTTCCAAATTTTTTCAACACAGAGTACCTTCTTTCATTTTCTCGACAGCTGCAAACAATGGCTTTCTATTGGTTTTCTGCAACCACTGACATGAGAAAGTAATAAAAGTTAAGTAGTTAGTTTTTAAAGACATAATCATCCGTGCTACAAGAAACATAATCAACCAAATACAACAAAATTGTTTCAACAAATATTATGATCTTGAAAAGAAAGAAGTTGCGCATTTGTTCCCTATATTTCTCTTTCCACCTGGAATTTAAAATGGGGCTTGTTAAATATGAGCAACTATCCAAGACCAGAAAATCTAGGATAAGTTCCTCAATGTTTAAGCAGTTTCAGCAATCAAAAGCAAATTTGTATATGACCAAGAACTACTGATGAATACTTAGACCCTTCCTACTGGTCACAGAGAGAACCTCTTATTCTTATAACATCCCCCCAACCTCTTCAATAAGCCTGAGAATAGCACTAACCCAAAAATCAAACAAAAAATTAGTCCTAGAGCAATGTTCCAATAAAACTAACAAAACTACTAAAGTGAAGAAGGGTAGAAATCAAAGGAGCAATTGTGCTTACATTAGATAAGCGGTGGATGGATCGCTCGACAAGGAGTGAAACAGCAACAAATATAGTCAATACAGAAGCAACAGACCATGTTGGTGTCAAGGCCAATGACCGAAGTTCTTTGTTACCTTCTTCCATTCCCAGTGAAAAAAAATTTCAAATTGATCTATCCCACAATTGAATCAAACTCTACCACCAATTACATAAAAATTACAACTTTCTTGCAATCCACATGATTGGGAAGTACTCCTGACATAAAAATCAAAACTTTCTTGCATTGTCCTCTACTTAAACCTTTTCACATTACCTACTAAGTAGAGGAGAAACTCTGAACTTTTTCCAATAGAGACTGAAACTTTCAAAAAAGATGTGTTCAATTTGCAAAAATTATGAAGTCCAGCAAGAAAAAGGGTGTTGTTGATTTGTGCCAGTAACCTAACAGATGTGCCAAATGCAACACTATAATAGATTTGATTTGATGTCTAGAGCTAAGACCCACTTAATAATAATGAGGTAATAAAATGATTCCTGAAACTAATGAGAACATACACATAAACAGCTACTCTTTCACTGAGAACAGAAAGGTCCAGTCTTTATGGGTTTTCTGAACTTAAAATAGCAAATGTTGACTGAAGGGATGCCTTTTAGGAAATGTTAAAGAAATAAAAATGGGCAAGTACTCCAGAAGATAACCAAAAAAGACAAACAAAATTGTGGGAAGTGAGTACCAAATAAAAAAGAGTTTAAATTTTATGTATTGATTGTACTTGTACAAACAAGCTCTTTGATTGTAGGCAAAACTTTCCAATAAATATTAAAACTATTTATTATAATAAAGTAAAATATATTGATAGTGTAAATAATATTATATACTTATTACATTGTATACTACTTTACTAAGTATATAATTTAAGTCGAATTAAAAAGGGAAAGGTTGGAAAAGAAATGAGCTGGAGGACAGGAGGAGAGAACATAAATAGGGGTTCCGTGTAGTTTCTGGGGCTCCAACTTCTTTGCTACTTCGTACGTTTCACTGACACATGTACAGAAAATTTCTAAGTATTTTCTACTACTCCCAAAGACCGAAGCTGTAGGGCCATGGGCCAATTGCTACGTCTCTTCGACAAAAGTGAATCAAGCCGCTAATCAAGCGGTTGGAATATTTTTCAGCACCATTAAAGATTGTGATGGAATTGTTATTATTTTTTTATCTTTAACTATAAGTTTTTGAATCGAGCCTCAAGTATGAAATTATTTTTGTTAGTGTATATTTGTATTCCTAAAGTAAGATTTTTCTGTGTGAATTTAAATTAGTGGGCTGCAAATACAAATATTGACGGTCCCAGTGGGTCTGTATCGTGATTTGGGACTCGGGTGTATGCCCGAAATCGTATTCGGAAATCCCTAACTTAAATTAACGCAATTTGTTGAAAACTAGAAATCTAATGGTTTAAAGAATTCATAAGTTTAACTGTAGTTTGACTTTGTTGCTACCGGGTTCGAATTTCGGTTTCGAAACTTGGTACATGTTCGTTTCAGTATTTATGACTTGTTTGCACAATTTGGTGCAAAACGGATTTGATTTGACGTGATTAAAACGTTCGTTTGAGTTTTATTTAAAATTTCATTCGTTTTGGTGTCTGATTCGTAGTTTTGGGTATTATTTTGGTGTATTGATCGCGCGTTCGTATGATATTTTTGGACTTGTGTGCATATTTTTTTGGAGCCGCGAGGGCTCGGGTGAATTTCGGATAGGATATAGAGTGGTTTTGGACTTAGGAAAATAGCTGGTGCAATCTATTTCTGGTACTGGACAGCAGATATCGTATTTGCGAGGTCTGGCTCACATATGCGAGCCTCGCTTTTGTGAACAATGTGTTACATTTGCGAGCATGGGTTGGGTTGGGAAGAGTTCGCATTTGCAGACTCTACATCTTTGCAATTGCGAAGGATTTGGTCGCAATTTAATCACTGTCTACTTGGTGCTTCTTCGCATTTGTGAAGTATTGTTCGTATTTGCGGCCTGCCTTGATTCGCATTTGCGATAAAATTGTCGTATTTGCGACGACAACATGCTCAGTGACTTCTTCGCATTAGCGAGGGGTTGATCGCTTTTGCGATCATCACAATTGCGAACTTTGTATCGCAATTGCGATAAGTGCAGCTTGGTAAAAGAGGGGGGAAATGGGATTTAGCACATTTCTTTCAAACTCTCAACCCTAAACATCCTAGAAGCAAATTTTTCATGAGATTTTCTCCCTAAATTCATTGGTAAGTGACTTTAATCTACTTTCCTTCAATTACCCATTACATTTCATAAGTTTTCAACATCAAATCTAGGATTTTCATGGTAGAAATTAGGAATTTTATTAGAATTAGAAATTTTTTGTAAATTTGGTATTTAAATCTCGAATTGAGGTTGGATTTCAAAACTAATTACATAACCGGGCTCGGGGGTGAATGGGTGTTCGGGTTTTGGTCGAAATTTCAATTTTGACCAAGCGAGCCCGGAGTTGACTTTTTCAATAATGATCTAAATTGAACATCTTTCATTCGTGGGTAGTTTCTAAGGCTTGTTTTGAATCACTTGGTTAATAATTTGCTAGATTTGGTTGGTTTGGAGGCTTGTTCGAAAGACAAGGCCGTGGTTGAACTTTGAGTTGATTGCGGAGTGAGGTAAGTGCTGAATCTAACCTTGATTTGAGGGAATTAGGAACTCTTGAGCTATGTGCTATGTGAATTACATGTGTAGCGGCATATATGCAAGGTGACAAGTGTATATACGCTGTTAAATTACTTGTTTCCATATTTTTTTGTGTTTCATTAATTACTTTGTTCCATGACTTAACCCTTATATTACATGTTTTCTCTATCGTCATTGCTTAATATTATGTCTTGTCTTCATGCCTTAACTGCTACATGTTTATTTGACTTCCATGCCATAATTGCTACTTGTCATTTAGCATTTTCTGTATTTAAATGTCCATCCCCTCCCTGATTCCATACTAATTTACTACTTGTCTCGATTTGTTTCCCTCATATATCTAAATTGTTTTATGCCTTGTTGCCTTGTAGTTTTGTATTAATTGTGTGCCTTCATTGAAGTAGTTTCACTTATACATATTGTTAAAAGTAGATACCGTTGAGTTGGTAAAATTGAGACATCCGATTAGTTCGAGCCTCTTGATTATCATGTTATTCTCTATTGCTCGTACATTTGTTCTCTTGATGTATGATTTCTTGTAAATCTTAGTTATTGAGTTACTATTGTTAATTGACATTATTTGGGGAGCGGGTTGCACGCCGCAATAGAAATTGACTATTGTTAATTGACATTGTTTGGGGAGCGGGTTGCACGCCGCAATAGAAATTGAAACAAGTGAATTGAAAAGGGCGGAATAATGATGGACTATGATATTGACAGATAATATATGGAGGGGTCGGATTGCGCGCCACAACGGATTTGTTTAAAGTTTATATTGTAGGATCGGGTTGCACGCCGCACACATGTTGCTGAAAGTTATATTTGTTGTGATTGTTGAATTGGCCTCGGTTGTTGAGATGAGTTATATGACTGGTTATTCGGGACTCTCTGCTGGTTGATTTGAGTTTCGTTGATATGAGTTACTTGCTTTACTTCTATTCCTGTCTTTTTGTTGTTATTAATATTATTATTCCATACAGGTTAATGTAAGTGACCCGCCTTAACATCGTCACTACTTCGTTGAGGTTAGGCGGTACTTACAGAGTACATAGGTCGGTTGTACTCATACGACACTTTGCACTTCTTGTGTAGATATCGGAGTTGGTCCCAATGGCGTACCGTATACTTGCTCGGATCCAGCTACCCAGAGGAGACTTGAGGTATAGTTGCATGACGTTCGCAGCTCTGAAGTTCCCTTCTACTTCTTTAGCTGTTCATTTGATTCAGACAGTTATGTTTATTTCAGACCATTATTTGTAGTATCTTAGACGCTCATGTATTCGTGACACAAGATTTGGAGTTGTATTTGAATATCGTCACTTATTAGCTTATTTATATTCTTTCAGACTATTCATTTTCTTTATTGTCGTCGTATTTGAGTTTGTTAAAAATAGTTAATAAATACATCTAACGTTGGCTTGCCTAGTAAGTGAAATGTGAGGCGCCATCACGATCCCGAGGGTGAGAATTCTAGGTCGTGCCAATTTCTTCCATGGTTCATTTTCGAACTTATTAGACTTGTGTCTCACAAAATTTAATGTGCAAAATGCAATGATTATGATTGGATCTCGAATTATTAATTATGTGGTCACACAAACTTTAGTATGCACAATGCAATGATTATGATAAGAGTTTAACCTAACATAAGCAGTGTAATTACGTTATTCAAAAGATACCCATTGATAATTCATTATAGAAATTAACGCTATATTTGTATTCTTGTTTTTACATGTGAGAAAAATAACAATTTATCCTTTTTTTTAAAATGTCTACCGATTTAACTATAATTGGATTTCGTATTTGTGGGATATTGTAATGTAATTTTGGAGTTTTAATTTATTTAAAATGTACAAATAACAATTGACAAAATTTTAATTTCATTAGCCGTTTTCGCATCGTAAGCTCAAACATCATGCTTGTTTAGTCTCATTCAACAATTAGTAGCTAGGTTGATCAAACATGTTGCTCATAATTTAATTTTTACCCATAAATCAAACCTCTGTATTGGAAGCTATTGGGAAATTATGCTATAGTCCCTCGAAGGAGAGACAGCAAGTTTAACACCATGTGATTTAAATTCTTAATTAACTATATATAATACTAACCCCAATTGTTCATAGCATTTCACATTTGCATATAGAATTGAAATCCTGAAATTCCCTTTGACTTTTGGGTTGCATGAACCTACATGCAACTCTGAAAATATTCAAAAACTTAAACAATGAAATTTTGACTTTTTCTTGTCGATGATCCTCCACTTATCAAGTTGGTAATCTACTATTAATAATTAGCTTCATCTTGTCCAAACCTCCATAGGAAAGATAAAGAAGAAAAGTTTAGAGACAATTTGTAAATCTTGGCTAAACCTTGTATTCTTTCTTGATGAAAAATGGCTACAACGCGGCCGTGTTAGTTCTAAAAACATCAATATTTGAAATTTAATTGACCTATTTCGTACATTATTACACGGTTGATAGAATTGTTTGCGTGGGTTTGACTTATAAGGGATAAAATTAAAAGACTCAACTCTCTAAATCATTTTCGTTCTGCTTATTTTTAATACCGTAAAGAGTTTAACTTTTATACACAAATAACATAAAAAAAGAATTAGAGAGTTATATATAGCATGTTATATATATATATATATATATATATATATATATATATATATATAGGTGTCCATAATATATGAGATTAGTAACCCAAAAAATAAAATAAAAAACATGCTAGAACATATTAAAATACACTAATAATAAAAAATAAAGGTTAGTACATGTATATAAACGGTAGCTCATGAAGGAACCTGCGTACGCAAATGAGAATGCAAAAAGAAATTACTATAGTAATTAAGCGATGAATCTAATTTATATGCATTAATAATATGATGAATTATTTATGTCATTAGTAAAATTTAAATATATTATAAGAGATTAATTATTTAATATTTGTTCTAAGATATCGCTCAATATAGAACACTAAAAGAAGTTACCTACAATTATTATATAAGTGAACTGATCGTATAAAAAAAAATATATTGGCTGTCCATATATGTAATGGTTAGCGGTACATATATAGTCTGATTTTTCTAGAAATCTGTAAGAAGTTTACTAGTATAAGAAAAGGGATGGGTTGGGTGGTCGGGCTTGGGGTAAAGGTTGAGGGGCCGCAGAGACGGATCTAAAATTTAAAGGTTTTGGGTGTCAAAATTTTTGAACATAGTCATATTATAATTTATATTGTCTAATAGGATATAAATTTAATCGGTTTGGTCTATTTGGGTTTCACTTCGGGTTATTCGTCTTTGAAGTTAATATAAACAAATCGATCGAGCAAAAAGATTACGTAATAATTATGATAACTCGGAAAAAAAACATAAAAATTCAATTGGATTATGCATTTTGTACAAGAAAAAAGATTCGTTATCACTTTATATTTAGATACTTAAGGCAAAACTTGTACTAATAAGCACTCTAAATATTAAGTAAGTTTACGGACATTTTTCAATTTATATTTTTCATAAAAATTAACTCACTCGATATTATATACAATTATCCTACTTTAGAGCAATTTGACAAAATAATAAACTTTCATCATTGATTAAAACAATAACTTATTTAAGAATTCTTTTTTATTATTTTTTTTTGGTTTCTACAAATAGATTTTCAGAGTCGTGGTCCTGGAGAAAACATTTAATTTTTCTTTATCTATTGATAAATCACAGAGGAATTAGGAAAGTGCAACAATGGAGATTTGTTTGAATAAAAATAAACTAATAAGATCAAAGAAAAAGTCAATATGATCTATTAATAAATAAAAAAAGAGTAATTAAGAGAAGAGAAAGAAGAAACAAAGGATCCTCCTGTAATTGTCTTAAATGCACCAAACAAAAGCTTTTAAAAAAGTGAGCTAGGCAAGATTTGAATCCCCACCATTTGGGTGAAAGGGGCGGCGCCTTGCCAGTGGCACATTGAACTTTTTTGTTACTAAGGGTGCCACTTAAAATTTTTGTATATATTCCTTCTATATATACATGCATGTATATATACTGTTGTATAGTTTAGGTCAAAACTTGCGGGTGGCATATCACCCGTCCTTTACATGTAGATCCGCTCCTGGAGGGGGGTGAGTGCGCATGCATTCCACTAAGTGCAGAGGCGAATTTAGGATTTTAAATTCTATAAGTTCAACCTTTAAGATTTTTAACATTTAATTCATTATATTAAAGTTATGAGTTCACATCTACTATTTATTGTAATTGTAATGAATTTTACAAATAAATTTATACTCCGCGATAAAAGTATTGGATTCAGTTGGACCCGATCCGCGTCTGACTAGTGGATGATGCATGCAATAACGTGGATACACAAAACAAGAACATGAAATATCTCATACGTACCTTTTTCTAATGCTGTATATTTATATTACCATAATAATACTGTAGGAAAATGCTAGAAAGAAATCATGATGAGTGTATCAAGCTAGCCTGCTCTGTGGATGTGAGCTAGCTTAAACTAGCAATTAATGATAAGGTCCATTTGATAATTACTTACCCCCCACTTGATGATAAGGAGACTCATTGATTAGTGATTACAAATCATCAACCACGGAAGCAACGCCCTTGCGTCAAGCGGTGTCACGTGATACTGCTTTGTCGAAATTTTTATTGAATATGTATATATAAATAGAATATAAAATAAAAATATTATGTATAAATATAAATATTAAAATAACATCGCTTGTTATTATAGTGATTTATTCATTTTTTTCAAATATTGATATCGCTTACCAAAAATCTTGCATACGCCACTATCATCAACATATACGAGAAGAGAAAATAAAAAAAGAAATAACTCCTATGATAATACCGATCTCGAAATCTATCTAACATAGTGTATATAATATTTATGATCTTTTGAAGAGATTATATAGAAATGTATTGCTAATGTCTTGAGCAGATTTTGACTTGAATAAAAATACATTAAAGTCCATGCACGGTGAATCCACTACCAATCCTTAATTTCGTTATTAATTAGTATTAATTATTAGTCTGGAGGAAAGTGAAATGAAAGTGAGAGTCAAATGTGGTATAGTAAAAAGCAGTAAGGACAGGGAAGGCAATTAATTAATATAATTTGGACTACTTCTCGTTGATCAAGCAGTGATAAGCGGGCCAACCCTCATTTTGTATATTTTCTTTGTCGGTACAATGAAAATTTGTACCGGCAAATCGTTTAAAAAGATAATTACAAATATAATTGCACATAATAATTTTGTGAAATTAATAAATTTAAAAATAAGACTAGTACGTAACATTCTCTAACATATCAAATTGCATTTATAATATAAAAATTGTCAGTTTTTTTAATTGAGGGTCGGAAAAGGAGAACAGACTAGCTACTTAGATTCCCTATTACATTGTCCATTAGATATAATTGTTATAAATAGAATTGTATTAAGATGAATGCTTATATTTTAGATAAATTTTAGGATTTGTTACTTAGTAATTAAGTCATTTTTTCTTTATAAATAGATAAGTTATATTCCATTGTAATTCATCCTAGAATCAATATAATTCTCTTTCCATTTTCTTTTCAATATTCTTCTTTTCTTCTATTGTTTTATTTCAATAACTAATTAATTAAATCTTTTACTTATAAAATTAATAGCAAATGAGAATTTGGAAGGAGTTGCGAAGATAGATTCCCCTCGTACTCATTTTTCTATGTATATGTCAGTTAACCAATTAGAATATAATGAAGATATAATTCTTAAAAAGTAAAGAATAAAATATTCTTCATCGTTCTTTTCTAAAGTAGCATCCTATCATCTCTTTTGCTTTTCGTGGGGCAACAGAATTAAGGTAAGTGCTCGTCACGCTGAAAAACTTCTGTGACAAATCTCATTCTTTAGTACACAACGCAGGCTTGTGTAAACACATTTAATTTCACTTAGGGGGTGTCAATGAATATTTAAAAACCGATTAAATCGATCGAATCTTATCGAACCGAATCGGTTTTTTAGGTTTCTTTTAATAAAACTGTAGGTTTTATATAAATCTATAACCGTACCGATAATTAGGGTAGGTTTTTTATTTTATGAAAATAAACCGAAAAAATACCGAACCGTACCGAATAAATTTACAATGTGAAAAATATATTTATATATTAAGTTTAAAAGTAATAAAGCATTAAACTTTTTCTGGGGCCTTTTCATTATGAAAACAGTTACAAGCCAACAACTAATTAAACTCAAAATCTTAATTCTCAAACCTATTATGCTACTCCTATTGAAACTAAATTATTTTCAGCATATTCACTAGCAAGACACAAGATATTGTAGCGATTATGAGTAGCAAACTGCAATGTATTAAATATGTTTCCTTTCGTATGATTTAGATTTATCTTTTTGAATATTTAATCCTCTATAGATTTTATTCTTGAGTCCCAGTCTCAGCTTGGTTAACATCTTTCCACTCGTGTGATTTATATTTTTTTATATTAATTTGCTCAGTTTCTTTTATGCTGTTATAGAATAGTTGATGTATCTATATTCTAACTATCTTTCATATTTTCTTAATTCATCACCCTTTAAAATGTAAAAATATCTAAAGAATTTTACTACTACTACTACTAACAACAACAACAACAACAACAACAACAATCCAGTATAATCCCACTAGTGGGGTCTGGGGAGGGTAGTGTGTACGCAGACCTTACCCCGACCCTGAGGTAGAGAGGCTGTTTCCGATAGACCCTCGGCTCCCTCCCTCCAAGAACTCTCCACCTTGCTCTTGGGGTGACTCGAACTCACAACCTCTTGGTTGAAAGTGGAGGGTGCTCACCACTAGAGCAACCCACTCTTATCCTTTCACCTAGAGAGTTTTACTAAGTCCTATAAAAATATGTATGTTATTGCATTCTACTTCTACTAGTGAATTTTACATGATATTTTTAAAAAATACAGAAAATTAACCGAACCTTACCGATACCGAAGAGAAACCGATATGATTGGGACGGTTTCAAAAAGTCTAATTTTGGTTATATATAATAGAATAACCGAAAAATTAGTATGGTACAAATTTTATAAAATAACTGACCGAACCAAACCATTGACGCCCCTACTTTCAGTTGTGTGTAACATCCATAAAGAAAATAGACACACAAAAAAAATGATAAGAAATCCATCGCACTCAACCTTGTCTACATAAAAGAATAAAAATAAAAATGCAGTATGGTGCACAAAGTATTCTGCATTCTCGCAGGATTCGGGGAAGGTCAATCCGCACCCAAGGGATATGATGTAAACAGTCTACCCTAATGCAAGTATTAGTGGCTGCTGCTTGAATACGTAACTTATAGGTCACGCGAAGATAACTTTACCGTCGCTCAAGGCTCCCAGTAAATCAACCTTGTCTACATGCATTATCAAAAAAAAGTTAAGTGCTTCTTTTTTATGCGTAAAGCTTCTAGAGCTCAATAATTCAAAAAGTTGGTGACAAGAAAAACTCATTGTTCACCTCTTATTAGAAAATAAACAGACCAAACTTTAACTAATATACACCTTACGTTTCCTATGTCTAGTCCAATTGTACACCGCAAATTGATATGACATAGCAACTGATGAGGAAGCTCATAATCCTTTTTTTGTCATGTCAGAGAACATGAGCAAACAACTACGTACTAAGACATAATGTTTACAAAATTAATAACTTTATTCTCAACGTTGTTCATTCATTTTTGTCTAAGCGAGTAAGCAAATAAACCAGAATTCACATCAATAAAAAAATTTAAGGTGATGAGACTAATTCAATCATCCCAAGTCCAAAATAGAGCAACATGGCACATGTAGATAATGGGTGTCACTATTCGCTAGCCACAAATCACGAATAATTAAGTCCTTCAATTTATAAAGGAAAACACTAATAAATAGAGGGACAGCTGCATGTTAGGCACAAGCAAATATCGTTAATAAGATACATACGTCGGTAAATTGGTTTTGTAGCTCAATAAAATATTGTAGTCTTAGTCTTTGGTTGAATTATGGTCTTTTCATTTCTAGTTTTGAACCCCTTTGAGTAGAACTCTTAATTTATGAAACAATTCAATCGTGGAAACGTACTTCTAGGAATACCTATACACACTGGCGGACCCAAGTGGTAGATAGCGGACTGAACCCGCTTCACAAAAAAATAATATTGCGTATATGTATAAATTATGATTAAAGTTATGTAAATTTTGCATAAATATTTTATTTGAATCCACTTGATAACTACTATTTTACTATTACATTTATATACTTCTAAGATTGAACCCGCTTGCACAAAATTCTGGATTCGTCACTGCTTATACATCAAATTCAATTTTTTTCTTATGGTAAAAAAAAATGATTTATGTAAATGCATTCCTATGACATTCCAAGGATTTATACATAAAAAGAAATTCTTTAAAGAAAAACTAAGCGACATATTGGAATGAGAATTTGGACAATAAACCCCGCTGACACTTCCATTGATGTATGTACAGAATACTAATTATTAGTACATGTTATGTGTAATATAAGTATAAGTGTATAACAAAGTGTCTATGATTCTAAATTACAATTACAAATGGCCAAATGCATATGTAGGCCCTCAAACTTGTCCAATTTATTTTTTATTTGGACACTTAAACTAACATTTATTCTTATTAAACATTTAAACTTGAACTTAAGTGTGTCTATTAAACACACATTGTTGACATGGCAAAGTGTATGTGCTGCACTAACTACGAGCGCGTGAGTTTTTTTTTTTTTTTTAATCAAAAAAAATTTCCTTCTTCCTCACTCTCTCCCCCTGCCACCATCATCACCATCATCCACCGCCTTCCTCTTCTGTTCTCACCACAAAATTAATTCCACACACGTAGATTGAAATTCACTTATTTACACGCCACAAAATCATACTACAAAATTTATACATATTATTCTCCACAGGGACACTAAGAGATACTCAAAGATTTCCTCTGTGGCTCCACTGTAAGGCAACCAACTCGCCAGCCACCCTCATTCTTATTCTGTAAATTTATTTTATACTCCTTAACTTCAATCAATAACTAACCAGGCCAAAATACTCTTTGGTTTCCAGAATTCTTAAGTGAAAGAAGAGCATATAAATTGCCTCTATTAAAGAATTTTCCTTGAAGTTAAGAGATTCATTCTCATTTCATGTTTGCTATGTGCCGCATAAATATTAACTCGAATATCAAAGTGATTTTGTAGGATTATTTCTCAAGTTATGATTGTTATGTGGCCACCTTCTCTCCTCGATAAATCAGTTTCATTTTCATGGTGAAGGTCTTGGGGGTGTTGGGGGAGCGAAGAAGAAGATGGGGAGAGAGAGATTCGAATAAAATGTTATAAAAGAAAGGTTTTTTCTTTTTGTTTTTCTTCTTACTTTCCACGTGTCACATGTGGATTTGTTATTACAATGAATAAAAGGCGTTTTAAAACACACGCTTAAGTTGTTCTAGAAAATATGGAAGACGTGTTTAATAGGTACATTGGGTTCAAGTTGAGGTGTTCAATAGGAACAAAGTTTAGTTTAAGTGTCCAAATGAAAAAAAGGAACAAGTTTGAGGGTCTGCATATGTATTTGGCCATTACAAATTGACTGAGTCAGAGTGGTATCATTCATGTGAATAATTATGCATGAGCATCCCATTAAATCAAAATCTAGACAGCCAATTCAATTCAGTGCAGCGCAAACATGAGTACTTCTGGATATTCTTTGTGGTAGGCTTTAGTTGACTAGATACTTGGCATTTATTAGATGCACATGCAAATTTCACTTTTAACGTACCAATTAAAATACTATTTTCTTCCACAATACATTCAAACTGATGCCCCGATTATAGGCTTCCAAGTGCACTGCCAAACATTTGGGTCAGTCACTGTAAACCCCAGGGAATAAATAACAAGAACTAACCTAACCCCTAATGGCTAATACAATATGAGACTCCGATCAGGAAAATGTCCCGCAGTAAAAACTACTTGGACTCAAGTGAAATGCAAATAACGACAGAAACCATAGGATTGTGATTCAGACCAGCAGGGTAAACATAGGAGTCCTGGAACACTATAGAAACCACTTGCAAAGACCGAACTAACGAAGAGACTACATTGCTATAATTGCAGCGACTTAGAAATGTGTTACAAGTAAATGCCAAGAATAGCTGGGTCATATCTTCCTCACGTCGGAGTTTGAACTTAAACACTGAAGCATTCAAGGAAGGAGATTCTAAGACATTACATTCTGGGGTAAAGAGCCCCATTTGATGGCTCCCACCCACTTGAGAGCCTTTCGCTTTCACTCTTGGAGAGCTATAACTATGGGGCTTTTCTAGCTTGAACGGGAAGAAATTCATTAAGAGGAAACATAGATTTCATGTAGCCCATCTAAAAAAGAACTATGCTTCAATATTAAGCAAGTTCGGATAAACCACATGAATCATCACTGTTCGTGTTGCTCCAATTAAGCTCATATCACTCCAATATTATATAAGATTAAATTTTAAATAAATATAAAATATACAAGAAGTCTCTGTATATTCTACTAGCATATAAATCTCTGCTCCGACTAGAAAACTCTTAGAAAGCAATGGATCTAAATTAAAGGTAAGAATGAAATAGAACTACTAGTTTCCAGAACTGTGCAACAGCTGATTGCTGCCTTTCAGGGTACTACAACCATTACAAGTCTGCAAGATGACCCACCCATCTAATTTTCACCCAATAATTCGTTCTGGCTGAAAAGCTCCTCCTGAACAGGAACTTCTTTCAGTTGTTGTGATGAAACAACGTCAGCAATAGCTTTTTTAGCAGCCGCAGCCTGATCGTCATCCACGGCAGTGTCTGCCTCAGAGACAAGTTCATTTTGCTCGTCAGAGGCATCAATATCCAGCTTTGGAGGTGGAACAAAGAAAGGAATTTTGCCTCTTTGCCAATCATGGAGAACCATCTTGGCGGCAGTCATATAGTCAGGTTCGCCTCCCTGTATAGCACAAATAAGCTTATATCAAGTAAAGTCTGTCACTAATGTCTGGACTATCATAAGCACAAAATTAAAGCAAAGTATACACCACACATAGTTGAAGGATGTTAAGCACATTGCTGAATTGTTAACCCAACTGACCCAATATGCTAATCACTAAACAGGTTGGGCACAGATAAAGATTTTATAGCAAATTCCAGAGGAATAAAGAAATGTGCACGGAAATATGCATGTTCTTTATCTAGTCTAACTATGGTGTCAAAGATGCAACATCCTTCATTGTTCCAGTCAGCTACGCGTCTCTAAATGATGAACAAGAAATGACCCAAAAAATAAAAGATAAATAAATAAGTGGACTAGTTTTAAGTACTTAAATGAATACCATGACACCAAAATTTTCCCTATGTATAAAAAAACAGAAAATACATATTTCCACCAGCTCAGGGAAAAAAACAATTCACCAAGTCTGACATGACGAACTACACTGCTAAGTTTATATAGTTCAATTGAGATAAAATGTACTTCTATGGAGATGCCTATTGCTTTAGCAAAACTTTTCGTCACTTCTTTCGATATTCATGCACCCTACAATTAGAAGCTTAACCCAAGCAAGAGGACAATCTAACTCTGCTCCCCCCCCCCTGGTTTACAGCTCTGGCAGTACTGTTCAAAGCAACAGCACGATAATTCCCGCATACAGGACTTTCTTTCTCAGCCTGAAAGAGCTACTTCACTATCAACACCCATTAAAGCCTACTTAGTTTCGAATTATTTTGTCCAAAATAACACAGAATAATTGCTACATATTTCTTCTTCTTTTTTGAGATGGCATATACTTATTCTTTGACTACCCAATTGTTCAGCTAGTGAGCTTCATTTTGTCCTACATGAACTGATGAACAATAAAAAATCATTTGAAGTTACTAGTCCTATATGAACTGATGAACATCAAACAAAATACTTTTAAGTCATCACTACTGGAGAGGTGAACGGGAGTGTTCAGTTTACCTTCAGAAGTTTGCCTGTTGACTTGCATAGCTGAAGAAGAAAGTCATTATCGTCAACCCTGGAAATATCACAAATATCATTTCAGCATCAAAACAAAAATTCTGCATACAGATTTTTTGGGGCGTCAACATACGCTGCCGAAATAAACATGATTTTTGTTTTCCTTGGTGAGATCCTTCACCTAATGTATAGATATAAAAATATGATGAAGCAGAAACAACTACACTATTTTACACTTCTAGCTATATGAGGAAGCAGGCTAAGCAAACTAGATGAACATCCTGCCGAATACTTGGGGAATTTAGGATCCTAATCGAATGATAGAGAAAATTTACCAATCCTTTATCTTATAAGCTCTTTGAAGATGCTCCTTCTTAACACGGTTCAACACTTCACCGATGTGTTCAGCAGCATCCTGCAGGTTTGTCACTCGTACCTGAAGACGGTAGCCCAAAGTTTTAAGTTGTTTGAACTGTTAGTCAAAGAACCTCATGCTTACAACAAAGAGGAAATGGACATCTATCAAGGAATAGACAAAGAAAATATTCATCAACTGAGAAAGGAGGAAAAGGAATGTCTAAGGGAAGATGAGAGATCCTATACAACACAAGATGATAAACCTTTCACTAGTAAGACCAGTAAATCCCGGTTCAGTGGTACATATCCAACTGGCAACAAAATTAAAGCACAACTCTTAGCAGGTTTGGTCCATCAGGTTCCAAGTGGGGAAGGCCAGTATCTATTTAACAGCCGTACTGCGGTTTTTTACTTTATATTTCCCTATCCAAATGTATTCATGAATAAATTCTTCCTACATCATAACTATGGATCTATTGGAAACAGCCTATCTATCCTCACAAGGTAGGGGTAAGGTCTGCGTACACATTACCCTCCCCAGACCCCACGGTGTAGGATAATACTGGGTATGTTGTTGTTGTCTACATCATAACTATATGATGTGCTCATTTGAATGACAGGTAGAAGTGCTCACCTGATAGGCTTATTAAGAAACATGACCAAATTTTCAATCCAAAAAGATTAAATGCCAACAATAACCTCAATCAGGAAAAATATATCAAAATACTTAAGAATGCGAATATAAGTAGGATAAAGGGTCTCAATTTCATATGAGAATCTTTTTCGGGCATTTTTCTCTATTGAGGACCATAACTTTTGTCAGGCTAGATCATCTAAGCACATCGAGTCACCTCTGCCTTAAAAGTCCTTTTTACAACAAACTCATTATATCAGCCAGAAAAACAGAAGTAAAGCTGTACGTAAAAATAGGAAATTATATCAGCCGGAGAAACAGAAGTAAAGCTGTAGGTAATCAAGCAAAAGTAGAAGACACATACCACACCCTTCAAGACTATATCTGTTTCCGAATCATTATTCTGATAAACTACACCAGGACAGTCGATCAAGAAGATCCTCTTTGTGAGTGTAATGTACTGCCAAACTTTCGTCTCTCCTGGGATAGGAGCCACCTTGCAAACCTAATTCCAAAAGAAGGGAAAAAGGTTAGTTCCCCTACCAAATCAAAATGGATGTGGTGGTCAGAAATAAGCTAATACTCAAATTAAGATTGCATTTCACAACTCACATGATATGACCTTTTAGACGCCAAGTATAGGTGATGCAAAAGCAATTGCCATTATCCAACGAGAAAACAAGTTTCCTTTATGTATTATTTTAGGGAGATGGTGAAGGGAGAAGAAAATTAAGCTCTAGAAGTATATAAATATTTAGTACTCATGAATCCAGTCAGAAACAAACAATAAGTTCACTATTGACCATCCTTCGTTTGATCTTTTTAGAAGCAACGTTACTCAACAAACAAAATTTCAGTTGGGAACAGCTTGAATAGCCGAAACACAATTCTCAAGGAGGCAGATGAGCTATACAGGAAAAACAAGCATTTCAGAAACAAAATGAACAAAGCCGGCACAACTGCCTAAAAGAGGCAGAAGTATGAAGGAAAAGCTTACATTCTTTGTGCGCAATGTATTAATAACTGATGACTTGCCAACATTGGGATAACCAACAAAACCAACAGAGATTGCTTGTTTGTCGCTCTTTATTCGAGAAAACTGTCTCAGTACAGACAAAAGAGAACCCTGAATGCAAAATGGAAAAGAAAATAAGTTACAGAAAAAAGTTATCCGCAAGGGGCACATGCACATGCACAATTATCCATGGGTTTAGAAATATAGAAAAGAACATGAGCGAAGGCATTATTTTACACATCAAGTATGGTGTTTGTGCGTATAATTGCATTCAGAGGTGAGGCAAGGTCAGGAGATATTGCGAGCATACCTTTCCAAAGGACTTGGTGACACTTGCATGAAATGCCAGAGTTGGATATTCCTTAGAGAGTACTCTAAGCCATCCCTTTGTTGCCCAAGCAGGGACCAGATCACACTATATAGGCAGAAGAAAACATCAACTGATTCAAGTCCTGAAGTAAAGATTAACGTCCGGAAAAGCAGATTATAAAAATTGTGTAGTATTTTTGAAAATAAGGCAAACCTTATTCAGCAAAAGGACCATATGTTTATGCTTGCAATTTTCTTTCAAATGCTTCTCTAAATGGTAGCACCTTGTACCTCGGGGGTCTCTGGCATCAAGAACCTGCAAATCCAGGTTAACCGCAGTAAGCCAGGACAGCCAGCATTATCCTGTTCATCTAAAATATCCTTAATTCTCCATAGCAGACAGAGAAAACTACATCATAACATTACATGTTCCACATGTTCCATAAGCAGCAGACAGATCACGGCAGTGAAGTTTTTTTTTGGATAAGGTAAATAATTTTATCGATAATGGTAACTTTCTTGTATATAGCAGCATACACAAAAGTAGAGAATCTAAACATAACAGGATTCTTACGAATGACATTCAATCTTGTATATTAGCTGGAACTCATGGGTGCACCAATAAGCAACAAGGAGCAAAATCATGGCAGAAAAGCTGTGCCCGGTACGTATGGTTGGGTTTACACTTGGCTACAAGTGAAAATTTGCATTTTCAGCAGGAAAGCTTTTTAAAAAAATAAAGTTAGATAAATCTCATTAAACTAAGTATCAAGAAGGTACTCAAATCATACATCTTACAGCACATTTATACAATTACAATCTCAGAGCTTCTACAAAATACACAAACTGTCCCAAATTTTCTATTGTATTACCCCTATATCAGGAAGAAAAAAGATTTTGAAGACGCCACTTTTAACAATAGCTAATTGTATCAGCAACCAATACCATCCTCCATATTAGAAATAACAGGGATTTTAAAGGCACGATACAAACCTGAACGACTACATCAGAAGAGTCTATGACTTTGTAAAGCTCGCCCCAAATTCGTTTACTTTGTCCTTTCTCAAACATTGTGTGCCTAACAAGATCTCTGAACCCATCTACATTTTCATCCATGGAGGTGCTAGCACCATGTTTGTCTTCAAAGGCATCTGCGAAAATTGAGAACCAAAATTTGTTGAAGCAAATAGCTACTTAAGTGCTTAAGCCCAAAAAAGGAAATTTTACCCTTAAATTTAGCAGCCAGGAGATGATTCTCAATTCATACCTTGAGACACTTCAGCCTTCTTGGCTAGAGAATCATAATCTAATGCCATAAGCTTGGGGCGTTTCCTCTTCGCTTTAGGTCCAAAGGCATCAGCAAAAGGCGCATTGTCAAGAAGATGAACTCTTGCTTGCTTTAAAAAAAGAAAAAAGAGAACAATATTAGCAAACAGAATGCAGAATTAAGCATGATACCAGCAAGAATTCGCATCAATTTGCTAATTATTCTATACACGTATATATATATATACTTACATACATGTAAGTATAATATATGTGTGTGTGTGTGTCACAGGAAGCTCGCTGATCAAATAACAATATGTATGCATATAAAAATGATACTCCATTAATCAGTGAGCTGCGAGGAGGTTCACATTGATTAAGTGGGAACAGAAGAACAAGTTGATAAGCTCAAAGAGAAAGCACCCATGCATACCTTCTGGTGATCATTTAAAAGGGACATGGGCAACTTCCTTTCCTTTAATATAACATTGTAATTACTGGAAAGCCGACTTGATAGCTCTTCTCTAAAGAATTCCAGTTCCTTCTGGTTAACCACCCGAGTATTCCCTGTAAAGTCCCCGAAAACCATATCCTAATTCAGTCATTTCAACATAGTTCATCCATACACTAAAAACGCATATACTGTAAATAAATTAATTGATCAGACAGGATAGTTGAACAATGAAAATTCAAGTAATTTCAGCTGAAGTAAAACATGAAGACTCCCTACTCCATCACAACTATTACAACTTCGAACAAATCCAATGCCAATTCTGACTAAATTTCAGAGTTCTATCAAACCTAATAAAGCATAATATGCTCAGTTTGAATTACAGAGAAGCGCAAGTGTGCAACTTTTTACATACCGAACCAACGGCGATCTGGTTGTATCCGAGTAGATGGCAGTTCCTTTGATTGTAAGTCGTGCTTAATGATTTTACCCTTAACGTCGCGCTTAGGCCTGGTATTATACATCTTAAGCCGCCGCACAGTGGCGGCGCTACGGCCGTTTTTGGTTGCGCTGCCATCTCTATTGCCGTCTAAGGAATGCTTAGGCTTCCCCGATACATTCACCGACCTCTCTTTCGTCTTCGCCATCTCCGTGCGAAGAATAAAATTAGGGTTTTTGGCGTCGGCGAAAGCCTAATACCCACAGTTTTAAGTCTCGGATGGTTGGTGGAGTCACTCCACAAAGAATGGGGAGAGAAGCGGCGAAGTGAAACCTAGCTGTCCAATATGTGTGATTGGATGTTGTTCTGAATATTACTCTAAGCTGCTTTAACTTTAGCTTATTTACCTTTTGGCATACAGACCTTTCAATTTTGCTTATTTTTTCTTGGAATACCTAGTTGGGGTACTTATTGGGCGGATCGGACAAATATTTACACTTATAGGTTTGGCTTATCGGTTATCGATTTATAAACATAGTAATTCACTAGCCAACCATTAAGACATCAGACGGATTGTATTGAAATAGTAATTATCGGGTGATTTATCGGCTAAATTAAATAGACAATACAAAAAAAATAGAGAACTAGAGATAACGAAAAATTTAGGTCCAAATTTATTTATATGATATTCTTTAATCCATGTGACATGCAATATTAAGTAAAAAGGAGAGTAAATAAGTATGTGGTATGAAAAAAAAATTGACAACTCAATTGAAAGAAAAAATATTTTTTACGACGAAAACAAGTTAGTTAACTAATGCACAAACAAATCTAATTCTTATCTCATAAAAAATTATGTGTGACATGCAATTCATGTCTGACCAAATTCATAGTTGAACTTTGAAGAGCTAACTGTTGAGGAAGACGACCGTTGCCAATGTTGAATTGAGAAATTAGGAATTTAGGATTTTAAGTAGTACTTTATATATAAATGGGTAAAAGTATAAATATACTCTCTTCGTTTTAGTTTATGTGAATCTATTTCCTTTTTAGTCTATGCCAAAAAGAATGAACCCTTTCCATATTTGGAAACAATTTACTTTTATGCAATGATTTATAGCCACACAAAATATATGTGTCTCGTTTACACCACACGTTCAAAAGTCTTCCATTTTTTCATAAACTCCGCGCTAGTCAAATGGGTTCACATAAATTAAAATAGATGGAGTAATAA
The DNA here is from genome assembly GCF_000715075.1 of Nicotiana tabacum. Classification (NCBI taxonomy): domain Eukaryota; kingdom Viridiplantae; phylum Streptophyta; class Magnoliopsida; order Solanales; family Solanaceae; genus Nicotiana; species Nicotiana tabacum. The sequence goes on along the minus strand of NC_134081.1, from coordinate 86,156,505 downwards.
TTTTTAACATGTTAATTGTTTATCCGATAAAAAAATTGAGTAATCCGCTCCCAACCCCTTAAGTCGTTAATTATAAAATTTCAATCTGTTCACCAACCATTACTCCGATAACTCGATACCAATAATCCAAAAAGTCAATTTTACGGTTCGATTAACAGTGATAGTTCGATTTTGAACAACCCTAATACCTAGTACCAAATAGTACTCCTACTCAATGGATATTTAGAACTTTTCGACTTAAACGATTGACGTGAAAAAAAAAGAGGAAGAAGAAAAAATAGAATTTTTTGACAAAGAAGTGATTTACATCCTTTACCAAAAATTTGTTCTCATTTAAGAATATAACTGTTTTTAGTTTTATAATCCTATTTCTTTTTTAAATAATTATATTGTATATCACCCGACCCAGTTCTATGATCAAATGAGCCCATATTTGAGATCTTACTCGTTTGGACTTATATTGTATATATCTTGAAACAAAAGTTTCACTATTTAACCCAAACAGTTTTCACTCGTCTCTTCTACCTCTTTTTCTCTCCACTTTGGTGGCCACCTCCTATAAGTTGTTACGAAGTCAAGATTTTGATATTAAAGTAAAAAATTAGATTGAGGGAGTCAGAGGATTTTCAAATCTAAAATTTTATGAAAGGATCATGCGCAAATTCGAGTGGATTATATTGAAATTAATTGGTAATAGTCGAAAAGGCTTCAATCTAGAGATTTGGTTCATTTGGACTAGTTTGTAACTCTTTGAAAACGAACTTGGTGAGGTAAAATCGGGAGAAGACGAATTGGTTCTTAGTTTTTGTTGAAGTGTTTTCAAGATTGAAGCTTTGGACCGAGATTTTAAGCTTATTCCAACTCATGTTTTTTTTTTGTGCAAATCCGAGGAAGATCCATTTTGGTGGAAAAAAATCAAATGGGTGTTGATTAATACTGGTGAAATTATTTGGTAAAGTTAATAAATATTGAAACAGCTTGTAGTAACTTGAATCTAGAGTACTCTGTTGATTGAGTTTGATTAATATTGGTTTTGGAAATCATACCAATTGGAAATCATATAAAATTATAATAAGTGAATAATATTGTATAATATTGTATATTAGGTGTGTAAATACTGTTATACAATATTACTCATTCTATTCGCAATTTTTGTTAAACTTTGGAAGCCGGGGTCTTTCTTTTGAAGTAAGCTTCTATTTCACATGTGCAATTAATACTAGATTTGTTTTTTTGTGTTGGTAAAATACTGGAATATATTATTATAAATTCCATATATAAGTAACAAGTTTATACAAAGTTACACATTTTATACATATATACCGCATGTGGACTTAAAACTCAAATTAAAAAAAAATTTCTCGAACAATCTACGTATAAAGTTGATTTTTTGTTGATTTTTCTGTCCAATTACGAACTTGTAGCAATTTTTTTCCAATTTTTATTTTTTTATTTCTGCTATTTAGAACTTGGAAAAGTTTTTTTTTTGTAGATTTTTGATGTTTGGCATATTTCGATATGTGTTGATGTTACTTTGCCCATGTTTTAATCACTTTTTGATGTTATTTAATCTTTAAAACACCCAACATGGTGTAATTATTGGTTTGATGACTAATTAAGTTATGTGTGACGATTTAAGGTGTTCGGAGTGCAAAATATGAAGAAAAGGTGGTTTAGCCAGAGGAAGAAGGGTTGGATGCGTCGCATCCAACCTAGGAAAACATTATCCTGCATGCAACCTTAGCAGTGAAGTTGGGCCATAGCGTCCACCATCGCGTGCAAAGCTGAGAAATAGAGGACAAGGTGGATGCGTCGCATCCACCTTCGCAGAAAAAAATTGAAATGGAGGACAAGGTGGATGCGTCGCATCCACCTTAGCATCAATCCCTGAAGCCGAATTGGACTAGGAATAGGAGAGCTTTGGCCCACGACTTTTGTACGCAATATATAAGCTAAAAACGCCTCTTTTAGGTTATCTAACATATTGGGAAGGGGGAAAAAGCCATGAAAAAGCTGTGGAGGCCGGAATTCATCGAGTTTCATCTTTCTCCCACCAAACTTAGTAATTTTTATGTTTCTTTATATGATTTGTTGTTTGGCTACCATGTCTATGTGGAGCTAAACTTCACGTTCTAAGGTTGTGGTTCTTTCATGAATATTGTTATTCGGATATTGATTTTGACTTCTTGATTTATCATATTAGTTTATTTATTCAATCTTGCACTTAATTATTTAATTGCTTGATCACCAATTGAATATTATCTACGAATCTAGAATTGAACTCGAAAGTGGGAATCCTATATTGCATACAGGATTGAGTAGGGCAAGTTCTTGAACTCGGGCATCGGGGAACGGATTCGTAGTTAGGATAGACATATACCTAATTGCCTTGCTTGGTTGATTTACAGGAATTATAAATGCGTTCTTGTTGATTCTAACTCCATAGACATATAGGCGTTAGGTTAGCTTGAATAGGCGAGTAAGAACTCGACAGACTCTTATGAGCATTAACCCTGTCAACCAATAAGCTAGATAAATTAGTCGGTCAATTCAATTGAAGAATACAATAGGATTGTTAGATAGCCCATAACCCTAGATCGTTTTCATTACATTGATATCATTAAAAATCTGCTCTTTCTCTGTTCAAAGTTTATTATTTATATTTTTCTTATTTAATTAGTTTAGAATAAAATATTTTTAGGTTTAATTCTTGTTTAGATAATTAGGATAGTCTAATTTAGTTAATAGTTAATCATAAGTCCTCGTGGGTTCGACATCCGACTTTTAGTCACTTTATTACTTGACGACCGCGTATACTTGCGTGAGTGTGTTTGGTCGCAACAAGTTTTTGGCGCCGTTGCCGGGGACTTAGAAATTAGCTACGTGACTAAGTTAAGCTTTTATTAGATATTTGTTTTCAAGTTTTAATTTTCAGTTTGCCTGGTTTGTGTCAACGCAGGGTTTTCTCTCGAATGCAGAGGAGTAGAAGTGCAAATAACCTCATTCCTCTTGATCCAGAAATCGAACGAACACTACATAGAGTGAGAAGGGAACACGAAGCTAGAACGAGAATAGAAAGAGATTTGGACATCGCAGTCCAACCACAGCCAATAGATATGGCAGGCAATGAAGAGCGTCCGGTAATTGAAGCCGCAAGGCCCAATCTTGCGAATATGACTCAGGCTATTGTGAAGCCTGATATCACTGGGCATTTTGAACTCAAACAGTACATGGTACAGCTGATTCAGTCCACAGGACAATATGTGGGTCTATCTCATGAGGACCCGCAGAGGCATATTCAGAACTTCTTGGAAATCACGGACACTTACAATTATCCGAACGTCTCCAAGGACTATGTCAGGCTGACACTATTCCCTTTTTCACTGTTGGGGGAAGCTAAAGAATGGTTGCAAAAGGAGCCCGCGAACTCTATCCACACTTGGGATGATCTAGCAAGGAAATTCCTGATCAAGTTTTTTCCAACTAAGAAGACAAAGTCGTTGAGGAGCCAAATTCTTGGGTTCCAACAACGGGATGGCGAGACACTTCGTCAAGCTTGGGAAAGATACAAGAAGCTACTCAGAGACTGCCCGCATCATTGTCAAACTGATGAGGTATTGGGTCACACTTTTGTTGATGGGTTAGATGAAGCATCAAAGATGAATCTTGACTCAGCTTGTGGGGGTAGTTGCATGGCAAGACCGTATAGTGAAATACAACTCTTGCTAAATAATTTCACTGCTAATGACCATAATTGGCAAGGAGAGGGGGATTCACGAAGGGGAATTAAACAGAAGGCCGCCGGTTTGATTGAGCTTGATGACTTTTCCGCCATGAGAGCCGATATAGCAAAATTGGCAAATCAGATGAATAGAATGACAACACAACAAATGCAACATGTACAGCAGATGTCTATTTGTTGCGAACTATGCGGAGACAGTCATATGATTGACATGTGCCCCACGAATCCTGAATCTATATACTATGTGGGGCAACAAAACAGAGGTCCTATGAATCAACATGCGCAATATGGGAACACTTACAACCCAAACTGGAGGAATCATCCTAACTTCTCATGGGGCGGAAGTCAACAGAATCAGTATAGGCCTCAAGGGAATTTTACTCAACCTCAGAAGCCACCCCAACAAATGGAAGAAAGTACGAATGACTTGCTGAAAAAGTTGTTACTAGACAATCAACAGCTCAGGACCGATTTCAGAAATCTTGAGAAGCAAATGGGGCAGTTAGCAGCAAACCAAAATACTAGACCTACAGGCTCACTTCCGAGTGATACAGAGAAGAACCCTCAAATTAATGCAGTTACACTTAGAAACGGGAGGGAACTAGAGGAAGTGCCAAGGAAGATAAAAGAAAAACCTATACCTGGGGGGAGTTGACACCTAAGGCAACACAAGAGTCAAAGGAAGATGATGCAAGTTCAGAGCGAATGGAGGTTACAAGGCCACCACCACCTTTCCCCCAAAGATTGCAGAAAAGGAATGACGATCGCATGTTCAACAAATTTCTCTCCATGTTGAGTCAGGTTCAATTAAATATTCCATTAGTGGATGTACTTCGTGAAATTCCAAAGTACGCTAAGTACATAAAAGACATAGTGGCTCATAAGAGGAAATTGACTGAGTTCGAGACGGTTGCACTTACTGAGGAGTGCACATCAAGGGTCCAAAACAAGCTTCCCCAAAAGCTTAAGGACCCTGGCAGCTTCACCATTCCAGTACAAATCGGTAATATTAACGTGGGACGTGCTCTGTGTGATTTGGGTGCAAGCATAAATCTGATGCCGTTATCCTTGTTTAAGCAATTAGGTCTGGGAGCTCCGAGACCAACCACCGTGATGTTGCAATTAGCTGATAGGTCCATAGCCTACCCCGAAGGAGTGATTGAAGATGTGCTGCTGCAAATTGGAAAATTCATCTTCCCAGCTGACTTCATTATTCTAGACTTCGAGGCTGATGAACAGGTTCCAATCATATTGGGACGACCTCTCTTGGCTACTGGCGATGCAATAATTAAAGTGAGAGAAGGAAAAATGATTATGAGAGTGGACAACGAGGAGGCAGTCTTCAATGTCTACAAAGCAATCCAACTCCCCCGCCACTATGAGGAGCTCTCTATGATATCTGTGGTGGAGGTGGATGAGAAACTTCTTGACACGAGTGTATATCTAGGCGACTGTTTAGAAAAAGCAATCATGATGTTTGATAGCTTGGAGATGGATGATGAGGTTGAGGAGATGAAGGGAATCCTAGATACATCATGTGGTTACATGCAAGGAATAATCCCGTTTGAGCCCCTGAATAGGCCAAGTGGCCCCCCACCAAAGCCGTCAATTGAAAAAGCTCCAAATTTGGAACTTAAACCCCTACCCCCTCACCTTCAATATGCTTATTTGGGAAGTTCTGACACTTTACCTGTTATTATTTCTGCTCACTTGTCTAAATTACAGGAAGAAAAGCTATTAAGGGTGCTACGTGAGCACAAGCGAGCAATTGGGTGGACAATGTCTGACATTAAAGGCATTAGTCCAGCTTTCTGCATGCACAAAATCCTCATGGAGGACGGACACAAGCCAAGTGTAGAACACCAACGCCGACTAAATCCAATCATGAAAGAAGTGGTAAGGAAAGAAGTGATTAAGTGGCTTGATGCAGGTATTGTATTTCCAATCTCTGATAGTAAATGGGTAAGCCCCGTTCAATGTGTGCCGAAGAAAGGGGGGATAACCGTAGTAGTTAATGAAAATAATGACTTAATTCCTACAAGAACTATAACTGGATGGAGAATTTGCATAGATTACAGAAAACTGAACAATGCCACCCGGAAAGACCACTTTCCCCTTCCTTTTATTGACCAAATGCTTGATAGATTAGCTGGCCAGGAATACTACTGTTTCCTGGACGGTTATTCAGGGTATAATCAGATTGCTATAGCCCCAGAAGACCAAGAGAAAACTACATTTACATGTCCTTATGGCACGTATGCGTTCAAGAGAATGCCCTTCGGTCTTTGTAATGCACCTGCGACTTTTCAAAGGTGTATGATGGCTATTTTCACTGACATGGTTGAAAGATATGTAGAAGTATTCATGGACGATTTTTCTGTGTTTGGATGTTCTTTTGATAGTTGTTTGATGAACCTTGATAAAGTGCTAGCTAGGTGTGAAGAGACGAACTTGGTGCTAAACTGGGAAAAGTGCCATTTCATGGTACGTGAAGGTATAGTTTTGGGGCACAAGGTTTCAAAAGATGGTCTACAGGTGGATAAAGCAAAGGTGGAGACGATCGAAAAATTGCCCCCGCCGACATCCATCAAAGGCATTCGCAGTTTCTTGGGTCATGCAGGTTTTTATCGTCGTTTCATTAAAGATTTTTCGAAAATTTCTTCCCTTTGTGCAGGCTTCTAGAGAAAGACGTTACCTTCAAGTTTGATAATGCATGTCTGAAAGCATTTGAGGAGCTGAAGGGAAGATTGGTGACTGCACCAATTATCATTGGCCCCGATTGGGCACAACCATTTGAGTTGATGTGCGATGCAAGTGACATAGCAATTGGAGCGGTGTTGGGGCAAAGGAGGGATAAAATCTTTCACTCCATTTATTATGCAAGCAAAACTATGAATCCAGCTCAGATGAATTATACAGTGACTGAAAAGGAGTTGCTTGCAGTAGTGTGGGCGTTTGACAAGTTCAGATCCTATCTAGTGGGAACCAAAGTCATCGTCTACACAGATCATTCAGCTATCAGATACCTATTTAAAAAGAAAGACGCCAAGCCGAGGCTGATTCGTTGGGTCCTCCTCTTGCAAGAATTTGACTTAGAGATCCGAGATCGAAAAGGGACAGAAAATCAAGTGGCCGATCATTTGTCCAGATTAGAGAGCCGGAACCATGTAGCTGAAGGAGGGTCAATTAAAGAAACATTTCCGGATGAGCAAATATTAGCAATCACCTCAGGTGAAGCCCCATGGTATGCAGATTATGTGAATTTTATCGCAAGTGGGGTAACGCCACTAGAATGGACAGCTGACAATAGAAGAAGATTCCTACATGATGTAAGGTTCTACGTGTGGGATGAGCCATTCCTATATAGGCAGTGTGCAGATCAGTTGGTGAGAAGGTGTGTTCCTGAGGAAGAGATGAAGGCTATACTACATGACTGCCATGCGTCACCATATGGAGGTCATCACGGCGGGGATAGAACCGCCCAAAAAGTGCTACAATCAGGTTTTTATTGGCCAAAATTGTTTAAGGATGCACATGCCTTCGTTAAAAATTGTGATAGATGCCAAAGAACTGGAACTATCACGAGGAAGCACGAGATGCCCTTGCAAAATATACTGGCGGTAGAACTTTTTGATGTTTGGGGGATTGATTTTATGGGACCATTCCCATATTCTAACGGACACAGATACATCTTGGTGGCGGTCGACTATGTTTCTAAGTGGGTAGAGGCCATAGCTCTTCCTACTAACGACGCAAAGGTTGTGGTAGGCTTTGTAAAGAAGCACATCTTCACACGTTTTGGGACCCCAAGAGTGTTGATAAGCGACGGGGAACTCACTTTTGTAACAAACTGCTGAATAATATTCTTGCAAAATACGGAGTCAAGCACAAAGTTTCCACTGCCTATCATCCCCAAACGAGTGGTCAAGTAGAAGTTTCCAACAGAGAGGTCAAGCAGATTTTGGAAAAGACAGTAAGTATGAATAGAAAGGACTGGGCCGGGAAGCTGGATGACGCATTATGGGCATATCGCACTGCGTACAAGACCCCAATAGGCACTTCTCCGTACAGGTTAGTTTATGGGAAGGCCTGCCATCTGCCCGTCGAGCTTGAACACAAAGCATATTGGGCGATTAAAAAGCTAAATATGGAGATGGACTTGGCCGGTGAGAAGATATTGCTACAACTCAACGAGCTTGATGAGTTTCGATTGCATGCGTATGAAAATGCCAAATTGTATAAAGAAAAGACCAAAAGATGGCATGATAAGCATATCCAACATCGTGAGTTTGAACCAGGTCAAGAAATTCTACTGTTTAATTCAAGGCTAAAGCTTTTTCCAGGAAAGCTTAAATCTCGATGGTCGGGTCCGTTTGAAGTGGTTAGTGTGAAACCTCATGGTGCGATAGAATTGTGTGATAAGGGGTCCAATACGACATTCTTGGTAAATGGCCAAAGAGTAAAACACTATTGGGGTGGTGACATTGCACGTCACAAGACCACAATGGATTTAGTGGAGGCATGAAGAACATGTTGCGTCGTGCCGCGACGTTAAATCAGGCGCTTCTTGGGAGGGCACCCAAGTTAGTTTATTTTTATTTTATTTTTAATTTTTTTTTTCTTTCTTTTCGTAGGACATAGATCTTATTCAAAAAAAAAAAAAAAAAAACTAAAAAGTTCCCCAGATATGAGAAAACGAGGCGGATGCGTCGCGTCCCCCTCAGCAAAAAAAAAAAAAAAAAAATTTTGACGGGCCAATTGCTCAAGGCAGTGAAGTCTGCCTATCGCGCCCGTATCGCGTCCGAAAATTTTTGAAGGAAGACAAGGGGATGCGTCGCGTCAAAGCTCGCACGCACAGGTAAGTGATATATATTTTAACACATCTTAAGATAACCTATTCGAAAAAAAAAATGTTTCTTGCGACGCATCCACTCGTCTCTTTTTGGCGACGCCTACGAACGCAGAACAGAATTCTCTCATCGAAATTGTAACGCATACAAACGCAATAAGCTCAAACGCGACAGGTACGCATCATCCTCTTCGTTCTTCCGTTGGCTTCTCTCCTAATTCGTCTCTCCTCCCTCCTTCAATGGTAGCAACAAGTAGGTTTTGCAATTTCAAGATTTTTAGGGCTGTCGTTCTTGGTAGTTGTAATGGTTGCGAGATGATAAACTATAATTCCCTTCATCTCGTCCAACTTTGGGAGGGTAGTTGCATTGCTCAACTGATAGAATGAACTAGGCACACTTGTTGCATACCACATGTTCGACGAATTGTCCCTGAGGAAAATTTAGGCGTCGGTGAAGTCTGAGTAACCGAGCAACATTGGTGTATGCTTGAGAATAAGTGTGGGGTCGAGTGAGGGGCTATGTGAAATTGAATTTTTGAAGAGAGTTAACACATACTTGCTGAAAGTCATGAGCTACAATTCCATGAAGAGTGAATGGCATGACTTTACGAATAAATTGAAGTCTGCAAGCTGTTGCAATTGCTTTCAAGCTGAACTTCGCTGTTTCATCTGCTAATTGTTGAATTCTTTGCATTGCAGGTACTTAAATTCGTAAAATGACAGCAGCGAGTAAACCATCCAAGCAACAAGACAAAGATGGTAACAAGCAACCGCCCAAAAAGCCTACCGGAAGGGCAGCGGGCGGTCCAAATCCACAGAAAAAAAGGAAGCGGACGGAGAAGGAAATGGAACTGCTGCCTAGGCAGTTAAGTGATGATTCAGAGCAAGAGGAGGAGGAAACATTGGTCAGGAGGACAGTGAAGAAGGGTATTACACCAAGCAAAGGAATAGAGATACGAGAGCCTGTGACATACCAAAGAAAAGCTTCGAGAATGAGTGCTCCAACTGATAAAGGGAAGGAGAAGATTACTACAGAATCTGAATCCGATTCCGATTCGGACAATGACCACCTACAGGTCAACATGAGTGATGAAGACGAGGGTGAACCCATAAACCGAGTTGATTGGGAGAAATACTTTGTTAATGAGAAGGCATTCCGAGCCTATAAGAAGATACTGGTTTCAAAGAAGTATATTCCGGAAAAGCCGATAAACATCGGACCACTTAAGACAAAGTACTCAGAGTTTCTCAAGTCAATTCGAGAGGTGCAAAAATGGGGACCCATTCTGAAAGGTCATGGCAAAGCCAACCTCACCATTGTTAGAGAGCTCTACGCCAATTGGCGTCACGCAAGGGGAAACATTGTGCGAGTAAGAGGGGTAGATATTAATGTGTCAGCTGAAGCTCTGAATAACTTCTTAAGGGTGCCACACACACTCACAGACAGGTTTGACGCCATATGCAAAACACCAGATTATGCACACATTAAGTCTGTCCTATGCCCTACCAGGAAGGATGCAGAATGGAAGCATGGGAGTATGGAGTACCACTCTATAGCAAAGGAATTCATGAGTGCGTTAGCACGTGTGGCTCTAAATTTCATTTGTAACCGCCTGCTGCCATGCCAACATAAAACTGATGTCCCTCGTTACCGCGCACTCGTATTATATGCTTTATTAGAGGGGATACCACTCAACTTCGGAGCCATCATGCATGATCAAATGCAGCGAACCAGGATGAATTACAAGTGGAGGCTGTTCTTTGCTAATACCCTAACGGCTTTTTTAACAGAGAGGGGAGTACTATGGGACAAGGAGAATGACGACATTGAGGCTAAAGCTCCAGGACCATATGATGTCACTCATGTTCTAGAGCCGAACAAGGGAAGGTCTTCTAAGCTCACCATCCAACAATTATTTGAGCATATGCAAGCAGATATGCAAGAGAACAGGGCTGAGCTGATAGCGACTCGTGTCGAGTTGAGTGCCACCAGGGATGAGTTGAGACAGACTCGTGCGGATCTAAGCCGAGTTCAGACCGAGCAGGCCACGATGATGAAGGAGATATCATTACTCCTCAGAGCTCTGGTTCAATGTGCAGGTACAGACATCTCCCAGCTGATTGCATCATCCACTGCCGGACCATCCACTCATGTTCCTCCCATAGTCACCGAGGCTCCACTCAACAGGCCTATTGAGGTCGCTGTAACACCTGATACAGAATCAGCACCAGTTGTTGATGATAGGAATGCTATGGATGCAGATGCTCCTCCACAGACTGCAGATGAGCCCTCCACCTTGACTTGAGGGAGTTCTTCTCACCCTACTTTACCTTGTTTGTGTGCGTTGGGGACAACGCACAGTCCTAAGTGTGGGGTGGGGGTGATTTATGTTTGATGTATGGATGAATGTACTAATATATTCACTGGATTAATGGCATAAAATAGCAGTAAATTCATCTATATGGAGTAACTATCAGTTTATCTATCAGTTTATCATTATGAAAAAAAAAAAATCTTTGTAGATAGTAATAATCCCCTGTGGTTTTTCTTTGTGCCTCGGTTCTTTTCCATGGGATGTAGTTTGAACCGGGTAATTTATAAAAAAAATAAAAAAATATATATATATATAGTATCTTTGTAGATAGTAATAATCCCCTGTGATTTTTCTTTGTGCCTCGGTTCTTTTCCATGGGATGTAGTTTGAACCGGGTAATTTTGTTTTCTTTTTAGAGTAGAGTAGGAATGTAGGGAATAAAAGGAGGAAGAATGATGAACCTAGGTGACCTTGACTTGGTTGATACTGGCATATTTAAGCTTTTACATATGTAATATCTTCCCTTCTCACTCTGAAATTATTGATGATGCCTTGTTAAAACGGATAGCATGTTTTGTGGCGCCTATTTCTCATTTTCTTGACTTGTGTTCACTTTGCGCTTAATGCTTAATATCTCGTTGCTCCGTGAATACTTGCATTGTTTGAGAGTCGGAATGTGACCGTCCTTAGCGAGTCATGTGCCATGTGTGGTGAGGTTTTTGTGTAGTCCATGTAGTGTACTTGTGTCTAGAACTTGCCCGGTATGTGAGTTGAAGCAAAATTTTAGGTGATGCTCGGTTTGAAAAATGATTTTAGGCTTTCTTTGATCTTTTTGAGCTTATTGCTTATCACAAATAAAATCTATCCCTAGTTAAACCTTTTGAGCCTGTAGACCTTTTATTTGGTACCCACATTACAAGCCTACACCCTTTTTATTCTTAATTGACATTGTTTTAATCCTTTTACCTCTTAAAGCACTTTAAGTGTTAGATGAGCGCTAAAAGAAGTAAGAAGGGACTAAGTGTGGGGTGACTTTTGAGTGGAACCAATGAAAGAAAGAAGGGTGCACTTATTTTGTAAAATAATACGCCACTAGCGAAAAGAAAAAAAAGAAAAAAAAAAAGAAAGAAAAATATAGAGGAATAAATTGTTGTCTTATTCTTGCTAGTGGGTATGAATTAAAGTAGTGCTTAAAGAAAGAGGAAATATTGTTGGGGTGATATTATTTGTGGAATTGAAGTGGTGTTGAAGAATTTGCGCTTAAGTTATTTGATGATGTGTTAAAGTGCTTAGGAGGTTGAGTCACTATTCCTAAAATATATCCTACCCGTCCCTTAGCCCACATTACAACCATGAAAAAGTCCTAATTGATTTTAGATCGAGCGAGCTTACATTAGTAGAGATTTACATTAAGGGCAAGCCTATGGTACCAACTACATGCATGTGACTTCTTTTGTGAGAGTGAGCGATTTTCTTTGTGAGCATGAGATTCGAATGTGTGGATTGATTCTACTCTCTCTGCTTTTGTTGTGAGGGCACATGGTTTCACGAGGGATAGGTAACATTATTAGACTTCTCTATGATGTTGGTTGTTCAAGCCATGAGTGCATAGTGACATTGAGTCGGTTTTTGAGGTTAGGATTGTTGTGAGCATGTTGTCTTTGTTCGAATATTTTTAAAGAATGGCTTAAGTAAAGGGAAGGGTATGTGATGCATAGCCTAGAGCCTAATTGTTACAAATAACCACGGTCAGAGGTGCAGTGTGCTTTGAATGATAAGAGCTTAATTTTGTTTTGTCTACTATAGGATGGTTTGTTCGAGGACGAACAAAGGTTTAAGTGTGGGGTAGTGATGTTTGGCATATTTCGATATGTGTTGATGTTACTTTGCCCATGTTTTAACCACTTTTTGATGTTATTTAATCTTTAAAACACCCAACATTGTGTAATTATTGGTTTGATGACTAATTAAGTTATGTGTGACGATTTAAGGTGTTCGGAGTGCAAAATATGAAGAAAAGGTGGTTTAGCCAGAGGAAGAAGGGTTGGATGCGTCGCATCCAACCTAGGAAAACATCATCCTGCATGCAACCTTAGCAGTGAAGTTGGGCCATAGCGTCCGCCATCGCATGCAAGCTGAGAAATAGAGGACAAGGTGGATGCGTCGCATCCACCTTAGCATCAATCCCTGAAGCCGAATTGGACTAGGAATAGGAGAGCTTTGGCCCACGACTTTTGTACGCAATATATAAGCTAAAAACGCCTCTTTTAGGTTATCTAACATATTGGGAAGGGGGAAAAAGCCACGAAAAAGCTGTGGAGGCCGGAATTCATCGAGTTTCATCTTTCTCCCACCAAACTTAGTAATTTTTATGTTTCTTTATATGATTTGTTGTTTGGCTACCATGTCTATGTGGAGCTAAACTTCACGTTCTAGGGTTGTGGTTCTTTCATGAATATTGTTATTCGGATATTGATTTTGACTTCTTGATTTATCATATTAGTTTATTTATTCAATCTTGCACTTAATTATTTAATTGCTTGATCACCAATTGAATATTATCTACGAATCTAGAATTGAACTCGAAAGTGGGAATCCTATATTGCATACAGGATTGAGTAGGGCAAGTTCTTGAACTCGGGCATCGGGGAACGGATTCGTAGTTAGGATAGACATATACCTAATTGCCTTGCTTGGTTGATTTACAGGAATTATAAATGCGTTCTTGTTGATTCTAACTCCATAGACATATAGGCGTTAGGTTAGCTTGAATAGGCGAGTAAGAACTCGACAGATTCTTATGAGCATTAACCCTGTCAACCAATAAGCTAGATAAATTAGTCGGTCAATTCAATTGAAGAATACAATAGGATTGTTAGATAGCCCATAACCCTAGATCGTTTTCATTACATTGATATCATTAAAAATCTGCTCTTTCTCTGTTCAAAGTTTATTATTTATATTTTTCTTATTTAATTAGTTTAGAATAAAATATTTTTAGGTTTAATTCTTGTTTAGATAATTAGGATAGTCTAATTTAGTTAATAGTTAATCATAAGTCCTCGTGGGTTCGACATCCGACTTTTAGTCACTTTATTACTTGACGACTGCGTATACTTGCGTGAGTGTGTTTGGTCGCAACAATTTTTATAGTTGCATTATAGTTGGGTTATATTGTTGTAGCTGCAATAGGAATATATGTGATCGATTTAAGCTGGTTGTGTGCAAAGAATAAAAATTCACGTAGAAAATCTGGAGAGTCAAATTTTTCGTACATGGGCATATTATCTTTAGGCTATAGATTTGCAAAGTCATATCTAGGCCGCATAGTTGCAATATATGTGTGTGGATTGTATTTGTAATGACCCAATCGGTCATTTTTACTTTTAAAATCTCGTTCCCCTAAATTAAACTCCTTGTATGTGCTTTTATTGATTTATGACTTGCGGGGATGGTTGGTTCAGGATTTGAAAGTGTTCGGGTTGAAATCGGAACACTTGGTTCCTTAGTTTGGCTTTAAAGACCCAAGTTTGACTTCAGTCAACATTTTGAGAAAACGATCCCGGAATCAAAATTTGACAGGTCCGATAGGTTCGTATGATAATTTTGGACTTGGACGTATGTTCGAATCGGGGTTTGGACAACTCGGGAGTGTTTCGATGCTTAATAGTGAAAATCAACTATTTGAAAGTTAATGCTCTTTAAATTTGGTTTGGAGTAGGTTTTGGAGTAATTGAGGTCTGTTTAGAATTCCGAGCCTGATAATAACTCCGTATGGTGATTTAAGACTTGCACGCAAAATTTGGTGTCATTCCGGGTAGTATAAGTATGATTCGGCGCGTTCAAAGGAATTTAGAAATTTGAAGTTCATATTTTGATCCAATTTGGTTTTGGGGTGCGAATCTTAGGTTCGTTGTTGATTTGCGTATTTCGAGAGTTCGAGCAAGTCCGTGTTATGTTTTCAGACTTGTTGGTGCATTTGGACGGCGTCCCAGGGGGATCGGATAAGTTTTGAACCACCCGGAGCTAAGTTGGAAAAATCAGAAATTCCAGTTATGTTTTCCTTCTTTGCGAACACGGAAGGACCCTCTCATTCGCGAAGGAAAATGGGAGTTGGGCTATTGCCCTTCGCGTTTGCGTGGAGGGTGACACGTTTGCGAAGCCCGAGAGTTTTGGCCTACGTGTTCGCGAGGGAGATCACGCGTTCGCAAATGGCAAGGCAGTAAGCCTCCGCATTCGCGAAGGGTAATTTTAAGGGTGTGGAATTTTGCCTTTGCGAACGCGAGGCACTGACCGCATTCGCGAATAAGGGTTTCACTGTACTAGACAGAATGTCTTAAAATGGGATTCCACCATTTTAAATCATATTTCTTCCATTTTTGGGCGATTTTGGAGCTTTTTGAGAGGGGGTTTCAACTAGCAACTTGAAGGTAAGTTAATTCTACACACTTTGAGTTAAATACATAGATTGTGGGTAGATTATAACCTGTAAATTATGGAAATCAAGGGTTAAATGAAAAACCTAGATTTGTATAAAAATGAGATTTTAACCACGAAAATAGTTATGGAATTGTATGAAAATTGTATATTTGAGTTCTTGAGGTTATGGGTAATGATTTTCTCTGAAAATTTCCGGAATCCGAGCATGTGCGCCTGGGATGAATTTTAGGAATTTATCATTTTTGGATAGGGTAATTTATTTAATAGTCTAATTTTGAATTTTTGAGCATGTATTAATTATTTTATATAATTTTTGGATAGTTTCGGATTTTTCGGCACCAAATTGAGATTTTTACGACATTGTGATCGGTAAGTGGGCTTTGAGACAAGGTAAGTCTCTTGCCTAACCTTGTAAGAGGGAATTTACCCCATAGGTGATTCACATTAATAATTATTGCTAATTGTGGGGGCTACGTACGCACGAGGTGACGAGAGTCCGTGCGTAGCTACTAATTATGTTAATGTCCGGGTAGTTTAGGACTCAAATCATGAATTACTTATAATAATTGCTCCTTTCATTTAATTAAATTACTCGAATTATATTGTAAATTGTTTGAGGAAATAGTAAAAGATCGAAACTTCATATACTCGAATTTTGTGTAAATTATTGAATTGTTAATAAAAATTGAACATCCTACGTGTTAATATTATAATAACTTCTCATTCCGGGGGTTCATAATTACAATATTTTCTGCTGGAAATTCGGGGGCAGAAATCGAAGGCCGAGGACCGAGCCCCAGGATCGAGGCCGAGGATCAAAGGCCGAAGATCAAGGCCCAGGATCGAGGTCAAGGATCGAAGGCCGACGATCGAGGCCGAGGATCGAAGGCCGAAGATCGAGGCCCAGGATCGAATCGAAGGCCGAAGATCGAGGCCTATGATCAAATCGAAGGCCGAAGATCGAGGCCCAGGATCGAGCCCGAGTATAGAGGGCAGCCTGGACAGAACTGTAAGTTATAAAACAGGGGACTTCGTCCCATTTTCCATTTTTGACAAATTAGAGCTTGGGGAGAGGCAATTTTTGGGAGATTTTCTAGAGAAAACATCGGGGTAAGTGTTCTTAACTCAATTTTGGTTAGATTACCCGAATCCATCATTGTTTTCACCATTTAATTAGTGTTTTGAGATTGAAATTTGGGAAAAATTTAGAATTCTCATAGAAATGAATTTTTGAGATTTCTGAGGCGATTCTGAGTCGGATTTGAGTGAAACTTGTATGGTTGGACTCGCAATTGAATGGGTTGTCGGATTTTGTGAGTTTCGCCGAATTCTGAGACATGGTCCCCACAAGCAATTTTTGAGCTAATTTCAGATTTTATTGAAGTATGTAGTATTTTCTTATGAAATTGATTCCTATAATTTTTGTTGACTGTATCGAATTATTTTGGCGAGATTCGAGCCATTAAGAGTTGGATAATCGAGGAAAAGGCCTACTAGTGGATTATATTGGAGCAAGTCGAGGTAAATGGCTTGTCTAACCTTGTGTGGGCGAAATTCCCCTAGGATTGATATTGATGTGATAATTGTAATGTGTTGATAGTCGTGTACACGAGGTGACGAGTGTGTACACGAGCTAAATGTGAAAGATTATGTTTTTAAATTGTGTAAGAGCACCGTTGCATATTAATTAAATTATTTTATTCTGTTATATTCATCATCATTAATATATTAATTAATATATTCTGTTATTATTATTATATTGTTAAACATTTGACCATGCCTTTTAGTAGGGCTTGACCTGACCTCGTCACTACTCTACCGAGGTTAGGCTTGACACTTACTGGGTACCGTTGTGGTGTACTCATACTACGCTTTTGCACATCTTTTTGTGCAGATCCAGGTACATCCTACTAGTCCAGGCATCAGTAAGCTACCCGTGTACGAAGACTTCGAGGTATATCTGCCAACGTCCGCAGACTCCGGAGTCCCCTTCTATCATTGTTATGTTGCTTCCTTATTTTCTTTAGACTCTGATATATAAAGATATTGATGATAAATTCTTAGAAACCCGACAAAAATTACAAAACTAGAAAGCTCATCCACTCACGAGTCCAACCATACCAAATTTATCAAAATCCGATCTCATTTGGTCCCTCAAATTTCCAAATCAAACTCTCCGAAAATCCCAAGCCCTAACCCCTCATTTTCACCCCTAATTTCCACTAATTACATGATTAAGCAATGGGAAATCACCATATATATACGAGTATTATGGCTCAAGCAACTTACCTCACTGATATCTCCTTGATTCCCTCTTCAAAATCACTCCCAAAAGCTTCAAAACCGACTGTAAATGGTGGAGAATGGACCAAAATTCGCGAAGTGTGCAATATATACCTTCTGCCCAGGCTTTTCGCACTTGCGGCCTATTCTTTGCGCCTGCGGGATCGCACCTGCAGTCAAATCGCCACACTTGCGAAACTCACTTAATCCCTCAGCCTCAGCACCCGCTGGCTCACAGGTGCGGACAAGCCTTCGCACCTGCGCTCCAGCCTTAGCCTTCCATTTTCCGCATCTGCGGCCCAAATCGCGCACCTGCGCATTTTCTTTCCGATTCTGCGAAGCCTGCCCAAAATCCTCCTCTACGCATCTGCTCCCTTGGTCTCGTACTTGCGGGCTCGCAAATGCGATAGACTTCTACGCACCCGCGGACCCAGCCTACCTCCACACTGTCCGCATTTGCGCTCCACTACTCCGCACCTGTGACCTCGCACCTGAGACTCCCCTTCCGCAGGTGCGGAAACACCAGCAGAATTCACACCAACAGCTCTCAAACACTCAAAACCAACCCGTCGACCATCCGAAACTCACCCGAGACTCTCGAGATCTCAACCAATAATACCAACAAGTCACATATCAATATGCGAACTTAGTCGAGCCTTCGGAATACTCAAAACAACATCAAAACACTAAATTACTCTCGGATTAAAGCCTAAGAATTTCTAAACTTCCAAATTTAACAACCGATGCTGAAACTATCAAACCGCGTCTGAATGACCTCAAATTTTACACACGCGTCACAAATGACACCACAAACCTACTCCAACTTCCGGAATTCCATTCTGACCCCGATATTAAATTTTCCACTTCCGACCGAAATTACCAAAATTTCAACTTTCGCCAATCAAGCCTAATTCCACTACGGACCTCCAAATCACATTCCGGACGTACTCCTAAGTCCAAAATCACCTAACAAAGCTAATGGAACCATTTTCCAACTTCCGCTTCTACTTTAGAGACTAAGTGTCTCAATTTAGTCCGAAACCACTCCAGATACCCGAACCAACCAACCCGACACAACACAATATAGCTGAATAACACATAAAGAAGCAAAAATGGGGGAAACGAGGCTATAACTCTCGAAACGACCAACCGGGTCGTTACAGTACTTATCTTCGGGAGGCTATGGAACTATTAGGAAATATTCACTTCTTTGATTCCTTATCATGCACATTTGTTGACTTCGAAGTTCTAAACCATTATCTTTCTTTTCTCTCAAAGATGGTGAGGACACGCACAACTAGATCCAATGATCACACCCGCGCCCCCTGCTGGAGCCGCAAGAGGCCGGCGTCGGGGCAGAGGCCGAGCCAAAGGTCGAGGAAGACCACGTGGTGCAACCAGAAAACCTGCACGAGCTACTGCAGCAGAGCCACCAGTAGCTCCAATTGGAGAATAGGCACCTGAGACGCCTGTTACTACCCTTGCACTTCAGGAGACTCTTGCCTAGTTTTTGAGCATGTTTGGCACTCTAGCTCAGGCAGGGTTAATTCCACTTACTCCTGCCACATCTCAGGCCGGGGGCGGAGCACAGACTCCCGTCACCCGTACTCCAGAGCCACGGGCCTATGTTGACCATACCCCAGAGGTTATACCAGTGGAGCCATTTATTCCAGTTCGGCCCGAGGTTAGGACATCAGTTTCAGAGGGGGAGCAGCTCAGGCTCGAAAGGTACAAGAAGTACCACCCTCCCACATTCAACGGTTTGGCTTCAGAGGATGCTCAGGGTTTCTAGAGGAATGTCACCGTATCCTTCGTATTATGGGTATTGTGGATTCCTGTGGGGTTTCTTTCACAACATTCCAGCTTAGAGCAGCAGCCTACCAGTGGTGGCAGGCATATGAGTTGGATAGTCCGGCTGAGGCAACTTCACTCACATGAACTCAGTTTTCATATATGTTCTTAAGGGAGTATGTTCCTCAGAGTCTTAGAGATGCATGGCGCACATAATTTGAGTAGTTGCGCCATGGTTCTATGACCATGTCAGAGTATATGGTCCGATTCAGTGAATTGGCTAGGCATGCACCAGCCTTAGTTGCTACTGTTCGAGAACGGGTTCGTAGATTTATTGAGGGTCTCCACCCTAGTATCAGATTCAGTATGGCCCGAGAGCTAGAGATGGACATCACATACCAACATGTGGTGTCAATTGCTAGGAGATTGGAAGCTATGCGGATCCGGGAGAGGGAGGAGAGGGAAGCTAAGAGACCCCGAGATTAGGGCACATATAATAATTCTTGTGCCCCAGCTACAACCCGTCATGGTAGAGTTATGTGAGTCATCCTATTTATTCAGCACTTCCAGCTTCCGGTGGTGTCCCGGCTGCTCCTAGATCTCAGGTTCTATATTATGCACCGCCAATATCTACTGTACAGGGTGCTTTCAATAGGCATTCTAGTCGATCAGGCTCGAGCCAGTCCTAACAGCCACGTCCTTCGAGGCCTTGTTTTGAGTGTGGTGACACTCGTCATATAGTGAGGGATTGCTCCAGATTTAGGAGGGGTGCACCTCCACAGATTTCTCAGGCCCCACCCATTCCACAGGGCCCTCAGGCTTCTCAGGGCATGATTACTGCACCAGTTGCCACTCCACCTGCACAGACAACCAGAGGTGGAGGTCGGACAGGTAGAGGTCACCCTAGAGGGGAAGGCCAGGCCATATATTATACCCTTCCTGCTAGGACAGAGGCCGTTGCATCCGATTCATGTATTATTCCGGTCTGTCATAGAGATACATCAGTCTTATTTGATCCAAGCACCACTTATTCTTATGTGTCATCTTATTTTGCCCCGTATTTAGGCGTATCCCGTGATTTCTTGAGTTCTTCTATTTATGTATCTACACTCGTGGGTGAATCTATTATTATAGACTGCATGTATTAGTTGTCTTTAATTGTTATCAATGGTTTTGAGACTAGCGTTGATTTATTATTGCTCAGTATAGAGGATTTCAATATTATTTTGGGCATGGACTGGTTGTCGTCCTATCACCCTATTCTTGATTGTTACGCCAAGACGGTAACGTTGGCTATGCCAAGTCTACCGCGACTAGGGTGGAGAGGTACCTTGGATCATGTCCCTAGCAGAGTTGTATCATTTCTTAAAGCTCAACAAATGTTTGAGAAGGGGTGTGATGCGTATCCCTATGTAAGAGATGTTAATGTTGATACTCCTACCGTGGAGTCAGTTCCTGTAGTAAGGGATTTTCTTGATGTATTTTCAGCGGATCTTTCGGGTATGCCACCTGATAGGGATATTGACTTTGGCATTGATTTGTTACCGGGCACTCAGCCCATTTCTATTCCACCATATCGTATGGCCCCAGCAGAGTTGAAAGAATTAAAAGAATAGTTACAGGAGTTGCTTGATAAGGGTTTCATTCGGCCCAGTGTATCGCCTTGGGGTGCTCCTGTCTTATTTGTAAAGAAGAAGGATGGTTCTATGCGGATGTGTATTGATTACCGCCAGCTGAACAAGGTTACAGTGAAGAACATGTATCCATTTCCACGTATTGATGACCTATTTGATCAGCTTCAGGGTGCCAGAGTGTTTTCTAAGATCGACTTGCGTTCAAGCTATCATCAGTTGAAGATTCGGGAGCCAGATATCCCGAAGACTGCTTTTAGGACTCGGTATTGTCATTATGAGTTCCTTGTAATGTCATTTGGGCTAACCAATGCCTCAACAACATTTATGCACTTAATGAATAGTGTATTTCAGCCCTATCTTGATTAATTCGTCATTGTGTTTATTAACGACATTCTGGTGTATTCCCGGAGTTGGGAAGATTATGAGCAACACTTGAGGACTGTGCTTCAGACTTTGAGAGAAAAGAAGTTATGTGCAAAATTTTCAAAGTGTGAATTGTGGCTTGATTCAGTGTGATTTTTGGGTCATATAGTTTCGTGCGAGGGGATCAAGGTAGATCCGAAGAAGATTGAGGCAGTGCAGAGTTGATCCAGACCATCCTCAGCTACGAAGATCCAGAGTTTCCTTGGTTTGGTAGGGTATTATCGCCAATTTGTAGAGGGTTTCTCTTCTATTGCTGCACTTATGGCCAAATTGATCCATAAGGGTACTCCATTCAGATGGACAAAGGAATGTGAGGAGAGCTTTCAGAAGCTTAGGACGACTTTGACTACAACCCCAGTATTGGTATTGCCTACAGGTTCGGGGTCTTACACTGTATATTGTGATGCATCGAAGATTGGTCTTGGCGCGACGTTGATGCAGGACGGTAGGGTGATTGCCTACGCTTCCAGATAGCCGAAGGTGCATGAGAAAAACTATCCTCTCCACGACCTTGAGTTAGCAACTATTGTTCATGCCTTGAAGATTTGGCGGCATTATTTGTACGGTGTCTATTGTGAGGTCTACACCGATCACCAGAGTCTACAACATCTGTTTAAATAGAAGGATCTAAATTTACGACATCGGAGATGGTTGGAGTTGCATAAGGATTATGATATCACCATTCTCTATCATCCCAGGAAGGCCAATGTAGTGGCCGATGCCTTGAGTCGTAAGGCGGAGAGTTTGGGCAGCTTAGCATATTTACCGGTAGTAGAGAGGCCTTTAGCCTTGGATGTTCAGGCCTTGGCCAACCAGTTTGTCAGATTGGATGTTTCCGAGCCGAGCCGAGTTTTGGCTTGTGTGGTTTCTCAATCTTCTCTTTATGATAGTATCAGGGAGCGTCAATATGATGACCCCCATTTGCTTGTCCTTAAGGATACAATTTAGCACAGTGATACCAAGAAAGTCACTATTGGAGATGACGGTGTATTACTGATGCAGAACACGCTATGTGTACCCAATGCGGATGGCTTGCGCGAGTTGATTTTCCAGGAGATGTATCAGGACTTGAGACAACACTATTGGTGGAGGCGGATGAAGAAAGACATAGTGGAATATATAGCTCGATCCCTAAATTTTCAGCATGTGAAGTATGAGCATCAACGGCCAGGTAACTTGCTTCAGAAGTTAGAGATTCCGGAGTGAAAATGGGAGCGAATCACTATGGATTTCATTGTTGGACTTCCACAGACTCAGCGGAAGTTTGATGCAGTTTGGGTGATTGTGGATAGACTTACAATTGAATGTTTGCTTACAGTTCTCTAATGTCACGCCCCAAAACCGAGGAGCGCGACCGGCGCTCAACCGAGTGAACCCGACCGAGCAAGCCTGTTAGATTTCCTTCTACCCAAACTCATCCACGAATGAAGATAATACATATTTTCATTAATTAGACAAAAAAGTGTTCATGTTCACAATACCAATTCATTACCAATAGTTCCATCATTTTTAGTCGTCTTAACTAGAACAAGTAATACAACCATAACATAACGTAGTTTGTCTTTCCCAGCACCAATACACAATCCACACTATGTCTACAGAGCCTCTATAGATAAAGAAGAGTACAATGATAATGCCGACAACAAGGCCCCGACTATACCTCAAACCAAATATATAAAGTACAAAAGATACATGACCCCGAAATGAAGTGGGGCTCACCGAGTCAGCTGAGAAGAAGGTGTACTGCTATCACTAATCAATATCTCATGCTGTGGAACCACCTGCATCCATTTAAAGATACAGCGCCCCCGGCAAAAGGAACGTTAGTACCGTCGAATAGCACTAGTATGTATAGCTAAACAGTCCCTCAATAGAATGACAAATAATACAAACAAGATTATCATAATATCAATAAAAGCCTTAATTAACATCAAACCTCAATTTAGGATCAAGACAATGTTCAAATTAATTCTCATATCTCACATTGGGAGATTTTTAGTATCGATATACCATTGTCCACAATACCATTATTCACAAAACCATTATTCACAATACCATTATTCACAAAACCAGTACCACTGTACTCTTAGCACGGAGTCCGATCACGACCCGATCGGCTAGGCCATCTCTTTAGAGACATCAACCACAATTTCTCTCAATATCAATACCACAATTTTTAACACGGAGTCCGATCACGACCCGATCGGCTAGGCTATCTATTAGGGACATCGACCACAATCACAATTTCAAATTATAAATTTCCAGCACAATCACCACCATGTGTGCGGCATAATGTCCGATCACGACCCGACCGGCTAGGCTGTCTTATTTGAGACATCAACCTTTTTATATCAATCATCGCATTTCGTATTACTTTCACATCTTTTCATCTCATTGGCACTAATGGCCATAATTATAAGATCATTCTTGGCACATTGGCCATATTCAATATTTCATGCTCACCTTATCAATTTCAATTATCATCATCATCATCAACAACAAATACAATTCAAATCAAGGTGTGTAGTACACATGTGAGCAATTTAGAGTCTAAAGCACATAGAGATATTTCACAAAATTTGGCATAATAGCCTTCATTTGAACTTTACTTAAAGTCGAAACATTATTAATGCACCGCCTATATTTTAACACATCCTCAATTGGTAACATAGCATGAATAACGCATTTGGGATGCTTGTTGAACATATATCTTTCAACTCAATCTTACTCGGAATAGCCAGTTTCATAATGAATCACTCGGGACTTACATAATTTACATGAATATCGTAGAATTCAATTTTAAGAGAAGAGTTTAGCCAACACACCTCACTTGAGCTTCCTTAAACTCTAAAACATTCCGGAATTCTTAGCAATTTTAATCTATTGTAGAAATATAATAAAATGAATCAAAATTTGGAAGATGATCATGGTTCTATCTCACTTGAGTATTTTATTAAACACTAGATGTGCATAAGGTTTCAATGTCCTTTTTATGAAGGATTCCATCATCCCACAACCCAAGCTTTACCATTTTTAGCTCAACAATCTTCTTACACCCTTTGATAACACATGCATGTAAAATAAACAACTCTCATGCCCAAAAATTACCTTGCTAGTTACCCATTTTCAGAAGATTTCGAAATTAGGGTTTAGGGTGTAGAATCTTACCTCTAGGATGAAGACCTAGTGAGTTTCCCTTCTAAATCTTCCAAAACATGAGCAAGAATTGAAGAAAATTATTGAAGAACACCTTCTCACTCTAGGGCACTCTCTCTCACTCTAAAATATCAGATTATGGCTCAAAAATGGCCCAAAGAGTGTATTTAACGAAATAGGGTCGAGTTTTAAAACCCCAAAAATGGAGCTCAGGAACAGTTCTGCGGTCGCATATGCGACCACATAATGGATATGCAGACCGCATATCGGTGGCTTCATTACTGATAAAATGATCAAAAAAGCTGTCTGTGTATGCGGTCACTATGCGGTCCGCATAACTGTTATGCGATCGCATAATGCACCGCATAATATTTATGCGGTCGCATAGTCGACCGCATAATTGCTTCCAACTGACCCAATTAACTGTTTCACTCTGCGGCCATTATGCGGTCCGCAGAGTGATTCTGCGGTCGCATAATGGACCGCCGAAATGCACTATTCCACCAAAACTTTTCTTTTACTTTCCTGTGCATTGTTCAACCCAACAAGTCCTAACAATCCTCAAACACATAAGCCTAGTCCGGCACCATGAAATATTATTTTCTTTGCAAATTTTACCGGGCTTTACACTTAAGTTCTTCAAAAAATTTCGGGGTGTTACAGATGACTACCTACTCTTCCGAGCAGTTGGCTCGAATATATATTTGCGTGATTGTCAGACTTCATGGTGTACCAATATCTTTCATCTTTGACTGGGGTATATAGTTTACATCACGATTCTGGAGGGAAGTACAATGTGAGTTGGGTACTCGGGTAGAGTTGAGTACAATATTTCACACTCAGACGGACGGGCAGTCAGAACGCACTATTCAGATACTGGAGGATATGTTTCGTGCGTGTGTGATAGATTTTGGGGGTGCTTGGGATCAATTCTTACCACTTACGGAGTTTTCTTACAACAACAGTTATCAGTCAAGCATTCAGATGGCGCCGTATAAGGCCGTATATGGTAGGCGGTGTCGGTCTCCAGTGGGTTCGTTCGAACCGGGTGAAGCTAGACTATTGGGTACAAACTTGGTTCAATATGCTTTGGAAAAAGGTTAAATTGATTCAGGATCGACTTCATACAGCCCAATCAAGACAAAAGAGTTATGCGGATCGGAAGGTTCATGATATTGCATTCATGGTCAGTGAGCGGGTCTTGCTCTGGGTTTCGTCTATAAAGAGTGTTATGAGGTTCAGGAAGAAGGGCAAGTTAAGCCCTAGGTATATTGCGCCTTTTAAGATTCTTGGAAGAGTTGGGGAGGTGGCTTACAGACTTGCACTACCACCTAGCCTCTCTGCAGTTCATCTATTATTCCATGTTTCCATGCTCCGGAAGTATCACGGCGACCCATCTCATGTGTTAGACTTCAGCTCAGTCCAGTTGGACAATGATCTATCTTATGTCGAGGAACCAGTGGCCATTTTGGACAGACATGTTAGAAAGCTAAGATCAAAGAATATAGCTTCAGTGAAGGTGTAGTGGAGAGCCTAGACAGAAGGAGAAGCTACTTGGGAGATTGATCGGGAGATGCAGAGCAAATATCCACACCTATTTGAGACTCCAGGCATAATTCTAAACTCGTTCGAGGATCAACATTTTTTTAAGAGGGGGAGGATGTAACGACCCGGCCAATCGTTTTAAGAGTTGTAGCCCTGTTTCCTTATTTACTGCTCATTCTGTACTTTATAACTGATATATGACTTCCCAGAGTAATTGGTTTAGGTCAGGTGAGGTTTTGGAATGAATTGAAACACTTAGTTCTAAGTTTTAAAGCTTAAGTTTAAATAGTGATCGAATGTCGACTTATGTGCAAACGACTCCAGAATAGAATTTTGATGATTCCAATAGCTCCGTATGGTGATTTTAGACTTAGGGGTGTGTTCGGAATTTTATTTGGAAGACCGTAGTTAAATTATGCTTGAAATGGCTAAAATAGGAAATTTAAGTTTGGAAGTTTGACCGGGAAGTTGAATTTTTGATATCGGGGTCGGAATCCCGTTCTGAAAATTTTCATAGCTTCGTTATGTCATTTATGACTTGTGTGCAAAATTTGAGGTCAATCGGACTTGATTTGATAGGTTTCGACATCGAATGTAGAAGTTGGAAATTCTTAAGTTTCATTAAGCTTGAATTGGGGTATGATTTGTGATTTTAGCGTTGTTTGATGTGATTTGAGGTTTCAAATAAGTTCGGATGATATTTTAGGACTTTTTGGTGTATTTGGTTGAGGTCCCGAGGGCCTCGGGTGAGTTTCGGATGGTTATCGGATCAAAAGTTGGACTTAAACAGCTGCTGCAAAAGCTACTGCAATATTTTCTGCTGGAAATTCGGGGGCAGAAATCGAAGGCCGAGGACCGAGGACGAGGATCGAAGGCCAAAGATCGAGGCCTAGGATCGAGGGTGAGTATCGAAGTTCGAAGATCGACGCCCAGGATCGAGGCCGAGGATCGAAGGTCGAAGATCGAGGCCCAGGATCGAATCGAAGGCCGAAGATCGAGGCCCAAGAATGAGGCCCAGGATCGAGGCCGAGGATCGAGGGTCGAGGATCGAGGGCCGTGGATCGAGGGCAACCTGGACAGAACTGTAAGTTATAAAGCAGGGGACTTCGTCCCATTTTCCATTTTTGACAAATTGGAGCTTGGGGAGAGGCGAGGTTTGGGAGATTTTTCATAGAAAATATCGGGGTAAGTGTTCTTAAGTCAATCTTGGTTAGATTACCCGAATCCATCATTGTTTTCACTATTTAATTAGTGTTTTGAGATTGAAATTTGGAAAAATTTTAGAAATCTCATAGAAACGAATTTTTGAGATTTCGGTGTCTATTCGAAATCGAATTTGAGTGAAATTGGTGTGGTTGGACTCGTAATTGAATGGGTTGTCGGATTTTATGAGTTTCGTCGGATTCCGAGGCATGGGCCCCACATGCGATTTTTGAGCTAATTTCGGATTTTATTGAAATATGTAGTATTTTCTTATGAAATTGATTCCTATAATTTTTGTTGACTGTATCGAATTATTTTGGCTAGATGCGATCCATTCAGAGTTGGATAATCGAGGAAAATGCCTACTAGTGGATTAAATTAGAGTAAGTCGAGGTAAGTGACTTGTCTAACCTTGTGTGGGGGAAATTCCCCTAGAATTGGTATTGATGTGATAATTGTAATGTATTGATAGTCGTGTACACGAGATGACGAGTATATACACGGGCTAAATGTGAAAAATTATATTTTTAAATTGTGTAAGAGCACTGTTGCGTATTAATTAAATTATTTTATTTTGTTATATTCATCATCGTTAATATATTTTTGTACTTTAAATTTGTCTGTTCCTGCTAAGTGTTTTACCTATTTAGCTGAAACTTGATTTCTTTTATTCTGTGCATTATTTGAAGATGGAATTTTTTAAATTTAAATATTATTAATATGAAGTATTTGATATTTTAAATTTGGAACTGAGGCAACGTATTAAAAAATTTTAAATATTTTTTTTGCTGAGTTATTTATTCCCGAATATTTTATGAGATTTTGTACTCATTGTGATTGAGCCGTGAGCTTCCTGCGGTGGAAATTCTTTTTTGATATTGTTTATTTTGGCAAGTTGAAATATTTGAGCACTTGAGGTGCAGATTGTGATATATTATGATATTGATATGCATGCGGTGAGATAAGGGTGGCTTGATACGCGTGGCTAGTAGGGGAACTACTAGAAGTCATGTGATGTGATAAGGGTGGCTAAAACGCGGGATGCTATTTCGGGAAAAAAATGTTTTCTTTAAAATAAATTGTGAAGGCTCCCGCGGTGATATAAGGAAATGAGATATTGTGAATTTATTTATGATTTGGGACTACGAGACGGTACCTCGGGAGTGCCCTTGTTGATATTTCTTTATGGTTGCATTTGCCTTTGATTATTGTCGTGATTTTTCTAAAGTTGTAAATTTTCTGTTTTCTTTCCACGAGGTATCATTTGTCCTTATTTTGTGTAATTAAATGGTGACATACTACATACTACTTACTTGATTCATTCTATTGTCATTTTACTTTTATTATATTGTTAACATTTTCACCATGCCTTTTATTATTTTCAGTAGGGCCTGACCTGACCTCGTCACTACTCTACCGAGGTTAGGCTTGGCACTTACTGGGTACCGCTGTGGTGCACTCATACTACACTTCTGCATATTTTTTTTGTGCAAATCCAGGTACATCCTACTAGTCCAGGCATCGGTAAGTTACTCGTGTACGAAGACTTCGAGGTATATCTGCCAGCGTCCGCTGACTCCGGAGTCCTCTTCTATCCTTGTTATGTTGCTTCCTTATTTTCTTTAGACTCTGATATATAAAGATATTGAGGATAACTTCTTAGAAGCTTGTGACTTATTTCTACCGAGTTTTGGGTGTTGTAATTATGTGAATTGCAGATTTATTTATTTCATATTTCAATTGTTATTCCGCATTGATAGGCTTACCTAGTTTTAGAGACTAGGTATCATCACGACATCCTACAGAGGAAATTTGTGGTCGTGACAGTTAGTGTCACTGTATATATAATAGACTAAGTTAAAATTGATCTTCCCTTGTATATAGGTTAATTTCGAACAAAAATATGCCCATCATGCTACTGAAAAACTTAGATATACCGAATAACTTATGTAATTGCACACAAATAATATATAGAAGTTTTGACAATAACGTCATACACGCAAAAATTATCATACTGGTTAAAGTGCTTCTAAGTATATTCTTATCTCTGAATTCAACTTTCGTCTTCCGAAACTAAGGAATATCCTTTTAAATTTGTGTGAAAATAATTTTTAGTATGTTTATGTTTTGCAAATACAATAAATAAAGTATAAGGATAAACATCCTAGATATTGGACTATATTACCCATTATATTTTCTTGCATGAACAACTGTATGTTGCACTTTCAAGAGGGATATCAAGATCGACAACAAGAGTTCTGGTTAAGGCAGAGCAACCAACGCATTAGGAGGAAACATATACAAAAAAATATTGTCCATAAAGAAGTGTTTGTTAAGATATCATCACATTATTACTTTTAAACTATAATATATAATTATCTAATTAACATGACAAAATTGATCATTTGTGTAAGTTTTGATGATGTCCTTTTATTTTAAATTCATGTATTATATTAGTGTAATAATATTTTTCGGTATTTAGATGATTGTTGTATTATTATACATAAAATTTCTCTCATTAATTAAATTTTATTGTTCCTTCATATAAATAAATGCTTAAATCATCATGTGTCATTCTTACCGTGCAACGCACGTTCATAGATACTAGTATAATAATTATAGTGGATGTTTAAACCTTTATTACCTCCATGTATAAATCATCTAGCTTATTATGGTATTCATTTTTAGTTTACAACATTCCTTATTTACAACTTATGAATCAATTTTTATACATTCACTACATATGTATATATATATATATATATATATATATATATATATATATATATATATATATATATATATATATACACTTTCAAAATAGTGCATATGCATCATCATTTGATTTACAAGCATATACAAGTATTTTTCATAAATAATGCTTAAATAATAAATACTCTACTCTAATAGTTTATTATTCAAGTAAATTCTTTTTACAATATGGATGTTGTGATATCGTTATGTTTAGTTAGAATCATTTTAATTGTTTTTCCTGAAACGAATGAAGCTATCAAACCAGATATATGAATTAACACGATCAACTTTATTATGAATAAAAATCCCTAAAGTCATTCACTACATGATATTTAGCTACGACACAAAATTCGTCACTAATTGCTTACTTTTGGTGACAAAATTATGTTTCGTGTTTAAATACATGAGTCACATACTTTAGTGACGTAACACAAAATTTCATAAGTTCTCAAGCGAGGTATCCAAAAAAAATGTAGAAACCTCAGCTAAATGCTAAAGCTTCTGTCTTTGCTAGTAAAAGATAAAAAAAGAATATTATTATAAAATAAAGACAGTAAAGTAAAGACAAATATAATTATTCAAACTTCAAACTTATATACATAATGAACTGAATTCTCCTCTATTTATAGAAGAAAGGAAGTTGTTATGTAAGCTGCTGCTGCAAGCTGCTGTGTAAGCTACTTGTAAGCTGTTGTGTAAGCTGCTACTCTAAGCTGTTGTGCCAGATATAGATAATCTTCTACCATGGGTAATATTTATCCATAACGGAGTACCGAAAGGATAAGCTTTTTCAGGAGGCTTATTTCCAATGGAGTACTAAATATATAAACATATTTACGGCGGAGTCTCATATGGATAAGCTTCTTCAGGAGGCTTATTTACAACGGAGTACTAAATGAACATCCATAATATAATATATTTATAACGCTCCCCCTTGGATATTCATTAAAAGATAATGTGCCTCATTAAAACCTTACTAGGAAAAACCACGTGGGAAAAAATCTCAGTGAAGGAAAAAGAGTACACATATTTAGTAAGACGCATTGCTAGGTGCCTCATTAAAAACCTTATAAGGAAAACCCCATGGGAAAAAACCTTAGTAAGGGAAAAAGAGTGCATCGCGTATTTTACTCCCCCTGATGAAAACCTTGTTTCAAATATTTGAGTCTCCGCATTCCAATCTTGTATACCATCTTCTCAAAAGTTGAAGTTGGCAAAGATTTAGTGAATAAATCTGCTGGATTATCACTTGAACGGATTTGTTGCACATCAATGTCACCATTTTTCTGAAGATCGTGTGTGTAGAATAATTTTGGTGAAATGTGCTTCGTTCTATCTCCTTTTATAAATCCTCCCTTCAATTGGGCTATGCATGCAACATTGTCTTCGTATAAAATTGTGGGTCTTTTCTCACATTCCAAACCACATTTTTCTCGAATAAAATGAATTATTGATCTCAACCATACGCATTCCCTACTTGCTTCATGAATAGCTATTATTTCAGCATGATTTGAAGAAGTAGCAACAATAGATTGCTTTGTGGAGCGCCATGATATGATAGTACCTCCACATGTAAAAACGTACCCGGTTTGAGATCTAGCTTTATGGGGATCAGATAAATAACCTGCATCTGCATAACCAACAAGATCCGTACTATCTTTGTTAGCATAAAACAAACCCATATCAAGAGTTCCCTTTAAATATCGCAATATATGCTTAATCCCGTTCCAATGTCTCCGTGTAGGAGAAGAACTATATCTTGCTAGTAAATTAACAGAAAATGCTATGTCAGGCCTTGTAGCATTAGCAAGATACATTAGTGCACCAATTGCACTGAGATAGGGTACTTCGGGACCAGGAGTTCCTCATCCTCTTCTGGAGGTCGGAACAAATCTTTGTTCACTTCAAGTGATCGAACAACCATTGGTGTACTCAATGGGTGCGCTTTGTCCATGTAAAAGCATTTTAAGACCCTTTCTGTATAGGCAGATTGATGGATAAAGATCCCGTCTGCTAAATGTTCAATTTGCAGACCAAGACAAAGTTTTGTCTTTCCAAGATCTTTCATCTCAAATTCTTTCTTAAGATATTTAATTGCCTTTTGGAGCTCTTCTGAAGTTCCAACAAGATTTATGTCATCAACATAAACAGCAAGTATAACAAATTCTGAAGCCATTTTCTTTATAAAAATACATGAACAAATAACATCATTTATATAACCCTCTTTCAGCAAATATTCACTGTGGCGATTATACCACATATGCCCAGATTGCTTTAAACCGTACAAAGATCTTTGTAATCTGATTGAGTACATTTCTCGAGATTTTAAATATGCTTCAGACATTTTAAAACCTTCATGGATTTTCATGTAAATTTCATTATCAAGTGACCCGTACAGATAAGCTGTAACCACATCCATTAGATGTATTTCAAGCCTTTCACGTAAGGCTAAACTGATGAGATATCGAAATGGTATGGCATCCATAACTGGTGAATATGTTTCTTCATAATCGACTCCAGATCGTTGTGAGAATCCTTGTGCAACAAGGCGAGCCTTGTATCTTTCAACTTCATTTTTATTATTCCTTTTTAGCACAAAAACCCATTTATGACCAACTGGATTTATACCAGCAGGTGTTTGGAATACTGGTCCAAAGACCTCTCTTTTAGCAAGTGACTTCAATTCCAATTGAATTGACTCTTGCCATTTTGGCCAATCAGATCTTTGTCGACATTCTTCGACAGATCGGGGTTCAAGATTCTTACTATCTTGTATAATGTTAAGTGCAACATTATATGCAAAAATATTATCCACCACTATTTCAGATCGATTTAAATTAATCCCATCACCAGTAGAACTTATTAAAAGTTCCTCACTCACACTAGTCTCGGGTTCATTGATTTCTTCAGGAATCTCAGAACTAATCAGATCTTTGGTCTCTTCAGGAGATCCCTTCATAATATCATTTTGATCATTTGTTGATTTTCTTTTTCTAGGATTTTGATCCTTAGAACCCAACCACGCTTCAGGCGTGCTTTAGGTTCACTAGCTCTCATGCTAGTAGATGGTCCTGATGGGACATCAATTCGGATAGGCACATGCTCTGCAGGGATATGCGACTTAGTTATCCTTTTCAAATCAGTAAATGCACCTGGCATTTGATTTGCTATATTCTGTAAATGGATGATGTTCTGGACCTCCTGATTACATATAGGGGTACGTGGATCAACGTGAGATAATGATGAAACTTTTCACATAATTTCACTTTTGATTTCCTTTTTCTCTCCCCCTAATTGTGGGAAATTTGTTTCATCAAATCGATAATTTGCAAATCGAGTAGTAAATAAATCTCCCGTCAATGGTTTAAGATAGCGAATAATAGAGGGTGATTCAAACCCAATATATATATTCCTAACCTTCTCTATGGGCCCATCTTACTGCGATATGGTGGTGCTACTGGCACATATATAACACATCCAAAAATTCGTAGATGGGCAATATCTGGTTCATGACCAAAAACTAATTGTGACGGAGAATATTTATTATAATGTATCGGTCTGAGACAGATAAGTGATGCTGCATGCAAGATAGCATGGCCCCAAACAGTAGTGAGCAATTTTGTTTACATAAGTAGTGGACTTGCTATCAATTGTAGGCGTTTAATAAATAACTCTGCAAGGCCATTTTGAGTATGACATAAGCTACAGGATGTTCAACTTTTATCCCAACTGATAGACAGTAATCATCAAAAGCTTGAGATGAGAATTCTCCAGCATTATCAAGGCGAATAGTCTTTATAGGATAATTTGGGAATTGTGCCCTTAATCGAATTATTTGGGCTAATAGCTTTGCAAACGTCAGGTTGCGAGATGATAGTAGGCACACATGAGACCATCTTGAAGATGCATCTATTAGGATCATAAAATATCTAAAAACCCACTTGGTGGGTGAATAGGTCCACATATATCCCGGTGTATACGTTCTAAAAAGGCAGGGGATTCAATGCCAACCTTAATTAGTGATGGTCTAGTGATCATTTTGCCTTGATAACAAGCATCACAAGAAAATTCATTATTTGTAAGAATCTTCAGGTTCTTTAATGGATGCCCACTTGAATTTTTAATAATTCATCTCATCATTATTGATCCAGGATGGCCCAAACGGCCATGCCAAAGCACAAAAATATTTGAATCAGTAAACTTCTGGTTTACGATAGAGTGTACTTCAACTGTACTAATCTTTGAATAGTATAAGCCAGAAGATAAAGTTGGTAACTTTTCTACAATGCACTTCTCGCCAGAAACATTCTTTGTAATACAAAGATATTCCATATTCATTTCATCAGTCGTCTCAACATGATACCCATTTCGGCGGATATCTATAAAACTCAACAAGTTTCTTCGGGACTTGGAGGAGAATAATGCATTGTCTATTATAAGTTTTGTTCCCTTAGACAGAAATATTATGGCTCTTCCAGAGCCTTCAATCAAACTTATATTATCAGAAATTGTTGAAACATTTACTTTTTCCTTATGCAAATAAGAAAAGTATTTTTGATCCTTAAATATGGCATGGGTTGTTCCACTATCAATTACACAAATATCTTCATTATTGGTCTTTGATCCAAACATAATTTGAGGATTATCCATATTCTTCAAAATGACATAAATAAAATATGTTATAGTAAACATCATTATCAAAGCATAACTTTTATTTATGTACAATAATTACATAACCATACTATCTATTACAAACAACCTAAATTAAAATATTTACATTTCTACAGATTCACCACCGATCATATGACTTGTTTCTCCTTCTGGGAGTGCAAAGTAATCAGCTACATCCAAATGCATGAAGTCTAAATTATCTTCAGAAATAAAATTTGCTTTAATATTTTTCTCTGTCTTCTTCAGGGAGGCTTGATACAGGTCAACCAGGTGCTTTGGCGTACAACATGTACGTGACCAGTGCCCTTTTCCTCCACATATATAGCATGCATTTTCTGGCTTTGCTGCTTACACCGCTTCATGCTTTTGTTCCTTTCTTTTCCACTGTTGGTGGTGAGGATGGTTCTTTGGTGCATTATTATTACCACGATTAGAGTTTCCTCCCCGACCACGGCCATGACCACGACTGGGGCCACGTCCTTTTCCACGCTTAGCTTGGTGGAAGTTCGTCTCATTCACTTCAGGGAATGGACAAGAACCAGTAGGTCGGCTTTTATAGTTTTTCATTAATAGCCCATTATGTTGCTTGGCTACAAGAAGATGTGAGATAAATTCAGAATTTTTTTTGAATCCCATCTCTCGATATTGCTGCTGCAGGAGCATATTTGAGGCATGAAAAGTGGTGAAGGTTTTCTCCAACATATCATGATCAGTAATATTATTACCACATAGTTTCAATAGGGAAATAATTCTGAACATAGAAGAATTATACTCACTGATAGATTTAAAATCTTGTAGCCTTAGATGAGTCCAATCATAACGTGCCTGTGGAAGAACGACTATCTTCAGGTGGTCATATCTATCTTTCAAATTATTCCACAGTATGACTGGATCTTTAACAATAAGATATTCCATTTTCAGGCCCTCATCAAGGTGATGGCGTAGGAATATCATTACTTTGGCACGGTCTTAGTTTGATGCCTGTTTTTATTTTTGATGGTGTCTGCCAGACCCATCGCATCAAGATGAATTTCGGCATCAAGCACCCAAGATATGTAACTTTTGCCCGATATATCCAAGGCTACAAACTCAAGTTTAGAAAGATTTGACATATTTTTAGAAAAAGAAATTATCCATATTCTCTGATACTTTCAAAGTATTTGTTCAAGATGACAGAGTCTCGTGCTGATAACGTGTTATAAAATAAAGACTGTAAAGTAAAGACAAGTATAGAGAGAAACTGATATATTATTCAAACTTCAAACTTATATACATAATGAACTGAATTCTCCTCTATTTATAGAAGAAAGGAAGTTGTTGTGTAACCTGCTACTGCAAGTTGCTGCTGCAAGCTGCTGTGTAAGATATAGATAATCTTCTACCATAGGTAATATTTATCCATAACGGAGTACCGAAAGGATAAGCTTGTTCAGGAGGCTTATTTTCAATGGAGTACTAAATAGATAAACATATTTACGGCATAGTCTCATATGGATAAGCTTCTTCAGGAAGCTTATTTACAATGGAGTACTAAATGAACATCCATAATATAATATATTTATAACAAATACAAGTCTTTTTAATCCAGTTATACCGGTTGACTCTAAATTAACAGCTCCTTTCACATCTAACAACTAAAAGTGGTTGTACAGACTCTCAGATTACATACAATTGGCAGCAAAAGTGGAGGAAATTTAATGTTTAAAAGGCAGGAAAAGAATGTAGAAATGAGAACCTTAATATTTAAAGGCTTTGAAGTAACTTCAATGTCTCATCGATATGTTTTTCAGGTTGGAATTGATTGTTATATATGAGTTGAACCACTCCAATCTTGTCAAGCACATAAGTCTGTCAAAAAGGTATCCAGGAAGAGGCGGATGTAGTCTATTGACTACGGGTTCAATTGAACCCATAACTTTCGACGCGAAGTAAAAATTTGTATGTAAAAATTTATTAAAATTGTAAAAATAGTAGATATGAACCCATAACTTTAAAAATATAATAGGTTCAATGTTAAAAACCTTAAAATTGAACCCATATGATTTAAATCCTGAATCCGCCTCTGTATCTAGGGATTCCCAACTCTTTCCTAACTTTGTTGCCTTCATCGCACAACAAGGTAAATAGGAGTCTCTACTTCTTTCACAAAGGCCTGCAAAATCAAACACTTCGGCTCGGTTATTATGCAGCCTAAATCTTGAGCACATTGCTCAGAGCTCATAGCAGTATCTATAATAGGAGTAAATTAAGAACAAATAAACAACTTAAGAATATAAGATAATTTGGAGTATATCTTTTGGTTAAGGTCAAATATACCAATATACTATTGATTATAGTACTTGGAAGTCCTTCATTATACTATTGGTACTTTTGGGTCCCTATCGTTACACAATTAAATATTTCTACCCCTCCATTAACGGAGGGGACACATGTCAATTTCCCTATACAAATATTCAGATCCAACTAATAATAACCATCCCTATTAATACCCAACCCACCCAATACCATAACTAGCCCCACTAAGATCTGTAACGACCCGCTCGGTCGTTTTAGAGTGAATTGAGACACTTAGTCTCTTAAGTAAAAACTTAAGTTGGAAAAGTCAACCGTATATTGACCTATGTGTAAATGATCTCAGATGTGAATTCTGATGGTTCTGTTAGCTCCGTCAGGTTATTTTGGACTTAAGAGTGCGTCCGGAATGTGATTTGGAGGTCTGTGGTAGAATTAGGCTTGAATTGGCGAAATTGGAAATTTGGCGATTTCGGTCAGTAGTAGAAAATTTGATATCGGGGTCGGAATGGAATTCCAGAAGTTGGAGTAGGTTCTTAGTGACATTTGGGATGTGTGTGCAAAATTTGAGGTCATTCGGATGTGGTTTGGTTGGTTTCGGCAACGATTGTCGAATTTGGAAGTTTAGAAGTTCTTAGGCTTGAATCCGAGGGTAATTTGATGATTTGATATTGTTTTGAGTGATTCGAACGTTCGACTAAGTTGGTATGTTGATATATGACTTGTTGGTATTTTTGGTTGAGGTCCTGAGGGCCTCGGGGTGATTCCGGGTAGTTAACGGATTTGTCGAAGTTGGAAAAATGCAGTTGAAGTTGCTGTTACTGCTATTTTCGCACCTGCGGAAGAAAGAGTCGCAGGTGCGAGGCCGCTGGTGCGCGTGGGTAGTTCATATGTGCGGGCAATGCTAGGCTAGGAAGGTTGCATAGGTGCGAGTTGGAGGTCGCATCTGCGAGCCCGCAGGTGCGAAACCTGGGGCGTAGATGCGGAGAGGGGAATGCTGGACAGGCTTCGCAGATGCGGCGCACCACACGCAGGTGCGCAAGCGCATGTGATGAGTTTGCCGCAAATGCGGAGACTGGGCGGATAAGTGAGTTGCGTAGGTGCAGCTCCTTGGACCGCATGTGTGGTCGCGTGGGTGCGAGTAAATGGCCACAGGTGCGAGAAGCCTGGGCAGAGGGTACATATTGCACACTTCGCGAATTTTGGTGCATTCTTCACTATTTCTATTTGGATTTGGAGCTTTTGGGAGAGATTTGAAGAGGGAATCAAGGGGGGTTTCATTGAGGTAAGTTACTTTAGCCCTAATACTTGTATATATGGTGATTTTCCGTTGTTTAATCATTGTAATTAGTAAAAATGAGGGGTTAGGGCATGGAATATTTGGAGAGTAATTTAAGGATTTGAAGGACCAAACGATGTCAGATTTTGTTGAATTTGATATGGTTAGATTCATGAGTGAATGAGCTTTCTAGTTTTGTAAATTTTGTAGGATTTCGAGACGTGGGCGGGGGGCGGGTTTGAGCCAATTTCGGGTTTTGGTCTAATTTTGTAGTTTTTCTTGTGGAATTCATTCCATTAGCACGTATTGATGGTATTGTACTGATTGTGAATAGATTTAGAGCATTTGGAGGCTGAGTCCAGAGGCAAGAGCATTGCGGGGTAGAGATTTAACCGGTTCGAGGTAAGTAACGATTGTACATATAGTCCTGAGGGTACGAAACCCCGAGATTTTGTATCATTCTACTATTTTTAGTGACGCACATGCTAGGTGATGGGCGTGTGGGCGTGCACTGTTGGAGATTGTGACTTGGTCCGTCCCGTAGCAACTGTAAAGTTGCATACTTTGTTGAAACTATATGATACTTATATATTTTAGAAAGAGTTTCTGTAAATTGGGCTGAATGCCATGTTTGGGCCTTGCGCCAGTGCTGTTTGGACCCTTGGGGGCTTTTTCTTACTATCCTCTCATTATTTTCGATTGAAAAATCTATGCTCAGTAATGTTTATACTTGTTTACAGGCTGACTTAGCCTTGGTATTGTTAGACAGATTGTAGAAGATGTTCATGACTAGTGACACCCCGATGTCGGGCTTTTCCTTCCATACTTTTATTTTGATTGGAACTCATTTACGAAGGTTTTTATGTTAAATAACCTTGATATTATCTTTAAAATGAAAATCTTGGTTTGTTTTGGAAATGAGTCGGCTTGCCTAGTTCCACGATAGGCGCCATCACGATAGGCGCCATCACGATAGGGGTTAGTTTGGGTCGTGACAGATTGGTATCAGAGCCTAGGTTACATAGGTCTCACGAGTCATAAGCGGGTTTAGTAGAGTATTGCGGATCGGTACGGAGACGTCTGTACTTATCTTCGAGAGGCTGCAGAACCTTTAGGAAACTCCACATTATTGAATTCTTGTCGTGCGAATCTGTTGATTCTACTAAATAAACATCTATTGTTTCATTCTCTCACAGATGGTGAGGACTCGTGCTACCGGTCAGGAGGGCCAGCCACCAGTACCACCAGCCAGGGCCGTGAGAGGCCGAGGCCGCGGTAGAGGCCGTGGTAGGGGCAGAGGTGCAACCCGTACAACAGCTGGGGCTGTACCTGCAGATCCACCGGTTGTCCCAGATCAGGACCAGGTTCCAGTTGTTGATGCACCAGCTTGGGCACCACCTGTGCCTATTGTGATTCCAGGACTTTAGGAGGCCCTAGCTCAGATTCTGACAGTGTGTACTGACCTTGCTTAGATGGTCTCTATTTCGACGGCCACATCCACTTCTCATGCCAGGGGAGGCACTCAAACTCCCGTCGCTCGCACACCCGAGCAGGTTGTTCAGGGACTGCAGACACCGGAGGCACTACCAGCTCAGCCGGTTGCAGTTGCTCAGGATTATGTGGTTCCTGCTATGCCTGAGGATGATCAGCGTAGGTTGGAGAGGTTTGGGAGACTCCAGCCGCCACCTTTCAGTGGCATAGAGAGAGAGGATGCTCAGGACTTTTTGGACAGGTTTTAGAGGAAACTTCGTACTGCTGGTATTTTGGAGACTTGTGGGGTCTCATTCACTACTTTTCAGTTTTCTGGGGCTGCACTCAGATGGTGGGAGATTACGAGAGACGTAGGCCTGTTGGTGCAACACCCCTTACTTAGCAGTAGTTCTCCGTGGTCTTTTGGAGAAATTCGTGCCTCGATCCCGCAGAAAGGAGCTGCGCAGACAGTTTGAGTGGCTTCGCTAGGGCGATATGTCTGTGACACAGTATGCGATGCAGTTCTCTGAGTTGGCCCGTCATGCTATCTGGTTGGTTTCCACGGACATGGAGAGGATCATGAGGTTTATTGATGGTCTCACTTATTAGCTACAATTGCTCATGACCAGGGAGCGGGTTTCGGGTGCTACCTTTGATGAGGTTGTCGACATTGCTCGGCAGATTGAGATGGTTTGCGGTCAGGAGAGGGTTGAGAGGGAGGCCAAGAGGCCTCGTGGTCAGGGTAGATTCAGCGATGCTCCTTTTGGGGGTCAGTTCCAGCACGGTAGAGGTCGTCATTTCAGACAGGCCCAGTCAGCTCGGCCATTTCACCGTGGTGCATCATCTGGCCATGGTTCTCACAGTTCTCATCAGGGCCACTCATTACTTAGTTCCCTTCCAGCTCAGAGTTCGTCCCGTGCTCCACCTGTTCAGGGCTCTTCCATGCCAGGTTCTTCTACCAGTTATCCCGGTGCTAGGGGTTCCCTTCAGTTTCCGCCGCCAACACCAGGGAGTTGTTTTGAGTGTGGGGAGATTGGGCATATATGGAGGTAGTGTCCTCGTCGTCATGGAGGTCTATCTCAGCAGAGGAGTTAGCCTCCGACTACAACACTAGTTACCTCACCACCTGCCCAGTCAGCTCGGGGTGGAGGTCAGTCAGCTAGGGGTCACCTTAGAAGGGGAGGCAGATCAATGGGTGGTCAGGCCCGTTTCTATGCTCTCCCTGCTAGACCAGATGCTATTGCTTCAGATGCTATGATCACAGGTATTGTCTCAGTTTGTCACAGAGATGCCTCAGTATTATTTGACCCTGGTTCCACGTATTCATATGTTTCCTCGTACTTCGCCCATTTTCTGGACCCGATATGGCCATTATGAGTTCTTGGTGATGTCTTTTGGGCTGAGCAATGCCCCAAAAACGTTCATGCATTTTATGAACAATGAATTCCAGCCCTACTTGGACTCATTAGTTGTTGTGTTCATTGATAACATCCTGGTGTACTCTCGTAGCCAGGAGGAGCACGCTCAACATTTGAGGATTGTATTACAGAGATTGAGGGAGAAGAAGCTTTATGCAAAGTTCTCTAAATGTGAGTTTTGGCTTAGCTTGGTAGCATTCTTGGGTCACGTGGTGTCCAGTGAGGGTATTCAGGTGGATCCGAAGAAGATAGAGGCGGTGCAGAGTTGGCCCAGACCGTCCTCAGCCACGGAGATTAGGAGC
This sequence comes from Nicotiana tabacum, assembly GCF_000715075.1. Lineage (NCBI taxonomy): Eukaryota > Viridiplantae > Streptophyta > Magnoliopsida > Solanales > Solanaceae > Nicotiana > Nicotiana tabacum. Next base: position 86,114,938 of record NC_134081.1, on the reverse strand, counting down.
TTTCTTGGTTTGGCGGGTTACTACCGTCGCTTTGTGGAGGGATTTTCATCTATTGCATCACCCTTGACCAAATTGACCCAAAAGGGTGCTCCATTCAGGTGGTCGGATGAGTGTGAGGAGAGCTTTCAGAAGCTCAAGACTGCTTTGACCACAACTCCAGTGTTAGTTCTGCCATCAGCTTCAGGTTCTTACACCATGTATTGTGATGCCTCGAGGATAGGCATTGGTTGTGTTTTGATGCAGGAGGGTAGGGTGATTTCCTATGCCTCGCGCCAGTTGAAGACCCATGAGAAGAACTATCCTATCCATGATCTTGAGTTAGCAGCCATTGTTCACGCCTTGAAGATTTGGCGTCATTATTTGTATGGGGTTTATTGTGAGATTTATACTGATCATCGGAGTCTGTAGTATCTGTTAAAGCAGAAGGATCTTAATTTGCGTCAGCGGAGATGGTTGGATCTTCTTAAGGACTATGATATCATTATCTTGTACCATCCAGGGAAGGCCAATGTGGTGGCCGATGCTTTGAGTCGCCGGGCAGAGAGTTTGGGGAGTTTAGCATATCTTCCAGCAACAGAGAGACCTTTGGCATTGGATGTTCAGGCCTTAGCGGGCTAGCTTGTCAGATTGGATATTTCGGAGCCTAGTCGGGGTATTGTCTTGTGTGGTCTCCAAGTCTTCTCTTTATGACCGTATCAGTGAGTGTCAGTATGATGATCCCCACTAGCTCGTTCTTTAGGATAGGGTTCGGAGAGGTGATGCTTGCCACGAAGATGTACCAGGATTTGAGGTAGCACTATTGGTAGAGGCGGATGAAGAAAGATATAGTTGGGTTTATGGCTCGGTGTCTCAACTATCAGCAGGTTAAGTATGAGCATCATAGACCGGGTGGCTTGCTTCAGAGATTAGAGATCCCAGAGTGGAAGTGGGAGTGGATCACCATGGACTTTATAGTTGGGCTCCCACGGACTTCGAGGAAGTTTAATGCTATTTGGGTTATTGTGGATTAGCTGACTAAGTTCGCGCACTTCATTCCAGTTGGTACTACTTACTCTTCAGAGCGGTTGGCTGAGATTTACATCCGAGAGAACATTCGTATGCATGGTGTCCCAGTTTCTATCATTTCAGATAGGGGTACTCAGTTCACATCGCAGTTTTGGAGGGCCGTGCAATGAGAGTTGGGTACTCAGGTTGAGTTGAGCACAGCTTTTCACCCTCAGACGGATGGGCAGTCCGAGTGCACTATTCAGATATTAGAGGACATGTTACGTGCTTGTGTCATTGACTTTGGGGGTTCATGGGACCAGTTTTTTCCACTCGCGGAGTTTGCATATAACAATAGTTATCAGTCGAGTATTCAAATGGTTCCGTACGAGGCTTTCTATGGGAGGAGGTGTAGATCTCCGGTTGGATAGTTTGAGCCGGGTGAGGTTAGATAAGATGAAATTGATTTAGGAGCGGCTTCGCATGGCGCAGTCTAGGCAGAAGAGCTACGCGGATAGGAAGGTCCGTGATGTGTCTTTTATGGTTGGGGAGAAGGTTTTACTGAAGGTATCACCCATGAAGGGTGTTATGAGGTTTGGGAAGATGGTCAAGTTGAGCCCCTGGTTTATTGGGCCTTTTGAGGTGCTTCAGAGGATAGGAGATGTGGTTTATAAGCTTTCCTTGCCACCCAGCTTGTCGAGTGTGCATCCAGTGTTTCATGTTTCCATACTCCGGAAGTATATTGGAGATCAGTGAAGGTGCAATGGAGAGGTCAGCCTGTGGAGGAGGCCACCTGGGAGACTGAGCGGGAGATGCGGAGCAGATATCCACGCCTATTCGAGACTCCAGGTATGTTTTTAGACCCGTTCGAGGACGAACGGATGTGTAAGAGGGGGAGGATGTAACGACCCGGTCGGTCGTTTCGAGAGTTATAGCCCCATTTTCCCTATTTTTATTTCTTTTTGTTTTATTCATCTATATTATGTTATATCGGGTTAGTTGGTTCGGGACTGGAGTGGTTTCAGAGTGAATTGAGACACTTAGTCTCTTAAGTAGAAACTTAAGTTGGAAAAGTCAACCGGATGTTGACCTATGTGTAAACGATCTCGAATTTGAATTCTGATGGTTTTGTTAGCTCCTTTAGGTGATTTTGGACTTAGGGGTGCGCCCGGAATGTAATTTGGAGGTCCGTGGTAGAATTATGCTTGAATTGGCGAAATTGAAAATTTGGCGATTTCGGTCGGCAGTGGAAAATTTGATATCGGGGTTGGAATGAAATTTCGGAAGTTGGAGTAGGTTCGTAGTGTCATTTTTGTGATGTGTGTGCAAAATTTGAGGTCATCCGGACGTGGTTTGGTTGGTTTCGGCATCTGTTGGAAATTTAGAAGTTCTTAGGCTTGAATCCGAGGGTAATTTGATGATTTGATATTGTTTTGAGTGATTCGAAGGTTCGACTAAGTTGGTATATTGATATATGACTTGTTGGTATTTTTGGTTGGGGTCCATAGGGCCTCGGGGTGATTTCGGGTGGTTAACGGATTTGTCGAAGTTGGAAAAATGCAGCTGAAGCTGCTGCTACTGCTATTTTCGCACTTGCGGAAGAAAGAGTCGCAGGTGCGAGGCCGCTGGTGCGTGTGGGGAGTTCGTAGGTGCGGGCAATACTGGGCTAGGCAGGTTGCACATGTTCTAGTTGGAGGTCGCATCTGCGAGCACGCAGTGCGAAACCTGGGGCGCAGATGCAGAGAGGGGAATGGTGGAAAGGCTTCGCAGATGCGGCGCGCCACGCGTAGGTGCACAAGCGCATGTGTGACGAGTTTGCCGCAGATGCGGAGACTGGGCGGATAAGTGAGTTGCGTAGGTGCGGCTCCTTGGACCGCATGTGCGGTCGCGCGGGTGCGAGTAAATGGCCGCAGGTGCGAGAAGCGTGGGCAGAGGGTACATATTGCACACTTCGTGGATTTTGGTGCATTCTTCACCATTTCTATTCGGTTTTGGAGCTTTTGGGAGAGATTTGAAGAGGGAATCAAGGGGGTTTTCATTGAGGTAAGTTACTTGAGCCCTAATACTTGTATATATGATAATTTTTCATTTTTTAATCATTGTAATTAGTGAAAATGAGGGGTTAGGGCTTGAAATATTTGGAGAGTAATTTAAGGATTTGAAGGACCAAACGACGTCGGATTTTGATGAATTTGGTATGGTTAGATTCGTGAGTGAATGAGCTTTCTAGTTTTGTGAATTTTGTCGGATTTCGAGACATGGACTCGGGGGCCGGGTTTGAGCCAATTTCGGGTTTTGGTCTAGTTTTGTAGTTTTTCTTGTGGAATTCATTCCATTAGCGCGTATTGATGGTATTGTACTGATTGTGAATAGATTCGGAGCATTTGGAGGCCGAGTCCAAAGGCAAGAGCATTATGGGGTAGAGATTTGACCGGTTCGAGGTTAGTAACGACTGTAAATATAGTTCTTAGGGTACGAAACCCCAGATTTTGTATCATTCTACTATTTTTAGTGACGCACATGCTAGGTGACGGACGTGTGGGCGTGCACTATTGGGGATTGTGACTCGGTCCGTCCCTTAGCAACTGTAAAGTTGCATACTTTGTTGAAACTATATGATACTTATATGTTTTAGAAAGAGTTTATGTAAATTGGGCTGAATGCCATGTTTGGGCCTTGTGCCAGTGCTGTTTGGACCCTTAGGGGCTTTTTCTTACTATCCTCTCATTGTTTTCAATTGAAAAATCTATACTCCGTCATATTTATACTTGTTTACCGCATAACTCAGTTTTATGACTCTATTTTGATGCATATAAATGTTTTGGGCTGAATGCCCTATTTTACTGAAATGCTCGAGAGGCTTGAGAGGTTTATGACTGAGTGAGGCCGATGGCCTAATTTGTGAGGATATTTATGGGATCGGGCTGCACGCCGCAACATGTAGATATCAGCCAAGGGCCTGATTGTGAGGATGAGTATAGATCGGGGTTGCCCGCCTGCAACATACTTTATTATTATAGCACGTGAGTTGTCCGTGCAACACGTGAGTTGTCAGTGCAGATTATAGCGCTTGGGCTGAATGAGCCCCACCAGAGTCTGTACACACCCCTAGTGAGCGCAGGTACCTACTGAGTGCGAGTGCCGAGTGCTGAGTGACTGGGAGGCATGAGTGATTATGAGGTATGCCCGAGTGGCAAAGAGTGATTGTGAGGTATGCCCGAGTGGCACGAGTGACTGTGAGGTTTGTCCGAGGGGCTGTATATGAGTGATGTTTTGCCCGAGGGGTTGTTTATGATTTCATCATTTTTGCTCACCTTTGCATTTTTCCTCTGTCTGAAAACAGTTGAAAAATATCTTTAAATGATTTTTACTGGAACTGGGTTAAACGAGATGTTTTGATTCAAATCCTGATTTTAAAAGCATGTGGTATTTTACTGAGATTTCTCGATATGAATGTTATATGCTTTATTGCACGTCACTACTGCTCAGTCTTTATTTATTGTTATTACTTACTGACTTGGCGTATTCACGTTACTCCCTGCACCTTGTATGCAGATTCAGGTATAGCTGGACACGGTAGCGGTTATTTATTGTTCTGGTTGTAGATTTTCTTGGAGATAACAAGGTAGTTTTTTGGCGATCGCAGCCCCTGCTCTTCTCCCTCTTATCTTCCTCTAGTTGTATTTAGCTATTTTCCAGGGTGAGTTAGCCTTGGTATTGTTAGACAGATTGTAGAAGATGCTTATGACTAGTGACACCCCGATGTCGGGCTTTTCCTTCCGCACTTTTATTTTGATTGGAACTCATTTACGAAGGTTTTTATGTTAAATAATATTGGAATTATCTTTGAAATGAAAATATTATTTTGTTTTAGAAATGAGCCGGCTTGCCTAGTTCCATGATAGACGCCATCACGACAGGGGTTAGTTTGGGTCGTGACAAGATCCGGCCCACCAATACAATAACTAGCCCCACTGAAATGAAAATGAACCCCCCCATTTTACAGCAGCCCTAGTTTTATTTCTCTTTTTCTATTTCGACATTTTGTAGATGGTGAAGGTGCGAATGCGCATGAAGTTTGGTGATTTAGGGTTCGACGAGTTCAAAGGTACCATCTTTCTTCATGAAATTGTTCCTTTAGTCGTATTTTAGTTGATTTGTTGTGCAATTTTGTTGAATGTTGTTCTAGCTTGTATATGGTTTGTGTTCTAGGGTTTCGATTGATTTCTTAAAGGTGGTTTAGGGTTTCTTATTTTTTTATTGTTTACATTTTCTGTTGTTATCTAGACAGAATTGTGAAATTTGACTACTTTTTATTTGTTAGTAAAGCAATGGGTCCTTTAAATCATTTGCATGTCGGACATTTTAGGTATTGTTTGTTATGTTGTGAATTCTTTATTAAGGGAGGCCCCTCATAGTTCCACTTTAGATGTAGGTTTTGTTTTTCTTTATTGTGTGTGTGTGTGTGTGAGGGGGAGTGGCTCATATGTTGTTGTCGTATATGTTTATTCGTATTTTTTATGCTTTTTTTGATACTTCCTTTGTTTGCTTACTTTTTTTCTTTCTTTTCTTTGTTGCATGCTTGCAAAAAGTTAGAGATGGTATTAATTGGCTTAATATTTAATTATGGTGGTGATTGGGTTTGCAAGCCACAAGTACTATATCCAAAGAAAGTGCAGCACATTAAGAAAGGGTGTGACCCAGACCTTCTCTCTTTTGTTGATTTAGTCAATGAGTTTACAGAAAGTTTGGGGTTTGTAGGGGTTCAACAACCAATAGTTGAAGGCCCTTCTGGTACATTTTATGATATTGAAGGGGATGAGGGGATTATACATTTGTTAAAGCTAATTTGTATTTAATATATTCAACCTGTTTGTTGTTAATGAATGTGATCTCCATTGCATAGTATTTCCAATATTGTACACCATAATGTATTCAGTTGTGCTATGGATGAGGTTGGCACTAATTGTAGCTTGAGTTATATAGGGTCTGACTCTAGTTCTGATTCTGATGGGTATGATTCTGAAGAACTAAAATTGTTAAAATCACAAAAAAGGACATAACTGAACAACTTAGTGAGTACAAGAAGTTGCATAAGGGTATGCTCTTTAAGGATACAATAGAAGCTAGAAAGTGTCTTAAGTTATCTTCTTTGGCCAATAAGAAATAACTGAACTTGGAGAAGAGTGACAAGACTAGGGGGTTAGGTTTATATGCACAAACACAAAAGACTGCCCTTTTGTTTGTTTAGTATCCAAGGAAGGGGGTGCTGGGGTTAAAATTAAGACCCTAAATCCAAACCATACTTATGGCATTTCATTTGATAATTCTACTATTGACTATCACACAATATCTCAATACTTTAAGAGGGATTTACAAGATGATCCAAACTATAAGGTAAGGGAGATGAGGGCTAACTTGAAGAGGATATTTGAGTTAAATATTAGTCATGGGATGTAATGACCTGACTGGTCGTTTTGAGTTCTAGTGCGTTGTTCGGCAGTTTGAGGCCTTGAGTAGCGTTACTTCATGTATTATGACTTATATGTATAGTCTGGTTTGAATTTTGGGAAGTTCAGAGTTGATTCAGAAGGAAAATTCTCAATTCGAAAGTTTTAAGTTGAAAGAGTTGAGTTAAATATTAGTCATGGGATGTAACGACCTGACTGGTCGTTTTGAGTTCTAGTGCGTCGTTCGGCAGTTTGAGGCCTTGAGTAGCGTTACTTCATGTATTATGACTTATATGTATAGTCTGGTTTGAATTTTGGGAAGTTCAGAGTTGATTCAGAAGGAAAATTCTCAATTCGAAAGTTTTAAGTTGAAAGAGTTGACCATGGTTTGACTTTTGAGTAAACGACTTTCTAATAGAGATTTGAAGGTTCCAATAGATTCGTATGCTGATTTTGGACTTGGGTGTATGTTCGGGTTCAGTATTGGGTGGCCCGGAAGTATTTCGGCGCTTATTGTGAAAAGTTGGCATTTTGAAGGTTTTAGAAATTTCTAAGTTGATATGAAGTGGACTTTGGAGTTATCGATGTCCGTTTGGGGTTCCGAGCCTTGGAAAGGTTCGTATCATGATTTGTGATGCGCACGTAAAGTTTGGCGTCATTCTGGGATGTTTAAGTGTAATTCGAACATGTTCGGCGAAGTTTGAACGTTTGTAATTTGAAAGAAATGTTTTGACCGTCAATTCGTAGTTTTGATATTGTTTGACACGATTTGAGGCTTCGACTAAGTTCGTATTATATTTTAGGACTTGTTGGTATGTTTGGATGGGGTCTCGTGGGCTTCGGGTGAGATTTGGATAAAAACCGGATTGAAATTTGGAATTGAGGGATGTTGTTGTTGTTGTTGAAGTCTGGTGTCATCGCACCGACGGAAGGAGTGGACGCAGATGCGGTGGGTCGTCGTAGGTGCGAAATTTGTGGAGGAGACCTAGGAGCTCAGGTGGGAGGAATCTTCTGTACCTGCGAGGTCGCAAATACGGATGAGAGGTCGCAGAAACGGAATAGGCCGAGATGGCCTTGGGGCGTAGAAGCGCTTGTTGCCCGCAGATGCGTGAGCACAGGAACATCACTGTACGAAATGAAATACAACTAAAGTACTACTACATCACTGTACGAAAGGAAATACAACAGTAATGAAAATAAGGGAAGGTGACTCCAAGGCCTGCGGACGCCGAGCAGGCATACCTTGAAGTCTCCGGTAAAAACGGCTAGCAGGAAATCTCTATCGATCGGCATAAGCTGACGTACCTGGATCTGCACAAAAAGATGTGCAGAAGCATAGTATGAGTACACAACAACAGTACCAGTAAGTATCAAGCTTAACATCAGTAGAGTAGTGACGAGACCAGGTCAAGATACCTACTAGGATATGAAATAGACAGTATAAATATATAATACGGATAAGTAATGGAAAGTGAAGAATAACTGATACGGAACAAGGTAATAGCAAGAACTAGTAGTGGAAGTTAACAATAGAAATAACATAAAAGAATCAACTAAAGTGTTACAACGATCATGTACGGACTACAACTGCTAGAATAATAAAGAATGAAGCAACAAGAAATATTCCTTCCTCACCACTTTGCAACATAAAACAAAAACACAACGAGGTACCGCCTCGTGTATAGTGAAAACAAAATGAGGTACCGCCTCGTATTTATATTTCTCAATTTCAATCACAATATTTCCTTATATCGCCGCGTGAGCCTTACATATGAAAATAGGTTTTGAAAACAATTTTCCCGAAATAGCTACGCGCACTTTAGTCCACCTTATGACGCCGCATGGCTTCACGTATTTTCCCTACAAGCAATCACGCACATAAATCCCACCTTATACCGCCGCATGCACATCAACCCAAGCCTTATACCACCGCATGCGTATCAATATCATATCACAATAGCAATTCGCACCTCAAGTGCCCATATATCACAACTTACCAACAACAACAATATCAATGTTTCCTCAACAATAGCCCATGGCTCCAACGCAACATATACGAGAAAAATCGACAACAACAGTTGATAAAAAATGCTCAACAAGATAAATGTTTCAACAATAACTAACATCGTCTCAACGTATTAACGATTTCCACAACTTCAACACCAAATATATCGGCAATGGGAGAAATGTATAACTACAATATTAGATAAGACAAACTTCATAGCAAAAGAGATAATATTCAGCAATGAGTCTCAACTAATGGAAATCAACAAGTAAAGGGATAACATGAACAATTACTTCAACAATGATAATTAACAATGAAGAAATAACATGTAACAATAAAGGAGACAACGAGTTCAACTAAAGCATGAGAGCAATTTAGCAAGTAGGATGTAGAATAAGTACTAAACAAGTCAACTAAGGCATTTAAGGATATTCTAACACAAATAAGGATAATTTGACTATGAGAGTTTAGAACATAATTGGGATTTCAATTAAAGCATGAAAATAGTCTAAGTAGCCTAAACTGATCAAATACTACGTACAACCAGTGTACCCACTCGTCACCTTGCGTACACGGATTTCACTTAGCACAATTGAATCAAACAATATCAATCCTAAGGGGTAGGTAAAACACTTACAGCAATTAATCCAATTCAACACTCGAAAAATAGCTTTTCCCTTAAAATTCGCCTCCACACGGCTCATATCTAACCAAAATCGACTCAATATCATCAGACAATGCTAGGGAATTCAATTACAATAGATAACGTTAAGATTTTTACACTTTTTCCAAAAGTCAACAAAATTCAACTCGGGGATTGCCCGATCAAAACTCGGGTCCAATGGTAGATTCCGTTTACCCATGAACCCATGTGTTCATATATGTGATTAGTTTCCAAATCAGAGCCCAAATTGGCTCTCAAAACTCAATTTCTTATTTTTTTAAAAACTTGACAAAGTTTCATAAATTTCTACTTTGATTCACATGATTTTGATGTTAAAATCTAAGACATGTTGATGAAATATGATTAGAAATAGATTAGAATCACTTACCCAAGGCTTGTAGGTGAAAATCCCCTCTTCAAATCGCCTCATACCGAGTCTAGGGTTCAAAATGAGAGAATGAACTCAAAAATTCCGTCACCCAGCTATTTGATCAGTTGCAGATGTCGCAACTGCGACATGGGTTTGGAATTGCGAACCCTCACAATTGTGAAAAAAGCCTCACAATTGCGGCACTGAAGGCTTGAGGGAACTCTTCGCAAATACGAAGATGGGATCGCATTTGCGACCCCTGTTGCCCTCGCAATTGCGATAATATCATCGCAATTGCGATCCTAGCCCATCTCAGAAGACTTCACAAATGTGAACACTGCGAACCCAGCAGACTTGGCATTCCTTCACAAATGCGAGATCAGAGGCCTGCAGAAAAACCAACAAAATTTGATTTCCAACAATATTCCGCTAAGCGTCCGAAACTCACCCCGAGCCCTCGGGGCTCCAAACTAAACATTCACACAAGTCTAAAAACATCATACGAACTCACTCGCATGATCAAAACATAAAAATAACATCTAAAACTACAAATTAAGCTCTAAAACACAAGAATTTCAAAGAAATTTTCAAGAATTTCTAAAATTACAACTAAGCGTTCGATTCCTATCAAATCAACTCCGAAAAATGCCAAATTTTGCAAACAACTTCTAAATGCCATAACAGACCTATTCCAAGTCCCAAAATCAAATTCTGAGCACAATAGTTAAAAGTCAACCTACGGTCAAACTTTTCAACTTAAAATTGCTAAATTTTGGCAAATCAACACAAATCAACCTACGGACTTTCAAAATCAATCCCAAGCATACACTCCAGTCCGGAATCACGGTACGAAGTTATCGGATTCATAAAAATACAGGTTCGGGGTCGTTTTCTCAAAATTCAAAATTTGGTCAATATTTTCAAATTTAAACTTTTAAGTCTAGAATTCAAGGGTCCAAATCAACCCGAAAGCTTTCCGGAACAAAATTAATCAACCCCGCAAGTCATAAAGATATAAACACACAAGTGTAAAGTAATAAAAGGGGTAACAAAGGCGCAATTACACAAAATGGCCGATTGGGTCGTTACAATTTTGGAGTGCCATTTTCATCATCTTTCATGTGGTAAGTGATTCCTACTCGTTGTGAATTAAATACGTGATTTATATATGGATTTAAACGTGACATTTCATAGAAATTGTGGGATTTGGAAGAAAACCTAGAATTTGATATTTTTAGATTTTTGCCACGAAATTGGACATTGAATTAGGAATAAATTATATATTTGAGTTCGTAGTATCATGGGTAATGTTTATTTTCAAAACTTTTCAGAATTCGGGCACGTGGACCCGAGGGTTGACTTTGTTGACTTATCGAGCAGAGTTGGAAATTATTATAAATTGGTTAATTATGAGCGTTAGAGTATATTTTTATTGGTTTATATGTTGTTTGACTAGTTGTGGATTGATGGGAAACGATTTGAGGTGTTAGATAGGCGTTGGAACCTGTTATGGAACTTCGGAGCGAGGTAAGTCTCCTATCTAACCTTGTGAGGGGAAAACTACCCCCTAGGAGATCTAATTGTTATATGCTACTAGTTGTGGGTGCCACGTACTCACGAGGTTATAAGAGTCCGTACGTAGCTAAAGCATGTTTATGTCCAGGTAGACTTAAGATCTTATCATGTAATATTTAAATTATTTGAACCAAATTTTCTATCTTAATAAATTTAATTTATAATTGAAACTGGCTCGGGAATATATTAGGCCGAGCCTTAACAATTAATGAACAGTAAAAAGTCATGTTTACTTTATGCTCTTGTATCTGTGTTGTATATATGTGACTCGTAAGTCGTTAAGTTTCTTCCTTTCATGTGGATCGGGCCAAACGCCTCGACAGTATATTGAGATACATCTCTGGTTCACGTCGGTCGACCCTCGGCAATATAAACATCACTCTGGATCGGGGCCGTACGACCTAGGCATAATCATGCGTTATATCGCTAGCAGTCAAGATATTCACGAGATTTCCCTTCTATTAAGGCCCGACATTTTATATGGTATTCCTTGTCCATTTAAGATTGGCACTTGATATTTGTAATATGTTGAGATAAAATATGGGATTTGAGAGATTTATATCGTTAAAGTAATTTTTTGGAGGGTTATGTTAGTTACAGTTTTTATCTCATTACTACTGTTGTGTTTCATATCTGTTATAAGTTATCATATTGATTTATTGGACCACTAGTAACTGTCGATGTCGACCCATCGTTACTACTTATCCGGGGTTAAGCTAGATACTTATTGGGTACGCATCGATTTATGTACTCATGACGCTAATTCTTAAAATGACAAGTCGAGTCATTACATTCTCCCCCTCTTAAACATACGTTCGTCCTCGAACGTGCCAAGAATTATTCTGAGAACTTCAATTTACTGGGTGAATTTACTATACATATATTCACGGGTGATCCTTCGTCACGCAATCGACATAAATCCAACAACACCATCTCAGTTGAAGACTATTTCTTTTATCCATACTTATAAACTTTAAAACCAATTTTTCTTACACTCCAAACATTTTCAAAAGATCCGATTTTCATATCAACACACGGTATTAGTCTCAACCGGCTGTAGCAACTCGTGCTTACACTCGCACACATCATACGTTTTCCCATAACCACATCTCTGATCATAATAGCTGTTCATAATCAATTACAGCATCGTCAATTAACCTCATGTTGCTAAAATCTTATTTCAAACCTTCACCTTACTAACAATGAGACACGAGGCATGAAGACCTCATAATTATTTACCCGAATTAACGAGTCACATTTAACGCCACCTGGCACATACCTCGTAGGCTAAAACACAATAAATACAACACCAATATGGCTAACTATGCACAAAAAACACATAAAAGAAATATCAAATAAGCCTAACAGGCCTAACTCCCCATCTCTACTATAATGCAAATCAATTTCACAAAGGCAAATTTAAAACACATGAATTTAACCATAAGGATCTCATCCTGATTCAACTTCCACCGCGGCACGTAGCCCGATTCAAATATATCAATTTACACTAAAAATGCGAGGATCCCATCCTCAGCTCTGAATCACAAGTACTATGCACATCGTACCAACTGAAATTTTTCCATTTCTTTTTTCTTCTTTTAATAAATTACGTCAAACAAATTCACAACACATAATGAACCCCCATACCAGTAGGGCAATCAAATTCAATTATTTTAATCAAACTATCCCGAATTTACGTCAAAACCTACGGTAGTGAGTAATAAAAAGTCACTTTTGGACTCATAGCGCTCAATAGTGTACGAAACAAAATGATAGACACAGGCTAACACCATCAAATCTCCCAACAGGGATAAATATGGGAGTGGAGTACAAATTCACAAACTCACCATATAAGGACCATGAAAGGAGATTTCACCTCTATAATCGGAATCGAATCAAAATAAGAATAGTGCTCCTCTATTATGAATTAAATCATACTTGTAATGACACCATCTGGTGTAACGGCCTCAGCCAATTCATAACAATTATATCAACGGGCCGGGCCTCCCCCTCTAGGGCACCCTCTACCCGCCTGTCCTCCACTCCTAACTGGCTACGCATATGGAGTATTAACTAGAACGGGGCCTGTAGCCTGAGTGCTCTGATAAAACTCGCCTCTCCCAAGTCTAGGAAAATTTCTCATAATGTGCCCAGTATCATCACACTCATAACAACCCCTTTACGGATGCGAATGCTCATACTTAGTCTGTGCCGAATAACTGGAATAACCACTATAAGAACCTCGTGTTGGTTGTGTACTAAAGGTATTAACTGGAGCACTACGAGTACTCTGAATTGCTGACTGGGCTGACCGACTGCTCGAGCCTCCGCCATGATGAGTGCTAGATGCAGAGTAGAATCCACTAAATCCTCCAGAATTTCAAGACCTTCTTGCCTCCTTATACTCCCTTTACTCATTCCTAACACGTTCTAACATTCTGGTAATCTCTACTACTTGCTGAAATGGAGTATCGGACTGCAATTCTCGAGCCATGCATATTTTAACATCATAATTGAGCCCCTCAATGAATCTGCGGACTCGCTCTCTGACTGTAGAAACCAAAACGAGTGCATGACGGGCTAACGCACTGAACCTGATAGCATATTCTGACACCGCCATGGTGCCCTGACACAACCGTTCAAACTCTGTGCGCCACACATCCTGGAGAGTCCGGGGAACAAACTCTTTCAAAAACATCTCTCAAAATTGATCCCAAGTTGGTGGTGTTGCATCGGCTGGTCTACCCTCTTCATAGACTTGCCACGACACGTGCCTTTCCTCGGCCCCGACCTCTTGCGGCCCTAGCAAAATGCGCGGGTGTCTGCTCAGTTGACCTGGTAGCACGTGTCCTCACTCTCTGTGAGAGAATAGAGATACAGAGGCTCAAACTCCAAAATCAACAAATTCTGCACGATAGGAATGAAAGAAGTGAAAATTTTCCTATACGTTCTGTAGCCTCTCGAAGATAAGTACAGATATCTCTTTACCAATATGCAAGACTCTACTAGACTCGTTCGTGACTCGTAGAACCTATGAACCTAGAGCTCTGATACCAACTTATCACGACCCAAAATCTTACCACAGGCATCGTGATGTCACTTAGTCTCTAAGACTAGGTAAGCCAATTACAATTACATTTCGAGCTATTTTTTAAACATATAATTTAATACAAGTGTCGAAACCAACAACGAAAATAATTATAACAACCTCCCAAGACTAGTAATACTGAATCACGAGCTCTAACTGAATACATGCAATAATCTCAAGGATCGAATATACAATACTGTTTGAATAAGAGTTGACAGTACAATAAAATGGAAAGACTCCAAGGGATTGCGATGAACAAGCAGCTCTACCTTGAATCCTTGCAATCACACTCTAACTCTGCCCGAGTCCGATATCTCCAATACCCGGCTCTACAAAAAATGTGCAGAAGTGTAGTATGAGTACACCCCGATCGGTACCCAGTAAGTATCAAGACTAACCTCGGTGGAGTAGTGACGAGGTACAGTCAAGACACTCATTAGTCAAATAACCTGTGCAATATAGCAGTATACAATAGTACTGGAAAACAACTAGCAATTAAAGCAACAAAAATCAACTAGTGATATAAACAACAAGGCAACAAGAACACCATAAGTATTGCTCACGAATAAGGAACATAAGTACAACCAATTAATCAAGTCCTTCAAATATAAATCTTTCATATATAATTCTTTCGAATAAATACCTTCAGAATATACTTCTTTAAAATAAATATCTTTCGAATATAATTCTTTCAAATAAAAGTCACCATGTGACACCTCATTTCATAATCATAAAATACGGGTCTCAGCCCACTTTCATATTTTTGTAACACGGGTCTTAGCCCACTTCCATATTTCCACGGCATCTCATGCCCATATTTCTATCACAACCGCACGGACAACTCACGTGCCAAAATATCAATATATAAGATCCGCACGGACAACTCACGTGCCAATAAGAAAATCATCATTTATTCACGGCAACTCGTGCCCACATCTCATTGCATAACTGCACGGACAACTCACGTGCCAATATCGTAATCATTATATACCCACAGAACCTCGTGCCTATATTTTATATCACAACCGCGCGGACAACTCACATGCCAATAACATATTTCGTCCGGCAATAGCCACAGGCTCACAATTTCAATATGTATCAGACTATTATCAAATTTACTGAATTAACAAAATAAGTTGCACAAGATATAAAAGTAATCACAAGAAAATCACAACATCACGTAAAAATCACTAGCACAAAACCCCCCACACCATCACATAATATCACTGACAATAGCCACCCTTATCTCTCTTATAGCCACCCTTATCACTCCTATAATAGCCTCCATTATCCCTCTGCCCTGACAATATCAATAGACACTCTTATCGCTCCTATAATAGCCTCCCTTATCTCTCCGCCCTGACAATATCAATAGCCACCCTAATCGCTCCTATAGCCACCCTTATCACTCATATAATAGCCCCCATTATCGCTCTATTTAATAGCCTCCCTGACAATATCCCAACACACATAACAATAGTGAAATGCCACCCTTATGCCCCCATAATATCAACAGTGGGATGCAACCCTTATACGTCGTATAACAGTAACCCAAATCACACAATAATTCACACATAATATTATCACAACAACACAACATAATCAACTCATATTTAAAACTTGCCCGTAGGCCACAACCTTTCCAAAGATACAACGAAATCAATTAAATTCACAACAGATAGCCCGCGGCTCAACACAATGTATATAAAATCTCATAAACAACAACAAGGATGGAAAATTAACTCAGCATAGGACAACACCTTGTTTAATCCAAATTTTTGATAAATATAGTAATGCCTCTTTTTAAACTTATTTAATTAATTATTTGCATATGAATAATTCATAATGAAATTATCTCTAGGAAATGTCAACTCAACAAAAACACGGAATTCACATAAAAATCAAAGTGGCAATTACACCAAATTATCATATAAAAACAAATTCGACAAACAAGAAATGAGGCATGACAAATAAATAATTCAATAAGTGTCAACAATTTTCAATTGAATACATAAAAATGCCTAAGCCTTTAAACCAATAAAATTTGCACATATAATCCCGAGTACGTACTAGTCACCGCGCGTACACGGCTTTCACATTTCACAAAATGGCACATACGACTTAATGCCTAAGGGGTATTCCCCCTACTCAAGGTTAGGCAAGATACTTACCTTTCTGAAGTTAGGCCGATATTCCAAAATAGCCTTCTTGTGTGAAATGATCTACGGATGGCTCAAATCTAGCCAAATTAATTGCATAACTTCATTAAAATTCATCGAAAATAATTCCGAATAATATAATGTCGACTTAAAAATTCACATTAAAAAGTCAACGCATGTCCCGCCTCTCGGAACCCGATAGAATTTTTACGAAATCCGAACACACATTCCGATATAAGTTCAACCATGCCAATTTTATCAAATTCCGATAATGAATCGACCTCCAAATCCTCAATTTAAGGTATAGAAAATTTCTACCATTTTCAACTCAATTCACTAATTTCATGATAAAAACAACAATAGTTTCATGTATTTTAACCAAAATCGAGTTAGGAATTCTTACCCCAATGTTTTCTTTGAAAAACTCTTGAAAGATCGCCTTATTTTTTGACTTTATTCTGGTACCCATGGGTTTGTTCTTCGCGTTCGCGACCATCCCCTCGCGTTCACGATGAACAAACTCCTCAACAACCATTTTCAAACTCTTTCTAGATAGCCTCTAGTATAATAGTCATACATTTTTGTACAAAACTCCAAATGACAAATGGTTTGACTTTCTGAAAACTAAACATCAAGAGCTACAACTTTCATGTTTTGATAATCTCCCAATTGCGAGATATAAGCTTCCAAAGTCAGCCCTATGCAGCACAAATTTCTTCTTCGCAATTTCCAAACTCTTCCCAGACAGCTTGTAGTGTAGCGTATTAACCATAATTTTTTGTACACAACTCCAAATTCCAAACGGTTTGATATTCTGAAAACTAGACACAAAGGATTGCAACTTTCAATTTTGGATCATCTCCAAATTCCTTATAGATTGCAAGATATACGCTTCCAAAGTCAGACGACGGACAATAGGAATTCCTTCTTCGCGAGCGCGAAGAACAAAATCCCAGAAGCTAAATCCTTCTCCGCGAACGTGAGAGGCTCATCGCGAACGTGAAGAACAAAATCAGACATCAGAAAACCAGCATCCAAAGTAGCCCAAAATGATCCGATAATACCCGAAACACATCTGAGGCCCCCGGGACCCCAAACAAATATACCAACAAGTAATAAAACACAATATGAACTTAGTCGAGGCCTCAAGTAACATCAAATAGCACCAAATAACACCTAAACTACGAATCGCACCTCGAATCAAACTTATGAGTTTATGAAATTTCCAAATTATATAACTTGTTTCGAAACATATCAAATCAATCCGGAATGACCTCAAATTTTGCACACGAGTCATAAATAACATAACGAAGCTATTCAAATATTCAGAATCAAAATCCGAGCCCGATATCAACCAAGTCCACTAGCGTTCAGACTTTTGAATATTTCAAAACTTCAACTTTATGATTTTTCGCCTAAATGCTTCAAATTATTCTACGGACTTTCAAATCCAAATACGAACATACGCCTAAGTCCTACATCACCATACAAAGCTATTGGAATCATCAAAATTCCATTCCGGAGTCGTTTACACAAAAGTCAAACTCCAGTCAACTCTTTTCACTTAAGCTTTAGAAACAAGAGTTGTTCTTTCAAATTGATCTCGAATCATCCGAAAACCAAACTCGACCCTGTATGCAAGTCATAGCACATATTATGAAGATTCTCGAGACCTTAAGCCACCAAACGAGACGCTAATTCATAAAATGACATGTTGGGTCGTTACAATATTCTAGTTGATGTTAATGGTTCTGCCTTAATGTTGTCATTTTTAATTACTTTATATCTTACTAATATTGTATGTATCCATGATTTAAAATACATTAAATTCTTTATTTAATAAAATTTGTGATTTCAAAAGTAATAAAATAAATAATAGAGTTGGTAGTTCACCGTTGGCTTGCCTAACTGCGACGTTGGGCGCCATCACGACCTATAGTAGGAATTAGGTTGTGACATGGGAAGTGCAAGAGGGATAAGAGGATGGTATTGGAGACTCTAGATGGCAGTTTTACTGATAAATACAAAAAGCTTGAGGCGTATGCTATTGCATTAAGGGAAAGTAATCCTGGAGTGATATTGTTATCAATCTTTCAAAAAATGCACTTGGAGAAGGAAAAAGGAGATTTCTTAGGATGTATATTTGCTTTCAAGCAATGAATATGGGTTTTAGTTTGGGGCTTAGACCATATATTGGTGTTGATGGCACATTTTTTAAGGGGAAGGCCAAGGGAATATTGCTAGTTGATGTTGGTCAGGATAGTAGCAATCAATTCTACCCTTTGGCATGGGCAATTGTTGACAAGGAAACAAAGGCAGCCTGGTTTTGGTTATGGAATTGCTCAAGAATTCTTTGAACCTCAAAGATGGTGAAGGGATCACTTTCATGTCAGACATGCAAAAGGTAACTTTTCTGTTTTATTGTATTTCTTCTTTCATTTACTTTGTTGTTTTATGCACACTAGCTGATACAAGTTTATTTTGTTTGGTTTGAAAATATGTAGGGATTAACTGAAGCAGTCAGAACTGTCCTTCCAGAAGCACACCACAAATTCTGTATCAGGCATGTTGAGGCCAAGTGGTGCATATCATTTAACACTGGAGAAAACAAGATGCTGCTTTCGTGGTGTGCATGGGCCACATACGAAGAAGAATTCAAAGATCAACTTAAGAAATTAGGAGAACTGAAGAAGGAAGCTGCTGAGGCTTTGTTGAAATATCCACCTCAAACTTGGTGTAGAGATTACTTGGATATTGTATGCAAGAATCAATCAGTTGATAACAACCTGACTGAATCCTTTAACAAATGGATTCTGGATGTTATATTCAAGCCAGTAATTAAGATATTGGAGGATATAAGACTCAAGGTCATGAACATGATAAGGATACATGAAGATGAAGTCAAGACATAAGCTACTGAATTCAGTCAAAAAAGTATGGAATTGCACAGTGAATATTTATAGATTGCTCAATGTTGTAAAGTCAATGCCAATGGTGACTTTGGGTATAGAGTGTTTGAGGGAAGTGATAAACATTGTGTTAGGCTGGATTAGGGGAGGTGTACTTGCAGGGCATAAAACCTTAGTGGAATCCCATGTCCTCATGCTATTGTAGCTATGTTCTATAAGAATATAGACCCACTAACAGGAATGCATTGGTGGTTTAGCAAGGAGGCATACTTATTGACTTATAAACACAAGCTGCAGCATGTTCTAGGTGAATATTTTTGAAAAATTAAACCTTTCTAAGCAATGGAACCACCAGATTTTTTGAAGAAGGCTGGCAGACCAAAGGTTAAAGGAGACAGGCAGAAGAATGAGGCAATTAAAAGGCAAGGAGAGTGGTCTTTGTCCAGAATGGGTAGGGTCTTGACTTGTGGTAAATGTGGACAATCAGAACATAATGCAAGGACTTGTGGCATGGTAAACCTATCATATTCAAATTTATTTAGTTGTATTTGTGTATATTACCTCATTTAACTTCTTTGTTTAACAACCATCAAAGGGGAAAGGCAAGGCAAAGCAGCCTCAAAAGAGGCAAAGATCTTTAATAGATGAGAAAACAGAAGAAGATATAAGCTTATCAGCACCTTCGGTATCTCAACCTAGTCAAAGTAGAGAATTTACCTTCATGCCAACACCTACAATTACGAGAGTTGGGTAGTCAAGCAAGAATCTAGATGCTAACATCCCAGAATTTGGCAACAATTAAGATGTTGTTGTTAGGCCGATGACTATATCAGAAATTATGATAAGACTTCAAATGAAGCAAAAAATTAACTATACCAACTGGGACAAGGTCAATTAACTTCACAAGTGATACCAATGATGTTAGTGATGCCACATATCTTTCATGCACACCACCATCACTTACCTGGAAGGGACAATCTGCTACAACTGGGAACCACCTAGTGAGAAGCTAAGGCAACAGAGGATTGGGAAGCTGCAAGCAAGGAAAGGAAAATGAACTTCAAGTTGAGATTGTTTTGTTTTTTGGAATGTAATTAGTGCAATCTGACAGTAGATTTGTATTATTTAATGGTGTTTCATGTTGTTGGTACTAAAACTTGAAATGGATGTCATCTTATAACTTAGTTGTATAAGTTTTTAGGGTTATAGAATGACATCCAATTATCAGGGACATGTAGTTACTGCTAATGTCAATGATGTTGCATTTATTGTGCTATTGTGTTGATCATGATTTTCAAGTTATGATAGTTGAGCTCAAAAGGAACACTCCAATTTGGAGAGGTGATAATGGGAGTAGTAGTGAACTTGAACCTTAGCAATTCAAAGCTCTCATGTAATCATCATTGAAGTGAAACTTAACATCTTTCTCCAATAGCTTGCACTACGGGTTCACCACTTTAGAGAAATTCTTGATGAAACGCTAGTAAAATCTCGCATGGCCTAAGAAACTCCGCACGCCTTTCATCGAAGTTGGAGGTGGAAGTTTAGAAATCACCTCTATCTGTTATGAGATAACTAGAATTAAACATAAGAGAATACTCGACATGAGATGACCCAACATGATATAGAAGCTTATGCATGCGACATACGGGCCTATAAGGCTGACATGATCATTTGTATACTCAAAACATAGGCCGACAATTCCATACAAGTATCCATATACATGACATCTATCTACAAGCCTCTACGAGTACATAAATGTCATAAAGTTCGAGATATGGCCCCACCATACCAATCAATACATATCCAAATCATACTGGCCAGATAGGCAACTCCGGAGCAAGTTGAGTGCACCAACACCTTCCGCGGAGCTGATAGCCTACTAGGAGGACTCTCAACCTACCTATCGAGACTTGCGGGCATGAAACGTAGCGTCCCCAGACAAAAAGGACGTCAGTACAAATAAAATATCGAGTATGTAAGGCATGACAGTAGTATATAAAAGACATGAAAGAAACATGGAGTAAAGAACTCAACCTGTAATTCTTGAATAGCTCTGTGAATCATGAAAAATTTATAATACCTATATGTGCGTATAAATTCCATACCATGCATAGGTATATGCGTACATAACATCATCAAGCCTCTGAGGGCATCCCATCATATCATCCCAGCCACTGTGGGCAAAATCATCAACGTATACCAGTTGATCATGTGGTGGTGCGTATATAACGCCATAACCTTTTCCCATATCCCATATACATATAATATACGCGTATATAATGCCATCTAGTCACGGGTCAATGTATATATATGAATGCAATGCAATGCATATGTAACGACCCGACTTGTCATTTTAAGAATTAACGCCTCGTTCAGTGACTTAAGGTCTCAAGCAGTTTCGCAATATGTATTATGACCCGTGGGTGTGGTCGAGTTTGAATTACTGAAGATTCAGAATTAAATTAAAAGAACAATCCTTATTTAGAAGCTTAAATGTAAAGAGTTGACCGGAGAGTTGACTTTTGTGTAAACGACTCCGAAATCAAATTTTGATGATGTTAATAGCTCCGTATGGTGATTATAAACTTAGGAGCTTGTCCGGAAAATTATTTGGAGGTATGTAGTGGAATTAGGCTTGAAATGGCGAAAGATGAATTTTTGGGAAGTTTGGCCGGAGGGTTGACTTTTTGATATCGGGATCAGAATTTGATTTTGGAAATTGGAATAGCTTCATTGTGTCATTTCTGACTTGTGTGCAAAATTTGAGGTCATTCGGACGTGGTTTGGTAGGTTTCGGCATCGTTTCTGGAATTTAGAAATTTTTAAGTTCATTAGGCTTGAACCCGTGTGTAATTCGTGTTTTTGGTGTTGTTGAAGGTGATTTGAAGGTTCGACTAAGTTCGTATGATATTATGGGATGCGTTGGTATGTTTGGTTGAGGTCCCGAGGGCCTCAGGTGTGTTTCGGGTGTGTTTCAGATCATTTTTGGCTACTTTGGATGCTGATTTTCTGATATCTGGTGTTGTTCTTCGCGTTCGCGAGGAGCCTCTCGCGTTCGCGAAGAAGGATTTGGCTTCTGGGATTTTGTTCTTCGCGTTCGCGTAGAAGGAAATCTCTAATGCAATGGTCTGACTTTGGAGGCTCATATCTTGCAATCTATAAGGAATTTGGAGATAAACTAAAGTTGTAGCCCTTTGTGTCTAGTTTTCAGAAAGGTAAACGATTTGTCATTTGGAGTTGTGTACCAAAAGTTATGATGGATAAACTACAGGCTGTCTAGGAAGAGTTTGGAAATCTCTGTTGCATAGGGCTGACTTTGGAAGCTTATATCTCGCAATCTATAAGGAATGAGGAGATGATCAACATACGAAAGTTATAGTCCTTTGTGTCTAGTTTCCATAAAGTTAAACCATTTGTCATTTGGAGTTTTGTACAAAAGGTTATGACCATTATATTAGAGGCTATCTGAGAAGAGTTTGAAAATGGTTGTTGGAGAATTTGTTCATCGCAAATGCGATGGAAGGGTCGCGAATGCGAAGAACAAATCCCTGGGCAGCAGAATAAAGTCCAAACTCGTTTCATTCTTCCATTTTTGGACCGAGGAAGCTCGGGTGAGGCAATTTTTCGAGAGTTTTTCAAGGAAAACATTGGGGATAAGAATTCCTAACTTGATTTTGGTTAAATTACATGAATCTATTGTTGTTTTTATCACTAAATTAGTGAATTGAGTTGAAAATGGTAGAAATCCTCCAGATTTTAATTTAAGATTTGAAGGGCGATCCGTTATCGGAATTTGATAATTTTGGTATGGTTGAACTCGTATCGGAATGAGTGTTCGGATTTCGTAAAAATTTTGTCGGGTTCCGAGGGCGGGCCCCGCGCTGACTTTTTAGAATAAAATTTTAAGTTGGTATTTTATTATCCGAAATTATTTTCGATGAATTTTAATGAAGTGGTACAATTAATTTGGATAGATTTGAGCTGTCCGGAGGTCAATTCAAGCAAGAAGGCGATTTTGGAATATCGGCATAACTTCAATAAGGTAAGTATCTTGCCTAACCTCGAGTGGGGGAATTACCCCTTAGGCATTGAGTCTTATGTAGAAATTGTGTGATTTGAAAGCTGTGTACGCGAGGTGACGAGTATGTACTCAGGCTTATATGTGCAAATTTTATTGGTTTAAAGTTTTAGACATTTTTATGTATTAAATTGGATAATTATTGGCATTAGTAAATTCTTGAATTATCACGCCTCATTCCTTATTTGTCAAGTTTGTATTTTATATAATAATTTGGTGTTATTGTTACTTGGATTTTATGTGAATTCCGTGTGTTTGTTGATTTGATATTTTTCTTGGAATTAAATTCATGATGGAATCATTATCTGCAAATATTTATTAAATAAGTTTAAATTGAGGAGTTAATATTATACTGAGTATTTATCACCTCTATTAATTGTTTTGAGGTTTTATATACGTTGTGTGGAGCCTTGGGCTATTTGTTGAAGAATTTATTGATTCTGCTACATATTTGGAATTTGATTTTGGTCAGTGGCAAATTGTGATATGAATTGTTGTATTGTGTTATGGTTTAAACACTCTCCTTGATGTTATTTATGCTTCCTACCTTGCTTGTTAATGATATACATGTGCTTGGTAAGGAAGAGTGTAAAGCACGAAGTGTGATGTCATGCTATTTCATATACATTATCATGTGAGGGAGAGTGTAAAGCACAAAGATGCCTTGCCATGTCGTGCCATTTGAGAGTATAAAGCACGAAGGTTGATGCTGTGCCATTAAGAGTGTAAAGCACGAAGGGTGATGCCGTGCCATTTCATTTATATTATCAGGTGAGGATGAGAGTAAAAGCACGAAGGGTGATGCCGTGCAATTATTTTGATATTATCATATATTCATGGCACGAAGGGTGTTTCCGTGCAGGCGAGGATGAGAGACATACATTATATTGTGATGTCATTTTATTGTGTATACATTCATGCCTTTATCTTGAGATGTTATTGTGCACTTATGTTTTCTATGTGACTTGTAGTCGTTGTTTCTTTCTGTGTGCCTCCACTTTATTTCTTTTCTTGTTATTGACATTTCTCCCACCTAGTTGGTATTGTTATATGTATGCACGGTGAGAAAGATATAAATGCACGAAGGGTATTACCGTGCCAATTGATTTGATCTACATATATATATTGGGTGAGAATGAGACAAGTGCACGAATATATATATATATATATATATATTGGGTGAGAATGAGACAAGTGCACGAAGGTATTGCCGTGCCATTTGATGTGATATGTTGAATATATTTCTCACGCCAGGAAAGTTAAATGAGGTGTCACATGGTGACTTTTATTTGAAAGAATTATATTAGAAAGATATCTACTTGAAAGAATTATATTAGAAAGATATTTACTTGAAAGAATTATATTAGAAAGATATTTACTTGAAAGAAGTATATTTGAAAGATATTTACTTGGAAGAATTATATTTGAAAGATATTTACTTGAAAGAATTATATTCGAAAGATATTTATTTGAAAGAATTATATTCGAAAGAATTTTAATGGAAGGATATTTATTTGAAGAACGTATATTCGAAATATATTTATTGAAAAGGATTATATTCTAGAGACTTTTATTGAAAAACTTATAGGTAAAAGATGTATATTGAAGGGACTTGATTAATTGGTTGTACATGTGTTTATTATTCATTTGAGTAATATTTATGGTGTTCCTGTTGCTTTGCTGTTTAAATCACTAGTTGATTGGTGTTGCTATCACATCTATTTGTTTTCTATTATTTTTTTATGCTATATTGCACAGATTATTTGACTAGTGAGTGTCTTGACTGTACCTCGTCACTACTCCACTTAGGTTAGTCTTGATACTTACTGGGTACCGACCGTGGTGTACTCATACTACACTTCTGCACAATTTTGTGCAGAGCCAGGTATTGAAGATATCGAATTCAGACAGAGATTAGAGTATGATCGCAAGGATTCAAGGTAGGACTGTTTGGTCATCGCAGTCCCTTGGAGTCTTTCCATTTTATTGTACTGTTAATTTCTTATTCGATCAGTACTATATATTCTCTCCTCGAGATAATTCTATGTATTCAGTTAGCGTTCGTGACTCAGTACTACCAGTCTTGGGAGGTTGTTATATTCATATTTGTTCTGCTGTTGGTTTTGATTACCTATTTAATTCATATTCAAAAAAAATGGCTTCGAAATGTAATAAAAATCGGCTTACCTAGTCTTAGAGACTAGGTGCCATCACGACGCATGTGGTGAGATTTTGGGTCGTGACAGCATAATGAAGTAGGTCAGTAAGATTTTTCGGAATGTCATAAGATCAATATGCCTTCGGATAAACTTTAGCAACTTACGTATTTTTCTGATACCCATGAACATAAGATATAATAATAGGACACATGGAGAATCAAGAACATAGGCATCCCTAGTACTTCTATGAATATAGTCATTTATGAAAGTTCTGCGTTTGCACTTTTCGTTTGTATTGTATGGATCATGCCAAAGGGAAAGAATGGATAGCCTTAGCATACCTTAACTCCATTGAGTACTTAATACCTTCCAAGTAATTCTTCAAACAACTCAACTCAATTTACCATAGCATAAGGAGATTCAAAATCAGTGCTAAGTCCACAACTTAAACTTGTAGCTCGTTTATATAAATTTGGACAGCATCTCCCCTGTAAAAAGAGCCTCCTCCAATACCATATACCAACAACAATGACCAGAGAAATCCAACAATACATAATTATCAATAACAAGATACCATATAACAACAAGTCACAACTACTTCACGACGAGTTACAAGCCCAATTGGAATCTGTATACCCCATATCACCCCTTATAGACTTCTTACTTTAATTTACTAGTATCATTCACAAGATAATTAAGTCATTCATTAATGATCCCAGCCTTATATCATATATTTATAACAAAGAAAATAATCCACAACTCCAACTATCCTCAATTAGCAACTTTATTCACTAGTTCATGTCTAGTCCATCCATTTAACTTAATCAACATCAAGATAACCTTAAGCACATAAAATAACACAATATAATTACCTCCTATAGTGGATTCAAGTCGAGATCCATGTTATATATAGCTTACAATAGCCCAACACACCCCGATCACTTCATGCCCAAAACAACAACTACAGTAGCGTCAAACACCCCGAAAATATTACAAAGAACGACTAATCCATCATTTTGCCATTATGTGGTATTTCTCCAAACTATTTCTCCCCCCAAACTCCATTAAACAGTAGCAAAATAGACATCCCAAAAGCAACACGAAAGAACCCACAAAACAGTCCACTACAAGTCAAATAACTCGAACTCACGGCTTCCGATCACCGTCCCGTGAGTTCTAACTATTAGGAAATGAATTTATCAACCTTTATTGATATTTAAAAGCTTAAATACAGAAAGTAGGCATATTCGTAACTATTAAATACATTCCAAAACTCAAACTACAAAGAAAAAAATAGGCGATATAGCGATACTTACGTCGTAGGGATCGTTTTAATGTTATCGCTTCTTGATTTCGTGCCCGGGATGATAATCTTATTTAACGCCCTTGTAGAGAAATTAAGGGTAAGGTTAGGGGTGTTATTTGGTAGTTCTCTCTGGAAAAATGGAGAAAGAGACGAGATAAGTGATGTAAATAACCCGTTTGTTTTAAAAGTCAAAAAGGTGCTACTTGGCACTCTGGCATTGGCCATTCTTCCGACGCTTATATCTTTTTATCCCGACGTCATGTGAACAAACGGTTAAGTGCGTTGGAAACTAAATTCCAAGATATTCAATTTTGTATATAATATGTCCCAAAAAGACCCCATATAGCATACAAAATGTATTGCTCAAAAAGATCTGTTACCAGGCAAATCCTTACTCGGTTTTTCCGCAACTTTAATCCGATTTTCCCAAACTTTATATTTCATATCCAAAAATCATACATAGTCATATAATGACTTTAAACTCATTTAAATCATGATTAACAAGTCTCATATTCATCTCAACTTACTTAAGACTTCGGTAAACCTTTCTTATCCTTGTAGAAGGATTTCATCCTTTTTGAGCTTACATTAGATAATGGTGTAACATGTCCCCTTAGAAATATTTGTCCCCGAATGATAACTTTAAAGGCTTGCGAAAATGGACGTAACATCATTAAATTATTTTATATACTTTCAAAGAGGATCTCATTTTCAAGCTTACATCAATTGACTTACGACGTACTTTCACGTACAAAAAATGGGGTGTAACATCATTCCCCCCTTTGGAATATTCGTCCTCGAATGTTAACTGATACGCTTATCATTCTCATAACCTATGGCTCTTATGAATACTTTAATATTGTCATTCTCCATCTAGGTAACTGTTCTATGAATAAATCCAATGGCCAGGGCATTCTCTCCTTTAGGACTCTTTCTCACGCCATGACTCGTGGTCAGAATTCTTCTAATCTTGTAACTATTTCTATCTTCTATCATACAGTCTGTACGAATTTGTCCTTGTATGTGCGACTACGCGATTCTTCTCTCATTTTCCTCCAGCTTTTAGCCAATCTCTAGGCCTCACTTTATGAGTATATACATGACTACGACAAGCTATCCCTCTGGGCATCTATAGGTATAATGAAGTTCTTCGCTTGGTACTTTGTTGAATGTACCACCATTGCTATATTTTGTTTCCTAGCCTTGGTTATCTATCCTTATGGCTTTAGTACATCTAGGTAGGTCATATCGTACTATAACACTTACATCGGTTTATTATTACCGAGGTCTGCTACCTAACTCCCGGTTACTCTCTCACTTCTTATCCCATATGTATAAATCTAAGTCCTTTAATGCTTCCTTATTACTGTTCATCTAAAGAATGGCATCATAACCTCCTCTTATACTTTGGAATTTTTATCCATATATTGTTGATTCACCTTAATGTTGATCTATATCTACCACTGATAACTTGAGACCTCTTATGTAATACATTGTCACTAGGGCTCACGTCTCATCGGGGAACATCTGAAATGATTTTTCTGATCCACCTAGGGGTCATACTATACTTCAATAACCGTATTTCATAGCATCCTGATGTGATTCATCTTATATGGGTATTCTAATCCCATGCAATTCATGAAATCCCTTTTCTTAAAATCATTACTCATTCAAAAGCCTAAATGTCATCCTCTTATCTATCACCATTACACCCTTATTCTACTACATGGCAGCATTTCATCTCTCCTAATTGCTCATATTCTTAGACTCCTCTGAGTTCCTTTAGACTGTACCGAGCTTTCTATATCTTATGGAAACCATCAGCTCTCTTGTTTTGATAGGCTTAATCTCGAGGCCTTACCTGTTCTCGTCACCTTCTCACTCACCTTTTCATAACCTTACTCTTGTCTACCTAAACCTTGTCGCTCTATCATACTTTAGCTTGTGACCTACATGTATCTATTTATACTACTCGCAATCTTCCTTTAAATTGCTAGCACCATAGATTTCTTTTCGCGCCTTCTCAGTTGTCTTTAAATGTAAGCAATTACTTTTCCTGGTCATTCTGCCACTTGTTGCATGAATACTTGGCTTATCTTGTTGCCCACGAATACTGGAATTTCCTGTAACTCATATGATCTCAAATATCACTTTTGGTTTTTACTTCCCATTCATTAGCCACGATGGTGCTACTTTCTTATGGAGTTTATACAATATTATTGTGAGACTATTGTTACAAGACCATTTCTTCTTTATGTCACTATGCTTAGGTTGAAGCCTTATTCCTTATTTCCTCAGCTAGTCTTTCGGGGTAGTACATAGTGGAGACCCTCTGACTCCTGTAAAGCTACGAGCTTATCACATTGCATACCCGAAGGAATCTTTGATGTTCTTACTCACCTATAATTTTCCTTAGTTACATACCTCCGGGCCCTTGTGCTCGTAGGGTTGCTTCTGAAATGAAATTTTGAATGTCTCCCCAATGAAACTCTCTTTTATTTCTGGAACACTTATACAATACCTTTAACTACCCTAACTCTTATCTGAAAATTTTTCAATAATTACGATCTCGTTTCTGCGAGACTGGATTCCCTATGTTGGGGTTCACTATGTTTATCTTGCACGATCTGTTGATTTATTTGTATCCTCTTGTCTAGCCATAATTAGACTCTTCCTGAATCCACTACAGACTACTCGTTGGTCCATTCTCATATCTATATTCTACGTAACCCCTCTTGGGTTATGTCATTTGTCTTAACTTACCTCTCGTACTGGCTCCTTATGTATCGAGTGTTCATTTTCACTTATTTATCAGTATCATCTAGTGCGGAACCCTTACTGTCTCTCCTCGGCGTCATGTTTGCATAATTTTCTGGAGTCGTATCATATATGTAGGATCTGATTAAATCCAATCTCATTCCCTTCACCTTTTTACCGCATTCTTTCTTTACTATTCCATAGTTACCTCTTCATCTTTGGCGTCTTTTCACGTCTTTACTGGCATCTTACCCACCTTGCGGTAACCATTCTGTACCAAGGATAACTAAAGTTCTTACGCACGAGGGTGACACCTAGTGTAACTAGCACACTTAGTCCCTTAAGCTTAACTTTGCTCACAGTGCTCGCTTTAGGGAAGCGTCTTCTTGAATGACCTTTAAAGGTTATTCTTCTGTTCTCTATTCTATTATCTTCGGAATGTGATCTCTAAAATTCTCATGATGTCGGCTATTGTCAAATAATTCGGTCCCTAATTCATATTCATTTTATCTTATTCACCAGCTTATACTAATTTCTATTACTCCGGGGTCTAACGTTTCCTTCTGGTAATCATGTTGGAGTCACCAACTTATTTCTCGAAAGAAGGATATGACTTTATGGATTATACTCTTCTATTGTTTCAAGGCATGTCTTCTCTTGTCTTTTCCTTCACTTGACTATAAACTCCGTCATCGTGTCATATTTTGATTTACCGTTATCACCCATATATCACATCTTACTTATGATGCTTCATTTACTCTCTTCTTATTCTTTGGATAATATTTTTGTCTATCACTTTATTCTGAAAACTTCAACAAAACGTGCTTTCACTTTTAGCTCCCCTTGCTTCATCTCACTGGCTCTTCGGAATGCCTAACATTCTTTTTTTTGTTTACTCGGGGCTGGAGTCATACTAAGGTAAATATTTATCCCTTCTAGGATTCCACTGCCTATCTTCTGAAATTTCTGAATATTCTAGTATTCATATCTGACTATACTATTCTTGAGTTCACCATTTGGGTGTCTCACAAAGAGATTTATTACCATATTTGCACTATCTTCGGAAATGTTAGCTAATGATAACAATCCATCCACTATTTTTGGGTTACTCTAACCCCAGCTAGATCCTGATATCATATCTTTCTCTTAAACTATATCTGCTGGCTCTCATAGGGCATAATTAAGATGAGTGTGGCCAATTGTATATAACTTTATTATTGTTGAAAGTAACTCATAATGCTTGTATTTCTCTGTCTGAATTGCAAATACTGATAATCTTCATTAACTAGGTACCTCGTGCCCTTCTTCATCTTGCTTCTTTTACTTGCCGAAACTTGTATCTACCTTCTGATTCTCTTATTTCTTTTTACCATATGGGTGGATAGATACTCTTGCCTTAAGGCTCCTTATAAAAAAGCTTACACATCTTAGTACACACATGATCTGCTGAAGACCTCACATTTATTTATCATAAGCATGATGCAAAATCGAGTTCCTCTGACTTAATTCTTCCACAACCAAGTTCAATCTCTTACCAACTGTCTTTCTGAACGTTGGTATCGTTGTATTACAAATAAAATAAAATTTAGGAGTTTGAATTCTTAGAACTGAGCTCTACCACATGATCTAGAGTAAGAAGAAAGAGTGACAGTCCTAAATGCCCTGTAGCCTCCTGCTTATAAGTGTGGTTCACAACACACCCATAAATAAGACTCTACTAGGCACGACTTGTAGACTCCCTAGGACAGAACTGTTCTGATACCACTTTTGTCACGACCCAAACCGTAGGGCCACGACGGGTACCATGTGCCTAACTCAATTGAGTACCAATGTAACGTATCCTTCTTATCATACTATCATGGTTAAATGAACCGGAAAGGTCGTCATGAGATAACTAGAATTAAACATAAGAGAATACTAGACATGGGATGACCCAACATGATATAGAAGCTTATGCATGCGATAAACGGGCCTATAAGGCCGACATGATCATTTGTATACTCAAAACATAGGCCGGCAAGGCCATACAAGTATCCATATACATGACATCTGTCTACAAGCCTCTACGAGTACAAAAATGCATAAAGTTCGAGATATGGCCCCGCCATACCAATCAATACATGTCCAAATCATACTGACTATATAGGCAACTCCGGAGCAAGTGGAGTGCACCAACACCTTCCGCTGAGCTGATAGCCTACTAGGAGGACTCTCAACCTGCCTATCGAGACCTGCGGGCATGAAACGCAACATCCCCAAGCAAAAGGGACGTCAGTACAAATAAAATACCAAGTATGTAAGGCATGACAGTAATATATAAAAGACATGAAAGAAATATGGAGTAAATAACTCAACCAGTAATTCTGAATAGCTCTGTGAATCATGAAAAATTTATAATGTCATGCATGTGCGTATAAATGCCATACCATGTATAGGTATATGCGTACATAATATCATCGAGCTTCTGAGGGCATCCCGTCATATCATCTCAGCCATTATGGGAGAAATCATCAACGTATACCAGCTGATCAGGTGGTGGTGTGTATATAACGCCATAAACTTTTCTCATATCCCACAAATATATATAATATACGCGTATATAACGCCATCTGGTCATGGGTCAATGTACATGTATAAATGAATGCAATGCATAATGAAGTAAGTCAGTAAGATTTCTCGGAATGTCATAAGATCAATATGCCTTCAGATAAACTTTAGCAACTTACGTATTTTTCTGATACCCATGAACAGAAGATATAATAATAGGACACATGGGGAATCAAGCACATAGGCACCCCTAGTACTTCTATGAATAGAGTCATTTATGAAAGTTCCGCGTTTGCACGTTTCATTTGTATCGTATGGATCATGCCAAAGGGAAAGAACGAGTGTGAGTACCTGGAAATTTCACTGTGATGTTGTACTTTTGACATGCATATTTGACATGTATACATAGAGATGTCCCATTCCTCATGCTAGGTATACTTGACATGTTCATACTAGTGTTGGCCTTTATTTGTGAACTTGAAAGCATGTCTAAATTTCTGTGCTGTGATCGAGTTGAATATGGAAATTTATCTGAGTTGTTACTGTTCTTCTCATTGTGATATCTGTGTTTCCATTATATTGGTTCTGACTGTATTCTTCTAAGCTCGTCATTACTTTCAGCCCAAAGTTAGTCATGTTACTTATTGAGTACATTGGGTTGGTTTTACTCATACTACACTCTGCACTTCGTGTGTAGATACATGTACATCTTGATATGGTGATTGCTAGATTTAGTGCCAGTATCTGCTCGGACACTTTGAGGTAGTTGCTATGACGCCCGCAGACCTAGACTTTCCTTTTTTTAATTATATTTAGTACTGTTCTATTTCTCAGATAGTTGCATTAGAGTTTCCGACTGTGTTTGTCACGCCCCAAAACTGAGGAGCGCGACCGGTGCTCAACCGAGCAAGCCTGTTAGATTTCATTATACCCAAACTCATCCACGAATAGAGATAATACATATTTTCATTAATTAGACAAAAATGTGTTCATGTCTATAATACCAATTCATTTCCAATAGTTTCATCATTGTTAAAGTCTCAAATAGACAAGTAATACAACCACAACATAACATAGTTTGTCTTTCCCCAGTACCAATACACAACCCACACTATGTCTACAGAGCCTCTATAGATAAAGTAGAGTACAATGTTAATGCTGGCAACAAGGCCCCGGCTATACCTCAAACCGAATACACAAAGTACAAAAGATACATGACCCCGGGATGAAGTGGGGCTCACCAAGACAGCTGGGAAGAAGGTGTACTGCTATCACTGATCAATATCTCCTGCTGTGGAACCACCTGCATCCATTTAAAGATGTAGCGCCCCCGACAAAAGGGACGTTAGTACCGTCGAATAGCACTAGTATGTATAACTAAACACCCTCTCAATAGAATAAAAAATAATACAAACAAGATTATCATAATAGTAATGAAATCCTTAATCAACATCAAACCTCAATTTAGGATCAAGATAGTGTTCAAATTAATTTCCATATCTCACATTGAGAGATTTTTAGTATCGATATACCATTGTCCACAATATGGGGGATTTTGTCTAAACTTCCCTAAAGTGAATATTTGAGTTTTGAACATCGATTCAGAGTCGGAATTGAGTGAAATTAATATGGTTGGACTCGTAATTGAATGGGTTGTCAGATTTTATGGGTTGTGCTGAGTTCCGAGGTGCGGACCTGGGTATGACATTTTGGTTGACCTTGAGCAATTGATTAAACATTCGACCTTTATCATTTGGGTTTGTTTCCTTTGGGATTATTTGATGATTTTGAGTTACTTTTGGCTAGTTTCGAGCTATGTTTTGACAGTTCCGGTAGGTCCATATCGTGATTTGGGGCTTGGGCGCATGCCCGAAATCAAATTCCGAGGTCCCTAACCTGAGATATGGAATTTTGAAGAAACAAATTAAAATGTTTAAGTTCGAATAGAGACCGGATGTCTAATTATGTGAAAACGAGCCCGGAATAGAATTTTGTTGATTCCAACAGCTCCGTATGGTGATTTTGGACTTAGAAGCGTGTTCAGAATTTTATTTGGAAGTCCATAGTTAAATTAGGTTTGAAATGGCTAAAAACAAGAATTTAAATTTGGAAGTTTGACCGATGAGTTGACTTTTGATACCGGAGTCGGAATCCAGTTCCGAAAATTTTCATAGCTCCGTTATATAATTTATGACTTGTGTGTAAATTTTGAGGTCAATCGGAGTTGATTTGATAGGTTCCGACATCGAATGTAGAAGTTGAAAACTCTTAGTTTCATTAAGCTTGAATTGGGATGTGATTCATGATTTTAGCATTGTTTGATGTGATTTAGAGGTTTGGCTAAGTTCGTATGATGTTTTAGGGCTTGTTGGTATATTTGGTTGAGATCCCGAGGGCCTCGGGTGAGTTTCGGATGGTTAACGGATCAAAAATTGGACTTAAAAGTTGCTGCAATTTTCCCTTCTGCTGTATATTCTGGGCTGTGATCGAGCCCCAGATCGAACCCTGATATCGAGCCCCAGATATCGAGCCTACGATCGAGGCCTGAGTCGAAGCCAGGGACGGGGCTCAGTATCAAAGCCACGATCGAAGGCCCATGCTCGATGCCCTGATCGAAGGCCCAACCTCGATGTCCTGATCGAAGGCCCAACCTCGATGCCCTGATCTAGGCCATGACCGAGGTCTAGGCTCGAGCCTGTGATCGAAGCCGCGATCGAGGCCCAGTTCGAGGACCAGTTCCGAAGGCTGCTGGGCAGTTTTATAAAAAGAGGGCATTCGTCCCATTTGCCATTTTTGACGTACTTGAGCTTGAGCAGAGACGACTTTCGGCAGATTTTCAAGGGAAAAACATTGGGGGTAAGTGATTCTAACTCGGATTTGGTCTACATATACAAGTATATCATTGTTTTCACCATAAATTAGTGTTTTGAGATTTAAATTTGGGAAATTTTTAGAAATCTCATAGAAACGAATTTTTGAGATTTCGGTATCGATTCGGAGTCAGATTTGAGTGAAACTGGTATCGTTGGACTAGTAATTTAATGGGTTGTCGGATTTCATAACTTTCGCCGGATTCTGAGATGTGGGCCCCGCGGGCGATTTTTTAATTAATTTCGGATCTTTTCTTTAAAATGTAGTATTTTCTTATAGAATTGATTCCTATAATATTTAGTGATTGTATCGAATTATTTTGGCTAGATTCGAGCCAGACGGAGTTGGATAATCGTGAAAAAGGCTTTATAGTGAATTAAATTGAAGCAAGACGAGGTAAGTCTCTTGTCTAATCTTGTGAGGGGGAAATTACCTCATAGGTGATTAAAATTAAACAATTGTTGCTAAAATTGTGGGGGGCTACGTACGCACGAGGTGACGAGAGTCCGTGCGTAGCTACTATTAATGCTAAAGTACGGGTAGTTTAGGACTCAAAGCATGCCTTACTTGTGTAAATTGTATTCTTTGATTAATTAATATTAATTGATATATATGAATATATTGTGAATTGTTAGATAAAGATATTAAATGATGGAAATCTCATATGCTTAATTTTTGTTTAAATCAATTAATTGTTAAAAGAAATTGTTCTCCTCCCAAATCTATCTTATAATAAACATACTCTCCTTCCGGAGGCACATAAGAAAATGTTCTCCTTTCTTGTGGAGCGGGCCGAACGCCTCGGCAGGATAGATGCATCTATGGATCGCGCCGCACGTCCCTCGGCAGTGTACACGACACTTTAGATCGGGTCGTACGTCCTCAGCAGAAATCATGCTTAATAATAATAATTACCCGATACTTTAATAATTTATTTCAGCTTGTGAAGCTAATTAAAAAATTATTAGAATTTAATGAATTATTATTCTTGCTTGTTAAGGAATTAATTGTTACTCCTGTAAATGAGATTTAATTGATAAATTAGGAATTATTTGAATTAAAGGAATTTAATTAATATATTGAGAATTGTTACATTTGAAGGAATTTGATTATTTCCGCTGATTAAATAAATTATTATAAATTCTGTAATTTATGCTGATTTAAATATTCTAATTTTATTTCAGTTATTATTGACCCATAGTGAGTGTCAAAGTCGGCCATCTCGTCTCTACCACTTCGAGATTAGGCTTGATACGTACTAGGTACATGTTGTTTACGTACTCATACTACACTTGCTGCACTTTTTGTGCTGGACATGAGACAGGTACTAGTGGAGGACCTATCATCACATACCCACGTCATCCCGAGGCATAGTGGTGAACTGCCTTTCTGAGCCGTTCTGCAGCTACCAGTGTCTCTTCTTATATTTATATTCTGTCTATTTCATTTCAGACAGTATTTGGAGTTTTGTATAATCTACTAGATGCTCATGCACTTGTGACACCGGGTCTTGGCACACACATTGGTAGAAGTTGGTATTTTATTATTTTCTTGGAATAAAAGTTTAACCAATGTACGATTGACTTATTAGTTGGCTTGCCTAGCTGTAGTGTTGGGCGCCATCACGACCTATAGGTGAAATTGGGTCTTGACAACATGGTATCAGAAATAAAGACATGAAATCAAAAACTTCATTCAAAAATACTACATAATGTCCATCAACACAAAAATAAGTACTTCATCTAAATTAATTCTACAAACATCCATCCGATGAAAAACATAATGCGCTTGACTTATTTAGAGGTTCACTTCATTAAGAAAGCCGCAACAAATCCAACAAATAGCGTATATGAAATTATAATGAACATCTTCAACTTCAACACTTTTTCTTCCAGCTCTCTTGCTTTGTTCGCTTCAACAATATTTATAGCCACTAATGCATTCACTTTTTTCATCAGTGTGTCCCTTTCAATATTGCGTGCATCCAATGCCATATTCAAGGTATTTAGTTGAACATGAGCAACATCAAACTTCGACTTGAAATTGTTAATTACAACCAACGCTATGTCCGGTAAGACTTTGTCTTTCCATTCCCAAAAACCACATGATTCATTCTTACAAACACAATCCAAACAACATATAATGAGAAAACTAATAAAACTGAAATTTTGTTTAAAATGTCAAAATTAAATAAATCTATAGATACATATCACTTACTTCAGGTTTCGCGCACTTATAGAATCTCTTACCGGGATTGTAAACAATGGTTGAAGTGAAGTGGTTGGCAATATCACCACAAAAGCACCTCCTTTTCGAAGAACAACTAGATTCAGACATTGAGTACCCATTTATCCACTTATAAGACAATCTAAATTGATAAGGAAAAAAGAAACAAAATCAAACTAATACAAGCGAATTCAAGTTTAAATACAGGGGAAACACCCAAATATGGAGGAAATAAGTTCTTCAGTGTTAGGGAGGAAATACGATTATGAAAGCGACGAGGGTTTTCATTTAAATGAGGCTGGTGTAATTTT
The DNA here is from genome assembly GCF_000715075.1 of Nicotiana tabacum. NCBI lineage: Eukaryota > Viridiplantae > Streptophyta > Magnoliopsida > Solanales > Solanaceae > Nicotiana > Nicotiana tabacum. The sequence continues at coordinate 86,077,476 of NC_134081.1, read as the reverse complement.
GTGGGTTATTTTATTGGGTGGGTTGGGTCTTAACAGGGATGGGTATTATTAGTTGGGTCTGAATATTTGCACAGGGAATGACACATTAGTAGGGACCCAAAAGTACCAATAGTATAACGAAGGACTTCTAAGTATTATAATCAATAGTACAGAGGTATATTTGACTCTTTGCCGTATATCCTTGAAATATAATAAGACCTCATTTGTTTTTTGTTTTTTAAGATTAAGACATCTGAATCTGAATACACATCTGAATATCAAGATGTGCATTAAGATTAAGACATCTGAATCTAAATACATATCTGAATATTAAGATGTGTATTAAGATCTGAATACTAAATGAATAAGACTGTTTGTTTTTTAACATCTGAATGTCATACAGACCTATTAAGAGCCCGTTTGGATTAGTTTAAAAAAATAGCTTTTCAACAGAAATAGTTTTTAAGCCAAAAAGCAATAAGTTGGGATTGCTCAACTTATTGCTTTTGGCTTGTTTTATTTAACTTATTTTAAGCATTTTTTGACTTTGTCAAATACTGAAAAAAGCTAAAAAGAGGTTAAAAGTTGATTTGATCAGCTTAAAAGCCAATCCAAACACCCTCTAAGACTCATTAAGTGGTTATGAAGTAAAAAAAAAATTTAATGATTAAAATTAGACTTTAAAAACACACTTAATGTTTGAGATCTGAATGATTAAAAGATTCATATCGTCATTAAATGCAAACAAATGAGGCCTAAGACTATTATTACTTTTCCTTTTTTTTTTCATCGGGCAATGCATACGTTATGCTAGAGTTCCCTAATTACATTGCATCTCAACTCTGTGACACTACACTACACAGTGTTTACCAGTTATTTAATCGAAATATATAACGCACTTCTAATTATTCGTATCAGTAATACTTTGTGGAAAAGAATAGAAGTTTCAGACTATGCTTTCTACATAATGACATGAAGGAAAAGCAATTTGGTTTTGAAAGAAGTCTAGTTCCCTCTTAGGATTGAGTTCTTCGTATACATTACGTTCTCCAGACCCCATGATATGGGATAATACTGGGTATGTTATTGTTGTTAGAACTCTAGTTAACGGATGACCCAAAATAGAAAAAGAATTCCAGAAAACAGAGTATTTAGCTGTACAACAATTAAGCAAGTAAATCTGTATTAATACCTTGTGAGATCATCCACATTCATTATTAATTGCCACCACCTCCTACCATTATCAACTATTATCATGCCATCCACCACCACCACAACTTCCTCCTCCTTAATCATAGCCGCTACCATTATCGACAAATACCATCCAGAATCCCCGCTACCCCCACCACCATCATTCTCAATCACAACTACAAACTCATCTACCTCAACTAACCACCCCATCATCATCAACAACCATAGTCGGCACTACCTACCATTATAAACTACCACTACCTTCCTCAATCACAACCACCACTACCACCACCACCACCAACCAACCATCATTATTAATTATTACCACTTACCGCCACCATTTTTAACCATAATCGACATTACTGTCAATTACCACTAGTTACTACTCAAAATACCACCATCAACCAAAATCACCACCAACCACTACATCTAGTCGGCATTCACAAGCACCACCGTTAGCCATCACCGACACTAACTACCATATTTTAAAAAATATATATTTTATTGATAGAATATTAGATTAATTAGTATTTTATGTTTATTAATTCAGGATCATCTCCACTAATATATCCCAACAACTTGAGCTCCTGCTTTTGTGAATTTTTCATAAGAGTCCCTCAAGGCACAGGCCTATAGACAGTTTTTACACATCGGTTATCACCAAAAGTAACTTTTAAAGATCATTGCAGTAAAACAAAAAACAATAGTCTAATTAATACTCTTCTCTAACTCTGACTAGTTCAATTTTCAACAACTGTAATCTAGAAAGGAACAAAACTTACATACAGTCAGAGTGATGTTTTAAACAGCTTGTTTTAAATCTTTTGTTCATAAATCTGTACGAAATAGAACTGCAAACTCAAAGTGTTTAGGGATATATATATATACTTGTTTGGTGCAACCACAGTCCGGTTTGCCTTTAAACGCTCACACTTTTCCCATCTTGATCTTTCAATGTGATCAGTGGTCGAGGCACTGTACATTTGTTCAACTACAAAAATTCACAGAGAAGAAAAGAAATCAAGAAAAACTAATGAAACTAAAAAGGTAAGAGAAAGTAACAAAAGCAATGCAATTTATTTTACCTTATTAGCAACAATGGAAGTTTTAGGTGAAGAAGAAGAAGAAGAAGAAGAAGAAGAAGGGGTTGAAAAAGATGGTGAATTGTGGACTTTAAGACCATAAAACGGTGACAGCTCTATTTTCTTGGTAAATTCATTTCTAAAAGAATTACTACTAGCTGTTGCTTTTAATTAAAAAATGAAACACTTATCAAGCAGCAAGAAGGAAAATTACATTAAACTAGCTACGATGATGAATTTACTAGATAGTCTTAGACAAAATGCTGAAGAGGGAGAAAGTTGACAACTAAATACAGTGCTCATCAGATGTAAATTAAAGGTTTTACATTTCAGTAGAATTAGAACAAGACATACCTTAATTGGCATCTTCACAAAAACTCAAACTCATGTCTTCGCAACTCACTTAAAGTTGGGGAATTTATGTATGCCTAAGTAAGATAAACATAGTATTCATCACCTTTAACTCTAACTCTCAGTTAGGCCCAAATAGGTAATAAAATCAGATAAAAGAACTCCCAACTCATATCAGACTATTTTTTTTTGGGCATCAAATTAAAAGAGAGACAATATTATTTTACACCGTTTGTCTCGTTATAAAATAGAAAACCGTTCGCGCCTCTATAACTTAACTGTTCTCATCAAGAAGATGATCAGACAATATTATTTAACACCATCTCTGTGACTTTTGTGGGAAGCTAATGCACTTTTAGAGGGTAAATTTCACAAATGGTCATATAACTATGACTTTTTTTCACTAAAGTCATATAACTTTGTTTTCTCACTCAAAAATCATATAATTATAATTTTTTTTAATTGGATTATTATTTATTAGACTGAAAATAAAAAATAAAAATCACAAAATAAGAAAGTACTACTAAAAAATTATATTTTTCGATCACTATGATTTTTGTGTGAGCTAGTAAAAGTTTTATGATTTTTGTGTGAGAAAACATAGTTATTGTGGCGTTGATGAAAAAAAATCATAGTTATATGATTTTTGTGTGAGCTAGTAAAAGTTTTATGATTTTTGTGTGAGAAAACATAGTTATTGTGGCGTTGATGAAGTTATATGATTTTTGTGTGAGCTAGTAAAAGTTTTATAATTTTTGTGTAATAAAATATAATTATGATGTCGTCACTAATTAAACTAAATAGAGGTAGTTTCGTCGGCATTAATGCACTTTTTAGTGACGAAGCCACACAAATTGATGACAAATTCTTTGCACTTTTTATGACAAATAAGTTCGTCATAAATATAGTATGTATTTGGGGACGAAAAAAGATTTTGTAGTTAATAAATCTTTATTTAGCAACGAAACACAAAGTTGTCTTTGTATATTATTAGTGATGGTGTTTTAGGGACGAAAGATTGACCAAAAAAAAAAACAAATCGTCACAAAAAATAAAATAAAATTGGTGACGAAAAGTGAATCTTAGGTGACAAAATAATTCATCATAATCAAATTTGTTGTACTGATTTTCTTTTGCATAAAAAATATATTTCCTGAATGATTGTTGAGTGAAAAATATTTTCCTTACAAAATAGATTATATAAAAAAACAACAATAATATCAGTAAGTCGAAAGTGTTGTGATAATACTTTAGAGTTGTAAAGATCAATAATGTATAGAATGATAAACAAGTTGCTTATGCAAGCCTCTAATTAAGGGGATATTCTGCTTAACAAATTATAGAAAGATGGAGAGGAGAAGTAAGAAAAAGAAGGCAAGCATATGCGCATTATGAGTAATAAGTAGAACAGAGTTCTCTTGCTTGTGTTATACTAATTGCTCTGCTTTTGACTCCCCTAACATACTGAAATATCTTCTAATTTACTTGAAAAAAAACTCAATCACCTAAACTTATTTTGGCTTCTCACTTCCATCTTCAGTTTCATAATCCTTGAAAATGCTGGGACTTTGGTTTGCTTAGGCGTTTACTTGGAAAACATGTTGGATTTAGATGGTCCCCCTCTCTTAAGGGCATCTGCAATAAGAATTGTTGTTTAGTGGACGACGAAATTTCACACAGTATAGTCAAAACAAATTATTTTAGATAGTTAAAGTGTTTAACTAAGTAATTAGGAAAAAAATAGTAGTAATTGTTTTGGATAGAACCACAAGAAAAAAAGTAGCGTCCCCCTAGAATCACTTTTGGAAAGCATGTCCAAACACAAATTGAAAATCACTTTTCAAAATAAGACACTTTGCCTAAAAATTTTGCATCCTCATTCATACCTTGACACACATCATTCTTGGCTAATGATGCAAAATGTTTTGGGACTTTCCTCTTTGTTTTAGGTTCAAAAGCATCAGCAATGGGCTCACTGTCGAGAGAATGAACTCTTCCTTTCTTTACAAAGAAAAAAGATGACTAAATTAGTACACACAACGCAGAATCAAGCATGAGTGCAGCAAGGTTTAGCTCGTGCTTTTTTTTCCAATCAACTCAAAACTTATCAAACTGACCAAAAAATCTAAAAAGTTCATAAAGATATAATCTAAAGGGAAAGACACAATGCATACCTTGTGGTGATCACTCAAAAGGGACATGGGCAATTTCCTTTCATTCAATATAACATTGTAGTTACTGGAAATCCGATTTTGGATTTCTTCCCTAAAAAATTCCAATTTCTTCTGACTGATCACCCGAGTATTGACTGTAAAATCCGAAAATCATATCCTTATTCAGATGTTTCAATATAATTCTTCCATATATGACTTTTTTGTGATTGAGACAAGAAACCAAGTACAAATCCATTATGAGCAAATTAATCCGCCGAATATAACAATTAAACAATTATACTGCGTGCATGCTTTCCAATTAGTTTGAAACTTTTCACCAATAATGTCAATTCGACCAACACGAGATTAATTGGTTCAATATTTTAAACTGGATTTTGGATATCCAGAAGTGAAAAGTGTCAAAATATTTGTGAATAGAACATACTGAACCAGCGGGGATCCGGTTGTATCCGCGTTGACGGAAGTTTCTGTGACTGAAAATCGTGCTTTATAATTTTGCCCTTCCGGTCACACTTCGGCCTGCTATTATACATCTTCAGCCGCCGATTAGTGGCGACACTACGTTGATTTTTCTTCTTCCCCATTTTTGATCGGTGAAAATAAAAATGGCGGCGTCTGAAGCCCTTAGATTATTCAGTACTAACGCACAGAGAATGTAAACGGAGAGTTATTCCCTTTTTTCTGAAAATTACACTAAGCGCTTCTAAATTTGGTTTATTTATCTTTTTGCGTCATAGATATTTTCATATTTGCTCTTTTTTCTCGGGATACCCTAATTTTGGAATTTTTCGAGTTCGGAGAAAACCAAAAAAAAAAAGGCGACAAATGGAATGCTCAAAATAGGGAGTGATAAAAATCTTCTTACAAACTTATTTCCATTTATAGGAGTGACTTTACGGTTTGCCTCACACAAGTGGTAGTTTCTTTTTGTGTGTGTTTGCAATGTAAAATTACAATATACTTTTGTCATTTTTTCCAAAGTAAGATATTTTAAGTATTTTCTTAGATTTACATTCAATGAAAGAATTGTGCAAGAAAGGGCACAAAAATATTTCGTAAGTTAAAAAAAAAGGATGTAACTGAAAAATAAACACGAGCACGATATCTTGTAACTTCATTAACTCATCCTCTTATCCTCCATTTTCTTTTATCTTATAGAATGGTTCACAATTTGCAATAAACAGAATTCAATTTTTTTATTTAAAATCTATTTTGCCTCTGAAACATGTTGGTATACTTGGCAATTGAGTTCATAACAAGTTGAAATTATTTTGGAATTCCCTCGGGCGGGACATGTCATGTCTTTTCGATTAGCACAATTTGCACTAAAACTGTTCTGTTGCTGGTTCGCTTCCCCATTGTGCCTGCAGCACCAAACTCACCAACACTGCGCTGTTCCAACTTCTCATATTAAAGCTTTCAAGCATCTGTTATTGGTAAGAACAGAAATTTGATTTAACAATTTATTCTCATCTGCTGATAGTTTTCACTCTTTTTTCCTCCCTTTACATTCCTGCATCAGAAGGACTATATTGGATATAGGAACGAGAAAATGCTAGGAGAAATAACAGAGCAATCTCCTTTTGGATTCTGGTTCATCTATGCGACATGTAGTTGCGAGTCAGAGCACTTGTCCCTTGCTTCAGAGTAAGAAATGACATTTTGTAACCTACCAATTCTATCTGCCATATCTAATTGCTAACAATTGCGAAACATCTGAGTTTCTGAAGCAAGTATTTGGTTTAGGTACTAGCAAGAAAATACCAGCAATGCTACCCATTGCTATGTTGTAATGGCTCCGCTTCGACTCCTCTATACATTGTCAAACATAGTTAAGTATCTTCTAATTTACTAAGAAGCTCAGCTACCTAATCTTCTTTTGGCTTCTCTCTTGCATCTTCAGTTTCAGTATCCTGCAACAACCTGAACTTAAGTATCTTATGAAGCTGTGTTACAGGCTTGACTTGCTTGGACTCGGTTTCCTTAGGGTCTAATATGCGTCTTCCTGGCAAATGGTTGGATTCAGATGGTCCTGTGTCTTCGTGAACCATGGAGGGAGCATCTGCAAAAAGAACTTTAGCTTAATGATAAAATTCCAGATTGATTCAAATATTTTGTGCTTTTTTGTTCTTCCGGCTAATTTGGAAAATGTAAGACATGCAAAGAGGCTTAAGTTCCAGAAACTCCTCAATTCATATGTACCCAGGAAAGAAAATTCCACGGTTCATAGTCCGCAATGTGCCTAATTTTGTCTCAAATTGACATTCATATGCACCAGGGGAAGCGACTAAGATAATCAGATAAATATCTCATGCCTTCCAAACATTTTCAAGAATCTCTTGTACTGTCAATAAAATATGTTGGTACAGACTACAGAGGAGCGTGGCTCACCACTTTCACTAAATACAAGGCATGTCCCAATAGTCTCATCATACTGTCCAATCTGCAAAACAGAAACAAAGACCAATTGAAATATCATATACACAGAGAAAAGTTGAGAACTATGATAGCAGAGACAAGATGGAACAAATGTTATTACAAAATAACATGTTCAAAAGAAACAACATTTTGTGATGTGCAACCAGAATTATTACACCCACTATCCATTATATCTACTTTGTTTTCCCTCACCAACTCTTTTTCTCTAGAATGATCTCAACTAAAGAATCACCAGAAATAAGTGGGGTTGAAACAGATAAAATATATTTGTATCCTCTTATTGATGGAAGACACAACTGTGTGGGCTGAAACTTATAAGGTTTTACTTAAGTGCAATATTGACTATCTTGCAAGAAACAATGAGACAATAAAGTGTCTGTAAGTGTGGCGCACTACTGTGGTGTAAGGGTGTCAGTGGGCATCAAGATGTTTGACCACTGTAACGACTAATGCCACTACAAAGATATAGAACTTGATAAGAATGTGGTGAGCATGATTATAAAGTTCACACAAGTTTTGGACTTCACTCAGCCATTGAAGCCAACTATACTGGTGCAGATAAATTATTATGTCACAGAAAGGGAAAACTAAGCTGTTTTCAAAACCATCAACTCACCAGCTTGATTTTGCCATCAATGGTCAAGATGGGATTCAATGTGTCAAGACCCTGAGAAAAATAAATTGAAGGAAAATAATCAATTGTAATATTTTCATAAAAGCACCACGAAAAAACCCAGTTGTAAAGAACTATGGAACAGTTGAAAACCATGAGTATCTGAAGAGTGAAGAGAAATAAAAAAGAGGGGGTTACACTTTAGTTTGAATCCATAAGAAAATTAAAGCAATTAACTAAAAGGTAAACTTGAGCTAGAAAATCATACAGAGAGAACATATGGTGCATTTGGGGGAATGTGAACTTCGGAGGAAATGCCATCCAAATCAAGCAATACATACTCTGCTTCCTCCTCCTCCACCATGTTATTGTCACAGAGTGATTGGTTTCCCATCATTCAGCGCCAGCAGAAATAACACCACCAAGAAGTGCAATGGATGTTACACGCAGCTGCAGCAAAAGAGAAAAGCTGAAACGAGAAAAGACAGAGAGTAAACAGATGAAGATAAAAACCCTAATTTTTCATTGTACTACAACTTTATATGTACACTAGTGGTGGCTAGTTCATGCCAAGCTCAATGCAAAACATAAAAAATACAGACTTGAAGTTTAAAAACATGTCCATTGGTGTAGTTAAAATTTTGCTATACTACTTGAAGTTTGGTGTACTATTTTATAATTTTTCCTCACAGAACATGACTCTTAATTGCCAACCAGTAATACCACCTTTTTGACAAACCTCTTGATTGCAAGGATTCTCTTTTTCTTTTTTATTGGATGAAGAGAGCAACGGAATTAATTTTAATGGCTTAGAAAGCTTTCGCAGATAATTTTAGCTCTTTGGAGTTCAAAAAACCTCTCTTAGCACTCTTTTGTGGGAATAAAATGATCTCTTTTACTGAAGGTGTAATAAAAGCACAGAATACAAAGTGAATAAATTGTCAAGAAAATATGTACTAAATGCAACACTGAATGAAAAAGTGAAAAATTTAGAAGCATGGAAGGAGGAGAGATAGTGCGTTGATCATCAATAAAGAGAAGTGTAGTTTTTGTGAGAAAACAAAAATATGCAAAACACATACATGGAATGCGATTTGAATGCAATTTGCTTATGTCATAAGTTAATTGAGCTAACGAGCCGTCTGGCAGTGGCGTTAGCACAAATCGCACTGGACAAATGAGTTTTATCAAACTCAATGCTGGAAGGCAACTTATGAATCTCAATTGCCAAAAGCGACTTGTAGGTCTCAATGGATGATTGTGTTTTACTATTTCCAAGATTCTGACCATGTTGCAGAGAATATTCATACTCTAACAACAACAACAACAACAACAACAACCCAGTATAATCCCACTAGTGGGGTCTGGGGAGGGTAGTGGGTACGCAAACCTTACCCCTACCTAGCGTAGAGAGGCTGTTTCCGATAGACCCTCGGCTCCCTCCCTCCAAGAACTCCCCACCTTGCTCTTGAGGTGACTCGAACTCACAAACTCTTGGTTGGAAGTGGAGGGTGCTTACCAGTTACCACCAGAGCAACCCAAGTGCAGTTCAAAATTGTGATTAATGAAAAGCATTCACAGCCTGCTATTTATCTTTTTAGATTCCTCACATGCAGAGAATATTTCGTACTAAAACGCATTCACGAATTGCAACTATATGAAATTACTTGTCAATGCGTATCAAATTTTACAGTTCTCAGGCTTTTTGCAGTGGCATATGAGCAGTCGATTTGTAAACTGCATTTCATAATGTGTTTTATTTTTATCTTTGATAGGTTTTAGATAAGTTAAACACATCCTCTCTAAAATACCCTGAACATTATGGACTTAACCAAAACAAGGATATGCTTTTCTTCAACCAAAGATTGTCATTAAATACCGGAAAATGCTAATTTAAACCAATAATTAGTGTCACCTAGTAGGGAAAATGCTTATTATAACTATCTTACAACTGATATATTTGCACTTTGAAATTTTCAGTTCTCTAAAATAATTCGAGTAAGGATATTTAACTGTCCGAACATAGTACAAATTCAAAGCCACAACATAAAAACCAAAATGATAATTCAAAACAACATAAACCTATTCGGACAGCCATGGCTAGAAGAAAAAGAACAGAAGTCGTCGAGTCGAGCAGCAAGGGTTTTAACAAAATTATCCCTAATTTATCAAAGTGGAGAATAAATTAACTCTAGAATATCAGAGGAAGAACATACCTTTCTTTCGTAGTGAAATTCGAATACAAAATGAATGGAGTTGATTTCACTTTTAGGGCTTTTTCAACGACGCCAAGGTTTGAGCTTGTTGTTGGATGTAGAAAATATTTGCTACAAAAAATCAGTCAAAAACATCGAAAATCGGTTGCTATGGCGGAGGTAAAAGGGGGAAAGGTTGTCCAGGAGGATTTTACACTCTATTATGACCGCAATTTCGGGTTTATACGCCAACTTATAAGCTTCAGAAACAAAATGTGACTTATAAGTCGCATATTATGTATGAGACTTGTCAGAAATGCGTATACTGCCGCCCCCGTACACTTCCTTTTTACCATGAAAAAGGGTTGTAGTAATTTGATTTCTCATTGGTCAAGAACTTTTAGTGGAAAAAAAGAAGACAAAAGCTTGTTCAAGTAGGAATCAACTCAAGATTCAAGAATAAGAAGAAAAGTCACATTCCTTAGTAAATTTGGATACGGTTTCTTCCTTTTCGTACCTATATATATATATATACACACTTAGGGTTGTACAAATAAAATCGACAAAATATATCAACTCGATAATTCGAGTCAAATCGGGAAAAAAAATCCGACTATAATTTGATTTGATTGATTTGGTGTTGGAAAAAAAAACGACGATATTTGGTTTGGTTTTAACTAAAAAAAATCAAACCGAAATCAAACCAACATGATGTTATATGTATAGAAGTTTTAAATATATTTAATACATGAAAATATTTATTGTAATGTAGTTTTTAAATATTTCTTAAGTTTTTTCATAATTTTATTTTTTAATGTATTATTTCAAGTTTGGGCTTATAATTTTTTGATGCTCCATTAAGTTTTATAGTCCATAAATATTAGTAACTCAAATAAATCTTAAACCAAAATCAAATCAATACTAATGATTTATAAAAAATATTCAATTCAATTATACTATGAATGAAAATAGTGTTGGATATCTATTTTTTAGTTTTTCATGGTTTAGATAAAATGCATAACTTATTTTTTTTTCTTTTAGTGTTTAGTCATGTAAATAATAGTGGTTATTAGTCGTACTTATTTTAGCAACTTATTAGTAGTTTTAAATTATGTTTGTTTTCATTATGGCTAATTAATAATATTTAATTTCTTTAATGCGTTTTACTCATCTTATTGTTAAATATTGTAGTACAATGCCATGAATCATCTCATATTTATGTTATTTTATTAAAAATACTTTATATAGTTCTGTCTTACTAGGATTACAGAAATATCTAGAGCACAAATTCTATATTTTGTGTTATGAAGACTTTATGATAAAAAAAACCTGAAACAACCCGAAAACCCGAGAAAAATCGAGATTTAAAAACCCGTCTTTTATTTATTTGGTTTGGTCTTTAGATTTAATAACCCGATATAATTGGTTTGGTTTGGTAATTAGAAAATCCGAATCAACCCGACCTATATACACAAACCTAATGCATATACATGAACATATCAAGAAGAAGCAAATTAAACAAGCATTTTCTACTATATTTTTGCAGCTGAAGTAGAAAAATAATGGTTAGACTGAGAAAAAACTCCAATGTTCCCTGCTAAGGAGCCGTTATTTCCTAAATTTGACATCAAGGGTAACGACGGCCGTTATAGTCGGAATAGGCTCAGTTTAACTTTAGATTCTTGATTATCAAAGGCATTGTGTGTCTTGAACCGGAAATCTTTTATTCATGTTAGAACAATTTATAATGGAATTTGAAATCTCGATTTCTTGATAGATATTGAACGGTTTTCCCAGAGGCAAAGCCATGATTTTAACTTTATAAGTTTTAAATTTTTTAACTATGATTTCATGCTCTAATAACTGAATTCTAAATTTAATGTTTGTACATACTTAATAAATTTCTTAACACAAATAAGTTATTTGAGCAAAAGCTATATATTGGGTTCAGCCGAACCCTGCTCTGACCTCTAGCTCCATCTCTGATCTCGCCTCCAATCCAAATGATTTCTATCTTCCCTTATTAAGATATTTCTTGTTATTAGGAGTTGGTCGAGAGGGATCCATTTATTATGAAACATAAAGAGAGCTTTCAAATATTCCAAGACCTGACTTTCTCATAATTATTTCAATATTTAAATTTATCAATAATATTTTCGAGTATTCTTTATTTACTTAAATATATCAAATAAAATTAAAGTGTCGCAAGAATCACATTATATCTATTCTCCTCTTTATACATTAGTTTTTGCTCTATAATATTTTGATTTTTTGCATTTAGTCTTTATCTGTAATACGAATATTAGCGTATTATTGTATTATTTTTCTAAATGGATGGTGTAGAATTAGTTCAAAGATTAAACATAAAAGTTCTTTTATTATATGCCATACATCTATTAATAATTGTAATGATTATTATTTGCGTACAAATATTTCCGTATTATTTTCAATAAGAAATTAAATTGAATTCTTCTTCCCGTTTGTATTTAATACGAAAGTTTAATTTTTTATTAAGATTACTATATAAGAAGTTAAATTATATCTTTATATATTTTATTTATTTCTCGAAATTATTGTTTGTGTTTTTATCTTATCCATATAGCACATAGTATGACCATATGAATTATTCAAAAACTTTCTCATCTCAAAATATATATTTATATTTATATTTATATTTTTTTCTTTTATATAATAGTTTTCTTAAAAATATATAGATATTTAATTATTTTAAATAACTAATTATTAACTAAACTAACTAATTTTGTCCTAAAATTCAATACTTGATGAATTTTTGTTGTGACACTTGATATCACCACATTGATTTGCTTCTCCTATTCTATATAGATATAGAAATAGATTATTGAAAAATTCCCCCTTTATCCTACAAAATATCTATTTGCCCTTGCTATTTTTATTTTCTCCTTTATGTAATAGGAGTCTTTTTTTATTATATATGATATTCTTTTATTAGGTATTTTATTTATAATCTAAATGATCTTATACCTTATTATAAAGGTAAAATGACCTTCGAGCCACCTAAACTTGCACCCGTTTGTCATACCGGTATATAAACTTAGAACATTTCCATTTAAACACTTCAACTCATACATTTGCCCAATATTAAACCCTTTCATCCATCTGACCATATCGCGTATATTATAAATATGCATACGTAGCCATCTAATCAACAAAAGACCACTAATATTACTACACGTCAGGGGGCACCAACTCCATCCCCCCTCCCCCCCCCCCAAATTTTATAAGTCATACTTTTTATTTCTTTATCTTTCTTCTTACCGTAGCTCGTCGAACTCCATCACAGGTAAGAACTAATATTTTTCACTTATCTATAATACAACAAGAAGAGACTAGAATAAGCAAAGAATGAAAAGAAGCGGCGAAGAATAACTCTCGCCGATGGCTCTAGAGGCTTCGAACAATTGAATTTCTTGTAAATTTATAAGTGGGTTATTGGGTTTAAGAATATTGGAGATGGGTTTCCACTGATCTCTGCTTTTGAGTTTAAAAATTACACCTTTTGAAATAAAGTAAAGAATCCTATAAGGATTAGTAAAATTCAAGAAAGGAAAGTCTAAATTGACGAGGAGATTTAATCATCTTCTCCACCACCACAGCAACATAGATCAGCCCACCTTTCACCATTGACACCTACACGCAAGAAACCCTCCACTATTCTATCGCCTCCAACCTTGTCCATCATTTTTTTTCACAGTCATCACTTAACACCTATTTCCAACTACCTTAATCACCGGTCACAATCATAGAAAAATTAAAGCTTGCTATTACGTCATAATTACCAGCCATATAATGAAATGCCTCTCGAAAACACCTTCAAGTTATCCCCTGGAACCACTAGTAATAACACATTTTCTCTAAAAAAAAAAAAAAAAAAAAATTGGGGGAAGAGGATTTGGAGGAGAGGAGGAGAAGGAAGCAGAGGAGCGAGCGATTGGAGAAGATGGAGGAGTTAGGGGGGATTCAAGGGACATAAGGAAGAAAGAGTGAAAGGGAGTGGTATTTGGCTACTCCTATTTTACAGAAAGAGGGAAGGGTGACGGAAGAAACGAGGGGCTTGGATTTTTCCTTTTTTTTTTTGTCCTTTTGTTCTTTTAATCAACAAATAGATCAAGAAAATTATACTTACGCGCCCCTTTCCACATAGGTGTAGTCAATGGTTAGAGTGGTTTATAATATTCGTTTCAACAAGTAGGAGTGCTAAAATGGAAAATTCCTAAGTTTATGTACCGGTATGACAAATGAGTGCAAGTTTAGGTGGCCCGGAGGCCATTTTACTTATTATAAATTATAAATAGAATAATACTTTTATAATTTTGTTACAAAATATAATCATGAATATAACATGAAATAAATAGCTATTAAAATTATATTTTCTCACCTAGATTTGAAAAATAATATTGGAACCTCTTACAACAATACTAGTATCTTTTCTTTTTGTCAATAAGATTGTACAATTTATGTATAGCTAAAAAAAAGTTATTTTTGCCCTATTTGTACAAATTTTCCAATAAGGAGATTTAATTGAACAAACTTACCTCCCTTTATCTTTGTCCCTACACTTTCTCTCTTATTTTTAATTTTGATTGTCATTAATAAAAATATTTTCTAAATAATAATTTAAATTTTATTTAAAGTATAAATAATAATCTGTTAGAAATTTATTATAAAATCTACCTTTACTTTTATAATAATATTTTGTATTACCTACATTGAGTAAATTATTATAAAATCCTCACCTTCTTTATTTTTAATTGTGAAAATAATTTTTTGAGCTTTTATTGCTATTAATAATATTACTTGTCACACCTCCTTTTTTACGGGAAAATACGTTTTTTCAATTTAAGTGACATTATTGAAATGAGACTATTTATTTTAATTTTTAAGAGAATCCCCACTTGAAATGATTATTTAAGGTGTACCAAGTCACCGTTTATTTTAAATCCCAAATCAAGGAATTTTTGATTCTGTTTAAGTCCGCGAAATCAGAAGACCATGTAAGAAATTCTGTTTATTTTAAATCCCAAATCAAGGAAATTTTGACTCTGTTTAAGTCCGCGAAACCAGAAGACCATGTAAGAAATTCTGTTAATTCGGAAAAAGGTGTGAGACACTCCCGAATTTCATGGTTTTTGCACGGACGCTTTACAATTACACTCGGCTTCATTATCTGCGTATTACACGTTTTAAGCCTATTGTGCGTTTTTACCTTTTACCACATTTATTATAATTTTAGTATTTATGGAATTATTTTAAACAAGTTACGATGTCGTACACTTATTATTTTATACACATTGTAAATCGTGTCACGTGAAACGCACCTGCAATTTACGACATGTTTTAATTTTATTATTACTTTGAAGTTATAAGGCCAAGTCATGCGAACATGCACTCGGATTTGGAATTATGTATCATGACTATGCCACAGGAACCGTACCCATAGTCACAATAATTTTATTAATCGCGCCTATAGTAAGTTACGATATTTTTGAATTATTTTTTAATTTTTTTTAGAGATTATTGTAAGGTCATTAATTATGAAATAGTTGTAGAAAAGCGTGAAGAGAGTTAATTATGGAAAGGTAAGCTACCTTTATAATTAAAGAGGAAAGTGGGCCTGGCGAAGGATTTATTTGACCCAACCATTCATTTATCAAATTGGCCCAAACTAAAAGAGCATACTATTTTTAAGCCTAATCTAATTTTCTGATTTTCTAAGACAACCAAATGGCCCAACTAGGTTAAATACTAACCAAACAACCCATTAATTAATAAAAGCAACTCAAATCTAAAATAATCCTCACAATCAACTTATCAAATTCATGCCAACTCTCTGACATCTTCACATTCAAACTGAAGAGCGAAACTAAGGACCCGTTTGGTCATGAGTTTTGCCAAAATAAATTTGGGATTTATTTGGCAAACATCTGTTTGGCCATAGATTTTATCCATATTTTGGCAAAATTTCAAATTCCAAATTCAAAATTCCAAAATCACCTCAATTGCTGATTTTGGGCCAAAACATGACCGTTATATTTTTTAAAATTTTTAAATATTACCCTGAACTTTTATAGTTTGTAAAAGAGCCACATTTATTACGACCAACTAAATATTTGATGAATATGCTCCCTTATCAACTCAATCCTTTGTGCATCTTACTTTTGCTTCTGATTTGTAGGCTAAACGACTTTCTGAATACTCATATCAATTAACTTTTTCTTTTTAATTAGAAGCCGTAGTTCTCTAATGTGATTTCATTGTAATTAATGATTTATATAGTTCATTATAAAAATAATAATTTTGTACCAAACTTATTTATGTTCATGACTATGGTTTGTGATAATGGTACTATTGGGTATTTGTGATAGTTTTTAGAACTTGTAGGGTATAAGTCATGCTTCATGTTTTTTCAAATAAAAAGTGAAATATATTTTGAAAAATCATGTCCAAACACATTTTCATCTTCAAACCAAACTTCACCCAAATCAGATTTTTCAAAACAAATTTGGAAATCTATGACCAAACGCTAGCTAAAAGAATACAAAATATTAAATCTTAATAAATGACTAAACTATATCTAGAACTAATCAAATGAACTAGAGAAAAAGAATTTAAACATGAGGGGGGGGGGGTTGTGACTGTTTTGCGGCAGTTTTGAGGTGAGTTTTTTGGATGGTTATCAGCTCGGTTTTCATGGCTACTATGCTGCGTTTTTTCCAGCTGAATTTTGGGTTGTTTCACGGGGGAAAGAGCTGGGTTTAGAGTTATTTCGGGGCTGTTTTGTGACTGATTGCAGCTAGTTTTTTATGCTTTGTTGGCTGCGTTTTTGACGAAGACAGAGGTATTTTCATGGTTGTTTGAGTAGCTATTTTGGTGAAGAAAATAGAGCTCTTTTCCGCTAGTTTTTATGGAGTTTCAAGGCTCTTTCGTGGTGGTTTTAGATTGGGAACCTTGGGTGTTTCTAATGAAAGTTAGCGGCTATTTTTGTGGTTTTTATGGCCGGAGAAGATGGGTTTATCAACTGCTATTGATCTAAATCAAATGAAAAAATTGACTCCCCCTTTTTAGTGTGGTTGCCCGCTCCTTTTAGGAAGAAGAGGAAATTCTCAAGTCATTTAGGTTTTTTCTAATTTTTGTTCTCCCTCCCACATATCCTCAACGTGAATATTTTCAAACGCATGAGATGAACATGATGACCTCTTACTGTTACATGAATAACTAAATCCATGAAATACTAATTCTACATCTATTCGAATTCACTTTCCTTTTTAAACATTGACGCTAGAAGAGACTAGCATCAAATTAAACAAATCGCTAACATTTATGAGTTCAAATTTAATCCATAACCATGGTTCAATTAGATTTTCAAGCATTTCATCCGCCAACGAAACTAGATCAAAGCTAAAAGATCAAAACAGTAACAATAAATTAATCATAGGACGAACACAATTTCATACTAGAATAAATCTGGACGAAAACGTGGAGTTTCAGTATATACCTAACGTATATGAGCTAATCTAACCAAAGCCAGTTTCCAAATAAAGGCCATAACACTACTGATGGAGTTTAGAAGCAGTTGTGAGCGAAGCAGCAACAGAAACAGAGTAATCCCAACCCAATTCAACCTTGAGAATCCCAGAAATGCAATTCAAATAGCAAAAGTTGAATTCCTACCCAAAATCTTTTCAATCCTTTTTGAAGTTTTTATTTCAGAGTTTTGAATCTACCTCATTTTTTTTTGTCGAAAGTAAAATTTTATTTCAACTTGCTCTTTTTTGACTCAAGTAGCAAGTCTCAAAAATAACCAAAAACAAGAAGCTATACATCCATACTGTTGCTTATCCAAAACCACTCGATAAGCGTGATTCTTACTCTATCCTAATTGCTATGACTACAAACTAGGATAACTATTCAGTCTATACAGGTCTCCATTTGCATTTTTGTTGACATGTTATATGCACTTGAATTGTAATGTCTTTAGCTATGTCCTTAGCTTCCCTTTTCTGGTCTTGAAATCTTCTGCTATTCTTTTCCATCCAAATATGATACACCACAGCTGCAAAAACGATCCCTAGGATTATTTTCCTTGGATTTCTGTTATTGACATTGTTTTATAACCAATTCACGTCAGACTCCTAGTTTGTGATGCTTCTTTGGTATCTTAGCCATATCGACATTCCCTTCCACAAGTTTTTTGAGTATTGGCACTCAAAGAATAGATGAGCATGTGTTTCTTCAGTATCCCTTTCACATAGCACACATGACTGGGGAACCTGGATTCCCCATCTTGCGAGCCTGTCAATAGTAGCTAGTCTTTGTTGTACTGCCATCCATAGTATTAACTGGTGTTTTGGCAGGATTCCCTTCAACATAATCAGTGATTTCATGGAACTTTAGGATAACATGGCATAGAATAGATATAGGCCTTCTTTATGCTGAATCTTTCATCAGACACAAAGGAGTCTATCATTGTTAGATTAGAAGCCCACCACTCTCTAGCGGAGAAAATTTTCTTCACTAACTAGCGGCCTATTTTGGCATTGTCATGGTAGAAATATTTTTGTGTTTTATGTAGTGATTGTGGATCCACCTAATTTATAGTTTATCTTTCTTTGCAGTTATAGCCCATAGAAGTTTGGTAGTGCAACCTTGTTCCATAATGCATAGTTGATGATGTTTAGACCATCAGCAGCTCTTGGTTTGCATAGCGTTTCCCAAGCAACAGGAGCTCTACTAGTGTTGTCATGTACTCCAACCCAAAGAAAATTCCTACAAATGCTATTAATTGTCTTAATGGCCTTCTTTGGTATTAAGAATACCTGCGCCCAGTAGGTCTGCATCTCAAATAAAACACTTTTAATGAGTTGTAGTCTTCCAGCATAGGATAGAAACTTAGAAGTCCAGCTTCTGATCCTGTCTACAATCTTTTCAACTAATGGTATGCACTGGTGGGTTATGAGCTTCCTTGTGGACAGAGGTACTCCAGGGTACTTGAATGGAAGAGTACCTAGAGTTAAGTGCAACTCAACTATCATTTTTTCTTTGAAGGCCACATGCACCCCTGCTATATATAAGGAACTCTTTTTCAAGTTTGCTTTAAGTCCAGAGACAGCAGAAAAGTGTTCAAATACTCCCATCATTAGCTTCATAGATATTTCATCTGTCCTACAACACATCAGCAAAGCAAATGTGTAGAACTTGTAGACTTGCAAACTTAGGGTGGAAGTTAAAGTCAGGATTTTGTATGAGTGTCTTTAGGAATTTGTTCAAGTATTAGATTACCAGCACAAACAAATATGGAGACATTGGGTCTCCCTGTCTTAGCCCTTTTTTTGCTTCAAATCTGTTAGTCAATCCACAGTTAAGTAACAATGTGTAGCTAACAGTTATTACACGTTCCATTATCAGGGTTACCAGTTTGTAGAGGATCCCAAATTCTAGTAATACCATTATCAAGAAGCTCCATTCTACTGTCATATGCTTTCTTGATATCAACCTTGATCATGCATATGGAGGAGACTATTTTTTGAGTATATCCCTTGATCAGCTCATGTGCCATTATAACATTGTCAAGTATGTTCCTACCTTTAATGAAGGCAGACTGTGAAGGCCCTACCAATATATCAACAACTAGTTTAAGCCTAGCTGTTAGTATCTTAGCAATAATTTTATATAGTGTGGAGCAGCATGTAATATGCCTAAATTCCTTGACATAAGTAGGGTTCTGAACTTTGGGTATCAAAGTGACTGTCGTGCAATTTATTTCTTTCAACAACTTGCCAGTTTCAAAGAATTGTAGTATAGCTTCTGTGACCTCCTTACCAATAATTGGCCAGAATTCTCTAAAAAATTCAGCAGGGTATCCATTTATACCTGGTGTCTTGTCACTAGGGAGATTCTGCACAACGTGAGCTATTTTCTTAGATATTACATGCTTTAAGAGTTGATGTTGCTGATCCATGATTAGACATGGGCCATTTATAGCTATATTAATATCTATACTAGGCAATTCATTAGCTGCTTCACCCAGTAGATGCTGAAAAAACTGAATGAACTCCTGTTGTATCTGTTTAGGTTCAGAAATTTTGATATGTTATTCATTGTAGATACATGTTACCTTGTTCCTTGCTTGTCTGGATCTCATGTAAGTATGGAAGTATTCGGAGTTGCAGTCACCTAATTTGATCCAGGTGGCCCTGGATTTCCGTCTCAATACTTGTTCATGTACTGCTTCCCATTTATCTATAAGTCCCAATGTACTTCTTTCCTCCTCAAACAGTGAGTTATCAAAGTAGTCTTTATTAAGCTTGTCATGCACCTCCTTCAATGTTTCTCTCAGTTGAATTAGTTTCTTCTCAACTGAAGAGTGTTCCTATTGGAGGCCTCTAGTCTGCATCTCCACTAACTTTAACTTCCTCCATATTGTGTATATTGTGTAGCCTTGAATCTGTTGATTCCATATGGATTACAACACCTGTTTGTATTCTTGTAGCTGTATCACTGTAGACAAGAGTCTAAATAGCTTTTTCACTTTCATTCTGGTAACCTCTGTGGTTATCATAATTGGTGAATTATCTGAACACCCTGGCAACATGTAGATAGCTTCCACACCATTGTATTGTTGAAACCAATCAGCATTTCCAAACGCCTAATCAATGTGGCTGTAGATTCTGATGTCTGCATCCCTCTTGTTACTCTATGAGAATTTGCAGCCTCTCTTAGTAATTTGCCCTACATCAATATCATCAATAGACTGTGGGAAATCAGTTATCTCTGCTTGATGAACTGGGGCTCCATTCAGTCTATCTTCTACATGTATGACATTATTGAAATCACCTATTATAAGCCAAGGTCTATTAGTATGTATGTTCCTCAGGCTTCCCCAAAGTGGAATTCTGTCATGAATAGTGTGCAATCCATATACAAATGTTATATAGCTGGAGAAAGATGAGTTATTATCAGTGACAAAGCAGTACATCATCTGACCAGAACAATCCAGCACTGTCACTTTAACATTTGCCACTCTCCATCCTATCCAAATTCTACCATTTGGTGCATATGCATAGTTGTCCTTGAACTTTCAATCCACACCAAACTTCCTTTGTATTGCTTTTACTCTATGTCGTTTAACACTAGTCTCTAGGAAAGCTACATATCTACTTTATTAAGCAATTGAAACTTTTTGAATTCCCGTTGTTTATGGGACTTATTCGGTCCTCTTATATTCCAAGAGACAATGATCATGGAGGATTCTGTGGTATAGGACTAGTACTCTCAGTTGCATTTTGAGCTTCACCTCTACTAGAAGATAGCCCATGTTGACTATTATTTGATGGCCTTTCCAGAATTGTCAAGGGTGCAAATGGATTCCTTCTAGATAATTCCTCACAGTTGATATCCTTGTGGCTCTTCTTGCCATATGATCCTTGAAATACAACAACATGTTTACCTTGATTGGTAACTTATATCTCTACTACTGGTTCCTGTTGTGTAGGTTCCTATTGAGGTAGAACAGTAGTTGTGCTATTTTCTGTATCATTTGGTTTGGGCTTCCATTCCCATTTTGCCTTCTTCTTTCTTTTCCTTTTATTCTGTTTAGGGTCTTCCTCCTGCTGTATGGCTTGTTGGCAATCACCTGTATTGTGCCCAAATTTATTACAATCCATACAAAGTTTTGGTTTCCATTCAAATTTCACTTTTTGCTCCCAGCTGCTTCCATCTGGTTTCTCAATGGTTAACTCATCTGCTTCCAATACTGGATAGGCAGCTCGGGAAGACTAACCTATATAGGAATGATCCTCATTGATTTGTTTTGATTCTGAAATTCAAAATCCCATTCCTTCAAGACCATGGGTCTATTGTTGAAGGTATAAGGTCTATTTTATATAATTACAATTTTATCCTCCATTGATTCAAATCGAAATATAAAATAACTATCATCATAAGAAATACCTTCGGAGTAGTCACCAAGTTCCAAACCCCGTAGACGATTTTGAACATTTTCTTAAACGGAGGGTTTCTCCTAGTACATACCCAATTAAAGATGTTTTCAATCGCTTACACTGTTCTTCTATCTATTTCGGGTTCAACTTGGCCACTTTCACTCTGTATTTGATCACCGGAGGATAGAAATCCAGCTGCATGCCGTGTGTTTGTGTTCTGTTACCTTTAACTACCTTTGTCATGGTCTATTTTATACTCTGAGACCCAGTTGAGTAGGTTAATTTTCTCGTCGATGTCAGCAATCCTGGTTCAATTACTGGTGATTCCTCTTTCTCCGGTGGAGCTTGCATGACAGTAGGGGCACTCCCCATGCCTGCCATCCAAATGTAACAGTTGCATTAGGGCCTATTTCTGAGGAATGCCAGTTTCAGGAGTAATCATTCGATTTCTATTATCTACTGGGAGTGGTGAGTTTATAGAGAGGGGAAGGTTGTTATTCCGGTGAGTCATTGCGAACGACGTAGGTTAGCTACCCTTGCTCAACTTTCGCCAGAGCCTCTCTCTCTACATTTCTCTCTTAGGTTAAAGTGACACATTGTTTAATTACTAACTGCAAAAAACTCATGTTAGATTCAAATTTGCATTTCAAAATCCTTGTGTGTGCTTCTGAGATTTTTTTTAGATCCCCCTCAATTGCGTGTGAGTGTGTGTGTAGGGGTTAGTGAAGGAGTCAATGAGTGAATTGGGTGCTTATTTGTGTGTCTATTCCCTGATTGTGAATCCGAGTGGGTGTTTGTGTATAAAGATCAACGTGAGGGTCTGTAGCCGTCCGATTGGATGAGATGAAGGGTGGGGATCAATTTGAAATTAAACGTGGTCGTTTGGCTTTTTTAGAAGTGTGCGGACTGAATCAGGTAAACAGGCTTGGGTTTGGACGGGGTTGAGAGGCAATTGGGCTTTTTCAAAAATTGGCCCAATGCCAAAACATGGCTATTAGCCTTTCCTTTTTTTCTTGTTGTGAATTCACAAATTGGCCACTTATTTAGACAGTCCAACTTTGAACCAATTTTGTAAAATTAACTTACTTTCCTATTTTATCTAACAATTGAACTTGTGAATTAACCAATTAACTAATTACTTGAACTAAAAATGTAAAATGATTAATAAATTTTGTGATTTTTATGTATTTTAATAATGCAATTAAAAGGTGGTTAAATCCTAAAAATACAACTAAAATGCTAGAATAAAATAGCATAAAAAGATATTTTTTTTTATATTTTTGTGATTTAAAGTGCTTCTAAATCTGCATAAAAAATGCAAAACAAATTAACAAAACTAGAGAAAAAATCTAAAATTTTATAAAAGAAATTAAAACTATTTTTGGACTATTTTAGGAGTAATTTAATATATGGACAAAAATTACGTGCTCCCATTACTAATACGAGCAGATATTTTACGTATCTTTTTTTGTTCTGCTCATTTTTTT
The DNA here is from genome assembly GCF_000715075.1 of Nicotiana tabacum. Lineage (NCBI taxonomy): Eukaryota > Viridiplantae > Streptophyta > Magnoliopsida > Solanales > Solanaceae > Nicotiana > Nicotiana tabacum. Next base: position 86,053,987 of record NC_134081.1, on the reverse strand, counting down.
CATTACTCATATAGCTAATTATTATTTAAAAAAATGTAGCTAATAAATATACTCACTTGATTACTATGTATTTTTTTATTTTTCTATTTTAAAAATGACAACATTATTTATTATTTATAGGCACGTCCGAAGTAACACCAGCTGAATTGCAGCTCTCGCGCCTCTCTTGTCATATACACCTATTTCTCTTCCAAAGCAATGCCCACTGACACACAATTTCAAAAAGTATTAAGAATACCTGCGCCCAGTAGGTCTGCATCTCAAATATAACACTTTTAATGAGTTGTAGTCTTCCAGCATAGGATAGAAACTTAGAAGTCCACCTTCTGATCCTGTCTACAATCTTCTCAACTAATAGTATGCACTGGTGAGTTGTGAGCTTCTTTGTGGACAGAGGTACTCCAGGGTACTTGAATGGAAGAGTACCTAGAGTTAAGTACAACTCAACTATCATTTTTTCTTTGAAGGCCACATGCACCTCTGCTATATATAAGGAACTCTTTTCCAGGTTTGCTTTAAGTCCAGAGACAGCAGAAAAGTGTTCAAATACTCCCATCATTAGCTTCATAGATATTTCATCTGTCCTACAGCACATCAGCAAAGCAAATGTGTAGAACTTGTAGACTTGCACACTTAGGGTGGAAGTTAAAGTCAGGATTTTGTATGAGTGTCTTTAGGGATTTGTTCAAGTATTACATTGCCAGCACAAACAAATATGGAGACATTCGGTCTCCCTGTCTTAGCCTTTTTTTTGCTTCAAATCTGTTAGTCAATCCACCGTTAAGTAATAATGTGTAGCTAACAATTGTTACACGTTCCATTATCAGGGTTACCAGTTTGTAGAGGATCCCAAATTCTAGTAATACCATTATCAAGAAGCTCCATTTTACTGTCATATGCTTTATTGATATCAACCTTGATCATGCATATGGAGGAGACTATTTTTTGAGTATATCCCTTGATCAGCTCATGTGCCATTATAACATTGTCAAGTATGTTCCTACCTTCAATGAAGGCAGACCGTGAAAGCCCTACCAATATATCAACAACTAGTTTAAGCCTAGCTGTTAGTATCTTAGCAATGATTTTATATAGTGTGGAGCAGCATGTAATATGCCTAAATTCCTTGACATAAGTAGGGTTCTGAACTTTGGGTATCAAAGTGACTGTCGTGCAATTTATTTCTTTCAACAACTTACCAGTTTCAAAGAATTGTAGTATAGCTTCTTTGACCTCCTTACCAATAATTGGCCAGAATTCTCTAAAAAATTCAGCAGGGTATCCATCTACACTGGTGCCTTGTCACTAGGGAGATTCTGCACAACATGAGCTATTTCCTCAGATATTACATGCTTTAAGAGTTAATGTTGCTGATCCATGGTTAGACAGCCATTTATAGCTATATTGATATCTATACCAGGCAATTTATTAGCTACTTCACCGAGTAGATGCTGAAAAAATTGAATGAACTCCTGTTGTATCTGTTTAGGTTCAGAAATTTTGATCTGTTGTTCATTGTAGATACATGTTACCTTGTTCCTTGCTTGTCTGGATCTCATGTAAGCATGGAAGTATTCGGAGTTGCAGTCACCTAATTTGATCCAGGTGGCCCTGGATTTCCGTCTCAATACTTGTTCATATACTGCTTCCTATTTATCTATAAGTCCCAATGTACTTCTTTCCTCCTCAATCAGTGAGTTATCAAAGTAGTCTTTATTAAGCTTGCCATGCACCTCCTTCAATGTTTTTCTCAGTTGAATTAGTTTCTTCTCAACTGAAGAGTGTTCCTGTTAGAGGCCTCTAGTCTACATCTCCACTAACTTTAACTTCCTCCATATTGAGTACATTGTGTAGCCTTGAATCTGTTGATTCCATGTGGATTACACCACTTATTTGTATTCTTGTAGCTGCATCACTGTAGACAAGTGTCTAAATAGCTTTTTCACTTTCATTCTGGTAACCTCTGTGGTTATCATAATTGGTGAATTATCTGAATACCCTGGCAACATGTAGACAACTTCAACACTATTGTATTGTTGAAACCAATCAGCATTTCCAAACGCCCAATCAATGTGGCTGTAGATTTTGATGTTTGCATCCCTCTTGTTACTCTATGAGAATTTGCAGCCTCTCTTAGTAATTTGCCCTACATCAATATCATCAATAGACTGTGGGAAATCAGTTATCTCTGCTTGATGAACTGGGGCTCCATTCAGTCTATCTTCTACATGTATGACATTATTGAAATCACCTATTATAAGCCAAGGTCTATTAGTATGTATGTTCCTCAGGCTTCCCCAAAGTGGAATTCTGTCATGAATAGTGTGCAATCCATATACAAATGTTATATAGCTGGAGAAAGATGAGTTATTATTAGTGACAAAGCAGTACATCATCTGACCAGAACAATCCAGCACTGTCACTTTAACATTTGCCACTCTCCATCCTATCCAAATTCTACCATTTGGTGCATAGGCATAGTTGTCCTTGAACTTCCAATCCACACCAAACTTTCTATGTATTGCTTTTGATCTATGTCGTTTAACACTAGTCTCTAGGCAAGCTACATATCTACTTTATTAAGCAATTGAAACTTTTTGAATTCCCGTTGTTTATGGGACTTATTCGGTCCTCTTATATTCCAAGAGACAATGATCATGGAGGATTCTGTGGTATAGGACTAGTACTCTCAGTTGCATTTTGAGCTTCACCTGTACTAGAAGATAGCCCATGTTGACTATTGTTTGATGGCCTTTCCAGAATTGTCAAGGGTGCAAATGGATTCCTTCTAGCTAATTCCTCATAGTTGATATCCTTGTGGCTCTTCTTGCCATATGATCCTTGAAATACAACAACATGTTTACCTCGATTGGTAACTTGTATCTCTACTGCTGGTTCCTGTTGTGTAGGTTCCTATTGAGGTAGAACAGTAGTTGTGCTATTTTCTGTATCATTTGGTTTGGGCTTCCATTCCCATTTTGCCTTCTTCTTTCTTTTTCTTTTATTCTGTTTTGGCTTTTCCTCCTTCTGTATGGCTTGTTGGCAATCACCTGTATTGTGCCCAAATTTGTTACAATCCATACAAAGTTTTGGTTTCCATTCAAATTCCACCTTTTGCTCCCAGCTGCTTCCATTTGTTTTCTCAATGATTAACTCATCTGCTTCCAACACTGGATAGGCAGCTCGGGAAAACTAACCCATATAGGAATGATCCTCATTGTTTCGTTTTGAATCTGAAATTCAAGATCCCATTCCTTCAAGACCATGGGTCTATTGTTGAAGGTATAATGTCCATTTTGTATAATTACAACTTTATCCTCCATTGATTCAAATCGAAATATGAAATAACTATCATCATAAGAAATACCTTCAGTGTAGTCACCAAGTTCCAAACCCCATAGACGAATTTGAACATTTCCTTAAACGGAGGGTTTTCCCTAGTACATACCCAATTAAAGATGTTTTCAATCGCTTACACTGTTCTTCTATCTCTTTTGGGTTCAGCTTGGCCACTTTCACTCTGTCTTTGATCACCGGAGGATAGAAATTTAGCTGCATGCCGTGTGTTTGTGTTCTGTTACCTTTAACTACCTTTGCCATGGTCTATTTTATACTTTGAGACCCAGTTGAGTAGGTTAATTTTCTTGCCGATGTCAGCAATCCTGGTTCAATTACTGGTGATTCCTCTTTCTCCGGTGGAGCTTGCATGACAGTAGGGGCATTCCCCATGCCTGCCATCCAAATGTAACAGTTGCATTGGGGCCCTGAGGAATGCCAATTTCAGGAGTAATCATTCGATTTCTATTATCTACTGGGAGTGGTGAGTTTGTAGAGAGGGGAAGGTTGTTGTTCCGGTGAGTCATTGCGAACGACGTAGGTTAGCTACCCTTGCTCAACTTTTGCGAGAGCCTCTCTCTCTACATTTCTCTCTTAGGTTAAAGTGACACATTGTTTAATTACTAACTGCAAAAGACTCATGTTAGTTTCAAATTTGCATTTCAAAATCCTTGTGTGTGCTTCTGAGATTTTTTTTAGATCCCCCTCAATTGCGTATGAGTGTGTGTGTAGGCGTTAGTGCAGGAGTCAATGAGTGAATTGGGTGCTTATTTGTGTGTCTATTCCCTGATTGTGAATCCGAGTGGGTGTATGTGTATGAAGATCAGCGTGAGGGTCTGTAGCCGTCCGATTGGATGAGATGAAGAGTGGGGATCAATTTGAAATTAAACGTGGCCGTTTGGCTTTTTTAGAAGTGTGCGGACTGAATCAGGTAAACATGCTTGGGTTTGGATGGGGTTGAGAGGCAATTGGGCTTGTTCAAAAATTGGCCCAATGCCAAAACATGGCTATCACCCTTTCCTTTTTTCCTTGTTGTGAATTCACAAATTGGCCACTTATTTAGACAGTCCAACTTTGAACCAATTTTGCAAAATTAACTTACTTTCCTATTTTATCTAACAATTGAACTTGTGAATTAACCAATTAACTAATTACTTGAACTAAAAATGTAAAATGATTAATGAATGTTGTGATTTTTATGTATTTTAATAATGCAATTAAAAGGTCGTTAAATCCTAAAAATACAACTAAAATGCTAGAATGCAATAGCATGAAAAGATAAATTTTTTGTTACATTTTTGCGATTTAAAGTGCTTCTAAATCTGCATAAAAAATGCAAAACAAATTAATAAAACTAGATAAAAATTTCTAAAATTCTATGAAAGCAATTAAAACTATTTTTGGACTATTTTAGGAGTAATTTTACATATGGACAAAAATTACGTGCTCACATTACTAATACGAGCAGATATTTTACTGTATTTGTTTTTGTTTTGCTCATTTTTTTCATTACTCATATAGCTAATTATTATTGGAAAAAATATAGCTAATAAATATACTCACTTGATTACTACGTATTTTTTTATTTTTTCATTTGGCAAATGACAACATTATTTATTATTTATAGGCACGTCCGAAGTAACACCAGCTGAATTGCAGCTCTCGCGCCTCTCTTGTCATATACACCTATTTCTCTTCCAAAGCAATGCCCACTAACACAGAATTTCACAAAATATCCTACGTGGATGCTGTGGTTTGTGAGTCCAGAACCCATTTATGGTTTTTTAGACAAGTGTGACGAAAATGTGTGTTTAAAAAAAAGAGTGACATTTTTATTTAATGAACTTGAGGTTGTCTTATAAAAATCTTACTGGTTCTTTGCCTGCTTCTTTTAGGGGTTCTGAAATTAGGAATCTTTGGTTGAATAATCAGCTTAAAGGGTTATCAGGTACTATTAATGTGATTGAAAATATGACACAATTGTCTCAAGTTTCGTTACATGCTAATTCTTTTACCGGTAGTATACCTGATTTGTCAAATTGTGAGAGTATATGTGATGATCCAAAATGTCATCTTTAAATTTAATAATTAATTTTGTATTCTAAGATCTCGAAAAGCACTATTTATCACTCCTCGACTTACGTGCTCAATCCGTAAAATTTCATAGAAAGTCTTTATGTGAAAAATGGATTTAAAATGTGGATTAGAGCTTTAAAACTTAATTGAGTTTACTTTGGTCAACATTTTGAGCAGACGGACTCGGATCAGTATTTTGACAGTTCCAGTAGGTATGTATCGTGATTTGAGACTTGGACGTATGCCCGGAATCAAATTCCGAGGTCCCTAGCTAGAGATATGGAATTTTGAAAAAAAAAATTAAAATATTTAAGTTCGAATAGTGACTAGATGTCTAATTATCTGAAAACGACCCCGGAATAGAATTTTGATGATTCCAACAGCTCCATATGGTGATTTTGGACTTAGGAGCATGATCGGAATTTTTTTTGAAAGTCCGTAGTGAAATTAGGCTTGAAATGGCTAAAATAGGAATTTAAAGTTTGAAAGTTTGACTGGGGAGTTGACTTTTTGATATCGGGGTCGGAATCCAGTTCTAAAAATTTTCACAGCGTTGTTATGTCATTTATGACTTGAGTGCAAAATTTGAGGTCAATCCGACTTCATTTGATAGGTTTCGACATCGAATGTAGAAGTTGAAAATTTGAAGTCTCATTAAGCTTAAATTGGATCATGATTCGTGATGTTAGTGTTATTTGATGTGATTTGAGGTTTCAAATAAGTTTGTATGACGTTTTAGGACTTGTTGGTGTTTTGGGTTGAGATTCCGAGGGCCTCGGGTGAGTTTCGGATGGTTAACGGATCAAAAGTGGGACTTAGCTGCTGCAAAAGCTGCTGCAATTTTTCTACTGGAAATGCTGTCAAAATCGGGCTGCCTGTCAAAATCGAACTCCCTGTCAAAATCGAGCTCCCTGACAAAATCGAGCTCCTTGATAAAATCGAGCTCCCTGTCAAAATTGAGCTCCCTGACAAAATCAAGCTCCCTATCAAAATCGAGCTCCCTGACAAAATCGAGGTCCCTGACAAAATCGAGGTCCCTGACAGATTAACGGATCAAAAGTGGGACTTAGCTGCTGTAATTTTTCTGCTGGAAATGCTGTCAAAATCGGGCTGCCTGTCAAAATCGAGCTCCCATTCAAAATCGATCTCCCTCACAAAATCGAGCTCCCTGTCAAAATCGAGCTCCCAGTCAAAATCGAGCTCCCTGTCAAAATCGAGCTCCCTCACAAAATCGAGCTCCCTGACAAAATCGGGCTCCCTGACAAAATCGAGCTCCCTGACAAAATCGAGGTCCCTGACAGATCTAGCTCCCAAGATCGAACTGGACAGATCTGTAAGTTATAAAAACAGTGGCATTCAACATTTGCCATTTTTGACAAACTTGAGCTTGAACAGAGGCGACTTTTGACAGATTTTCAAGGAAAGACATTTGGAGTAAGTGATTCCAACTCGAATTTGGTCTATATATAAGAGTATATCATTATTTTCACCATAAATTAATGTTTTGAGATTTAAATTTGGGAAATTTTTAGAAATCTCATAGAAACGAATTTTTGAGATTTCGGCATGGATTCAGAGTCGGATTTGAGTGAAACTGGTATCGTTGGACTCGTAATTGAATGAGTTATCGGATTTCATAACTTTTGCCGGATTTCGAGATATGGGCCCTGCGAGCGAATTTTTAATTAATTTCGGAATCTATTCTTAAAAATATAGTATTTTCTTATATAATTGATTCCTATAATATTTAGTGATTGTATCAAATTATTTTGGCTAGATTCGAGCCAGAGGAGTTGGATAATCGTGGAAAAGGCCATATAGTGGATTAAATTGGAGCAAGACGAGGTAAGTCTCTTGTCTAATTTTGTGAGGGAGAAATTACCTCATAGGTGATTAAAATTAAATAATTATTGCTAATTATGGGGGGGGGGGGTACATTCGCACGAGGTGACGAGAGTTCGTGCGTAGCTACTATTAATGCTAAAGTCCGGGTAGTTTAGGACTCAAAGCATGTCTTACTTGTGAATTGTTAGATAAAGATATTAAAGGATGGAAATCTCATATGCTTAATTTTTGTTTAAATCAATTAATTGTTAAAAGAAATTATTCTCCTCCCAAATTTATCTTATAATAAACATACTCTCCTTTCGGAGGCATATAAGAAAATGTCCTCCTTTCTTGTGGAGCGGGCCGAACGCCTCGGCAGGATAGATGCATCTATGGATCGCGCCGTACGTCCCTCGGCAGTGTACACGACACTCTGGATCGGGTCGTACGTCCTCGGCAGAAATCGTTCTTAATAATAATAATTACACAATACTTTAATAATTTATTTCAGCTTATGAAGCTAATTAATAAATTAAAAAATCTTTGAAATTTAATGAATTATTATTCTTGCTTGTTAAGGAATCAATTGTTACTCCTGTGAATGAGGTTTACTTGATAAATTAGAAATTATTTGAATTGAGAGAATTTAATTAATATATTGAGAATTGTTACATTTGAAGGAAATTTGATTATTTCTGCTGATTAAATAGATTATTATAAATTCTGTAAATCATGCTGATTTGAATATCCTAGTTTTATTTCAGTTATTATTATTGACCCTTAGTGAGTGTCAAAGTCGGTCATCTCGTCTCTACCACTTCGAGATTAGGCTTGATACTTACTGGATACACGTTGTTTACGTACTCATACTACACTTGCTGCACTTTTTTGTGCAGGACCTGAGATAGGTACTAGTGGAGGACCTATCATCACATACCCACGTCATTCCGAGGCATAGTGGTGAGCTGCCTTTCTGAGCCGTTCTGTAGCTACCTGTGTCTCTTCTTATATTTACATTCTATCTATTTCATTTCAGACAGTATTTGTAGTTTTGTATAATCTACCAGATGCTCATTCACTTGTGACACCAGGTCTTGACACACACATTGGTAGAGTTTGTGTTTATATTTTCTTGGTTTTAAATTTTATCAATGTATGTTTAATTTATTAGTTGGCTTGCCTAGCTGTAGTGTTGGGCGCCATCACGACCTACAGGTGAAATTGGATCGTGACAACATGGTATCAGAGCACTAGGTTCACGTAGGTCTCACAAGTTATGAGCAGACCTAATAGAGTCTTGCGGATCGGTACGGAGACGTCTGTACTTATCTTCGAGAGGCTATATGGTGTTAGGAAACTACCTTTCTTCATATTCCATCGTGCAATTGATGTAGTACTAAATATCCTTCTCTTATTCTCTCACAGATGGTGAGAACACGCTCTAATGAGATTCCAGACCAGGGAAGAGCTACTCCCCCAGTTGCTAGAGGCCGAGGGAGGGCTCCAGCCCGTGGTAGAGGGCGAGTACGTCCCACGACTATTCCGGTTATGCCGCCAATGGATCCAGCAGAGAATCCCATTATTGAGGAGCAGGGTGAGGTGCCTGTGGCATAGCCAGCTCCGGTGGACTTCACATCTGCACCGGGATTTCAGGATGTCATGGGTCGTATGCTGCGATTCATGGACAGTATGACTCATGCCGGTTTATTTCCGGCAGACCCAGCCACATCTCAGGCGGGCGGGGGAGCACAGACCCCTACCGCGCAAGCTCATGGACAGGCAACTGCTATATATCAGACCCAGGGTGCACTACCCGTAGGTGGAGCCCAGCCAGTGGCAGCAGCTATACCTGAGCCCAGGCCAGCTGTAGCCGCCGATCCTCAGAAACTATTGGACAGATGGACTAGACTACATCCTCCTGTCTTCAGGGGTGAGCGACATGAGGATCCACGAGATTTCATTGATCGTTGCAAGGATAGATTGTACAACATGAAGATATTGGAATCCCATGGGGTTGATTTCGCTACTTTTCAGCTAGAGGGTAGAGCCCGTAGATGGTGGCAGTCTTATGCTCTTGGCAGACCAACAGATTCTCCTCCCATGACTTGGGACAGGTTCACCCGTATCTTCTTGGACAGGTATATTCCACCCTCCTAGAGGGAAGAGTTACGGTTTCAGTTTGAGCAGTTCCAGCAGGGTCAGATGTCAGTGACTGATTATGAGGCGAGGTTTTCTGAATTATCTCGCCATACACTAATGATACTCCCTACTGAGGCGGAGAGAGTGCGAAGGTTTGTAGCCGGTTTACATACTGGTATTCAGGCCACTATGGCTCGAGAGGTTGAGATAGGTACTTCTTATGAGCGAGTTGTGGAGATAGCCCGGAGGATTGAGGGTGTACGTCAGCGGAGCCGAGAGCAGATTATGAGAGATAAGTGGTTCAGGTACTCTGGAGAGTTTAGTGGTGCTCCGTCCGGGGGTAGAGGTCAGTTCGTGAGGGGACAGTCCAGCAGACCCCTATATCCGGTACCACCACCTCCTCGAGGTGCTCCAGTACGACCTTATTTCAGTGCTATACCAGAGAGTTCTTATTGCCCACCAACTATTCAGGGTTCTTTCCGTGAGTATTCAGGTCCCCAGGGCCAGACACTTAGTCAACAACCCATCGCACCGAAGAGTTGTTACGAGTGTGGGGATCTCAGTCACATGCGGAGGTTTTGCCCCAGGCTTTGAGGTAGACCAGTACAACAGGGTCAGCAGCCTATGCTTACCGGACCAGTTGCTCCACCAGTAGTCTGACCACCGAGAGGTGGAGGAAAGGTGGGTAGGGGCCGTCCTAGAGGTGGAGGTCAGCCAGGCAGAGGCCAGACAATTGGCGCTCCAGCTCGGTTCTATGCTTTTTCGGCTAGACCAGATGCAGAGGCCTCAGATGCCGTGATTACAGGTATTATTTCTATTTATGGCAAAGATGCCTCAGTATTATTTGATCCAGGATCTACGTATTCATATGTGTCATCTCTATTTGCTCTATTCTTGGGCGTTTCTCGTGAGTCCTTGAGTACTCCTATTTATGTGTCCACTCCTATGGGCGATTTTGTTGTTGTGAACCGGATCTACCGGTCCTGTATTATTACATTCTGTGGTTATGAAACTAGAGCAGATCTCCTATTGCTTGAGATGACCGATTTTGAAATTATTCTGGGCATGGACTGATTATCTCCATATCATGCTATTCTAGATTGTCATGCCATGACTGTTACCTTGGCTATTCCAGCATTGCCAAAGATGGAGTGGAAGGGTTCGCCTGTTAGTTCATTTAATTGAGTTATTTCTTTTATAAAGGCTCAACACATGGTTGAGAAGGGTTGTTTAGCTTATCTAGCCTATGTTCGGGATACTACTGCAGAGACTCCTGCTATTGATTCAGTGCCTGTAGTTCAGGAGTTCCCCGATGTATTTCCGTCAGATCTTCCAGGTATGCCACCTGATCGTGATATTGATTTCTGTATTGACTTGGCTTCAGATACCCAACCTATATCTATCCCACTGTATCGTATGGCTCCGAAAGAATTGAAAGAACAGCTTGAAGAGTTACTAGCCAAAGGGTTTGACAGACCGAGTATATCGCCTTGGGGTGCACTGGTATTATTTGTGAAAAAGAAGGATGGAACAATGCGGATGTGTATTGATTATCGCCAATTGAACAAAGTCACTATTAAGAACAAGTACCCGTTGCCGCGTATTGATGATCTATTTGACCAGTTGCAGGGTGCTAGGGTATTCTCTAAGATCGACTTGAGGTCGGGGTACCATCAGTTGAAGATTCGGGATTCAGATGTTCCGAAGACTGCTTTTCGTACTAGATATGGTCATTATGAGTTTCTGGTGATGTCCTTCGGTTTAACTAATGCCCCGGCAGCGTTTATGGATCTGATGAACAGAGTATCCATGCCATATATTGATTCATTTGTCATTGTCTTCATTGATGACATTTTGATCTACTCACGTAGTAAGGAGGAGCATGAGCAGCATATGAGAGTAGTGCTTCAAACATTGCGGGAACAAAAGCTATATGCTAAGTTCTTTAAATGTGAGTTTTGGCTAGAGTCTGTAGCATTTTTGGGACATATCGTATCGGGCGAAGGTATTAAATTTGATCCCAAAAAGATTGAGGCAGTTCAGAATTGGCATCGTCCCACTTCGGCGACAGAGATCAGGAGTTTTCTGGGTTTGGCAGGTTATTATCGTCAGTTCGTGGAAGGTTTTTCATCTATTGCAGCACCTTTGACCAAATTAACCCAGAAGGGTGCTCCATTCCGATGGTCTGATGATTGTGAGGTGAGCTTTCAGAAGCTCAAGACATCATTGACTACAGCACCAGTGTTAGTGTTGTCTTTCGGTTCGGGGATGTATACAGTGTATTGCGACGCTTCGCGCGTTGGCTTGGGTTGTGTATTGATGCAGGAAGGGCAAGTTATTGCATATGCTTCACGTCAGCTGAAGCCCCACGAAAAGAATTATCCGGTACATGATTTGGAGTTAGCTGCGATTGTTCACGCTCTTAAGATTTGGAGGCATTATCTTTATGGGGTGTCTTGTGAATGGGGTGTCTTGTGAAGTTTACACTGATCATCGCAGTTTGCAGCATTTGTTTAAGCAGAGGGACCTAAATTTGAGGCAGCGCAGATAGCTGGAGTTACTAAAAGATTATGATATTACTATCATGTATTATCCGGGCAAAGCAAATGTGGTTGCAGATGCCTTGAGTAAAGGCGGAGAGTATGGGTAGTTTGGCTTTCATTTCAGCAGAGGAAAGGCCATTAGCCTCAGATATTCAGTCCTTGGATAACAGAATTGTGAGGCTGGATATTTTAGAGCCCAGCCGAGTTCTTGCATGTGTTGTGGCCCAATCTTCATTATTTGAACAGATCAAGGCTCGCCAGTATGATGACCCACACCTGGTGGTTCTTCGTGAAACGGTACTACGAGGTGGTGCCAAGGAAGTCACTATTGGTGCAGATGGTGTTCTACGACTCCAGGATCATCTGTGCGTTCCTAATGTGGATGAACTGAGTAAAAAAATCCTGGAGAAGGCACACAGTTCTCAATATTCTATTCCTCCAGGTGCTACGAAGATGTATCGTGACTTGAGGCAGCATTATTGGTGGCGACGAATGAAAAAGGACATAGTTGAGTATGTAGCTCGGTGTCTAAATTATCAGCAAGTTAAATATGAGCACCAGAGGCCAGGTGGCCTACTTCAGCAGATGACCATACCTGAGTGGAAATGGTAAACGAATTACTATGGATTTTGTAGTTGGGTTGCCGCGGACCTTGAGGAAGTTTGATGCAGTTTGGGTGATTGTTGATAGGTTGACTAAGTCGGCACATTTTATTCCTGTTATGACTACGTATACTTCAGAGAGGTTGGCCCAGATTTATATTCAGGAGATAGTTCGGTTGCACGGTGTGCCAATTTCCATCATATCAGATAGAGGCCCTCAGTTTACTTCACATTTTTAGAGAGAAGTACAGAGTGACTTGGGGGCTCGTGTAGAGCTCAGCACAACCTTTCATCCGCAGACCGATGGACAATCAGAGAGGACAATTCAGATTTTGGAGGATATGCTCAGGGCATGTGTGATTGACTTTGGAGGTCAATGGGATCGTTTCCTGCCTTTGGCCGAGTTTGCTTATAATAACAGTTACCAATCCAGCATCGAGATGGCTCCATTCGAGGCTTTATATGGTCGGCGATGTCGTTCACCTATCGGATGGTTAGAGCCAGGTGAGGCTAAGTTATATGGTACTGATTTGGTAAGGGATGTCTTGGAAAAGGTAAGGTTGATTCAGGAGCGACTTCGTACAGCACAGTCCAGGCAGAAGAGTTACGCAGATCAGAAAGCGCATGATTTATCATTTTTGGTAGGCGAAAGAGTTCTCTTGAAGGTTTCGCCGATGAAATGAATTATGAGATTCGGGAAGAAGGGCAAGCTGAGCCCAAGGTTTATAGGCCCATTTGAGGTGTTGAAACGAGTTGTGGAGGTTGCTTATGAGCTTGCATTGCCTCCCAGCCTATCGGGAGTTCATCCGGTCTTTCACGTATCTATGCTCCGGAAGTATCATGTCGACCTATCACATATGTTAGACTTCAGCACAGTTCAGCTAGATAATAGCTTGGGTTATGAAGAGGAGCCAATTGCCATTGTTGATAAACAGGTTCGCCAGTTGAGGTCCAAGAGGGTTTCTGCAGTAAAAGTCTATTGGAGGGGCCAACCAGTCGAGGAACCGACTTGGGAGGCCGAGGAAAATATGCGGAGCAGATATCCAGAATTATTCAGCACTTCAGGTATAATTCTAAATCCGTTCGAGGACGAACGTTTGTTTAAGAGGTGGAGAATGTGATGACCCAAAATGTCATCTTTAAATTTAATAATTAATTATGTGTTCTAAGACCTCAAAAAGTACTATTTATCATTCATCGACTTGCGTTCCCAATCCGTAAAATTTCATAGAAAGTCTTTATGTGAAAAATGGATTTAAAATGTGGATTAGAGCTTTAAAACTCAATTGAGTTGACTTTGGTCAATATTTTGAGTAGACGGACTCGGATCAGTGTTTTGACAGTTTCAGTAGGTCCGTATCGTGATTTGGGACTTGGGCGTATGCCCGGAATCAAATTCCGAGGTCCCTAGCCCGAGATATGGAATTTTGAAGAAACAAATTAAAATGTTTAAGTTCGAATAGTGACCGGATGTCTAATTATCTGAAAACGACCCCGGAATAGAATTTTGATGATTCCAACAGCTCCGTATGGTGATTTTGGACTTAGGAGCATGATCGAAATTTTATTTGGAAGTCCATAGTGAAATTAGGCTTGAAATGGCTAAAATAGGAATTTAAAGTTTGAAAGTTTGACTAGGGAGTTGACTTTTTGATATCGGAGTCAGAATCCAGTTTTGAAAATTTTCACAACTCCGTTATGTAATTTATGACTTGGGTGCAAAATTTGAGGTCAATCAGACTTAATTTGATAGGTTTCGACATCGAATGTAGAAGTTGGAAATTCTAAGTTTCATTAAACTTGAATTGGAGCATGATTCGTGATTTTAGCATTGTTTGATATGATTTGAGGTTTCAAATAAGTTTGTATGATGTTTTAGGACTTGTTGGTGTTTTGGGTTGAGGTCCTGAGGGCCTCGGGTGAGTTTCGGATGGTTAACGGATCAAAAGTGGGACTTAGCTGCTGCAAAAGCTGCTGCAATTTTTCTGCTGGAAATGCTGTCAAAATCGGGCTGCCTGTCAAAATCGAGCTCCCTGTCAAAATCGAGCTCCCTGACAAAATCGAGCTCCCTGTCAAAATCGAGCTCCCTGTCAAAATCGAGCTCCCTAACAAAATCGAGCTCCCTGTCAAAATCGAGCTCCCTGACAAAATCGAGCTCCCTGTCAAAATCGAGCTCCGTAACAAAATCGAGCTCCCTGACAAAATCGAGCTCCCAAGATCGAACTGGACAGATCTGTAAGTTATAAAAACAGTGGCATTCAACATTTGCCATTTTTGACGAACTTGAGCTTGAACAGAGGCGAGTTTTGATAGATTTTCAAGGAAAGACATTTGGGGTAAGTGATTCCAACTCGGATTTGGTCTATATATACAAGTATATCATTGTTTTCACCATAAATTAGTGTTTTGAGATTTAAATTTGGAATTTTTTTAGAAATCTCATAGAAACGAATTTTTGAGATTTCGGTATCGATTCGGAGTCGGATTTGAGTGAAACTAGTATCGTTGGACTCATAATTGAATGGGTTGTCGGATTTCATAACTTTCGCCGGATTCCGAGATGTGGGTCCCGTGAGCGAAGTTTTAATTAATTTCGGGATCTATTCTTAAAAATGTAGTATTTTCTTATAGAATTGATTCCTATAATATTTAGTGATTGTATCGAATTATTTTGGCTAGATTCGAGCCAGACGGAGTTGGATAATCGTGAAAAAGGCCTTATAGTGGATTAAATTGGAGCAAAACGAGGTAAGTCTCTTGTCTAATCTTGTGAGGGGAAAATTACCTCATAGGTGATTAAAATTAAATAATTGTTGCTAATTATGGGGGGCTACGTACACACGAGGTGACGAGAGTCCGTGCGTAGCTACTATTAATGCTAAAGTCCGGGTAGTTTAGGACTCAAAGCATGCCTTACTTGTGTAAATTGTATTCTTTGATTTATTAATATTAATTGATATATATGAATATATTGTGAATTGTTAGATAAAGATATTAAAGGATGGAAATCTTATATGTTTAATTTTTGTTTAAATCAATTAATTGTTAAAAAAAACTATTCTCCTCCCAAATTTATCTTATAATAAACATACTCTCCTTCCGGAGGCATATAAGAAAATGTCCTCCTTTCTTGTGGAGCGGGCCGAACGCCTCGGCAGGATAGATGCATCTATGGATCGCGCCGCACGTCCCTCGGCAGTGTACACGACACTCTGGATCGGGTCGTACGTCCTCGACAGAAATCGTGCTTAATAATAATAATTACACGATACTTTAATAATTTATTTCAGCTTATGAAGCTAATTAATAAATTGGAAAATCTTTAGAATTTAATGAATTATTATTCTTGCTTGTTAAGGAATTAATTGTTACTCCTGTGAATGAGGTTTACTTGATAAATTGGAAATTATTTGAATTGAGGGAATTTAATTAATATATTGAGAATTGTTACATTTGAAGGAAATTTGATTATTTCTGCTGATTAAATAGATTATTGTAAATTCTGTAAATCATGCTGATTTAAATATCCTAGTTTTATTTCAGTTATTATTATTGACCCTTAGTGAGTGTCAAAGTCGGTCATCTCGTCTCTACCACTTCGAGATTAGGCTTGATACTTACTGGATACACGTTGTTTACATACTCATACTACACTTGCTGCACTTTTTTGTGCAGGACCTGAGATAGGTACTAGTGGAGGACCTATCATCACATACCCACGTCATCCCGAGGCATAGTGGTGAGCTGCCTTTCTGAGCCGTTCTGCAGCTACCAGTGTCTCTTCTTATATTTACATTCTGTCTATTTCATTTCAGACAGTATTTGGAGTTTTGTATAATCTACTAGATGCTCATTCACTTGTGACACCAGGTCTTGGCACACACATTGGTAGAGTTTGTGTTTATATTTTCTTGGTTTTAAATTTTATCAATGTATATTTAATTTATTAGTTGGCTTGCCTAGCTGTAGTGTTGGGCGCCATCACGACCTACAGGTGAAATTGGGTCGTGACACTATATATGTATAGCGCAATTATATACCGCGCTATACATACATAAATAAACGGTCCCCTTCCTTCTTCTCCACATTCGAACCAGACGTCCCCCCCCCCCCCCAAAATTTCCTTCTAAAAAAATTATAGTGGACCCCACATGTCACATAAAAAGATAAGATTGTAGATCCCACATCCTAGCCAAGCCTTCTATTGTTGTGGTTTTCTCGTTTTGGGCTCAAATTTTCAATTCATCGACTTTCCGAAAAACATAAATCGAGGTATTCCGATTTAGTTTATGTCGAAACTCGTATAATAATGCATATTAGTTGTTTTGAATGTATTTTCATGTCGTTTTGTGTTTTTTTTGCGATTAAACTAGTATTTTTTTTTATCCGGACTAAGATATTAGTGTTTTGTGTTTGTTTTATGATTAAAATGTATTTATTGTTTTTATCTAGTTTAGATTATTTATTTGTTTAAAGACTAGTGCCCTTTTAGCGTAGTAAAATGTAGAGTCTTTTAGCGTAGAATCTCTGTAGTTTAAGTATCTTTTATACTGATAGATACAAAACAAATATACAAAATTATGAAAATATTAAAATTGACACACACAAGAACTCAGGATAGCTTGGTGCTACTGAGCCTCAAATATTGAGCCTGGAACCCATAGGTATATACTCTGTCTAATTAAATATGATAAAAATTAATTATTTAATTTACAAAACAAACATACAAAATTATGAAAATATTAAAATTGACACACACAAGAATTCAAGATAGCTTGGTGCTACTGGGCCTCAAATATCGAGCCTGGAACCCATAGGTATATACTCTGTCCAATTAAATATGATAAAAAATTAATTATTTAATTTACAAAACAAACATACAAAATTATGAAAATATTAAAATTGACACACACAAGAATTCAGGATAGCTTGGTGCTACTGGGCCTCAAATATCGAGCACGGAACCCATAGGTATATATACTCTGTCTAATTAAATATGATAAAAATTAATTATTTAATTTACAAAACAAACATACAAAATTATAAAAATATTAAAATTGACACACACAAGAATTCAAGATAGCTTGGTGCTACTGGGCCTCAAATATTGAGCCTGGAACCCATAGGTATATACTCTGTCCAATTAAATATTGTATAATTATAAAAATTAATTATTTAATTTATAAAACAAACATACAAAATTACAAAAATAATAAAATTGACACACATAAGAATTCAGGATAGCTTGGTGCTACTGGGCCTCAAATATCGAGCCTGGAACCCATAGATATATACTCTGTCCAATTAAATATTGTATAATTATAAAAAATAATTATTTAATTTACAGATCAAACATACAATTAATGTTGTTTAATTTACAGTAGACGACATGGACGTGCCGCCTATGCATCCCGGACCTGTCTCCGATGAGCTATTAGTGTTACAGGGCGATCATAGGTCCGCCTACGTATGGGAGGGAGAGTTACTGGCCCAGACTCTCCGCGCCAGGAGAGTGGACGACATGTGGGATCTTATGAAGGACAGAGATCTCCATCCCCGTGTAGTCCAGCGCCTGCGGGATATGGGCTTCTACAGGATTTTGGAGATCGGGCGGCTGCAGCTCGACTGGTCTTTGATCATGGCCCTGATAGAGCGGTGGCGACCGGAGACGCACACTTTCCACTTGCCCAATGTCGAGGCCACCCTCATGCTGCAGGACGTGGAGGTTTTATATGGGATGCATGTTGATGGACTGCCTATTGCACTGCCTTAGGCCATGAGAGAGATGACGCGTGGGCAGTATTTGGACATGCTGCAGCAGCTCATTGGTTTTAGGCCACAGGATGAGACTGCACACTCAGGGGGCCAGTCGCATGAGTTTGACAGTTATTCGACAGCATTTGGAGATATTGCACCCCGATATCACCGGGGAGAGAGATGATCTGCATATTCACCGGTATACGAGGTTGTTGCTGCTCCTTCTGTTTGGGGGGGTCTTGTTCCCGAACACTTCGGGGAACCTAGTCAGCTTGCGATTTCTTCATCATCTTCAGCTGCTAGATGATTTACCCCAGTACAACTGGGGTGTTGCTGTTCTCGCCTACTTGTACAGGCATCTGTGCCGGGTGAGCATGGGCACCGAGCATGACGTATGTAGATTTTTGCCACTTCTACAGGTGACAATATATTCGAATACTCTGTTCATTCCTTCCAATTCTATCTAGTCAAATTATTTCTTAAACTTTACGTCAACTTTGTATGGTAGGTTTGGGCCTGGGAGCGGTTCCTGCAGTTGCAGCCACCTCTACCACCATTACCTCCGGATGTACCACCTCCGTTTCTCCCTCTAGCTAGGAGGTGGGTTCTCTGGCGTGGATATGTACAAGATTACGAGGCTCGGCATAATCTCCCCCTTTGCAGGGATGTGTTGGACATGCTGGAGGGCGCACAGGTAAATGTGTACCTAAACTTACTTAGTATAGCTTCACATGTGTTGCGTTTACTCACATATTCTGTTGTTATTTGATAGTTCATCTGGACGCCATACAACGACGACTTGATAGGTGGCCTGCCCGATTATTGCTCGGCCGACCGACTGATTTGGAGCACTTCCGTCCCGCTCATGTGCCTCGATATTGTGGAGTATCATGCCACAGAGCGGGAACTTCGCTAGTTTGGCCGTCAGCAGTATATACCGAGGGGGCCTACATGGGAGGCCACACATTATCAGCGGGATGATCGTTCCAGGGCGGACGACGCATATGTAGCATGGCTAGAGGCGCATGTCCATACTTGGGATGACTGAGCCGACCTAATTCCCCCCCCCACAAATCCACACGGAGACTATTCAACTCTATATGCCCTGGTACCACCGCGTTACCCGACTTTTTATCAGGAATTCCATTCATCAAGCTGGCGGTCGGTACGTTCCATACGCCGGGCGGTACGAGGCCCTGGTATGTTTTCTGGTATTATTACTTATATAATTGTAACATAGTGTTCTGTAGTTTATATTTTATACGTTGTGCAGGCTATTGGCCTACATATAGTCTATCAGATGGGACTGCAGATGCAACAGCATGCCGGCGAGGGAGTTGCCGCTTTGCACGATTATGGTCGGCAGGTTGCAGAGGTGGCTGCCCGGACACTGCAACGAGCTCGAGAGGATCAGCGCTTGGGACATGACCCTACTTATGTAGCGCTAGAGCAGTACCAACGAGGTAGGGGTGCCCCACGAGGCAGGGGTGCCCCACGAGGCAGGGCTGCCGCACGGGGTCATGATGGGCGGTGAGGAGGTGGTTCCCAGTAAGGGGCGTTGAGGCCCCTATTGATGATGTTGATGCTGATCTATCGGGTGACCTACATGAGCCGGACGAGTATCCCACTAGCATGCCGTCATACAGCCTTGGGATGCAGCTCACTCCAGGGACTTAGCACGTGACCCCGTCAGGTCTGTTATTGATTACGGGCACGGACCTTACCGGAGAGGATTGGGAAGCATACTTCCAAGGGTCATCGACCGCTATTGAGGATCGGCCAACCCGAGATTTAGATAGTGGGCGCCGATTGAGTTATGGCTCATCATCACTGGCGTATGTATGTTTTTATTATTATTAAATTTAAATTTGTTTTTTCTTTTCTCATTTATTTGCCATAACTTTATTAATTTTCTTATTAAGGCTTCATCCCCGCCTGTCACGGAGGCCCATTTGTGCGATGTTGACATGGCTGCAATGGATGATTATATTCAGGAGCCCGACGAGACCATGGTAAGATAATTTAAATTATTGTGACTTAATATATACTTTCCTATACTGAGCTGACTTATTCTTCTGTAGGTTTCTGCTGGACCGACAGCCCATTCTACCGATCCTGCCAGCACCACTGATGATCATGCTGCAGCGCATCCTGCTATAAAGAGGCGTCGTGATGAGGATGATCCTGATAGCGTAGCCGGGCAGGATAGGATGCGCCTCAGGCCAGCGGCTGCATTGAAGCACACAGGCTGTGGGACACATTGATTTTTTTTTTGTATTTTATGTAAATATTATTTTATGTAAATAATAACAACAAGTTTTTATGTTTACATAATATGCGCATTATGTTTTTATTTCCCCGTTCCTTCTTTATTTTAATACTACAACACAAACATAAAACATAACAACTTAACATAATTTAAATTCAGTACAACTAATGAAAATACATGACACGGGAAACATAAAGATAAAGCAGTACACTCAACACATACATGTCATTGTTTAGTCATTGCCGCCCATTATTCTCTGCTCCAACCACTTAAATTTCTCTTCCATCTTATTTTTTTCTAATTCTGCCTCTTTCAGTTTCTCCTTCAACTCCGTAATTTCTCGTTTATATTCTTTTTCATATTCACACTATTTTAAGGTCAAATCATGAAGATACTGCAAAGATCGTTTGTAGCATTCCTACTTACAGGTTCATCAATCCATACCTCAAAATTGCAAAAAGGTTCGTCGGGAACCCTATAAAACTTGTTCACACATATCCAGTAGCGGCGTCCAACTTCACCATCATCCCAACAGTCATTCATCAAACATTTTTTGCCGCACTGGTACTTTGGTACATAAAGGCGTTCAGACATTTATTAAAGCGTTAAAAAAACCTTGCTTTTATGGAAAGTTTTGCTATTGGTTATTGTTAAGCACAGAAAATAACTAGAATGCGCCCGTTATTTATAGGCAAGGCAACACACATAACGTAGTATTTAACCGCGCTATATATATTCACATAACATAGTATTTAACCGTGCTATTCTTTACGTGTTAAAGATGATTACGGATACAAAATAACTTTTTCTCAGACGGGCAGCTTTTCAGTTCGACAAGACAATACACATAACGTAGTATTTAACCGCGATATATATATTTACATAACATAGTATTTAACCGCGCTATATATATTCATTAATTTACTCAACTGAAAAATATTAAATATCAATAAGATTTAACAACAATGGAAACATAATTTTATTTGATACATCTTGCAACATAAACAAAACAGCTACTTATTACAACATAAACTCATTGATAGTTGGGCACATTAGAAGAACACCCACCATGAGCTTGATTACCACCGCCACCCAAACCAGCCGAAGAACATTTTCGACGGTCGTGTCCTGTTTGCGAGCATATACCACATTTGCGTGCATAAACGGTATCGCTAACATCCATTTGGTTTCGTATACGCGTTCTCTTCTGCACCTGTATTCGACGCAAATAGTCCTTGTTACACACCATTTTAAATGGTTCCGGCGGCCAATAATGCTCAACACCCACTGGCTGCAACTGTCCACTATAGGTGTTTAAGTAAGCAACAACACTATATTGTTTATCAACGTAGTTGGTTGGCCCTAAACCTGTATATTGAAAGCACCTGATGGCATGTGAGCACAACATGTGGTAGATGGACCATTTCCCACAAGAGCATAACCTTCTAGATTCATTTATGGTATGTACATTATTCCCCCGATTTTGATGGATAGCTGTATCACTTCACTTACAAGTTGTAACGTGTTGACATTCCTTGATGGACATTATCTTGTTGGTGATGACTCCCGGATGGACCACCATGAACCAACACACCAGAACTACGCATATTCTAACTGGGCGTGGGTTCATAACTTGTAAAAGTCATATCTGGCCGGTATCCCCTGTGAAATATATGAGTGTTAATACAAATTCAATACAACAAAAATATACATCGTAACACTAAGGAAAATTGAAGTTTACCACTCGTCTTGTAGATTATGTAAAGCAGGAGATAAATTATTTCCTCACTCCTTATTCACCCCGTGGTGATAAGTTTAAATCAGGGCAAACTCTTTCATCCGGAACCTGTCCGGCAAAAACTGCTCCAGAATAACCACCCGATGATTGAGGGTTATCCCTACTATGAGCAACCTCATTATTGCGAATGTCTTCGACCTTGACGTACATTTCTAACATTTTTATCACAAGAAATTTCCGCTATTCATCCGGAGTCCTCAAAAAATCCCTCAAAATTTCATCATCGTCGATGTTAAACTGAGCGTAACAAGCAATCCCTTGAGTGACAGAATACAGATATCTTCCGGTTACTTTAAGTTTCACCGAACGTTTCCTCACGTTCATTTTATTACATAAACAACGATACCAATCTATCGTACTCCATTGTAAATGACAACTTAACATGACACTGTGGAGATAAACTATAGCTCACAGAGTTATTCGCCACCACAACTTTACCCCCCCAATATAATGAAACCCTTACTTTTCGCTCTTCGGACATTATGAAAAAATGCTTGAGAATTTAACAAGAAGAAAAATTTGAACGAGAGTTAGGAATATTTTTGAATGGATTTTTATAAAATCCTAACACCTTTAAATACGGCAATGCCTAGCTCGGTGGGCTGAAATTTTTTAGGTATAGCGCTCTTTTAAAGAGCGCTATACCCATTTGAATTATTGTTATATTAGTTAAACGTAAGAGACTTATTGGTGGGCCCACAAAACAGGTATATCGCGGTTATATACCGCGCTATGTATATAACGCAGTTTAAAAGAGCGTTATATATATATATATATATAGAGCACTCTTTTATTTTAACGGTTAAAACTCTGTTAAAGTATAGTGTTCTTTAAAAGAACGCTATATATAAAATATATATATTATTTTAAATATATATTTTTGTCACACTTATCCAAAAGAGTCACAAATGGATTCTGGACTCGTGATTTGTCCACGTAAAAACAAATGTACCGTACTTGTATACGACGACAACATAACAATAACAAGATAACAAAGAGCACCAGCTCTCAATCAAATAGTTTCAGAGCATTTTTTTTGACCAAATCCAAACAAACAAAACATAAATAAATAAAAAAAGAAGAAAAGAATAAAATCAGAGTGGAAATGTGGCCATAAAGCAAGCAGAAGAAAAAGAGAAGCTTTCGCCTGTAACTTTGGTCTTTCCAAGTTGGACATTTTCTCTAC
The DNA here is from genome assembly GCF_000715075.1 of Nicotiana tabacum. Taxonomy (NCBI): domain Eukaryota; kingdom Viridiplantae; phylum Streptophyta; class Magnoliopsida; order Solanales; family Solanaceae; genus Nicotiana; species Nicotiana tabacum. The sequence goes on along the minus strand of NC_134081.1, from coordinate 86,030,454 downwards.
CTTGCTTGTTAATCTTTAATTCTTTATTACTATTATTCAGTCAACATTTCGGCTTAAAGGCTAAGTTAATTGGCACCGAAAATAAAAAGCTTCACTAGTCGCTTTCCTCTTTCTCCACTTCTATTTAAAGATTCCACTATTAGACTCTTTCTTACCTACTTGCCTTAAATTTCTTGTTTATTAAGGCCCCCACAATTTTCTCTCTTTCAGTTTTATTATTAGATCCGTTATTTGCTCCAATTTTGGTTGAGAAAGTTTCGATTTTGGTGGGGTTTTAGTCGGTTTTCTAGTTATTTGCTAGATTTTTTTTTTTGATTTCGTTTTGTTCATTCAAGTTTGAGCTTTGGGGTTCTCACTTCTGATGATTTATTTCAACTTAAGTAATAAGATTTTAACATTTAATCCCTCATTTTCCTACTCAATTTCATCAATTTTTCTTAAATCTGATTTTTTCTTCATAAATTGTCTCAATTGTTTCCGTTTTCGTTTAAAAATTTGATCTTTAAGCTATTCGGGGTCATTTCTCTTTTTGTGGTGGGCTAAAATGGGGGATCGTTTGAGGTCAGCATCATTGGAGGATTTGCCAGTACATTTGATTCTTGAAATATTGATGTCAGGTCGATTAGGTGCTATTGATTTAATATGTTTGGAGCTAACTTCAAGGACTTTTAGGGGAACCCACAGTTTGGTTCCTCAAAAGTTTAAGTCTTTGGTAGATTATGCTGTGTTTCAGCTTTGTTGGATGCATCCTTTTTATGCCTCTCTGCATTGTGATGCTCAGAAAGAGCTGCTCGGACGCTGTAATGACAATTGGAAGCGCCTTTTGAGGTTCTTGCAAGGGTTGGAACAGTCCTCTGATACGGTTGTAACCTCTGCAGGCAATGTACTATTTCTTGGAAAACTATAATAATTCATTAGCTTAAGTGTCACTTCCTTGGAATTAATGCTGTTTTCCTATTCTGGACTAATAAATATATAGATGGAATATTAATTATCAAAGTACACACACACATAGGCATACAGATACAGGCATATGGATGGATGAAATTTTTTTGTTGATAACCGTGATGTATGGGCAAGCTTGCGCGCACTTCGACTCCACGGAATACTTGTTACCTCCCGCCCGGTAACTTTGTCCACCAAGACTTGGACGGATGGGAAGAGGCCACCTATTGTTTTTTGCCTTCGTTGGGATTTGGACTTGAGACTTCATGGTTTTCAATTCCCATTATTGACCACTGGGCCACACTCTTGGGTGCATGGATCGATGTATGTTTTAAGAAACTAGTTTTATGTTAGTCAGATATGCTTGTGGAAGGAGTACATGATTTCTCTGCTTCAGATATAGCTGTTAAAAGTAGGTGCATTTGTGTCTGAAGGGTGTCCTTTTAGTTTGGTTAGAGACTTGTATGCAAGGTTTAGATAAATTATTTAGTGGTGTAAATAAATTGGACTGAATAGAACGGAATGGATATAGATGAATCATAGAGCCGATCTCACTATTTTATGTTTGAGGATTAGTTGGATTGACTGATTGATTTCTATCTTTCTTAGTTTAATATCTTGAGATTTTAGTTAATCAGTTTTCTAGGATAATATTGGGCGGGGACTTCATCTATTGTGGTTACTTACTGTAACGTGTTGTTGGCAGATGCAAATTAGGAGTGGCAGGTATCACACATTGCTAATCAAAGGATCAAAAGTATACTCTTGTGGTTCCAGTTTATGTGGCGTCCTTGGTCATGGGCCTGAAACAACTCAGTGTGTGGAATTTACTCGAATTAGTTTTCCTCTTCCCGTGCAAGTCGCCCAAGTTTCAGCTTCTCATAATCATGCTGCTTTTGTCACAGGGTCTGGACAGGTTAGAAAACTGTCATATATCATCAACTTTTCCTATTTCTATTACGGCAATTTACCTTGTCTGTGCACTTTGTTTCTTGCATGCATGATAAGTAAAGATTACTCTGATTCTTTTTTCTTGCTGAGTATAAAACTAAATGTAGAGCTAGATATAATATCTTCATGGTTAATATGTTTGCTTAAGGGTGGTTTAATTATACCGAACCTGTTTGCCTCAAATAATGACTTTTGTGTGTGTTTCATGTTATGTTGTTTGTGGCAAGTTTATCTACTCTGTTAACCATAGTGTCTTTTTACCTAGTTTGCTCTCCATTTTGATGCCTCTCTCTGCCCAGAGAGAATGAAAAGAAAGAGATTTAATTTAGAGGGAAGAAACTATGAGAGTTGAGGATAAATCTCCTACATTATTCTAACGACCAAAGAATAAAAAGGAGAAAAAAGGAAAACAGAAATATAGAAAGAGAACCTTTTCCCGGATTGGTATCCCTCGCAATGAGAAAACTCTTAATTTTCCTATTTCTTAGAAATCCCTTTACCGCAGTAGGTTGCATAAGCTGCTTATCTTAGCTGATGTCCTATATGATCCTCAAGTAATTACGAGGCACATATGGAATGAAGTAACCTTCACCAGTATTAGACAAGTGTCTCCTTGTAACAATTAAACTACCCTTGAACAAACATATTAACCTTGAAGGCAGATATTCTCTTTAGCCATGAGTGATTGGTCTATGTTACTTGTCTATCAAAAAAAATAAAAAAAGAACATGCTGTGGCTCTTCCATTTAATTTGTATTGTTTCTTGAATGTTCATCGCCCGTACAATGTTTGTTACATACTCTTATGTTTTTGTTTTAAATCCTTAAAGAGCATTTTAGCTGGAGAATCTTTTTCTCTGTTGGAGATATGCTAAAAGCTGGCGTTTTATCTTTTGCTACAATAAATAAAATATATAGTATAGGAATGAATGTTCTATCATTCACGAGGTTTAAAATTCTTGGTGTAGGTGTTCACATGTGGCGACAACTCTGCATACTGTTGTGGGCATATAGACACCGGACGCCCAATCTTCAGGCCTAGGATGGTTGAAGCATTGAAAAACATTCGTTGCAAGCAGGTAAATTTCTTTTTATATGTCAACCAACTAATTGAAGAGATTACCTCGTTACAGGGATAGAGGTTCGAATTCTAGACATTGTTTACAACTAAATTGCCACAAGGATAACAAAGAAGATCAGGAGATCCCCAGTTCTAGAATAATTTGGGAAGAAACATTTAACGATTAAAATAAAAAGTCGATCATTTAATTCTGCTAGACCAATTTGGGAATAAATGATACTCTTTCATGATTTTTTTCCTGATAAGTTGAAGTATGATAGTGCTTCAAGATTTACTCTTTTTTTGGAGGAGATGGGAAAGAAAAATGATGTGACAATTTGAATGTCTTTTTCCTTTGCTGCAAATCTGATTTGAAATATTTGCAACTTAAAGTCATGAAACTAGGAGGATATCAGTAACTGTCAGGAATCTGTGGTCTTCTCTTATCAAGTCCAGCTACAAAAAATATGGAGAATGGAAGGATGAGTAATAGACAAATAAAGCAATGTTATTATAGGGAAAAATGTTTGTCCTTTTATCCATTTTTGAGGTTTATGAAATAGCCAGAACGATGTCACAGTTTACGTCCATTTATTTATCTAATTGGTCTGAATTGCTGGTTCAGACTTGGTCTCCTGTTTGACCAAATCACTCTAGGATTTGTGACTCATTTTTCGTTAACTCTTTCTATATTATCAAAAGTGTTTTTGGTCTAATTTCTAATCAAGTCTTACTAAATTGATTACAATCTTGTCATACTTGCTATATGCAGTCTTCAAAGATTTGAAATAAGCCTTTATATCCTTGTCTCGTTGTCATCAGAACTTGGCTAGATAAGCTAAGCTGATAGGTTAAAGATCAACATGATTATCCACACTATTGGTTGAGTTAGCACGATGTTAAAGGTTATAGTATCCCACCAGGCTAGGCACTTCTTTTTGTTTTTGCTTTTTTGTCTATCTTAACTATTTGTTACTTTCCAACATTGAGCTACTCAAAAGTTAGTCATAAAGTGGCATTGGTTATATTTTTGGGCCCTCTCTTAAGATAAATTTACATAATTTGAACTGTTTTTTGTATTTTTTTGTAATTTGACCAAGATAAAATATTGGGACACAGGTAATAAATGTTAGTTTATATCAAAAGACAAACAATGGATCATTCACAATTAAGATACAAATTGGAAACATAATAGTTTTAGCCTTTGTTTAAGGAGCCATGGGGGTAAATCCCATTTTGGTTCCTGAGATACTTCGAGTCGCACTCCTAGCCTACATTATCTGAAATGGCCTTTTTTGCCCAAATTTGAAGAATTCTTTACAACTGAACAGATACCTTCAAAATCTTTGGGTTTTGAGGGAGGTTCAATAATTTAACGAGAAAAATAAGAAAATGTGATATGCCTTAACCAGAGAATAAAGGAGAAATTCAGGGAACAGCCCAAAACAGGGACTGACACACCTTTGTGCTTTTTTGCTTGTAACCATACTCATAACAAAATTGATTAAAAAAGTGGGATAATAAAAACTAGAAACTAAAGTAGGAAAAAAAGGAAAAAGAAAAAATTGAGCACTCTGCCACCCATACACTCCCTTAGTGTCTCCTAAACCCGTCGGTTGGCTTGACTGCTGCCGTCTGTCCTCCGGCCAGCCCTGCCATCGTCTAACCTAGTCATCCCAGCCCTGCCAATCCCAAACCTTGCCAATCCTCACTCTTCAACACACTCCCCCCCCCCCCAAAATCCTGCCCCACCATCCATCCCGACATGACAATGGGACATCCTTTCTCTTCTCTATCAGAAGCTTGCATACTTTCCCTTCACCATCCAAATTCCCACCTGACGTATTTACCTTTTTGCTCCTATGTTTAGTTGCAGTAAATTTTGTGCCATTTTCTTCAAATGCTTTTGACAAAAATGGTTCAACAAGCTACTCTTGAATAGATGAAGGCTAAAAGTGAAACCAAAGGTATTATAAGATCCAAAATCAGAAGGACCCTATATAACAAGGATAAATACTCTTTTTTCCCGTATGACTATGAAAAGGGAAAAACAGATTAAGTTGGAAATGGACAACACCTACAAAATGTCTAACTAATTTTAATTGCAAATTGGGAGAACCATTGTTTAGGAACTAATGCCGAGCCAGTCAGTTCTGAGCGATGTGAATGTGATGCTCTTCTGCATTTTGTCTTTGTCTGGAAATATTTCTGGTCTTTTGTCTTTAAAGTTGGGCTAATTTCTTTAGTATCTTAAAGAACTAATAAACATTAAAATGCCAAATTACGGATACAACGGGTTCCAGTCATCACCTAATGAATTGATCCAATGTCCAATTTGGTGTAATAAAAGTTTGAGCCATTTTGAATTGTCCTTAACCAATGGGCACTTCAATTTTGTGCTATGTAAAATTGCATAGAAAGAAAAGCAATAAGCACTCCACTGCAATTTCTCTATTAACATCGCCCAATAGAAGAAGCATGTATACTTGCAATTTTAAGTTTTAAATTTTACACGCTTGAATCTTTTCCAGTTGTGCCATTTGTTAACGAAGGTATAAACTGGTGCTTCTACACACCAAAGGTTCTCATACACTGTTAACTTCTATCTTGAATACTACAATTCTCACTACTGTTGGAACTGGTTCAGGTTGCTGTAGGTCTCAGTTTTACTATGTTTCTCACAAGGCAAGGTCATGTTTACACATGTGGAACAAATTCACTTGGTCAACTTGGTCATGGTGACACAATGGATAGGCCAACACCGACTTGTGTAGAACTACTGGCATCTATTGGTTCTGTAGTTCAGGTTGCTGCTGGTCCTAGTTATGCACTTGCAGTTTGTGATGATGGGACACTCCACTCTTTTGGTTCGGGTACTAATTTCTGCCTTGGTCACGGAGAACAGCACAATGAACTTCAGCCACGTGCAATACAGTTGTTTAGCAGGCAGGGCATTTATGTGGCTCGTGTTTCTGCTGGCGATGAGCATGTTGTGGCACTAGATTCCACTGGATATGTAAGTCATTGTACCTTAAATCACAATAACAACAACAACAACAAACCCACTGCAATCCCACAAGTGGGGTCTGGGGAGGGTAGTGTGTACGTAGACCTGACCCCTACCTTATGAGGGTAGAGACGGTGTTTCCGATAGACCCTCGACTCAGGAACAGAAAAGGGAGCAATAAACAAACAATAGCAACAACAATGTAATGTGACAACGAAAGCAAATTGCCATGTAATAACAAAGATCTAGGGATAGGAAAATATAAGAATAGTGCCAATACTACAAGTAAGAATAACACACTGTGTATCAACAAGGAACTAGGAATAGTAAAACTAAGACTAGTATTAATACTCCTGGTGAGACTAGGAAAAACTCACGACTACCTGTCAACCTACAATCCTAATACACGACCTCCACACCTTCCTATCGATGGTCATGCCCTCGGTAAGCTGAAGTCGTGTCATGTCCTACCTAATCACGTGTACCTAAAATCACATGATAGTTTAATTTCATTTGATCAAAGCTAAAATTTAATTGACTTATCACTAAAACCCAAAAAAGGAAGTTGCTAATTGACTTAATCTTCGGTGATTGCAGGTGTATACTTGGGGGAAAGGTTACTGTGGTGCATTGGGGCATGGAGATGAGATTGATAAGACGACTCCATCACTCTTGACCAGCCTTAAGAGCCAACTAGCTGTTCAGGTCTGGCATTCTCTTACATTTGCAAGTATATTACAAGATCAGCATGGCTATGGCACGGCTTAGCAATATGAAATATCTCTTACTAGTGTGAAACACGAGTAATAACTAAATGGCTATTAGGACAATAAGTAATTCAAGGATTGTCAAGTAAACAACAGTGCCTTGGCCTAGCTTTATTTTTCTTCCCAGTCTTCCCCTTTCCCCCCTTTTTAAATCATTGACCTCTATTGAATTTATTGATTGTGGTAGGTATGTGCAAGTAAGAGGAAAACTTTTGTCCTGGTGGAGGACGGTTCTGTTTATGGCTTTGGCTGGATGGGTTTTGGGAGCCTCGGGTTCCTTGATAGAGGAGCATCAGATAAAGTTTTGAGGCCCCGGATCGTCGAGAGTTTGAGATCTCACCACATATCTCAAATTAGCACTGGCTTATACCACACTGTTGTTGTCACAAACCGTGGACGAGTTTTCGGATTTGGAGACAATGAAAGAGCCCAACTCGGGCATGATGCACTTAGGGGATGCCTTAAACCTACTGAAATCTTTATGGAAAAATCGTGAATGAAGCTGAGGCATAAGAATAATTTCCAACTTGACATAAAAATATTTTGCTGATCTTTTACTCATTTCTTGTTCAGTTTTAGGTTAGTGCTTGATATTGTGTAAAGACATCCTTGACCTGGGAATAATAGTATTGTTAAGGCTTGAACCTTTTGTTTACCAGTTGAAAATTGGGCAGGAACGGGAAGTTTGGTAAGGTATACTAGTTTGGAACTCTTTTATTTGCACAAAAACAAAATTTTCTTCTACGAGGAGTTTTCAGGCGCTGTTGCATAAGTTAGCCAAAAGTAAAGATATGATTTCATAGACATGGAACACACACAACTCTCAATATGCAAGGTGAGTAGGACAAGTGGAGTAGAGTTTTCTTAGGGCCCGTTTGGCCGTAATAATTTTTTCACTTTCTATTGGAATCGGTGTTTAAGCATGAAAATTTAAATTTCACTTGAAGTTGAATTTTGAAAATTTAAATTTCACTTCAAATCACTCACAAAAATTCAATAACAGTTTCAAATTGTATTCATATTCAAACACGACTCCAATTGTCGAGCAGGAGTCTAAGGAGTTTGGGAAATGATAAATTTTCCGCAAGTACTTCTCACATTCATGCCTAGGAATCTAGAGATTAAAGAAGATATCCTTTAGGCCCTTATAGAGATGCAGAGGGAGAGCTGCTGTAGAATGCCAATAAATCAGGTGACTTTGATATATTGGCAAGGTAAGCTATAATGTGAATTTAAACTAACCCTTCAAAGAAAGAAAGATCCACTAATGATTAAAGAAAGTTAAGATTTCCCATGAACTGAACAAGTCCTTAGGTCAATAGCAATAATTTCTACACCCTGAAAAAGGAACTGATTCAAATCATATATACAAAGTCATGAAATATATGTCTTTTATTATTTTATCTTCTTTGATTTTATATTAATTAACATGAAATATATGCATGTGTAATTTTTTCTAGATGCACGTAGGTTAAAGGTGGATAAAGACTAGTATTTTGATATATATCCACAACAACCTTTCTTCATCCTAGATACAAGGAGTAGAACACTACGAATGTTTATTGACTCTAAATGTTCACAAAAAACTTTTGACTTGTTAGCAAATGTCACAATGAGGCAGGAGAATGATACTCAATGGATAAAAACTCGATGCTAATGATGTCAAGGGCGGCGTCACTGGAGAGTGTTGAAAGAGGTGAGAATTGGAAGAATGAGGAAATATATATATATATATATATATATATATATATATATATATATTCACCACCAATTGTGAAGGGTACAACATTTGATGAAGATTTCTGTGATAATTAGTTTATTTTTAGTGTTAGTAACTTTAAGGGCTTATAAGTCATTTTAATCAACAATTCTTTATCAACGACTGCTTATTTTAAGTTCCAGCACTTTCATCCAGAAACGTAGTTGATTATTTATAAAACTAGTTTCAGTTCTTAGAATTTTTTTTTTTTAGTACTTGGTGATTAAAAGCTGCTTTGGTAGGACGATGAGCTTTTTTCAACAAAAGTGACCTTTCAATATAAAGCGAATACTCCTCTTATTAAGTGAAAAAAGTATATAAATCTGACATTTCTGATATAGCTTATCAAATTTTATTGTTTCATATAAGAGTATGCACAATTATAAGTTAAAAGCAACTTGTATAGTAAAACCGAAGATTCGCACACTAAAGTTGTTATATTTCTGTTGAATTTGGAGCATATTCGTGATAACAGCTTCATTGTCTCAACAAATACTTCCATTGATTTATGAAAAAAGATCAATGTCTACAATTTGTAGTAAGGAAGTCGTATTATTAACACGTGTGCTAATTAGCAGCTAAATTGAAGAGAACAAATTTAGCCTCCTCAATGTTTTTGTGTCTTTAAGGCTTAATATGTGTACCTTAAATAAGAACGACACGAAATTGAAATGCAAAATATAGCAAGAAGTTGATAGAACACCAAATTGTATAGAGAACCGGGTTCTCTATCAATTCCCACAGAACACACACAAAGAGATAAGTAAATGACACAACAGTATTTTACGTGGAAAACTCTCAGCTCACAGGATTAAAAACCACGACCTACACTCGTAGGATTTCAACTTCACTAACCGAGTAACTTTTAGATTACAACATATTGTAACCTAGGAATTAAACTCTTAATCCCTCACTCACTTGTAATAACTCTATTACAAGCCTCTTTGTAATAACTCTATTACAAAGTTCACAACTCGACTAACTCTAACCAAGACACAAACACAAAGTTTATGGTTTTACAATTGGTTTCCTACACAATGCTTCTAGCTAAGCTAAGTAGAAATTACAAGTAAATCACACTAACAAAGGTACAACACAACTAGGGACATATAATAATACAATGGTGGAAACTGGTCCTTCGTTATGTTGCTCTTTGTTCTTGAAGCCTGGAAGTCACTTGCAAGACGACAACGCACTTGAGAGAAGATTTTTCTTGATTCTGGAATGTGCAAGTGCTATTCTCTTCATTGCTTCATGTTAATAATGTCCAAGTGATGTCACTTGGATGATGCAAGTAATATCCGGTACAAGGCATGTCCTAGAAGGTGGCTGCTGCACTGGTCACACTGTTGCGTGTGATCAGAGGAACAATTGCAACAACTTTACAGCTGTGAGCAGTTGACTGGTACAGTCAGCAAGGGAACTGATGTCCATATGTTTCTCATATCGTCTCTTTGACTCTGATTGTTGGAACTTGTGTCTGACTTGATACTTATTGTTCTTGAATACTTTGAGGATGTATAACAGGTTCCCCATCTGGTTCTCATCATTAAGTTTGTTAGATCATCAAAACATAATAGGGCAACTATCAATTTTCCCCTTTTTGATGATGACAAACTTGTAATAGAAGTTCCCCCTGAGAGCCAACGAACCAAAGTACCACAGTATGTCCTGTATTCCCCCTCAATTATAATGATTTTCCCCCCTTTTGGCATCATAAAAAGATTGTTCACAAGTAATAAGAAAAAAGAAGTCTAGCATGGTTAACTCATGCCACATGTTTGCACACAAACATGGCTAAAAACAGAGCATAAGAGTATAACATGCATAGTAAAAAGGACGAAATACTCATAAATTGTTCATAAAAGGGAGCAGAATTAGCAGTACCATTTGTTACACAACCATTCACAAAATAAACAACTTAAAAAGTACCAACCACTAAACACAGCAAAATAAAAGGACCAAAGCAAAGGACAGACAACTTGAACTGGACACTGGGAAGGGAACGATTTTAAGGAGCACTAGAAGGGGGAGGCAGAGATGAAGAGGCAAGGGTTCTAAAGAGGATATCCATTCGAGCATTTCCTGACACTTGCTCATTAAGCAACCTCTCCTTCAGGTCCTCAACCTGTTTTCTGAGATCAGCATTTTCCTTGGTCAGACGGGCAACCTCTGCGCCTTGTGTACTGCTGGAACCAGGTGCCTCCTGGACCTGACTAAGCTGTCCCTCAAGAATAACATCCGTGCCTTCAACTTCTTTATCTCTTCATTGTCAAGATGCTGAGCTTCAATCAGTTGAGAGATAGTGGAATTGCTGCCAACCCCTCCTTTCTTATCGATGCACTCACACTCTTCTAAGGTGGTCTTGGAGAAGGTATGCTTGCGAGTACCAACTGTAGGTTTTCCCAAAGGGACCTTGAAGAAGTTAAATGCCGTAGTGAGTAAGAACCCATATGGCAACCCATGATTACCATTCTTAAAATCTGTCACTTTCTTCATATGCTCAATCATGATACCCGGCAGATTGATAGTGGAGTAGGTATCCAGTGCTTCCATGAGGAACATCTCTACTCATGAAGTAATGGAACACCTTTCTACGCGTGGGAACAAAACCTTTTTCACCATCTCAAACAACAATTGGTACACTAGAAGGAGGGCCTTCTTGTGTACTCGTTCCCCCTGCTGTACTGCATCATCCTTCAAAATGGCAATTCTGATGTTTGGAGAACAAGCCGCCAGTAGGCACTCCCAGAATTGTTCCCAACACAACCTCAACCATCACAAAATCAACACCATTCAACTTCAGGCATATGTTGTCATCTTCTACCGTGAACATGTCGGCATATAAACTGCACACCTATGCCTCATATACCTTAGGGATCTCATTGGTGAACAAATGTGTCCACTGTTAAAATTCATAGATATCAACTAGTTGGCGCATCCCTGTCAGCTCAAGAATATCAGGAGCAAATGTTCTACCCCACAACACCTTCTGGTTTCTCAGATTTTCTCTGCCTTCATCCTTGGCCACACCCACTTTGGTTTTCTTGGAGGAACTTGGTTCCTCATTGACACCGGCCTTCCTTTTCACAGACTTTCTCACACTTTTCCATTTCTCTATAGATTTCTCAAACAATTTCTCAGACACTTTTTTACCAGACTTTTCAGACACCTTCTCACTAGATTTTTCAGACACCTTCTCACCAGACTCTTCTACCTCAACATTGCTAACTTGCATCATTTTTACAAATGACTCTCTCCTAGGTCTTGGAACTATAGGTTTCTTAGAAGACTTACGAATTAAGAAACCATGTTCCTCATTCACCTCTTCATCAACATCAACAACAAGTGATGGAGACACTACCTCTTCATTTACCAGCTTTCCCCCTTTCACTAACCTCCTCCTTTTCTTCGCTTCTTTGCTTTTCTTCAGGACAAACTCAAAGGCCTCCCTCTTTTGAAACCTAGTAGTGGGTATTTTAAGAGTAGGTGCATTGGGAACTCCTTTCCCACTTCGAGCAGCAATGAAGCTTGCTACATGCATATCATCATTGTCTTCCTCACTATTTTCCTCTTCAGATAGAGATCTCATCTCAGGAAGGACAAAGTTTAATGGCTCAACATCGAAGTGAGGAGAGGGAGCATGATCAGTACTGACCCGGGGATATTTTGTAGAGCAGGGAGTTTTGTCCCTAGTAGGATCAGAGGGAACTGGTCCCTCATTAGTTTCCCCAGTAGTACTATCATGTGCTAGACTTTCAAGAGGCACCAATTCCCTGCTCTCTTCCGGATGACCTTCACCTTCCCCCTGACACCCAACCGTCTCATTAACCTCCTCACAACCACCAACCAAAACTCCCTCAGCAACTATTAACAACATATTTTCTATGGCTTCTTGTTCATTTAACCCCAAAGTAGATTCAAGAGAAATATTACCTGTAGGGTTGGCAACATTCAAATCAAGACTTGGTGCTGATTCTTTACCATTATGAACCACACTCTATTGGGCCTCAGAGCTCTCTTCAACTTGAAGACTGAAGACTTCTTGATTTTCTTCTCCTTCTACTGTGTCGCCCTCAGCCATTGTTTCCGGCGAGACAGAAGGAGAGGTTACAACTACAAACCTTTTTGGGTTCGGAGTTTTGTAACTTCGATGAGAACCAGAGCTCGATTGGGCTGGAGAAGAAGTAGATGGTGGTTGGGAATCTTATGTATGGTTTGGACTGGGTGACATAAGGGACTTAGACTCTTTCGCCTGTGCTTCGCAAGAAGAAGACACAGTGGGGACTACACTGGGAACCTTTGAGGCTTCTAGATTCTCAGACATCGTGGGGATTTGTAGTGAGAACTTAAGGAAAAATAAGTATTTGGTTGTTGAGATAAAAAGGGGAATTTTGCTTTTGATATGAACAGTGATAAGAGAGACAATGTTTGGGTTTATTTAAAGAAGGAGAGGGACCGGTTAGGAACGGGTATTGATTTTATGGGTAGACGGGTCGTTTAGTAACGGGTACGACTTTTGGATTCTAAAGAAAGGGAGAAAGAGAAACTGACATTTTAATAATATGGCACTTTCTTAGCCGTTAAAAAGTTATGTATGAGAGTACAAAAGAATTACTAATCTGTGTCAAGGGAACCAGGTTGCCTGACAAGTTTTGTAAATGCGAGCCTTATTCGTTTACCAAAATGCAATACCACTAGCACTTTGTTTGCTCTGTAATTTCCATGTGTGTCTACCTGTAACGGTATAGAAATGAGTTAGAACTTGCCAGAAAATACTTTTTAGCTATTTTACATGTTCATATCTTTCATAGCCAATCATTAAGGTACCAGGTGCTCAGCTTGACTTTATCAACCCAAGTGCAGTCGATTATTTTCAAAGTGCTCTCTGCTCAGTGCTTTGGTGAAGATATCTGCAATTTAGTCTTCTGTGCTGCAAAACTTCATGCAGATAAGCCCTTTTTCAACACTATCTCTGAGAAAATGATGCCGCACATCAATGTGCTTTGTTCTCTTATGCTGAACTGGATTCTTTGTCATATTGAGAGCACTGGTGTTATCACACAATAATGGCACACAATCATAAAATACACCAAAGTCCTCCAATTGCTGCTTGATCTACAACAATTGAGCACAACAAGAAGTAGCTGCCACATACTCAACTTCTCTAGTTGAAAGAGCGACTGAGTTTTGTTTCCTCGTACCCTATGAAATTAGACACGATCCCAGAAAATGTGCCATGCCAGAACTGCTTTTTCTATCCACCAAATAATCAACATCAACATACCCAATCAAGTTAAAATTATCTCCTGAAGGGTAGTAGAGAACCGGGTCCTGTGTTCCTTTGAGATATCTTAGAATTCTCTTGGCGGCCTTCAAATGAGTGGCAGTGGCAATAGGAGTATCAATGATCTTTAAACTTTCCATCTCAAATCTCTTTAGAAGCTCTTTGATGTACTTCTGCTGACTTATCATTGTGCCTTGTCAAGTTTGAAATCATGCTCAGGATGCTCATGACATTCGAAGCCAGGTGGTTGTTTGACGAAGTCTTCTTCTTTTAGATATCCATTCAGAAATGCACTTTTGTCATGCATTTGGAATAATTTTGTCACGACCCAAAATTTCCACCTTCGGACCATGATGGTGCCTAACATTTCACTTGCTAGGCAAGCCAACGTTAGAATAATATTATCCATTTTAAAATAATTTTTAAAATTATTAATAACAAAGGAACAAATGTGGAAGTAAGGTCTAAATATAGTAAATAATCCATAAGAACAACGGTGTCTAAATACCATCCCAGAATTGGTGTCACAAGTGCACGAGCTTCTAGAATAATACAAATAAAGGCATGAATAAAATAAAACTGTCTGAAAATAAACACACAGCTAAAGTAGAGTAGACGGGGACTTCAGAACTGCGGACGTCGTGCAGTTATACCTCAAGTCTCCTCTGAGTAGCTGAAATCCAAGCAAGTCTATGGTGCGCCACTGGGACCAACTCCGAAATCTGCACAAGAAGTGCAGAGTGTAGTATCAGTACAACCGACCACATGTACTGGTAAGTGCTGAGCCTAACCTCGACGAAGTAGTGACGAGGCTAAGGCGGGTCACTTACATTAACTTGTACGCAATATTAGTAACAACAAATAATAGAAATAAATCGGGTAACTCATTCATAATAATTGAAGCCAATTCAGCAGTCATAACCAATTATCATTTCCATCAATTTTGTTGCAGCGTGCAACCCGCTTTTACAATATATTCACATTCAATTCTGTTGCAGCGCGTAACCCGCTCTCACAATATATTCACATTCAATTCTGTTGCAGCGTGCAACCCGCTCTCACAATATATTCACATTCAATTCTGTTGCAGCGTACAACCCGCTCTCACAATATATTCATTTTCAATCCTCTCATATAATTATTTTTAATCAAGTATATATATTGACTTTTAAATAAGTCTATTGCGGCGTGCAATCCGATCCCCCAAATATTGACTTTTAATAAGTCTGTTGCGGCGTGCAACCCGATCCACCAATATGGACTTTTTAATAAATCTGTTGCGGCGTGCAACCTAATCTTCTAATATATCCATTTCAATCAATTCTATTGCGGCGTGCAACCCGATACTCTAATATATCCATTTACCAATTCTTATAGAAGAAATTTCCCCAATAAATACAATAATTAATCTAAAATTATAAGACAATAAGCATAAAATAATTATGATTTAATTATGAAACAAACAATGACAAATAGCAAATTATTATGGAAATCAGGGAGAAAATAGGCAGTTTAATATTTAATATGCTAAATGCCAAATAATAATTAAGACACATAATTCAAATAGCATATAAAATTAATGCATGGATTCAAGACATGATATTGAGCAAAGAACACGAGAGAAACAATTAATATAATAATTAATTCATGATTTAAAATGATTTATGATTTTTCAAGTAATTATGCAAACAATTAATTTGACGACGTATAGACACTCGTCACCTCGCCTATACATCGTTCACATGCATTTCACATAACAAATAATTTAAGGGTTCTATTCCCTCAAGTCAAGGTTAACCACGACACTTACCTCGCTTTGCAAATTTCAATCAATTACTCGACCACAACTTTTCCTTTTAAATTTGTCTCCAAAAGTTTTAAATCTATTCACAAATAATTCGATATACTCAATACGAATCATAGGAATTAATTCCATATGAATTTATTAATTTTTCGGATAAAAATTCGAAATTCATTTAAATATTCGACAGTGGGACCCAAATCTCAAATTTCGGAAAAACTCACGAAATACGAACACCCGTTCCGCTACGAGTTTAATCATACAAAAATTATCCAATTGTGATATCAAATGGACCTTCAAATCTTAAATTTTTGTTTTTGGAAGATTTTATAAAAATCTGATTTTTCTTCCATAAATTCACGGATTCATGATATAAATGAGTATGGAATCATGAAATATAATAAATATAGTATAAGGAACACTTACCCCAATGTTTTTCCATGAAAATCGCCCAAGAATCACCTTACCCGAGCTCAAAAATTGGAAATGGTTGAAAATGGGTCGAAACCCCATTTCAAGAACTTAAGTTCTGTTTCCTCGATTTTTACCCTTCTCGAACGCGGTTATTGCCTCGCATTCGCGAAGCACAAAATTTGTGCTGCCCAATTATACTCTTCGCGAACATGAGGGCTACTTTGCAAACGCAAAGCTTGCCTGGCTTGGCCTTCGCGAACGCGAGATGCCCTTCGCGAACGCGAAGGCAATTTCCTGGTTAGCCTCTTTTCTTTCGCGAACGCGAGGCTTCGATCGTGAAAGCGAAGCTTTGCACCTTAAGCCTTCGCGAACGCGTTCACTTTGTCGTGAACGCGAAGCACAAAATGTGCCAGCCCCAATTTGCTCTTCGCGTTCGCGAGAGTACCTTCGCGAACGCGAAGAAGAACACACCAGAAGCCTCAAGTCTGCAGAAAACCAGATTTCCTAAGTCCGAAATCATCACGTAGCCCATCCGAAACTCACCCGAGCCCTCAAGGCTCCAAACCAAACATGCACACAAGTCCTAAAATATCATACGAACTTGGTCGCACGATCAAATTGCAACACTAACACCTAAAACTACTAATCAGACACCAAATCAAAGGAAATTTTTAAGAAAACTTTAAAACTTATATTTTTACAACCGGACGTCCGAATCACGTCAAATCAACTCCGTTTCTCACCAAATTCGGCAGACAAGTCATAAATATTATAGTGGACCTATACCCGTATACCGGGCTCCGGAACCAAAATACGGACCGGTGTCTATAAATCCAACATCAGTAAATTCTTAAAAAATTATTAAGCTTTCAAGCTTTTAATTTTTCATCAAAATTCCATATCTCGGGTTAGAAAACTCGGAATTCGATTCCGGGCATACGTTCAAGTCCCAAAGCACGATACGGACCTACCGGAACTGTCAAAATACTAATCCGATTCCATTCTCAAAATGTTGACCAAAGTCAACTCAGTTGAGTTTTAAAGCTCTATTTCACATTTTAATCCATTTTTCACATAAAAACTTTCTGAAAAATTATACGGACTGCGCAGGCAAGTCGAGGAATGATAATTAGTGCTTTTTGAGGTATTGGAATACAGAATTACTTATTAAATTTAAAGATGACATTTTATATCATCACATTCTCCACCTCTAAAACAAACGTTCGTCCTCGAACGGAGTTAGAAAAAGTACATGTGCTGGAGAAAGTGTGTGGATATTTACTCAGCATGTACAACTCGGACTCCAAGGTAGATGCCTCTACCGGCTGACCTCTCCAGTGCACTCGAACTGAAGGATAACTCTTAGACCTCAACTGCCGGACCTGCCGGGCTAGAATAGCCACCAACACTTCCTCGTAAGTTAAATCTTTGGCCAATTGTACTGAGCTAAAATCTAACACATGGGAAGGATCACCATGATATTTCCGGAGCATAGACACATGAAATACCGGATAAACCGCTGATAAACTAGGTGGTAATGCAAGCTTGTAGGCTACTTCACCCTCCCTTTCAAGAATTTCAAAGGGTCCGATATACCTAGGGCTCAACTTGCCCTTCTTTCCGAACCTCATTACACCTTTCATAGGTGAAACTCGGAGCAATATTCTTTCTTCAACCATGAATGCAATAGCACGAACTTTACGGTTGGCATAACTCTTTTGCCTAGACTGAGCTGTGCGAAGTCGATCCTGAATAATTTTGACCTTATCCAAGGCATCTTGTACCAAATCGGTACCCAATAACCGAGCCTCTCCCGGTTCAAATAAGCCAACTGGCGAACGACATCGCCTTCCGTATAATGCCTCATATGGAGCCATCTGAATGCTCGACCGGTAGCTATTATTATAAGCAAACTCAGCAAGTGGCAAGAAATGATTCCAAGAACCTCCAAAGTCTATAACACAAGCGCGAAGCATATCTTCTAATATCTGAATAGTGCGCTCTGACTGTCCATCTATTTATGGATGAAATGCTGTACTCAATTCCACCCGCGTGCCTAAATTACGCTGTACAACCCTCCAGAAATATGAGGTAAACTGCGTAGCTCGATCTGAAATAATATACACGGGCACACCGTGAAGGCGGACAATATCACAAATTTAAATTTCAGCTAACCTTTCTGAAGAATGAGTAACTGCCACTGGAATGAAATGTGCTGATTTGGTTAACTTGTCCACAATGACCCAAACTGCGTCAAATTTTCTCTGATTCTGTGGGAGTCCAACAACCAAATCCATAGTGATACGCTCCCATTTCCATTCAGGAATTTCTAACTTCTGAAGCAAACCACCAGGTCTCTGATGCTCGTACTTAACTTGCTGACAATTCAGACACCGAGCTACATATGCAACTATATCCTTTTTTATTCTCCTCCACCAATAATGTTGCCACAAATCTTGATAAATTTTGGCAGTATCTGGATGAAAAGAATACCTGGAACTGTGTGCCTCTTCAAGAATTAATTCACGAAGCCCATCCACATTAAGCACACAAATATGACCCTACATTCGCAGAACTCCATCTTCCCCCGCAACAACCTGTTTGGCATCACCGTGTCCTTAAGGACAAGTAAATGAGGATCATCATATTGCCTCTCGCTAATGCGCTCATATAAAGAAGACTGAGCGACTATGCAAGCTAGAACCCGACTGGGTTTTGAAATATCTAACCTCACGAACTGATTAGCCAAAGTCTGAACATCTGCAGCTAATGGCCTCTCACCAACCGGAATATACGCAAGACTGCCCATACTCACAACCTTTCTACTCAAAGCATCAGCCACCAAATTGGCCTTTCCGGGGTGATACAAAATAGTGATATCATAGTTTTCCAACAACTCCAACCATTTTCTCTGCCTCGAATTAAGATCTTTTTGTTTGAACAGGTACTGAAGGCTATGATGATCAGTAAATACCTCACACGAGACACCGTAGAGGTAATGCCTCCAAATCTTCAGCGCATGAACAATGGCTGCCGGTTCTAACTCACGCACATGATAATTCTTCTCGTGAACCTTTAACTGCCACGACGCATATTCAATCACCCTGCCATCTTGCATTAATACTGCACCAAGCCCAATGTGAGATACATCACAATATACTATATACGAACCTGAACCTGTGGGTAATACCAACACTGGCGTCGTAGTCAAAGCGGTCTTGAGCTTCTGAAAGCTCATCTCACACTCGTCTGACCATCTGAATGGGACACCTTTCTGGGTCAATCTGGTCAATGGTCTTGCTATAGATGAAAACCCTTCCACGAACCGACGATAATAACCTACTAAACCCAGGAAACTCTGGATCTCTATAACTGAAGTAGGTCTAGGCCAATTCTGAACAACCTCAATCTTCTTAGGATCCACCTTTATGCCTTCTGCCGATACAACATGCCCCAAAAAGGCAACTGAGTCTAACCAAAACTCACATTTTGAAAACTTGGCATATAACTAATTTTTCTTCAAAGTGTGAAGCACACTTCGAAGATGTTGCTTATCCTCCTCTCGACTGCTGGAGTAAATCAAGATATCATCAATGAATACAATCATAAAAGAATCCAAATAAGGCTTGAACACCGATTCATCAAATCCATAAACGTTGCTAGGGCATTTGTCAACCCAAATGACATCACTAGGAATTCGTAATGCCCATACTGAGTCCGGAAAGCTGTTTTAGGGACATCAGATACCCTAATCTTCAACTGATGGTAACCAGACCCCAAATCGTTCTTCG
This sequence comes from Nicotiana tabacum, assembly GCF_000715075.1. NCBI lineage: Eukaryota > Viridiplantae > Streptophyta > Magnoliopsida > Solanales > Solanaceae > Nicotiana > Nicotiana tabacum. Next base: position 86,010,673 of record NC_134081.1, on the reverse strand, counting down.
AAAATACCTTGGCACCCTGAAGCTGGTCAAATAAGTCATCAATTCTTGGCAGCGGATATTTGTTTTTGATAGTGGCCTTGTTCAACTGCTGATAATCTATCCACATCTGCATAGAGCCATCTTTCTTCTTTACAAATAATACTGGTGCACCCAAGGGCGAGACACTGGGTCTAATGAATCCCTGATCAAGCAAGTCTTGTAACTGCTCTTTCAATTCTTTCAACTCTGGCGGGGCCATACGGTATGGTGGAATAGAAATGGGCTGAGTACCCGGAGCCAAATCAATACAGAAGTCAATATCTCTGTCGAGTGGCATCCCCGACAAATCTATAGAAAATACTTCTGTAAATTCACGAACAACTGGTACTGAGTCCATAGAAGGAACATCCGCACTGGGATCTCGAATATAAGCCAATAGGCTGGACACCCTTTCTTTACCATACGCCGAGCTTTCATATAAGAAATAACCCTGCTGGTAGAATGACCAGGAGTTCCTTTCCACTCTAACCGAGGTAACCCCGGCATAGATAGGGTCACTGTCTTGGCATGACAATCCAATATAGCATGATAAGGGAACAACCAATCCATACCCAAGATGACATCAAAATCTACCATATCAAGAAGTAGAAGATCCACACTAGTCTCAAGATTACCAAGAGTAACCACACACGAACGATAGACATGATCTACTACAACAGAGTCTCCCACCGGCGTAGATACACATACAGAAGAACTCAGAGAATCACAAGGCACAACCAAATATGAAGCAAAATAGGAGGACACATAGGAATAAGTAGATCCTGGATCAAATAGAATTGAAGTATCTCTATGACAAACTAAAATAATACCTATGATCACAACATCAGATGACTCGGCCTCAGGCCTAACTGGAAAAGCATAAAATCAGGGCTGGGCCCCACCACTCTGAACTGACTTCCCGGGACGGCCTCTAACTGGCTGGCCTCCCCCACCTCTAGCTGCCTGACCCCTACCTCTAGCTGGCTGAGTAGGCGGTGAAGCAACCGGTGCTGGTACGATGGCACGAGAATCTTGCCGAGATCTGTTACTCGCCAATCTAGGGCATACCTCCAGATGTGACCAATGTTCCCACACTCATAACACCCATCCTGATGCCGTGGCTGCTGAAGCTGAAGCTGACCCAAATGGGGCGGATAACCGCCGTAGTAACTCTGGAGTGGCGGTGCACTGATATGAGCTGAATGTGCACTAAATGCTGGCTGTCCATAGTAAGTCATAATAGGATCGTGACTCCCTGAAGCACTGGGAGATGCATGAAGTGCTGAATGAAACTGTCTGGGAGGATGACCCCTACCAAAATTACCTCTGCCTCCAGACGAGGCACCACCGAAACCAACAAACTGACGAGGCCTTTTATCAGACCTCTGTCCTCTCTCCTGTGCAAGAACTATCTCGATCCTCCTTGCGACATTAGCAGCTGCCTGAAAAGAAATCTCACTTCCGGTCTCCTTGGCCATCTGAAGTCTGATAGGGTGAGTGAGTCCCTCAATAAACCTCCCCACTCTCTCTCCCTCCGTAGGTAGTAAAAGGAGAGCATGCCGGGCTAAATCCACAAAACGGGACTCATACTAAGTAACAGTCATACTGCCCTACTGTAGATGCTCAAATTACTTGCGGAATTCCTCTCTCAGTATGATAGGGAGGAACTTCTCCAGAAATAGCTGAGAGAACTGCTCCTAGGTAAGTGTAGGCGATACTACTGGTCAGGTCAATGTATAATCTCTCCACCACCTCTTGGTGGAACCCGTCATCTGAAATACAGCAAAATCAACCCCATTGGTCTCAACTATACCCATGTTCCACAGCACCTCGTGGAATCGTTCAAGATAATCTTGTAGGTCCTCAGAAGGTGTACCATTGAAGTGAACTGGAAAGATATTAGTAAACTTATCTAGTCTCAATAAGACCTCAAAATACATGGCGGGCCTATCACCGGTCTGTGCCACAACAACTGGCTGAACTACCCCAACTGGCGGGGCTACTGGAGCTTGATTCTGGGGAGCCATCTGCTCCGGAGCGGGAGTCATGGGAGTTTGTGCTCCTCCCCCAGCATGTGAGACGGCTGATGCCACTGGAAATGTACCAATCTGGGCCACACCCTCCATAAGACTTACCAAATAGACTAGAGCGTCCTGAAGTACTAGAGTGGCTATGAATCCTTCCGGGACCTGAACTGGTCTAACTGGTACATTCTGAACTAGAACTTCCTCCTGAAGATCCACCTGAGGTTCTATAATAGGTGCAGTTTCTCGAGCTCTGGACTGAGCTCTACCTCTGCCTCTGCCTCGGCCTCTAGCTTGACCTCGACCTCTACCCCTGGCCATAGTTGCCACCAGGGGCTCTGGTCCCTGTCCATCGGTAGAGGTATTACGTGTTCTCACCATCTGCGAGAGAATAAGAGTAGAATGATTCAATCATCGATGATAGAATAAATTCGCACGACAAAATAAGAAAGAAGTGATATTATTCCTAAACTTTATAGCCTCTGAGAGATAAGTACAGACGTCTCCGTACCGATCCTTCAGACTCTACTAATCTTGCTCGTGACTCGTGAGACCTATGTAACCTAGTGCTCTGATACCAACAGTCATGACCCAAAATTCCCACCTTCGGACCGTGATGGCACCTAACATTTCACTTGCTAGGCAAGCCAACGTTAGAATAATATTATCCATTTTAAAACAATTTTTAAATTTATTAATAACAAAGGAACAAATGTGGAAGTAAGGTCTGAAATATAGTGAATAATCCATAAGAACAACGGTGTCTAAATACGATCCAGAATTGGTGTCACAAGTGCACGAGCTTCTAGAATAATACAAATAAGGGCCTGAATAAAATAAATCTATATGGAAATAAACACACAACTAAAGTAGAGTAGACAGGGATTTCAAAACTGCGGACGTCGTGCAGTTATACCTCAAGTCTCCTCTGAGTAGCTGAAATCCGAGCAAGTCTATAGTGCGCCTGAGTAGCATAGTGTAGTATCAGTACAACCGACCACATGTACTGGTAAGTGCTGAGCCTAACCTCGACGAAGTAGTGACGAGGCTAAGGCGGGTCACTTACATTAACATGTACGCAATATTAGTAACAACAAATAATAGAAATAAATTGGGTAACTCATTTATAATAATTGAAGCCAACTCAGCAGTCATAACTAATTATCATTTTCATCAATTCTGTTGCAGCGTGCAACCCACTCTCATAATATATTCACATTCAATTATGTTGCAGCGTGCAACCCGCTCTCACAATATATTCACATTCAATTCTGTTACAGCGTGCAACCCGCTCTCACAATATATTCATTTTCAATCCTCTCATATAATTATTTTTAATCAAGTATATATATTGACTTTTAAATAAGACTATTGCGGCGTGCAATCCGATCCCCCAAATATTAATTTTTAATAAGTCTGTTGCGGCGTGCAACCCGATCCTCCAATATGAACTTTTTAATAAGTCTGTTGCGGCGTGCAACCCGATATTCCAATATATCCATTTACCAATTCTTATAGAAGAAATTTGCTCAATAAATGCAATAATTAATCTAAAATTATAAGACAACAAGCATACAAAAATTATGATTTAATTATGAAAGAAATAATGACAAATAGCAAATTATTATGGAAATCAGGGAGAAAATAGGCAGTTTAATATTTAATATGCTAAATGTCAAATAACAATTAAGACACATAATTCAAATATTATGTAACAATTAATGCAGGAATTCAAGAATTAATATTTGACAAAGAGTAGGAGAGAAACAGTTATTATGATAATTAATTCATAATTTAAAACGGTTTACAATTTTTTAAGTAATTATGCAAACAATTAATTTAACGACATATAAATACTCGTCGCCTCGCCTATACGTCGATCACATGCATTTCACATAACAAATAGTTTAAGGGTTATATTCTATCAAGTCAAGGTTAACCACGACACTTACCTCGCTTCGCAAATTCCAATCAATTACTCGACCACAATTTTTCCTTTTAAATTTGTCTCCAAAAGTTTCAAATCTATTCACAAATAATTCGATATACTCAATACGAATCATAGGAATTAATTCCATATGAATTTATAATTTTCCGGATAAAAATCTAAAATTCATTTAAATATTCGACAGTGGGACCCAAGTCTCAAATCCCAGAAAAACTTGCGAAATCCGAACACCCGTTTCGCTACGAGTTCAATCATATAAAAATTATTCAATTCCGATATCAAATGGACCTTCAAATCTTAAATTTTCATTTTTGAAAGATTTTATAAAAATCTGGGTTTTCTTCCATAAATTCACGGATTCATGATATAAATGAGTATGAAATTATAAAATATAATAAATATAGGATAAGAAACACTTACCCCAATATTTTCCCGTAAAAATTGCCCAAGAATCGCCTTACCTGAGCTCAAAAATTGGAAATGGTTGTAAATAGGTCGAAACCCCATTTCTAGAACTTAAGTTCTGTTTCTGGGATTTTTACCCTTCGCGAACGCGGTCAGTGCCTCGCGTTCGCGAAGCACAAAATTTGTGCTGCCCAATTTTACTCTTCGCGAACGCGAGGGATACTTCGCGAACGCGAAGCTTGCCTGGTTTGGCCTTCGCGAACGCGAAGGCAATTTCCTGGTTAGCCTCTTTTCCTTCGCGAACGCGAGGCTTCGATCGCGAACGTGAAGCTTTGCACCTTAAGCCTTCGCGAAGGCATTCACTCTGTCGCGAACGCGAAGCATAAAATGTGCCAGCCCCAATTTGCTCTTTGCGTTCGCGAGAGTACCTTCACGAACGCGAAGAAGAACACACCAGAAGCCTGAAGTCTGCAGAAAACCAGATTTGCTAAGTCCGAAATCATCCCGTAGCACATCCGAAACTAACCCGAGCCCTCGAGGCTCTAAAACAAATATGCACACAATCCTAAAACATCATTCAAACTTGCTCGCGCAATCAAATTGCCAAACTAATACCTAGAACTACGAATCGGATACCAAATCAAAAGAAATTTTCAAGAAAACTTTAAAACTTATATTTTTATAACCGGACGTCTGAATCATATCAAATCAACTCCGTTTCTCACCAAATTCGGCAGACAAGTCATAAATATTATAATAGACCTATACCAGGCTCCGGAACCAAAATACGAACCCGGTGTCTATAAATCCAACATTAGTAAATTCTTAAAAAATTATTAAGCTTTCAAGCTTTTTATTTTTCATCAAAATTTTATATCTCGGGCTAGGGACCTCGGAATTCGATTCCAGGCATACGCCCAAGTCTCAAATTACAATATGGACCTACCGAAACTGTCAAAACACTGATCCGAGTCCGTTTGCTCAAAATATTGACCAAAGTCAACTCAGTTGAGTTTTAAAGCTCTATTTCACATTTTAATCCATTTTTCACATAAAAACTTTCCGAAAAATTGTACGGACTACGCACGTAAGTCGAGGAATGATAATTAGTGCTTTTTGAGGTCTTAGAATATAGAATTTCTTATTAAATTTAAAGATGACATTTTGGGTCATCACAAATTTGAATTCCATATGAGATGCAAAGGCAATGGGGATTTTGATGGCTTCCATTCGAGCAACTGGAGCAAAAGTTTCATCATAGTCAATCCCTTCTTCTTGATTGTAGACTTGAACTACTAACATTGCTTGTTCCTTGTTATGTTTCCAAACTCATTAAGTTTGTTTCTAAATACCCACCTAGTTCCTATAATAGTTCTGTCAGTAGGTCGAGGAACCATGTGCCATACATTGTTCCTCTCAAATTGATGGTGTTCTTCTTGCATAGAAATAATCCAGTCAACATCTTTCAATGCTTCCTTGATATGTTTGGGCCCAATTTGAGAGAGAAAGGCTGAGAAGGTAAGTGAGTTTCTTGACTTTGATCTAGTTTAAATCCCTGAGTCAGGAGGAGTGATCACATTTTGAAGAGGGTGTGAACTTTTGTGCTTCCAGTTGGACACCTGAATCTTATTGTGAGAAGATCCAGGTTCTTTTGAATGTGATCCACTGTTGACATGAGTCCCGCTTCTCAGCTCAGCATCTGGGGTTCCTTGCACAACATCAAAAACTCTGTTCTCAACTTCAGTTGTTATGATTGAGGGACCATGTTTCTCTACATCAGTTGGAGATACAACTGCACCATCTTCATTTGATTCCTTGACGTGACTCATCATGTCAGCCTTTCCATTTGCCATATCAATGACTTCACCGGAAACCGTTGATTACTTTCTTTCTTGATCAATCTAATCATGTGAATCTTTCCCACATAGGTGGTGTGATTCATCAAAGATCACATGTATGCTTTCCTCAACACATTGAGTTCTTTTGTTGTAGACTTTGTAGGCTTTGATTTGTGATGAATAGCCAAGAAAGGTTCCTTCATCACTTTTGGCATCAATTTTTCCAAGTGCTTCCTTACCATTGTTAAGGACAAAATATTTGCAGCCAAATGTCCTTAAATGTGTTAGCTTGGGTTTTCTCCCGTTCAGTAGTTCATACGGGGTTTTGTTCAGGAGGGACCTGATCATGCACCTGTTCACCAAGTAGCATGCAGTGTTAACTGCTTCTGCCCAGAAACCTTTTGCAACCCACTTTAAATCAGCATTGTCCTTGCCATGTCTTCAAGAGTCCTATTTTTTCTCTTCACAACACAATTTTATTAGAGTGTTATTGGAGCTGAAAAATTATGACTTAAGCCATTTTCAGCACAAAATTCGTCGAAGTTTGCATTATTGAACTATGTGCCGTGATCAGATCTTATACACATAATATTATGGCTCATCTTCACTTGGATCTTCTTCACGAAAGCAGCAAACACTGGAAAAGTTTCATCCTTGGTTCTGAGGAATAAGGTCCGGGTGAATCTAGAATAGTCGTCCATAATAACAAAAATGTACTTCTTTCCTCCTTTACTTGGCACCCTCATAGGTCCACACAGAACCATATGGAGGAGATCAAGTGGCCTTGAGGTGCTAACTTCCTTTTTGGGCTTGAAGGAGGATCTGACTTGCTTTTCTTTTACATAATGCATCACACACCTTGTGATCTTTGAAACTTGACTTAGGTAGGCCATGAGCCAGGTCATTCTTGACCAATTTGTTCAGCAACGTAAAACTTGCATGACCTAATCTTCTGTGCAATAGTTCATCATCATCATCAACAACACTCAGACATGTGACATCCCCATTTTGGAAGGACTCAAAATCAGCAACATAAATGTTCTTGTATCTTTTTTCCATCGGGACCACTTCACCAGTCACAAGATTTGTGACTGTGCAGATTTTTAACACAAATTCCACTTTGTTCCCTTTGTCGCAGATTTGGCAAACGCTCAATAAGCTGTATTTCAAGCCATTTACATAGTACACATTTTCAATTGAGTGGGTGAATGTCTTCCCAGTTCTTTATACTCCCAAAATGTATCCCTTTTTGCCATTGCCAAAGGACACACTCCCTCCTTGCAGGGCTTTGAGTGAAAGGAAATCATTGATGCTTCCAGTCATGTGCTTGGAACATCCACTATCCATGTACTATTTTTGGCTGCTTCCCTTGACTACTTCCTGCACAAGAGAATCAAGGATTAGACCTAGGAACCCAAACAAATTTGGGTCCCTTGTAATGAGGAAAGGGATGAATTAAACTTCTTTTTGTTCAGGCAGGCAATACACATTTTTAATAGAGGGACCGTGTTCCTTAGCAGTAGTTACCTTTTCAACAAACACCTTGTTTTTTCGTTGGGACTGAAGTCTAGCCTTACAGTTTTCTTTAAAGTGTCCAGTGTTGCCAGAGTGAGTGCAAAGCCAATTATCAAGGACAATAACATTCTTGCTATGTGGATTGTAGGGAATCTTTTCCTTTTGGAATCCGACTCCCTACTTGTTCCCACCCTTGCTTGTAAACATGACAGTGATTGTATCAAAGGACCAGGTCTACTTTAGAGATTTTTCTAGGTCATTTTTGACTCTGCCTAGATCTCTTGAAGTTGTATGTTCCTTTCAAGTTCAACACACAGACTAGATATCACATATTCGAGTTCATTTTCAAGCTTAATGTGTGCCTCACTTGCAATTTCCTTTCCCTTTTGGATAATCCCAGAACTATTTCCTCTTTTTAATTATCTATTGTTTCTTTTAGGTCCATGACTACTATCAACAAGTCATCTCTCTCATTTTCTACATCTTTAATTTTTTTAACCAGAACATTCTTTTCTTTTATTAGATCCTCAATGGTTTCTTTCAGGTCAGCCACTACAATTATCAGATCATCTCTCTCATTTTCTACATCTCCTAGTTCCATAGTTAGAGCATTTTTATCATTTATAAGGTTATGATAAGCATCAATTAAAATATTTGCCAAATATATAAGCTTTTTCTGAGAGTAAGACTTAAGATTTCTTTGAACGTCTAGAAAGTTTACCTCATCATCATCATTATCTTCATCATCATCAGATTTTGCCATCAGGGCAAAGATAGAATCATATTCAGCTGCTTCACTTTCAACTGCCATCATAGAGGTATCTCCTTGTGCATCATCTTCTCCAGACTTGCTGGAAGAATCTCCCCATACAGCAAGAGCTTGTTTCACAACATTGTCAGCAACTTCTTTTCTCTTGAATCTTTTGTGAGGAACCAGATTTCTCTTGGCTGCTTTGTCTGTGTTATGCTTGTACTGGTCTTGCTTGAGGGGAGGATAATCCTTGATAAAGTGTCATGGCTTTACACATTTATGACATGGGTCATACCCTCTTGGCTTGCTGGAGCTGCCCCTTTTTGGAATACCTCTATTCCAGTGAACCATTTTCTGAAATTGCTTTGTCAAGTAAGCCATATCAGCATCCTCACCACTCGAGTCATTGTTGTCTGTCTTGAGGACCAGGTTCTTCTCCTTCTTGGGCTCTCTTCTTTTATGATCCTTCTTCTTCTTTTTCTTTTTCTTCTTCTTCTTCTTCTTCTTCTTCTTCTTCTTCTTCTTCTTCTTCTTCTTCTTCTTCTTCTTCTTCTTCTTCTTCTTCTTCTTCTTCTTCATTTCATAAGTTTTCAGATTACCAATGAGTTCATCAATGGTCAGTTTTTGTAGATCCTTTGCCTCTGTGATAGCATTCACTTTGCTTTCCTAGAAACCAGGTAATACACTGAGTATTTTCCTGACAAGTTTGTTCCTAGGAATGATCTTTCCTAGAGAGTGGATCTCATTGATAATCGAGGTGGATCGAGTATGCATGTCCTGAATGGACTCATCATCCTTCATTCCGAAGAGTTCATACTCAGTGGTGAGCATATTAATCTTCGACTGCTTGACTTGAGTTGTCTCTTCGTGTGCTGTTTGGAGGGCTTCCCAGAACTCCTTGGCAGATTGACAAGCAAAAATCCTGTTATATCCATCTGGTCCAATACCGCAGACGAGAATCATTTTTGCTCGAAAGTTCTTCTCTATAGACTTGCGGTCAGCATCATTGTATTCCTTCCTTGTCTTTGAAACTGTCACTGCTGATTTGCCAGTGATTTTCATAGGGTCGAAGGGTCCATCACAGATAACATCCCAGAGCTCTGAATCTTCAGCCATGATAAAATCATGTATCCTTGTCTTCCACCATCCGTAGTATTGGCCATTGAATCTTGTTGGTCTGTAGGTAGATTAACCTTCTTCAAAGTTTGGTAGAGCAGCCATGAGGATCCTTTCTAGGTGTTAGCCTGATAAAAAGAACCTGCTCTGATATTAATTGATAGAAACTTATGGTCCACCAAACTGTATAGAGAACCGGGTTCTCTATCAGTTCCTGCAGAACACACACAAAGAGATAAGTAAATGACATAATGGTATTTTACATGGAAAACTCCCAGCTCACGGGATTAAAAATCACGACCTACACTCGTAGGATTTCAACTTCACTAACTGAGCAACTTTTTGATTACAACCTATTGTAACCTAAGAATTAAACTCTTAATCCCTCCCTCACTTATAATAACTCTATTATAATACTCTTTGTAATAACTCTATTATAAAGTTCACAACTCGACTAACTCTAGTCAAAATACAAACACAAGGTTTTGTACAAAGGTTTCCTACACAATGCTTCTAACTAAGCTAAATAGGAATTACAAGTAAATCACACTAACAAAGGTACAACACAACTAGGGACATATAATAATACAATGCTGGAAACTGGTCCTTCGTTATATTGTTCTTTGTTCTTGAAGCTTGGAAGTCACTTGCAAGATGGCAACACACTTTAGAGAAGATTTTTCTTGATTCTGGAATGTGCAAGTGCAATTCTCTTCATTGCTTCATGTTAATAATGTCCAAGTGATGTCACTTGGATGATGCAAGCAATATCCGGTACAAGGCATGCCCTAGAAGGTGGCTACTGCACTGGTCACACTGTTGCGTGTGAGAAGAGGAACAGTTGCAGCAACTTTACAGCTGTGAGCAGTTGACTGGTACAGTCAGCAAGGGAACTGATGTCCATCTGTTCCTCCTGTCATCTCTTCGACTCTGATTGTTGGAAATTGTGTCTGACTTGGTACTTGTTATTCTTGAGCACTTTGAGTAGGGATGTTCAAAACTGAACCGAAACCGAAAACCTAACCAAAACCGAAGCTTAATGGCTTATTGATATCGGGTTAACGGTTTAACGGACGCGGAACGATTGAATTTTTTTTTATTAACGGCTTATCAGTTTGGGGGCTGATTATTCAATTTTTTTAACGGATAATCTGTTAATCCGTTAAGTATATATATATCTATATATAAAATTTATTTTTATCTATATTACTGCTCTGGATAATTGTAGGAAGTGCAAAGTGAATTGTAGTGATTGCTTGGAAGTATCTAATTGGCCATTGAGTCTCTTCCCCACCAAAGAGTGGAGACCAATAATCAGTATGAAACTATTAACATTTACACTTTAGAAACCCTAGCATCTAAACCCAGCAGCCACCAGCCAACCCTCTCGCCTCTCCCTCTCCCACTCACCATCTCGCCTCTTCCTCTCGGCTCTCGCCGACTCGCCAACCCTCTCCCTCTCCCTCTCCCTCCCCCTCTCGCCATTGTGTTTTTGTTTTTTTAACAGTTATCATCTTTTTAAACAGTAAGAAATATGTTCAAATGATACTGTTGATGTATTCTGTTGTGCACTTCTCAATCCCTTACCATCTACTTGAATGTAGTATGAGAAGATAAAAGAAGTATCATCTGTTTATTTTCCAATAAGGTATTTCACCCAAAGTAATCTTTTATTATGGGTACATTGATGGATCTCTATAGATTACTTCTCTTTTGATATCCAGTATTTGATTCTAGTAATATGGCCTCATGGTATAATTTAGCAGATGTAGAAAGAAGGGGTAAAACTAGATATTTTTCTTTTTAACAACATGCTTAACTTGTATGGTCGTCTTGGTTAGTTTTCAAAAATAGAAGAACTATTAACTGTCATCGAAGCTGAACCTTATGTAGCCGATATCAGCACCTACAATATCCTGATCAATGCATATGGATGATCAGGATTTATCGAAAAAATGGAAGAGATTTTCCAATCACTTCATGCTAAGAACTTGAAGCCAAATGTGGTTACTTGGACTTCCAGACTTGGAGCATACTCTAAAAATAAACAGTACCAAAGATGATTAGAAATATTCAAGGAAATGATAGATGGAGGTTGCTATCCAGATGGTGGAACAACAAAAGTGCTCCTTTCGTCTTGTTCGAGTGAAGATTAGATTGAACAAGTTACAACTGTAATTAGATCAATGCACAAGAATGTGAAGACAACACAGTTGGTTTGAAATGGCTCATTTAATTTCCAGCAATATGTACTCCCCAACACTGTGTTGAAGTATGATAAGTTTCAATCAACTGAAACTAAACCGATAACTGCCCGATAATAGCTAAACCGATACCAATCCGCCCGATATCTTATCGGGTGGCTAGCGGATTAATACATTTAAAAATCGATAACCGATAAGCCAAACCGTTAAGAGTAAATAACCGCCCGATCCGCCCGTTAAGCAGCCATAACTTTGAGGATGTGTAACAAGTTCCCCATCTGGTTCTCGTCATTAAATTTGTTAAATCATCAAAACATAACAAGGCACATAACCTATCAGAAGTGTTAGTTCATCTCCTCTTTTTTGCTTCCTTAGTCCATCTCCTCTTCAGTAGCGATGCTATTTATTTATTAACTAGGTTAGAGTTCAAATTCAATTGAGGAAAAGGTACAGACACCACTCACAATACAGTTTCATAAGTGAAAGAAGCAATGTAACTTTCATAATAAAACGGATTTAGACTTACACAATCATGTAGTAAGTAGTAACCAATAAGCAGCTTTGTAAAATTATCAATGAGCTGATTTTATGGCTTTAAACTAGATGCCAAGTACTATATGCTCGAATAAAACTAGTTTTTAGGCAGATGCATAATCCTATGTTAAAAAAAAAATCACATAAAAAGCAATTAAATATTTGGATGTGAATTTCTAGATTATATGAAAAAGCAAGTAAAGCATACGAGCGAGTAATAAATATAAATAAACACATAAAAATGGGATAAATCATGATTGTTTTTACTTCTTAATATTTACACCAGTCAAGATGGGCTCACAGGTGTTGAGCCCATTTAATTTAGTCCAACATAAATTGGGGGAAAGTGAGTCTACCATTGAAGTCATACTCGCTTTGCACAAAAATTTGTAAAAATTTATCCAGTTCGAAACACAATTCAGAATTTCGCATCTGATCACTTCAAAATTCGCATATGACGTTATAAATTTAGGGTTTTGGGATTGAATCTAAAACTCTTCTATGCTTGAAGTGCAACTTTAGAATCAGATATGAAATTTTTTCTTTCTCTTCGGTGCAACTTTATAATCGGGGATCTTAAGTTCTTCCAATCAAGTGTTCTTAACTCATTATTTGTCATTTTGCATTAATACACCAACTGGTTATTATCTGTAAAAACTACTAAAAATCCAGAAGTCCTCAACAACCAAAATTAATCGATCAATTGCATCTCCATCCTAAATTAACTGGGGTTTACTATATGAATTTTCCATGTCCATTTCTCTCTAATCAGGTTCTTTTCATTCTAGCAGTAAATGATTTGCCTGTAGAAAATTAGGAGCTGTCTAAATCTCAGACTTATTCATACACAGATAATTAGTCTAATATCAACTATAGCCTATATGGTTCATTTGTTGACATTCTGCTTTGTTCTAGCTAGAGAATAAACAAGAGCATGTTTGAAAAGCCGCCTATAAATTTGATTTGTATGTAATTGGGTGTAATTACACAGTTTGATATGTTTGTTAAGTCAAGTAATTACTTTGTCAGCATGAAATATGTTGTAATTGAAGGGGTGTAACTATACTCTTCAATTCTCAAGGGGAAAGTAAGAATTGGTGGTAACATTATGTAATTATAAGTTAATAGTATCACTTTTCTAATTTTCTTTTTTCTCTCTTTGTTTTTCAAATATATTAAGTAAATATTCTTTTTACTATTTCTCTTAATCTTATCAACGTGTTGATTATGATGTGCTTTCATATAATTTCATAACTTCTTATATTTTACCTTTTTTCTCTCTCTTTATTTTCTTAGTTGTTAAATATAACTTCTATCTTTCTAGCTTTATTTTTTATTCATTAGTGTAAATAATTATTCAGAAGAAATACCTTCTAAACTCATATCTATACTTTTGTTATTTAAAAGTATAACAAATCATAAAATTCATCTTATATTCATATGAGTTCGTAAGGAATTAAATTAAACTTTAATTGATTATATTAAATTAAAATATTAGTTATTGGAAAGATAGTAAAGATACCGATTATTCTTTACGATAATAGTTATTAACTTATAATTTTATTTTAAAGAAAAATATGGTGTTTAAATACCTAGTTATAAATAATATCTAATACTTCTTATTTATATCTCTAATTGTCACACATTAAAATTTGTTTATTTTGTATTTTACTAGCTTTATTATTTAATAGATAGTATAAATATTTATTATAAAAAAAATACTTTCTACTCATATCTTACATTCAGATGAGCTGGTCAAAAATTAAATTTTTTATTGATTTTTTAAAATTAATTTAAGTAACAATATTATTTATTTGAAAGCTACCGTTATTTTTATCATATTATTTATTAATTCATAATTATTTAACATTTCTACATAAAAATATTTATTTTAAATATCTCATTATAAATTAATATTTGATATTTATTATTTACATATATGTTTGTGGCACGGTAAAACTGATCTACTTGTTAATGTGAAAAAAACGTATTTGGTCAATGTGATTACACTTGTCCAACAAAATATAATAGTGAAATTTATACTGTAATTACATTATGGTAAACAAACAGGTCACTGTTATAACACATATAATTACCAGAGTATATAATTACTGCTCGTTCCATAACTTCTGCATGCCTCATATGTGTGAAAACTGATCTTTTTTGGTTCTAGCCTCTCTCTCCAATACGCAGAATAGGTAGGGCTGGGTGAGAAATGGTTCCCTCTTTCTATCACTTGTGAAAGGATTCCTTCCCATCAAATCTTCAGTTTCCAACCAAGTTCTATGTGAAATGATTGAATGTAGTAATTCGATGATGGGCTTTAAATGATCTCCTTACTTTAGAGCTAACGTATAATCATTAATAGTTTCAGTCTGGATTTCTCTACAAGTTCTGTCAAAATCTTTTGCGAGGCTTGGTGAGCTCATATCATTTAAAATAGTTTAGAAAGCTAAACAGAAAGGTAAATTGGTTATATACTTTTATATTCCAGGTAATTACACATAACTTTTCAAATACGACCCTAAATGTCAAATACTAACATACGTACTATGAAGATCACATACTATAAATATCATTTATTCGCCTTACTATTACCAATATCTCCATCTACCTTCCTTGATGTCCCCACTTCATCCAAAAACCTTATTATAATATGAGGTAGTTTGTTTTCAAGATGCAATTTATTCATTTGAGTTTTTTCTCTGTGCTCTGCTAATTCTGTTCGGATTATCTCCCTTAAGCTTAGGATCATGCTTGATTTTACTTGTTCCATCTTTTCAACAGCCACCATTTTCTCTGTATTTTTTGTGTTTTCTTTAATTTTCTTTTGTATGGGGATGATACAATATGGGAATAATTGTATCATCCATTAATCGCTTTTTTTGTTGTAAATAAATCTCATGCTAACAAACTAAAGAAGAATCATCAGTTAGTTTTACTCCATAATTTACAAACGTAAGACTTATAAAAATCAACTTGCAAAGAGTTTAAAAGATATGCCAAGAAACTTTGAAGATCAATTTACATTCACATTCTCCATAGTATTCAAATTTAGATGTCCTTTCTTGTGTATTTTCTTTTGGCTAAATGCATGCCCATCATACTCCTCGTTTGAGTTTTGAAGTCCTAATGTCTTCCTCCCTTATAGGATCCACTTCTGATATGCGCTTAACCAAATACCTAAACAACTCAACAACTTATGAGTGCGTCTAGACATACTTTTGAACTCTCTTGGATAGAGGCTCAACAAAGAACTTGAGGGATGATTCATGCATTATAGTCAGGCTTGCAAATAGTTACTGCAAAACTTAACCTAACACATAATGTAATAAAAATACTAGTTAGTACCTTTTCAAACTAATTGCGCTCATCTTTTAGTCAACTAGTCTTAGTATACACACTTTACTAGTAATGAAGGTAAGATTAACCCCAATGTCTATTGACACTCATTCTAACATAATTTTCCACTTTTCACCCATAGAATTTAACACAACGGAATATCACCACTTCAGTTTTAATGGGATGAAATTCAATTTGGAACCGAGGACTATTCGACAAAATTAGTGGCCTAAAATCAAATTTTAATAAAAATCTAATATTTATACACCAATACACACATGCAAAAATTTAATATTGTCTTTCCTTTTCCTTTCGTACTAGTGTATTATTTTTACAAGATACAAAACTTTTAACTCTACATAATAATATTATTATTTATTTCAACAAGGGTTAATTTAAGTTAATAAGATATTAGCCATGTATTTGTAATATATTATTTTGGATCTTGTTATAAAAAACTTTATTTACTAGTATAAAGATTTGAATAGTTTAACTCAAAATTCTTTTAAAAACAATTAATGTTAAAAAGTAAATATTCTTTGTTTTTTTATATATATAAATTTTGAATTTTTTTTTCTACAAACATCAATATTGTCTAAACGAAAATATTACTACGTATTCTATCATTAATATTTTTTGGAATCTCAAAATTTTGGGACCTAAAGTGTCACGACCCGAAATTTCTACATTCGGACCGTGATGGCGCCTAACATTTCACTTGCTAGGTAAGTCAACATTAAAATAATATTATTTATTTTTAAAATAATTTTAAATTTATTAATAACAAGAAAACATATGCGGAAGCAAAGTTTGAAATATAGTAAAATAATCCATCAAAATAACGGTGTCTAAATACCATCCCAGAATTGGTGTCACAAGTGCACGAGCTTCTAGAATAAATACAAATAGAGGTCTGAATAAAATAAAGCTGTCTGAAAATAAACACACAGCTAAAGTAAAGTAGACGGGGACTTCAAAACTGCGAACGCCGTGCAGTTATACCTCAAGTCTCATCTGAATAGCTGAAATCCTAGCAAGTCTACGGTACGCCGCTGGGACCAACTCCAAAATCTGTACAAGAAGTGCAGAGTGTAGTATCAGTACAACCGACTCCATGTACTGGTAAGTGCTGAGCCTAACCTCGACGAATTAGTGACGAGGCTAAGGCGGGTGTTACACCCTGTGCGTTCCAAGGTGACGTAATGAGTATGAGACTTGTTAATCATGATTTAAATGATTTTAAAGTCATAATATGGCTATATATGATGTTTGGATAGAAAATATGAAGTTTGGGAAAAATCAGATTAAAGTTGCGGAAACACCGACTAAGGATTTGCCATGTAATAGAGCTTTTTGAGAAATATATTTCGTGTGCTATATGAGATCTTTTTAGGACATATTATATACCAAATTGAAGATCTTGGAATTTAGTTTCCAACGCAGTTAACCGTTCGTTCATAGGACACCCGGATAAAAAGTTATAAGCATTGGAAAAAAGGCCAATCATAGGGTGCCAAGTAGCACCTTTTGACTTTTAAAAAAATGGGATATTTACATCCCATCTCGTCTCTTTCTCCATTTTTTTCAGAGAGCTCACCCAAATAACACCCCTAACTTTACTCTTAAGCTCTCTACAAGAGCTTCAAATAATATTATCATCCCGGGGACGGAATCAAGAAGCGATAACATTAAAACGATCCCTACGACGTAAGTATCGCTATATCGCCTCTCTTTTTCTTTGTAGTTTGAGTTTTGAAAGGTACTTCATAGTTAATAAAATGTGTACTTCTGTATTTAAGTGTTTAAATATCAAGGAATGTTGATAAATTCGTTTCCTAATAGTTAGAACTTACGGGATGGTGATCGGAAGCCGTGAGTTCGAGTTATTTGACTTGTAATGGACTGTTTTGTGGACTGTTTTGTGTTGACTTTGGGCTGTATATTTTTCTACTGTTTAATGGAGTTTTTGAGGAAAAATGGTATACATAAACACCACATAATGACGGAATGGTTGGCTGGTCGTTCGTCGTTATATTTTTTTAAGTTGGTTGACACTACTTTGGTTGTCATTTTATGTATGAAGTGATTAGGGTGTGTGGGCTGTTTTGTGTTATATTGAGATGGAGATAAGGTTGGAAAATGATGCTTACATTTTGTTATTGTTGTGTTCTTGTTGTTGTTGTTGGTATATGGTATTGGAGGAGGGCCTAGTTACAGGGGAGATGGTGCCCAAATTTACGTAAACGAGCTACTAGTTTAAGTTGAGGACTTAGCCTTTACTCAGCACTGATTTTGAATCTCCTTATGGTGCGATAGATTGAATTGAGTTGTTTGAAGAACTTCTTAGAAGGTATTAAGGACTCAACGGAGTTAACGTATGTTAAGGCTATCCCTTTTTTCTTTTTGGCATGATCCAAATGATACAAAAGAAACGAGCAAAATAAGCAACTTTCATAAATGACTCTATTCATAGAAATACTAAGGGTGTCTATATTCTTGATTTCCCGTATGAATTATTATTATATCCTCTATTCATGGGTCTCAGAAAAATACGTATATGATAAAGTTTGTCCGAAAGGTATATTGATTTTATGATATTCGAGAAATCTTATTAACGTATTTCTTATGCATTTCATGCATTTATACATGTACATTGATCCATGACTAGAATGCGTTATATACACGTATATTATATGTATATGGGATATGGGAAAAGGTTATGGCGTTATATACGCACCACCACCTGATCAACTGGTATACGTTGATGATTTTGCCCACAGTGGCTGAGATGATATGATGGGATGCCCTTAGAGGCTTGATGATGTTATGTACGCATATACCTATGCATGGTATGACATTTATACGCACATGCATGATATTATAAATTTTCATGATTCACAGAGCTATTCAGAATTATAGTTTGAGTTCTTTACTCCATGTTTCTTTCATGTCTTTTATATACTACTATCATGCCTTACATACTCAGTACTTTATTTGTACTGACGTCCCTTTTGCCTGGGGATGTTTCGTTTCATGCCCGCAGGTCCCGATAGACAGGTTGAGAGTTATGCAAGAAGGCTATCAGCTCAGCGGAAGATGTTGGTGCGCTTCATTTGCTCCGGAGTTGTTTATTTGGTCAGTATGATTCAGACGTGTATTGTTTAGTATGGCGGGACCCTATCCAGACCTTTATGGTATTTATCTACTCTTAGAGGCTTGTAGACATATTCCATGTACGTAAAAGATTTTATGGCCTTATCGGCCTATGTTTAGTGTACGAGTGATTATTTTGGTCTTATAGGCCCAAGTTGATATTTCATGTTTTATTCTACTTATCTCACGACAGCCTCTCCGGCTCATTTACCTATGATAGTATGCTACGAAATATACGTTACGTTGGTATTCGGTTGAGTAAGGTACCGGGTGCCCGTCGTGGCCCATCAGTTTGGATCGTGACAGCGGGTCACTTACATTACCTGTACGAAATATTAGACACAACAATAATAATAGAAATAAATCAAGTAACTCATTTATAATAATTGAAGCCAACTCAGCAGTCATAACCAATTATCATTTCTATCAATTCAGTTGCAGCGTGCAACCCGCTCTCACAATATATTCACATTGCAGCGTGCAACCCTCTCTCATAATATATTTATTTTTAATCAAGTCTGTTGCAGCGTGCAACCCGATCCTCCATTATGGACTCTTAATAAGTCTGTTGGGGCGTGCAACCCGATCCTCCAATATAGACTTTTAATAAGTCTGTTGCGGCATGCAACCCGATCCTCCAATATAGACTTTTAATAAGTCTGTTGCGGCGTGCAATCCGATCCTCCAATATAGACTTTTAATAAGTTTGTTGCGGCGTGCAACCCGATCCTCTATTGTAGACTTTTATTAGGTTTGTTGCGGCGTGCAACCCGATCCTCTATTGTAGACTTTTATTAGGTTTGTTGCGGCGTGCAACCCGATCCTCCAATATATTCATTATAATCAATTCTGTTGCGGCGTACAACCCGCTCCTCCAACATATTCATTTACCAATTCTTATATAAGAAATTTCCCCAATAAATTCAACAATTAATATAAAATTATAAGACAACAAGCATACAATAATTATGATTTAATTATGAAACAAACAATGACAAATAGCAAATTATTATGAAAATCAGGGAGAAAATAGGCAGTTTAATATTTAATATGCTAAATGTCAAATAACAATTAAAACACATAATTCAAATAGCATGTAACAATTAATGCAGGAATTCAAGAATTAATATTTGACAAAGAATAGGAGAAAAATAATTATTATAATAATTAATTTATGATTTAAAATAATTTATGATTTTTCAAGTAAGCAGACAAACTATTAGTTTGACAACTCGTCACCTCGCCTATACGTCGTTCATATACAATTTACATAACAAATAATTTAAGGGTTCTATTCCCTCAAGTCAAGGTTAACTACGACACTTACCTCGCTTTGAAAATTTCAATCAATTATTCAATTACAGTTTTTCCTTTTAAATTTGCCTCTGAAAGCTTCAAATTTATTCACAAACAATTCGAAATACTCAATACGAATCATATGAATTAATTCCATATGAATTTATAAATTTTCCGGATAAAAATCCGAAATTCATTAAAATATTCGGCAGTGGGACCCACGTCTCAAATCTCGAAAAAACTCGCGAAATCCGAACACTCGTACCGATACGAGTTCAACCATATAAAATTTGTCCAATTCCGATATCAAATGGACCTTCAAATCTTAATTTTTCGTTTTTG
Source organism: Nicotiana tabacum (assembly GCF_000715075.1). NCBI lineage: Eukaryota > Viridiplantae > Streptophyta > Magnoliopsida > Solanales > Solanaceae > Nicotiana > Nicotiana tabacum. The sequence goes on along the minus strand of NC_134081.1, from coordinate 85,990,187 downwards.
AAAGATTTTATAAAAATCTGATTTTTCTTCCATAAATTTACGGATTCATGATATAAATGAGTATGAAATCATGAAATATAATCAATACAGGATAAGGAACACTTACCCCAATGTTTTTTCGTGAAAATCGCCCAAAAATTACCTTACCCGAACTCAAAAATGGAAAAGGGTTGAAAATGGGACGAATCTCATTTTCTAGAACTTAAGTTCTGTTTCTGGAACTTTTACCCTTCGCGAACGCGATCAGTGCCTCGCGTTCGTGAAGCACAAATTCCTGCTGACCAATTTTACTCTTCGCAAACGCTAAGCTTGCCTGGCTTGGCCTTCGCGGACGCGAAGGCTAATTTTCCTGGCCAGCCTCTTTTTCTTCGCGAATGCGGGGATTCGATCGCGAACGCGAAGCTTTGCACCTCGATCCTTCGCGAACGCGTTCCCTTAGTTGCGAACGCGAAGCACAAAAAGTGCCAGTCCAAATTTCCTCTTCACGAACGCGAGACTCCCCTCGCGAACGCGAAGAAGGAAACCAAAAGCAGATTTCTGTAGTTTTCTTAAGTCCAACAATGATCCGTTAACCACCCGAAATCACCCGATCCCTCGGGTCTCCAAACAAAATATGCACCCAAGTCCTAAAATATCATACGAACTTGCTCACGCGATCAAATCGCCAAAATTACACCTAGAACTACGAATCAGATACCAACTCAAAGGAAGTTTTCAAGAAAACTTTAAAACTTATATCTTTACAACCGGACATCCGAATCACATCAAATCAACTCCGATTCTCACCAAATTCGGCAAACAAGTCATAAATATTATAGTGGACCTATATCGGACTCCGAAACTAAAATACGGACCCGAGGTCAATAAATCCAACATCAGTAATTTCTTAGAAATCATTAAGCTTTCAAGCTTTTAATTTTTTATTAAAATTCTATTTCTCGGGCTAGGGACCTCGGAATTCGATTCCGGGCATACGCCCAAGTCCCAAATCACGATACGGACCTACTGGAATTGTCAAAATACTGATCCGGGTCCTTTTGCTTAAAATATTGACCAAAGTCAACCCAATTGAGTTTTAAAGCTATATTTCACATTTTAATTCATTTTTCACATGAAAACTTTCCGAAAAATTTTACGGAGTGCGCACGTAAGTCGAGGAATGATAAATAGTTCTTTTCAAGGTCTATAAACATAGAATTACTTATTAAATTTGAAGATGACATTTTGGGTCATCATATTCTCCACCTCTAAAGCAACCGTTCGTCCTCGAACAGAGTTAGAAAAAAAAAAGTACCTGAGCTGGTGAATAAGTGTGGATATTTACTCCGCATGTCCGACTCGGACTCCCAGGTAGATGCCTCTACCGGCTGATCTCTTCATTGCACTCGAACTGAAGGATAACTCTTAGACCTCAACTGTCGGACATGCCGAGATAGAATAGCCACCGGCTCCTCCTCGTAAGTCAAATCTTTGTCCAATTGGACTGAGCTGAAATCTAACAAATAGGACGGATCACCATGATATTTTCGAAGCATAGACACATGGAACAGCGGATGGACCGCTGATAAACTAGGTGGTAATGCAAGCCTGTAGGCTAGTTCACCCACCCTTTCAAGAATCTCAAAGGGTCCGATATATCTAGGGCTCAACTTGCCCTTCTTTCCGAACCTCATTACACCTTTCATAGGTGAAACCCGGAGCAATATTCTTTCTCCAACCATGAATTCAATATCACAAACTTTACGGTCGACATAACTCTTTTGCCTAGACTGAGCTGCGCGAAGTCGATCATGAATAATCTTGACCTTATCCAAGGCATCCTGTACCAAATCGGTACCCAACAACCAAGCCTCTCCCGGTTCAAACCAACCAACTAGCGATCGGCATCGCCTTCCATATAATACCTCATATGGATCCATCTGAATGCTCGACTGGTAGCTATTATTATAAGCAAAGTCCGCAAGTGGCAAGAAATGATCCCAAGAACCTCCAAAGTCTATAACACAAGCGCGGAGCATATCTTCCAATATCTGAATAGTGCGCTCTGACTGTCAGTCTATCTGTGGATGAAATGTTATACTCAACTCCACCCGCGTGCCTAACTCACGCTGTACAGCCCTCCAGAAATATGAGGTAAACTGCGTACCTCGATCTGAAATAATAGACACGGGCACACCGTGAAGGCAGACAATCTCACGAATGTAAATTTCAGCTAACCTCTCTCAAGAATAGGTAACTGCCACTGGAATGAAATGGGATGACTTGGTCAACCTGTCCACAATGACCCAAACTGCATCAAATTTTCTCTGAGTCCGTGGGAGCCCAACAACAAAATCCTAGTGACACGCTTCCACTTCCACTCAGGAATTTCTAACTTCTGAAGCAAACCACCAGGTCTCCGATGCTCGTACTTAACTTGCCGACAATTCAGACACCGAGCTACATGTGCAACTATATCCTTTTTCATTCTCCTCCACCAATAATGTTGCCGCAAATCTTGATACATTTTGGCGTTACCCGAATGAATAGAATACCTGGAACTGTGTGCTTCTTCAAGAATTCATTCACGAAGCCCATCCACATTAGGCACACAAATACGACCCTGCATTCCCAGAACCCCATCTTCCCCCACAGCAACCTGTTTGGCATCACCGTGCCACATCGTGTCCTTAAGGACAAGTATGTGAGGATCATCATATTGCCTCTCTCTGATGCGCTCATATAAAGAAGACCGAGCGACTGTGTAAGCTAGAACCCGATTGGGTTCTGAAACATCTAACCTCACGAACTGATTAGCCAAAGTCTGAACATCTGCAGCTAATGGATTCTCACCAACCGGAATATACGCAAGACTGCCTATACTCACAGCCTTTCTACTCAAGGCATCGGTCAACACATGCCTTTCCGGGGTGATACACAATGGTGATATCATAGTCTTTCAACAACTCCATCTATCTTCTCTGCCTCAAATTAAGATCCTTTTGTTTGAACAGATATTGGAGGCTACAATGATCAGGAAATACCTCACACGAGACACCGTAGAGGTAATGCCTCCAAATCTTCAGCACATGAATAATGGCTGTCAATTCTAAGTCATGAACATGATAATTCTTCTCGTGAACTTTCAACTGCCGCAACGCATATGCAATTACCTTGCCATCTTGCATTAATACTGCACCAAGCCCAATGTGAGATATTTCATAATATACCGTATACGATCCTAAACGTGTGGGTAATACCAACACCGGCGCCGTAGTCAAAGCGGTCTTGAGCTTCTGAAAGCTCAACTCACACTCGTCTGACCATCTGAATGGGACACCATTCTGGGTTAGTCTGGTCAATGTGCTTGCTATAGATGAAAACCCTTCCATGAACCGACGATAATAACCTGCTAAACCCAGGAAACTCCGGATCTTTGTAACTGAGGTAGGTCTAGGCTAATTCTGAACAGCCTCAATCTTCTTAGGATCCACCTTTATGCCTTCTACCGATACAACATGCCCCAAAAAGGCAACTGAGTCTAACCAAAACTCACATTTTGAAAACTTGGCATATAACTGATTATTCTTTAAGGTGTGAAGCACACTTCAAAGATGTTGCTCATGTTCCTCTCGACTGCTGGAGTAAATCAAGATATCATCAATGAATACAACCATAAAAGAATCCAAATAAGGCTTGAACACCTGATTCATCAAATCCATAAATGCTGCTGGGGCATTTGTCAACTCAAATGACATCACTTGGAATTCGTAATGCCCATACCGAGTTCGAAAAGCTGTTTTAGGGACATCAGAGGCCCTAATCTTCAACTGATGGTAACCAGACCTCAAATCGATCTTCAAAAGTACCTTGGCACCGTGAAGCTGATCAAATAAGTCATCAATTCTTAGCAGCGGATATTTGTTTTTGATAGTAGCCTTGTTCAACTGCCGATAGTCTATACACATCCGTATAGAGCCATCTTTCTTCTTTACAAATAATACTGGTGCACCCCAGGATGAGACACTGGGTCTAATGAATCCCTGGTCAAGTAAGTCTTGTAACTGCTCTTTCAATTCTTTCAACTCCGGCGGGGCCATACAGTATGGTGGAATAGAAATGGGCTGAGTGCCCGGAGCCAAATCAATACGGAAGTTAATATCTCTGTCGGGTGGCATCCCCGGCAGATCTGCAGGAAATACTTCTAAAAATTCACGAACAACTGGTACTGAGTCCATAGAAGGGACATCCGCACTGGGATCGTGAATATAAGCCAAATAGGCTAGACACCCTTTCTCTACCATACGCCGAGATTTCATATAAGAAATAACCCTGCTGGCAGAATGGTCGGGAGTTCCTTTCCACTCTAACCGAGGTAACTCCGACATAGCTAGGGTCACTGTCTTGGCATGACAATCCAATATAGCATGATAAGGAGACAGCCAATCCATACCTAAGATGACATCAAAATCTACCATATCAAGAAGTAGAAGATCCACACTAGTCTCAAGATTACCAATAGTAACCACACACGAACGATAGACATGATCTACTATAACAGAGTCTCCCACCGGTGTAGATACACACACAGAAACACTCAGAGAATCACAAGACAACCAAATATGAAGCAAAGTAGGAGGACACATAGGAATAAGTAGATCCTGGACCAAATAGAACTGAAGCATCTCTATGGAAAACTGGAATAATACCTGTGATCACCACATCAGATGACTCGGCCTGAAGCCTAGCTAGAAAAGCATAAAATCGGGGCTGGGACCCACCACTCTGAACTGCGTTCTTGGGACGGCCTCTGACTGGCTGGCCTCCACCTCTAACGGTCTGACCTTTACCTCTAATGGCCTGACCTCCACCTCTAATAGCCTGACCTCCACCTCTAGCTGCCTGACCCCTACCTCTAGCTGGCTGAGCAGGCGGTGATACAACCGGTGCTGGTATGATATTGAGAATCCTGCCGAGATCTGTTACTTGCCAATCTAGGGCAATACCTCCTGATATGACCAATGTTCCCACACTCATAACACCCATCCTGATGCCGTGGCTGCTAAAGCTGAGGCTGACCCAAATGGGCCGGATAACCATTGTAGTAACTCTGGAGTGGTGGTGCACTGATAGGAGCTGAATGTGCCTTGAATACTGGCTGCCCAGAGTAAGGCATAATAGGACCGTGACTCCCTAAAGCACCGGGAGATACATGAAGTGCTAAATGAAACGGTCTAGGAGGATGACCCCTACCAAAATTACCCTTGCCTCCAGACGAGGCACCATTGAAACCACCAAACTGACGAGGCCTTTTATCGGACCTCTGCCCTCTTTCCTGTGCAAGAACCATCTCGATCCTCCTTGCGACATTAGCAGCCGCCTGAAAAGAAATCTCACTTACAGTCTCTTTGGCCATCTGAAGTCTGATAGGGTGAGTGAGTCCCTCAATAAACCTCCTCATTCTCTCTCCCTCCGTAGGTAGTAAAAGGAGAGCATGACGGGCCAAATCCACAAAACAGAACTCATACTGAGTAACAGTCATACTACCTTGCTGTAGACGCTCAAATTGCTTGCAGAATTCCTCCCTCAGTGTGATAGGAAGGAACTTCTCCAGAAATAGCTGAGAGAACTGCTCCTAGGTAAGTGCAGGTGATCCGACTGGTCGGGTCAATGTATAATCTCTCCACCACCTCTTGGCAGAACCCTTCATCTGGAATACAGCAAAATCAACTCCATTGGTCTCAACTATACCCATGTTCCGCAACACCTCATGGCAGCATTCAAGATAATCTTGTGGGTCCTCAGAAGGTATACCACTGAAGTGAACTGGAAAGAGCTTAGTAAACTTATCCAGTCTCAATAAGGCCTCAAAATACATGGCGGGCCTATCACCGGTCTGTGCCATAACAACTGGCTGAACTATCCCAACTGGCGGGGCTGCTGGAGCCTGATTCTGGGGAGCCATCTGCTCCGGAGCGGGAGTAGTGGGAGTTTGTACTCCTCCCCCAGCCTGTGAGACGGTTGGTGCCTCTGGAAATGTACCATTCTAGGCCACGCCCTCCATAAGACTTACCAAACAGACTAGAGCGTCCTGAAGTACTGGAGTGACTATGAATCCTTCCGGGACCTAAACTGGTCTAACTGGTACATTTTGAACTGGAACTTTCTCCTGAAGATCCACCTGAGGTTCTATAATAGGTTCAGCTGCTCGAGCTCTGGACTGAGCTCTACCTCGGCCTCTAGCACGACCTCGGCCTCGACCTCTACCACTGGCCATAGTTGCCACCGGGGATTCTGGTCCCTATCCATCGGTAGAGGTATTACGTGTTCTCACCATCTGCGAGAGAATAAGAGTAGAATGGTTCAATCATCGATGATAAGATAAATTCGCACGACAGAATAAGAAAGAGTGATATTGTTCCTAAACTTCATAGCCTCTGAGAGATAAGTAGAGACATCTCCGTACCGATCCTTCAGACTCTACTAAACTTGCTCGTGAATCGTGAGACCTATGTAACCTAGTGCTCTGATACCAACTATCACAACCCGAAATTTCCACCTCCGGACCGTGATGGCGCCTAACAGTTTACTTGCTAGGCAAGACAACGTTAGAATAATATTATCCATTTTTAAAATAATTTTAAATTTATTAATAACAAGGAAACATATGGCGAAAGTAAAGTTTGAAATATAGTGAAATAATCCATCAAAACAACGGTATCTAAATACCATCCCAGAATTGGTGTCACAAGTGTACGAGCTTCTAGAATAAATACAAATAAATATTTTAATAAAATAAAGCTATCTCGAAACAAACACACAACTAAAGTAAAGTAGATGGGGACTTCAGAACTGCGAACGCCGTGTAGTTATACCTCAAGTCTCCTCTGAATAGCTGAAATCCTAGCAAGTCTATGGTACGCCGCTGGGACCAACTCTAAAATCTGCACAAGAAGTGCAGAGTATAGTATCAGTACAACCGACCCTATGTACTGGTAAGTGCTGAACCTAACCTCGACGAAGTAGTGATGAGGCTAAGGCGGGTCACTTACATTACCTGTACACAATATTATTAATAACAACAATAGTAAAAATAAATCAGGTAACTCATTTATAATAATTGAAGCCAACTCAGCAGTCATAACCAATTATCATTTCTATCAATTCTGTTGCAGCGTGCAACCCGCTCTCACAATATATTCACATTCAGCCATGAGTATCTACCTATAGATATGTTACCACGTGATGCGGCGTGCAACCCGATCCTCCATTATGGACTCTTAATAAGTCTGTTGGGGCGTGCAACCCGATCCTCCAATATAGACTTTTAATAAGTCTGTTGCGGCGTGCAACCCGATCCTCCAATATAGACTTTTAATAAGTCTGTTGCGGCGTGCAACCCGATCCTCCAATATAGACTTTTAATAAGTCTGTTGCGGCGTGTAACCCGATCCTCCAATATATTCATTATAATCAATTCTGTTGCGGTGTGCAACCCGCTCCTCCAACATATTCATTTACCAATTCTTATAGAAGAAATTTCCCAATAAATGTAACAATTAATATAAAATTATAAGACAACAAGCATACAATAATTATAATTTAATTATGAAACAAACAATGACAAATAGCAGTTTATTATGGAAATCAGGGAGAAAATAAGCAGTTTAATATTTAATATGCTAAATGTCAAATAACAATTAAAACACATAATTCAAATAACATGTAACAATTAATGCAGGAATTCAAGAATTAATATTTGACAAAGAATATGAGAGAAACAATTATTATAATAATTAATTTATGATTTAAAATAATTTATAATTTTTTAAGTAAGCAGACAAACAATTAATTTGACAACTCGTCACCTCGCCTATACGTCGTTCATATACAATTAACATAACAAATAATTTAAGGGTTCTATTCCCTCAAGTCAAGGTTAACCACGACACTTACCTTGATTTGCAAATTCCAATCAATTATTCAACCACAGTTTTTCCTTTTAAATTTACCTCCAAAAGTTTCAAATCTATTCACAAACAATTCGATATATTCAATACGAATCATAGGAATTAATTTCATATGAATTTATAAATTTTCGAGATAAAAATCCAAAATTCATTAAAATATTCGACTGGGGCCCATTTCTCAAATCCTGAAAAAACTCGCGAAATCCGAACACTCGTTCCGATACGAGTTCAACCATATAAAATTTGTCCAATTCCGATATCAAATGGACCTTCAAATATTAATTTTTCCTTTTTAGAAGATTTTATAAAAATCTGATTTTTCTTCCATAAATTCACGGATTCATGATATAAATGAGTATGAAACTATGAAATATAATAAATATAGGATAAGGAATACTTACCCCAATGTTTTTCCGTAAAAATCGCCCAAAAATCGCCTTACTTGAGCTCAAAAATGGAAAAGGGTTGAAAATGGGAAGAATCCCATTTTCCATAACTTAAGTTCTGTTTTTGGAACTTTTACCCTTCGCCAACGCGGTCAGTGCCTCGCGTTCGCGAAGCACAAATTCCTGCTGACCAATTTTACTCTTCGCGAATGCGAGGGCTACTTCGCGAAAGCGAAGCTTGCCTGGCTTGGCCTTCGCGGACGTGAGATGCCCTTCGCGAACGCGAAGGCTAATTTTCCTGGCCATCCTCTTTCCCTTCGCGAACGCGGGGATTCGATCGCGAACGCGAAGCTTTGCACCTCGACCCTTCGCGAACGCGTTCCCTTAAATGCGAACGCGAAGCACAAAAAGTGCCAGTCCAAATTTCCTCTTCGCGAACGCGAGACTCCCCTCGCGAACGCGAAGAAGGAAAACAGAAGCAGATTTCTGCAGTTTTCTTAAGTCCAACAATGATCCGTTAACCACCCGAAATCAACCCGAGCCCTCGGAGCTCCAAACCAAACATGCACCCAAGTCCTAAAACATCATACGAACTTGCTCATACGATCAAATCGCCAAAATAACACTCATAACTACGAATCAGACACTAACTCAAAGGAAGTTTTCAAGAAAATTTTAAAACTTATATTTTTACAAACGGACGTCCGAATCACGTCAAATCAACTCCGATTCTCACCAAATTCGGCAGACAAGTCATAAATATTATTGTGGACCTATACCGGGCTCCAAAACCAAAATACGGACCCGAGATCAATAAATGCAGCATCAGTAATTTCTTAGAAATCATTAAGCTTTCAAACTTTTAATTTTTCATCAAAATTCCATATCTCGGGCTAGGGACCTCTGAATTCAATTCCGAGCATACGCCTGAGTCCCAAATCACGATACGGACCTACCATAATTATCAAAATACTGATCCAGTCTGTTTGCTCAAAATGTTAACCAAAGTCAACCCAATTGAGTTTTAAAGCTCTATTTCACATTTTAATTCATTTTTCACATGAAAACTTTCCGGAAAATTTTACGGACTGCCCACGCAAGTCGAGAAATGATAAATGGTGCTTTTTAAGGTCTTAAAATATAAAATTACTTATTAAATTTAAAAATAACATTTTGGGTCATCACATAACACAAGGCTTTGCTAGCCTCACCCTTGAGCCACCTCTATAATTGAAACTATTAACATATTAACTTTACACACAATGTAATGAGAAGACCGGTCTACACATTTTCTCACTAACTGAACTCACCTTTTCATCAATGAATTTGAACAAAACAATAACAAGGATCACGTTTTTGCGTTATAAAATTGTTCCACTACGTCATCCAATTAAAATTTCTCAAAACTTAGAAACATACAACAACAACAACAACAACAACAACAACAACGATAACCACGTCTCAATTCCACACGAGTTGGGGTTAGCTATATTAGTCTTATATTTTTTATTTAAGCTTAACTCATGTCATCATCGTACCAAATAAAATAAAACTAAAAAATAAGCCATATTAAAAGTTCTCTAACAAGTTTAAAACTTATTCCCAGCTAGTAAATATATCCATTTTTCCATACCCAAGCCCCACAATCATATTCTAATATTTTTTCTAGCATTAAAAAGAAAAAATACAAGGGCCAACCACCTAAAAGAATTGCCAGTCAACACATTCATTCATTCACACATGCAAAGAATTTAATTTCATTCTCTATCAGATCTAATTTGTCGCGTCAGACTTAGCATCAGAGTTGATACTTTTCCCGAATTAAGATGATTTATGGCGGATATCTTCCGTACGTAAAAACTTTAAAGCATGATCAGCCAGTTTAGTGTGACGGAAAGGGACTTACCAAATCGCCGGTCTGAGCTTGATGCAGGCGTCGCTGTGTGTATTTGACGTTCACGGTCGTATAATACAGAGGCGGATCCATGATTTGAATTTTATGGGTTCAGATTTATAATTCTACCATATCTCATCTAATTTAATAGGTTCAAAATTTATTATTTGTACATATTTAATATTTTTTGAACAAAATAATAGGGTATAAGGAAAATCTATGGATTCAACTGAACCATAGCTATTGCTCTGAATACGCCTATGTGTAGTGGTTGGTTTAAGGTTTATATGTTGGACTGAGTTTATGGCTCAACACACCTGTGAGTAAAATTGTTCATTTGTCATTGTTTACCCTTGAAAAAACTCTCTGAGATGAGGACTTATCCGACTTTTCACCATTGTTAATATCTTTCTGCAATTTTACACGACCAGTTCTGCATTTGCTTTCTGCCTTTCTTTCGATTTCTTGCTCTATTCTTTGCTTCAGAGTTAAGCCTGTTTAACTTTAAAATTGAATAACAATTAAACTTATAATGAGATTTTAAGAATACGCGATTTTATTTAATACCAATAGATAAATATGAAAATTAATAACATAAATGAACTATAAAATAAAGCGAACCAATATTGAAACGGAATTCAACCCTCGAGCTAGGGTGCCATCGAACTGATTGATACCAAAATAGTTAAAAATAAAGTAACCTGATGAACAAGAGAGTATAAGCTAAAGAGAGAGCATTATATTGGCTTTGTTATGTGAGAACAATATGTCTTACAAATGGTTAATACTCCCCTTTATATAGTAAAGGAATTCTACTTATGGTATAACTCTAATTACAGAAGAAAATCTCATGATTAGCTAATTAACCATTTCTGATTTGATTCGTTCCGAGATTTACGCCATGATCATTGACCAGTCATCGAGGTTTACGACGTGACCCTCGACCGGTCACGGATATCTTGCCTTTCTGTTATTGTGCTATCTTCGGTCTTGCTCGATGTCTATCTTGTTTGGCTTCGATCGCTACTAGCCTCGATCTCGACAGGTACCTCGGTTCTGAACTTGGTACCTAGTCCTCGTGATTTAGTCTGTTCCATTATGAGGCCGCCCTTCGATGCAATCTCCCGGTCTCGGTTAAATAGTAAAATCGGGTGGCCCCGATTTTAACCGTATATAGATAGTCCCCTCGTTTTTTGGAATGTAATGACAAGAAACGAATTGAGCCTTCGATTTTTCTACCTCGACCTGTCATGACGTCATCCTCGTGACGTAAGCGACGGAAGTGACCGAAACGTCCCGTCTGTACAGTTACCAAGGTATTAAATGTGCGTCAGTCGATGGTCGGCCACTGCCAATTTTGAACCGTCGTTGTGAAATCTATAAATAGCTTCTTTCTTCACCATTTCAAACTTTTACTTCCAAAATTCCAATCTCCAAAGCTTTTTACATCTTCTAAGTTCTTCATCTCCAAATCTATGATTTTTACTGCTAACTTCTTCTTAGAACACCAAATCTTATCATCTCTGTTACACCCCATATTTTCGTACGTGAAAATACGCCATAAATAAATTGATAAAAGCTCATAAATGAGACGTTACATCCCGTATTTTCGTACGTTAAAGTTTCGTCGTAAGTTAATCGACGTAAGTTCGGGAATATAATTATTTTGAGATTATCTTGAGGTTATAAGCGTTTATGCTATTTATAACAACCGATAAGTAAGTGCCGTAGAGGTTAAAGGGTAAACGAATCAAAGAAAGTGAGTTTCGTCGAAGTTTGTCGATATCAGATAGAATACGGTCCGAGCTACAATACCTGGTATTTATGGACTAGTGCCATACAAAGTACTACATGACTATGATAGTAAGGTATATAAGGTATGTTAAAAGTGAGTAGTATTTTAAATAAGGATAATGGGATATAACCTAATTAATTAAAGATTACTGGATAAAGATTAAATCCCCCAACAAGGGAATTACGTGGCAGCCCCTAAACCTTATGACTCTTAAGTCATTGAAGAATAGGTGGCAAGATTAAAATCATTATGGATTATGTGGTGGCTGCACATCCATGTATAAAATATATCTCTAACTTAAGAGACATAGAGGGATAAGCAACGTGAATCACAAACTCATTCTCATAGGCATCTGATGAGGATTCAAACGTTAATGTTGTGTGTTACAAATAAAAGTCATAAGCAACGCCCAAGACCTTCAACAATTCAAATTAACGTAAGTTTGGGCCGGTAGCTAAAAGAAAGTCCTCGCTTTCTCTTGAACAAGGGAAGGGCAGCATAGCATTAGCTTTAATTGAACAAGCTCAACCTTGAAAAAAAAAGGTGGTAGGCCGACGTTGAACGCTTCAACTTGGCCACTGAAGAAGGCGAAGGCTGGGCGAGAGACTAGGCCAACTTACTGCGCCATGCCATGGTTTAAGCTTTAGGCTCCATAGACGGAACTCTGTTTAGGTATTAGGGAGGGGAGGACACCACTCAGCACCGCTCCGTGGGGTGGGGTTCAATGCCTAACAAAAACGGCCAAAAGAAAAAAAGGGATGTATTTTCAAGAGAATCGACTCAGGTATGTTAAGGCTATCCCTTCTTTCTTTTTTGGCATGATCAATATGATACAAACGAAACGAACAAATGCACAATTTCCATAAATGACTTTATTCATAGAAATACTATAGATGCTTATGTTCTTGATTTTCCATGTGTTATATTATTCTATCATCTGTTCATGGGTCTCAGAAAATACGTAAGTTGATAAAGTTTGTTTCATGATATTACTCAAAGGCATAATGGTCTTATGACACTCCAAAAGATTTTATTGACGTACTTCTCATGCATTGCATTCATTTATATTGACCCATGACCAGATGGCGTTATATACGCATATATATATATATATATATATATATATATATATATATATATATATATATATATATATATATATATATGGGGGATATGAAAAAAGGTTATGGCGTTATATACATACCACCACCTGATCAGCTGGTATACGTTGATGAATTACCCACAGTGGCCGAGATGATATGATGGGATGCCCTCAGAGGCTTGATGATGTTATGAACGCATATACCTATGCATGGTATGATATTTATATGCATATGCATGACATTATATATATGAAGTGATTCACAGAGTTATTCAGACATACATGTCGAGTCTTTTACTCCATGTTTCTCTCAAGTCTATTGTTTACTGATTTTCATTCCTTACATACTTGGTACATTATTTGTACTAATGTCCCTTTTGCCTGGGGACGCTGTGTTTCATGCCCACAGGTCCCGATAGACAGGTCGATAGTCCTCCAAGTAGGCTATCAACTCAGCGGAAGATGTTGGTGCGCTCCATTTGCTCCGGAGTTTCTATTGGTCAGTATGTTCAGGACATGTGTTTGTTGGTATGGCGTGGTTCTGTCCCGACCTTTATGATATTTATGTATCCTTAGAGGCTTGTAGACATATGTCGCATACGTGAAAGATTGTACGGCCTTGTCGGCCTATGTTCGGTGAAATTTTAGTCTTATAGGCCCGTATGTTTTATGTATAAATTGGTATTTCATGTTGTATTCTACTTATTTCACGATAGCCTTTCCGACTCAGTTATCTATGATATTATGATGCGAAAAGATACGTTACGTTGGTACTCGGTTGAGTAAGAATATCGGGTGCCCGTCGCGGCCCATCGGTTTGGGTCGTGATAAAAGTGGTATCGGAGCAGTTCTGTCCTAGGGAGTCTACAAGCCGTGTCTAGTAGAGTCTTGTTTATGGGTGTATTGTGCACCACACTTATAAGCAGGAGGCTATAAGGTATTTAGGACTGTCACTCTTTCTTCTTACTCTAGATCGTGTGGTAGAGCTCACTTGTAAGAATTCAGATTCCTAAATTCTATTTTATTCGTAATAAGATGATACCTACATCCAGAAAGACTATTGGTAAGTGATATAGTTGTGGAAGAGTTGAGTCAGAGGAACTCGATTTTGCATTATGCTTATGATGGATAAATGTGAGGTATTCAGTAGATCATATGTATACTAAGATATGTAAGCTTCTTGATAAGGATCCCTAAGGCAAGAATATCTATCCACTCTTACGGTAAAAAAGAAATAAGAGAATCGAAAGGTAGACATAAGTTTCAGCAAGTAAAAGAAGCAAGGTGAAGAAGGGTATGAGGTACCCAGTTAATGAAGGTTAACAGTTTTTACAATTCAAGCAGAGAAATATAAGCATTCTGACTTACTTTCAATAGTAACAGAGATATACACAATTAGCCACACCCATCTTAATTATGCCTATGGGAGCTGACATGTGTAGTTTAAGAGAAGGACAGGATATCAGGATCCGGCTGGGGTTAGAGTAACCCAAAATGGTGAATGGATTATTTGTGTTAGTTGACATTTTTGAAGGATATTGCAAATGTGATAATAGATCTCCTTGTGAGACACCAGATGGTGCACTCTAAAATAGTACAACTAGATATGAGTACTACAAGGATAGGCACTGGAAGTCTTGAAGGGATAAATATTGCCTTAGTGTGGCTCCCGTCCCTAGTAGAGAGAGAATGTTAGGCAACCCGAAGAGCCAGGGGATAGAGCAAGGGGAGCTAAAATCAAAAGAATGTCTTGTTGGAATTTTCAAAATAAAGTGATAGACAGAGATGTTAGTAGGGAAATAAGAAGAGAGTTAATGAAGCATTATGAGTAAGATGTGATACATGGATGACAACGGTAAATCAAAAAGAATGACAGTATTACAGAGTCTATAGTTAAGTGAAGGAAGAGACGAGAGGTGACATACCTTGAGACAACAAAAGAGTATAGGACATAAAGTCATATCCTCATTTCGAGAAATAAGTTCATGATTCCAACGCGACTACCAGAAGGAAAGTTAGACCCCAGAGTAATAGAAATCAGTATGGGTTGGTGAACAAGATAAACTAAACATGAATTAGGGACTGAGTGATTTGAGAATGGTCGACATCATAAGAATTTCAGATTTCTTTCCAGCGATAATAGAATGGACAACAGAAGAAGATTCATGAGAAATTCAGAGAATGATCATTCAGGAAGACGCTTCCCTAAAGTAAGCAATGTGAGCAAAGTTAAGCTTAAGGGACTGTATGTGCCAGTTATACTAAGTGTCACCCTCGCGAGTAAGGAAATTTGTTATCCTTGGTACAGAAGGATTACCGCGAGGCGAGTAAGGATCATCGATGATGTGAAAAGATGCCAAAGATGAAGAGGTAAAACATCTATACGTAGATCATAGTAGCACTAAATCTTAGTGCTCATTTAAAGAGGGGAATATGGTGTGATGTGGCATTAAGCCAGAATTAAGTGGTTCTAGTAACTATGGAATGGTAAAGGAATAATGCGATAAAAATGAGAAATGAATGAGATTGCACTTATCCAAATCCTACTGATATGCTACAATTCCAGAACATTATGCAAGCACGTCGTCAAGAAAAGGAAGTAAGGGTTCCTGCCCGGGATGTTATTTATAAATAAGGAGTTAGTGCGATAGGTAAGTTAAGACAAAGGAAATAACCCAAGAAAGATTACGCAAAATATTGATATGAGAATGGGCCAACGAGTAGTTAGTAGTTGATTCAGGAAGAGCCTAGTTAATGGCTAGACAAGAAGACACAGACAAATCAGCAGATCGGGCAAGATAAACATAGTAAAGCCCAATATAGTGAATTCAGCCTCGCAGATATGACATTGCAATACTTGAGAAATATTCAGATAGGAGTTGGGGTAGTTAAAGGTACCGTATGAGTATTACAGAAATAAAAGAGAATTCCACTGGGAAGACAGTCAAAATATTAGTTCAGAAGCAACCCTACAAGCACAAGGGCGTGGAGGTAAGTAACGACGGATAATTATAGGAGAGGAAGGACATCAAAAATTCTGTCAAGTATACAATGTAATAAGCTAGCAGCTTTACAAGAGTCAGAGAGTCCTCCCTAAGTACTACAATGAAAGACTAGCTGAATAAAGAAGGAAGAAGGCTTCAACCTAAGTATAGTAACTTGAAGAAGAAAGGGTCATGTAAAAATAGTCTCGCTACAACATTGTATGCACACTATAAGAAAGCGGAACCTACCGTGGCTAATGAACGGGGAGTAAAAATCAAAAGTAATATTCGAGACCATATGAATTGCACAAAATTCCGACATGCATAGGAACTAAGATAAGCTAAGTATACATGCAACAAAGGGGCAGAAAGACCAGGAAAAGTAATTGCTTACGTTTAAAGAAAGCAGAGATGGAACGAAAGGAATTATTCGATCAATGATCCAGAGTTAGTTACGTTATGAACACACTCAAGATTTCGGAGTATTATCCATGCAGCATGTATGTTGACAATCATATAGCTGTAGAAGACTCTGGTATAAGTAAAAAGAAAGAATTGAGTCCAGGTCATAGACAAAGGAATGAATCGTTAAGAAGATTGTATCATGGATATTCCATAATGCCCATGAAAGGCCAAGGTAATAGCTAATACCATGAGCCGCATATCGGAAAATAGCTTAAGCCTACATAAGGGCCGATCAGAAGGAAGAGGAACTAAAAGAGTTACATTAACTATGTAAATTAGGATTCTGATTATTGGACCCAGAAAATTATAGACCTCGAGATTGAGAACATTGCAGGATCATCCTTAATATCAGAGGTACAAGAGAGATAGTACAACAACCATATTAGATAACGGCTCTATGAGAAAGCCAGTTAGAAGAGTACCAGCCTCATACGAAGTCAGTATGAAGCTCCTACCGGATTGTGTATGCACCAGAGGTGCAAGTGTTATAATAGAACTTCAAGTTGTGGATGTAAATCATACCTATGCAAAGGGAAGTTATGAAAGAGATATAAGATGTGATGCGAGATTTTAAGGTAAGTAAGGTAAAAGTGAACAACGTACGAGATACTCAAATGCAGAAGGTTGAGAATAATCTATACTACAGATAGAAGGTTAGAAGCGCTGAGATTCAGTATCCAGGAATGGTAGCAGCGTCGTCAGTGGCATATCTTCCAACCTATGGTTTCTAAGTATCGAGAGGTCTAATTAAGAGAGTAAAGAAGAGTTAGAGACGATGTGATGTCTCACTTGATATTCCAGAATAATATAAGGAAATCTATGGTGCAAGGAAGTTGAAGGAAGGTTGCGAATAGTATAAATAGATACGTATAGGTCGCAAGCTAAAGTATAGTAAAGAGACAAGGTTTTATGACAGGAGTAAGGATGAGAAAGGGCGAGTGATAAGGTGACGAGAATGGATAAGTCCTCGGGATTAAGCCCATGTAAACAAGAGAGCTAACGGTTTCTCTAAGTTATAGAAAGTTCAGTGTAGCCTAAATGAACTCAAAGGAATCTAAGAGTAATAACATTTAGAAGAGATGGAATGCTGTCTGGTAGTAGAATAAGGGTGTAATTATGATAGATAAAGGATGACATTTGGGCCTTCGATTGAGTAATGATTTCATGAATTGTACAGGATTAAAATACCCATGTAAGGTAAATCATATTGGGATGCTATGAAATACGATTATGGAAGTATAGTATCGTATCGTCCCCAGGTGGATCAGGAAAATCACTTCAAATGTTCCATGATGCAACGTGAGCCCTAGTGATTACGTAAGATATTTCAAGTTACCAGTGGTAGATTGTAGATCAATATTGAGGTGAGTCAACAATGGATGAACAAAACTCACAAAGTATGAGATGAGACTAGGTTATCATTCTTAAGATAAACAGTAATGAGGAAGCATTATAAGGACTTAGATTTATACATATAGGATGAGCAACGAGAGTAACCTGGAGTTTGGTAGTAGACCTCAGTAATGATAAATCGAAGTAAGAGTTACAGTATAGTATGACCTACCTTGGTGCAGTAAAGTCATACAGATGGATAAACGAATCTATAAAACAAGATATAGCAATATTCATAAGTTCAACAAAGTACCGAGCGAAGAACCTTATTGTACTTATAGATGCCTAGAGGGACATCTTATTAAGCTCTGTATATGTTCACAAAATAACGCCTAGGGATTGGCTAAAAGCTGGAGGAAAAAGGAGAGAAGAGTCGTATAGGCGCACTTACAAAGTCAGAGTCATACAGGCTGTATGATAAAATATAGCAACAGTTACAAGATTGGAATGATTCCGACCACGAGTCGTGGTGTGAGAAAGAGGCCTAAAGGAGGGAATGCCCTGGCCTTTGGATTTATTCAAAGAACAGTTGCCTAAATGTCAAGAAGAGTATTAAAGTATTCGCAAAAGCTACGGGTTATGAGAATAATAAGTGCATCAGTCAACATTCGAGGACGAATGTTCCAAAGGAGGGAATGATGTTACACTCCATATTTTCGTACGTGAAAGTACGCCATAAAGAAATTTATAAAAGCTCATAAATGAGACGTTACATCCAGTATTTTCGTACGTTAAAGTTTCATCGTAAGTTAATCGACGTAAGTTCGGGAACGGGATTATTTTGAGATTATCTTGAGGTTATAAGCGTTTATGCTATTTATAACAAGCAATAAGTAAGTGCCGTGGAGGTTAAAGGGTAAACGAATCAAAGAAAGTGAGTTTTGTCGAAGTTTGTCGATATGGGATAGAATACGGCCCGAGCTACAATATCCGGTATTTATGGACTAGTGCCATGCAAGGTACTAAATGACTATGATAGTAAGGTGTATAAGGTATATTAAAAGTGAGTAGTATTTTAAGTAAGTTGAGATAATTGATTAATTATTGGGTAATGGGATATTTCCTAATTAATTAAAGATTACTGGATAAAGATTAAATCCCCCAACAAGGGAATTACGTGGCAGCCCCCAAACCTTATGACTCTTAAGTCATTGAAGAATAGGTGGCAAGATTTAAATCATTATGAATTATGTGGTGGCTGCACATCCATGTATAAAATATATCTCTAACTTAAGAGACATGAATGGATAAGCAACTTGAATCACAAACTCATTCTCATAGGCATCTAATGAGGATTCAAATGTTAATGTTGTGTGTTACAAACGAAAGTCATATAAGCAAAACCCAAGACCTTCAACAATTCAAATTAACGTGAGATTTTATAATTTTAAGGGAGTATAGTGTAATATTTCTCAAGAGAATCGACTCAGGTATGTTAAGGCTATCCCTTCTTTCTTTTTGGCATGATCAATACGATACAAACGAAACGAGCAAATGCACAATTTCCATAAATGACTCTATTCATAGAAATACTAAAGATGCTTATGTTCTTGATTCCCCATGTGTCATATTATTCTATCATCTGTTCATGGGTCTCAGAAAATACGTAAGTTGATAAAGTTTATTTCATGATATTACTCAAAGGCATAATGGTCTTATGACACTTCAAAAGATTTTTATTGACGTACTTCTCATGCATTACATTCATTTACATTGACCCATGACCAGATGGCGTTATATACACGTATATATGTATATTATATGTATATGGGATATGAAAAAAGATTACAGTGTTATATACGCACCACCACTTGATCAGTTAGTATACATTGATGAATTGCCCACAGTGGCCGAGATGATATGATGGGATGTCCTCAGAGGCTTGTTGATGTTATGACCGCATATACCTATGCATAATATGACATTTATATGCATATGCATGACATTATAGATATGAAGTGATTCACAGAGTTATTCAGACATACATGTCGAGTCTTTTACTCCATGTTTTTTCTCATGTCTATTATTTACTGATTTTCATTCCTTACATACTCGGTACATTATTTTCACTGACGTTCCTTTTGCCTTAGGATGTTGCATTTCATGCCCGCAGGTCCCGATAGACAAGTCGATAGTCCTCCAAGTAGGCTATTAGCTCAGCGGAAGATGTTGGTGCGCTCCATTTGCTCCGGAGTTGCTATTGGTCAGTATGATTAGGACATGTGTTGGTTGGTATGGCGGGGCTCTATCCCGACCTTTATGATATTTATGTATTCTTAGAGGCTTTTAGACACGTCGTGTATGTGAAAGATTGTATGGCCTTGTCGGCCTATGTTCAGTGAAATTTTGGTCTTATAGGCCCGTATGTTTTATGTATAAATTAGTATTTCGTGTTGTATTTTACCTATCTCATGGCAGCCTCTCTGGCTCAATTATCTATGATAGTATGATACGAAAAGATACGGTACGTTGGTACTCGGTTGAGTAAGGGTACCGGGTGCCCGTCGCGGCCCATCGGTTTGGGTCGTGACAATCTCCATCTATTTTTAACTTCAAATCCAAATGGCAAAAATGTCAAAAACTGTTCCTTAAAAGGAAAACGCTTCTTCATCGCGGCCGGTCGGCGACAAAACACCGGTGGAGCCGCACCCTGAGGAGTGTGTTCCCGGGGGGTGCGTTCTCGGGTGCATTCGCACTTCCGATTTTAAAACTTATAAAGCCTCGTCAATTCCTGGTCGATGCGAGCCAGTGTCGAGGTATATATGCTCGATAACCGAGGGATACCTTAAGACGGTAAAGAAAGACTACAACTGGGAGGGAAAAGAGGTGGTGATCCCGACCCCCGAAGAGGACACTACCACCCATGTGGAAGGGTTTCTAAGTGTTTACACTTACCTTTTTACGCTGGGCCCCCTCGACCCTGTTGTCGTTGATTTTTGCCATCAATATCAAATAACCCTAGGCCAAGTCTATCCTTCCTTTTGGCGAATTGTATTCTGCTCCGATTCTTCGTGAGCAAAGTTTAGGGGATGTCTTTAACCCCCGACCACCTCATCAGGTTGTACAGCCCCTGCTAGAGGCAGGTTAATAAAACTCCAACACCGGGCCACCAAAGTGTTGTTCTCGTGCATAGACGAGGACAAGGACCAAGGCTGGATGAGTCGGTTCGTTCGAGTGAGGACTTCCGACCTAATCCCAGCCGAGAAGATGCCATTTCCCGAGAAATAGAATATGAAGCATAAGTACAATCCTATTATTAGCTCCTATTTATTGTTTTGCTCATTTGCTTCTTCTCATCGATATCCTTTTTTGTGATGTAGCGGTCGCTTGGATGCCCGGTGCAATTCCTAACCTCAAGAGCTGGGTTCAGGACTTGGCCTCAACCTCTACGTATGCCGAGCGCTCATGGCACAATTTATCAAAGTGCCGACGGGAGGCCAAAACTCATGGTAAGCCCCTTTTCCACGTCTTTGATGATTTTATTAAAGCGTTTCTTACTTAATTTCTTTTCATACAGGCCTTGTCAAAGATACTGTCATGAGGCCCTTATCTGGTGAGGGGAGACTTCGATCCCGGCACCGAAACTAGCAAAGGACAAAAAGAGGAAAAAGATCTCAACCTCCGAGGATCCAGAACCTAAGAAGGCGACGACTTGTAAGCCGAGGAAGAACATCATCCTCCTGACCGAAGAATCTGTTCGGCGTCTAAGGGATGAAGATGAAGAAGAGGAAGAAAACGACTCCGGGCTGGTGGCCTGAGTGGGAATGAGCACCGAGGCCCCAAAATCCACTGATTCGGTGAAGACTACAGAAACTCCGTCTCGAGATAAGGGGGTCTCGGTAAAAGACTTAATTGAAGTCCTCAAGTCATCGAGGATTGAAGATGCCTCCTACCATAATGAGCCATTGGTGGGTACGACTGTAGGGGATGGTCCCGAGGCCCCTCGAGATGGAGAGAATGCTCCAAGTGACCCACTTGGTGCAATAGAAATTGGAGGCTCCCCGATGCTCCCCTCATTTTCCGAGGAGATGATTCAAGAGGCTCGGGCCTTGAAGACCCTCTCCATCGAAGGAGCCCACGGAAGGGAAGATCCATTCTGTGATTATTTTACTGGGGTCGAAGATGCTATCGGCCTGAGCGACTTGGAGGTCTCGAGGAAGGACTCGGGCGAGGCATCGAGCCTTTTCAACGAAGCGCAATAAGCTCTGAATCGGGTAAGCCTTAACTCCCCTTGTTGGTATTATCCTTGTGTTCATTTTTCTCTTCCTGCCTAATTTCTTTTCTTCTTTCTGCGTAGGCCTCAGTGTTTTATCAGGAAGAATTTTCTCGGTCTCGAGCTGAGCTGAGTCGGTATGAGGCCGACCTCTGAGGGCTCACGGAGGAGAGAAATGCCCTTAGACTTCTCTGTGGGCAAAAACAAGAGGAGACCAAGGACCTCCGAGCCGAGTTGGCCAAGGCTCATCAAGATCAGACCGACCTAATCGAGCAAGTAATAAAAATCTTAAAAGCTCATGGGCTCGATTTGGGAACGGTGGCTAACATTTCAATCTCACAGCTGCAACAGAAGGTCGAAAGGATCGAGCAGCTCCGCGAAGAGGTCGATATGATAAAGGCGGAGACCTTGGGGTAGTAAGAAGGCATGGACCGCTTTGCTGCCGAAAAAGAAACTGCTTTATCCCAATTGTTATCGGCCAAAAGTCAGCTTCGAGGCATGAAGGAGAAAAGCTCTGCTCAGGAAAAAAAAAAGGGGAGCTCGAAGATCAGTTGGCTTCCGAACTTGCAAAGGCCAAATCTAAAGCCGAAAAGGCTAAAGCCGAGGCAAATGCGATCATGGTTGTCTACCGGGCCGATGCTAAAGCCGCTCAAGTCCAAGCAAGAGAGGCAGCCGAGACCGCTCAAACTCAAAAATATTGGATTGCTGAACTCGCCAAATTCCAATCTAGAAGGGAAATCCTCGAGGAGATTCACGCTCGAGGTTTTGATCTTACCGATGAAATAATAAAGGCTAGAGAGCATGAAGCTGATGCTGGAGCGCTGGCCTTCTCCGATGATGATGATGATGCCAAGAGCAAGAGGATGTCCGAACGCGGGGAGGACCTCGATGGAGAAGAAGTCGCCCCTAGTGAAAATTAGGAACCTTAGGATTTTTCACTTTTGATCTATTGTGTAGGATCCTGATCGAACCTTGTAAATATTCTCATATATATAAAGATCTCTTTCCTTTCCGACTTGTCTTTATTTCATTTTCTGCCTTGTAAAAATTTTGTTTCATTCATTCCTTATGAAAATTTTGTTCATAAATTCGAGGCTTAGGCAATTTGATCGAAGTTGGACTACTGTAGTTTTATAATCGAGTGAGTACTTGCTCGAACTCGGAGTAGGGTGACCCTTAGGTTTTAATTGAGTGAGGATGATTTCTCGAACTTAAAAATAAAATGGCCTTTTAGGCTCTTGAATTAGGCTGATACGACCATAGTAAAAAGAATGGCTCTCCCCCCTTTTCGGCTTGAAAAGTTTATTTGTTTAATCATATAAAGTCTATTTTACCTTAGCATGAAATAAGGAATTTGCTCGAGAGTTCAAACGGTTCTGTACCCATTAAGGTTTTCAAGGGTCGATATTATCGAGACCCTTTGTTTCGTAATGCCTTAGCATAAAATAAAGAATTTGTTTGAGAGTTCGAACGATTTTGTACCCATTAGGGTTTTCGAGGGTCGATATTATTGAGACCCTTAGTAATTCAGCCTAGGGTATCCTTTTTAACCAGTTTATGAAAATATTCGAAGGCCTGTTTTATAACGGAAATCGGACGTCTCCGAACCGTGTTAATTTGGCCAAAGCCTTTAACTTGGGATTCACCTTTTGGGCTTGATCCCCTGTTATATTTTAAACTTGTTTGAAGTATCAGTCCCCGAGTGGGGTGGCCGTGGCTTATAAAATCAAGGGTTGCTTTTTTAAGGTTTTACGATCTCGAGATTTTAGTAATTCGTTCATGTCGATTTTTTGGATGACATTCCCCGAGTGCGGGGTCAATTGTTCGAACTTTAGTTGTGATCGGCCCTTAAGCCAGTTTCCATAATAGATCACAAGCACGACATTGTAAAGTAAAAATTTCTCTAAGGCATGAAATATCTGGCAAGGAAAAATACTTTTTTCAATAGATTAACATGCTTACATGTTTTCCATTAGGGATCGAGTAATCTACACGGGCAAGGTTCGTTCGATCGTTTGACCCATACAAAATTTACCTATCTAGACCCTGTCGGCACAAAGTATTTTTCTTGTAACTATCCGAAGGTGATTCCCCCCAGTATTCGAGGTTAATTGTAAAGAAGCCTCGGATACTGTTGAATTGCTCTAAGTTAGCACGAACAATGGTTGCCTCGTTAAAAACCTCGCCAGAAAAACCCATTTGGGACAAAAATCGGTCTAAGGGAAAAAGAGTGCAACGCGTGTTTTCAGACTTAAGGACTTTGTGTTTGAAGAATCCTTTGATGTCTCCGATCAAACACCTGCAAATGGTTAGTATAAAATATAAAAGATGATGAAGAAGGTCATACCTTAGCAGTAATATTATTTGAGAAGTGATATGTTCTAACTGTTTGGTAATTTTTCTCCGTTCATCGTGCCAAGTTTGTAGGATCCTTTTTTGACGATATCGAGGACCTGGTACGGTCCCTTCAAGTTCGGGCCAAGTTTTCCTTCGTTTGGGTCTTGAGTATTGAGGGTGACCTTTCTCAAAACCAAGTCCCCGATTTTTAAGTGTCGAAGATTGGCTCTTCGATTGTAGTACCTTTTGATCCGTTGTTTCTGTGCGGCCATTCGAATGAGGGCAGCTTCCCGTTTTTCATCTAGCAATTCGAGGTTTGTATTCATAGCCTCGTGATTTGACTCTTCCGTTATATATCGAAACCTGACGCTGGGTTCCCCGACTTCAACCAGGATCAGAGCTTCAGCGCCATATACTAAAGAGAATGGTGTTGCCCCCGTACTGGATTTTGACGTTATTCGATACGCCCAAAGGACTTCGGGCAATATTTCTCTCCATTTTCCCTTAGCGTCGCTCAATCTTTTCTTCAAATTTTGAATGATGGTCTTGTTTGTCGATTCGGCCTGTCCGTTCCCACTAGAATGATATGGCGTCGACAGGATCCTCTTTATTTTGTGATCTTTGAGAAATTTTGTCACTTTGTTGCCGACGAACTGCTTTCCATTGTCGCATACGATCTCGGCAGGCATCCCGAATCGGCATATAATGTGGTCCCATATGAAGTCTATGACTTCTTTCTCTCTAATTTTCTCGAAAGCCTGCGCTTCAACCCACTTAGAGAAATAGTCAGTCATAAACAAAATAAATTTAGCTTTACTTGGGGCCAATGGCAGAGGGCCGACTATATCCATTCCCCATTTCATGAATAGCTATAGGGTTAAGACCGAGTGGAGTTGCTCTCCGGGCTGGTGAATTATCGGTGCATACCTTTGACATTTGTCACACTTTCGAACAAACTCTTTTGTATCTTTTTCCATATCGGCCCAATAGTATCCTGCTCTGATGACTTTATGAACCAATGATTTGGCACCAGAATGATTTCCTCAAGTGCCCTCGTGGATTTCTCGTATGACGTAGTCGGTATCTCCTGGTCCCAAACATATTTCCAATAGTCCATCGAACATCCTTCTATATAGTGTTCCATCTTCGGCCAGTGTGAATCGTGCAGCCTTTGTACGTAGAGTCCTTCATTCTTTAGGATCCGATGGAAGCTTTCCGTTCTTTAGGTACTCGATATATTTGTTCCTCCAATCCCAGGTCAGACTTGTGGAGTTGATTTTGGCGTGGCCTTCTTCGATTACTAACCTTGAAAGTTGTACGTCAGTCCCCGAGCTAATCTCGCCGTCTTTGACTAATGACCCCAAATTTGCAAGGGCATCGGCCTCGCTGTTTTGTTCTCGAGGCACATATTGTATGGTCCATTCTTTAAACCGATGTAGAGTTACCTATAATTTGTCCAAGTATCTCTGCATGCGATCTTCTCGAACTTCGAAAGTTCTGTTGACTTGGTTTACCACAAGCAGAGAGTCGCATTTGGCCTCGATGACTTCTGCTCCCAAACCTTTAGCTAGCTCGAGACCTACAATCATGGCCTCATACTCGGCCTCATTTTTAGTTAACTTTAAAGTTTTGATAGCTTGTCTAATTGTATTACCCGTGGGCGGCTTCCAAACGATGCCTAGCCCGGACCCCTTCACGTTCGAAGCGTCGTCTGTGAAGAGGGTCCACACCCTCGATGATGTACCCGACTTTAATAATAGTTCCTTTTTGACCTCGGGTACGAGGGCTGGCGTAAAGTCAACCAAGAAGTCCGCTAAGATTTGAGACTTGATGGTCGTTCGGGGTCGATACTCGATATCGTATCCACTGATCTCGACGGCCCATTTGGCCAATCGGCCCAAACGTTTGGGCTTATGCAAAATATTGCGAAGGGGATAAATAGTCACCACAAAAATCGGGTGACACTGAAAATATGATTTTAATTTCCTAGAGGCACTTATTAGGGAAAGCGCTAATTTTTCTAAGTGTGGGTACCGGGTTTCGACCTCACCTAGAGTTCGACTAACATAGTAAACAGAGAATTTCTTACCTTGTTCTTCTCGAACTAGGACCCGCAATTTTTGAGATTTCTAAGTACAAGTAGAGTCGCTCGTCCCTTTCGGAGTATGAAGCAGTGGCGGGTTCGAGAGGTACCGCTTTAATTCTTCCAATGCTCGTTGGCATTCTGGGTTCCATGCGAAACAGTTCTTCTTTCTAAGCAGTGAGAAGAACCTGTGACTTCTATCTGAGGACCTCGAGATGAATCGGTCTAGGGCGGCTATGCGCCCTATTAATCTTTGAACGGCCTTAACATTGTCCACGATTGTGATATCTTTGATTGCCTTGATCTTATAGGGGTTGATTTCTATCCCCCGATTTGATACCATAAAATCGAGGAACTTTCTAGAGCCGACCCCGAATACACATTTCTCCGGGTTGAGCTTCATGTTGTATTTCCTTAGTATATAGAAGGTCTCCTGTAAATGTGTCAAATGGTCCGCTACTCGCAGGTACTTAACTAGCATATCGTCAATATAAACCTCCATTGATTTACCTATTTGTTCTTCGAACATTCGATTTACTAAGCATTGATAAGTGGCACCAGCATTTTTTAATCCAAGCGGCATTACATTATAACAATAGGTACTGTACTTAGTGATGAACGACGTCTTTTCGTGATTCTTCGGGTTCATTTGTATTTGATTGTATTCGGAATAGGCATCGAGAAAACTAAGGATCTCGTTGCTGTCCGTGGCATCGATCATGCAATCAATATTCGGCAGAGGAAAAGAGTTTTTAGGACATGCTTTGTTTACATCTTTATAGTCTATGCACATTCTAAGTTTATTTCCCTTTTTAGGGACTACGACTACATTTGCTAACCATTTGGGATATTTTACTTTCCAAATGGATCCTGTTTTAAGAAGTTTGGTTACCTCGTCCTTGATGAATGCATGTTTTACCTCGGACTGAGGCCTTCTCTTTTGTTTTACCGGGCGGAACTTCGGGTCCAAGATCAGTCGATGTGTAGTGATCTCCGGTGAGATTCCTGTCATATCTAGGTAGGACCAAGCAAAACAATCCATATTATTGATAAGAAATTTAATGAAATTTTCCCTGAGTTCGGGGGTTAACCCCATACCCAGGTATACCTTTCGATCGGGTAAATACTCAATCAGTATGACCTGCTCCAGCTCTTAGACTGTCGATTTGGTGGCGTCGGAATCCTCGGGGATTATGAAGGATTGAGGGGTCCAGTATTCATCGTCCTCGTCCGTTCCCTATTTCTCCGACCGAGTCGAGGCTGGTGGCTGTGGTTGCTATTTAGCCTCATATTTTCCTTTGGACTCCGATCCCTTTGTCGATGAAAGCACCGATACCAGTGTTACTTTGTCCATCGTGAACATTTCTTTGGCAGCATGCTATTCCCCATACACTGTTTTTACCACATCCAGTGTTGGGAACTTCAGCCTTTGGTGAAGGGTTGAGGGGACGGCCATCATATTGTAAATTCAGGGTCTTCTGAGCAGTGCCTTGTATCTCATATCGCCCTCCATCACATGGAAATTTGTTTTTTGAACAGTTCTGGCTACATTTACTGGTAGGATGATTTCACCTTTAGTTGTGTCACTCGCCATGTTGAAGCCATTAAGAACCCGAGATGCGGGTACGATCTGATCTTGTAGGCTGAGCTGTCCATGACCCTCGATCGAATAATATTGGCCGAACTTCCTGGATCAATTAAAATACGTTTAACCTGAATTTTATTCATAATGATAGAGATTACCAAAGCATCATTGTGGGGTTGTGAGATCCCTTATGCTTCTTCATCATTGAATGATAAAGTGCCTTCTGACACATAGTCTCGAGTTCGTTTTTCCCTGGTGATGGATACTTTAATGTGTTTGAACACGGGCCTTTATGGAATATCGACTCCATTAATGATCATGTGAATCACGTGTTGCGGTTCTTCCTGCTCATTTTTCCTGTTTGCACCCTGTCTCTGAAATGGTTTTTAGCTCGGTCGCTCAAGAATTCTCGAAGATGACAATGGGCCACATCCTCCCTTAGTTGTCTGCAGTCTTCAGTTTTATGACCATGTGTATCATGGTATTTGCATATTTGATTGGGGTTTCTTTATGATGGATCGGTTTGTAGGGGTCTGGCCATCTAATATCTTTGATTCTCCCAATGGCTGACACAATACCTAATGCGTCGATGTTGAAGTTGTATTCTGATAATCGTGGTGCTTCTGTGGAATCAGCATGTTTATCGAAGCCACTTTTGCTCATGAGCCCTCGAGAGCTTTGTCCTCGATCGTTCTTTCGATCATTTCAGATGGGATTGCGTCATGGGCCGCTGTTTCTATGATCTGCATTATATGGTTGATACCGATCTTTGTTCGACCGGGGTTCTCTGTCGGTATCCCTTTGATTTCTGCCGACGTGCCTGTTTGGATAAACGGAACCGGAAGGGGTCCCCAATTGATCATCCTCGACCCTGATCTTTGACTGGTACCGATTATGTACATCGGCCCAGGTTACCGTTGGATATTCAATTAAATTTTGTTTTAGCTGTCGTGATGCCACCGAACTGCATTCATTCAAACCCTGAGTAAAGGCTTGAACATCCCAATCATCTGTGACTGGTGGTAGTTACATGCATTCCATCTGGAACCAAGATACGAATTCCCTCAACATTTTGTTGTCTTTTTGTTTCACCTTGAAGAGGTCCGATTTCCTAGTTGCAACTTTTATCACTACGGCATGTGCCTTTATGAAGGAGTCTGCAAGCATGGCGAAGGAATCGATGGAATTATGCGGCAAATTGTGGTACCATATCATTTCTCCTTTCGACAAGGTTTCTCCAAATTTCTTCAGTAAAACAGATTCAATCTCATCGTCTTCCAAGTCATTCCATTTTATTGCGCATGTATAAGAAGTGACATGCTCATTAGGGTCGGTGGTCCCGTTATACTTAGGAATTTCTGCCATTCAAAATATTTTCGGAATGGGTTTCGGTGCCGCACTTGGAGGGAAAGGCTGCTGTACAAATTTCTTTGAATCCATACCCTTTAGAATCGGCGGTGCCCCCAGTATTTGGTCAACCCGGGAGTTGTACGTCTCTACTTTCTTGTCATTTGCCTCGATTTTTTTTTCTCCCGATTCAATCCGTTTAGTGAGCTCCTCGAACATTTTCATAATGGCGGGGTCAGTCCCTGATTCGTTCGCATTCAACCTTTCCGGCACAGGCTCAGTCCTTTGAACGACTTCTAATTCGATCCTACTCGGTGTTCGATGTTGATTTTGTAGTTGTGCTATAGCGGCTTGTTGAGCCCGTAACATTTCGAATATTAATTGGAGTCTAACTCTACCACTTCTCCGCCCTGCGTACCTCTACCACCTGATCGAACTTCTCTGCGTATACTACCTTTGGGCTCAACGCCCAAATTTGCATTTAGGGCGACATGTGAACTGACATCGATGGGATTTGTGATTGGTGCTCCCTCGAGGTCAGCCTGAGGCACCTTGATTCCTGGGGTGGCTATGTTATCATTTTCTCCGTGAAATCCGAGGTTGTTGTCACCGTGTGTAGGTGTTGCTTGTGAGTTTGACATGTTTATCCTGAAAACAAAGTTTCTTACGAGAACAAGTGTAAAGCAGTGTGTGTTATCGAAATTAGTATTAAGCAATCACTATTATCTTTAGCCCCACGATGGGCGCCAAACTGTTTACCCTTAAAATTGGATAACAATTAAACTTTTAATGAGGT
Organism: Nicotiana tabacum; assembly: GCF_000715075.1. Classification (NCBI taxonomy): domain Eukaryota; kingdom Viridiplantae; phylum Streptophyta; class Magnoliopsida; order Solanales; family Solanaceae; genus Nicotiana; species Nicotiana tabacum. Next base: position 85,959,859 of record NC_134081.1, on the reverse strand, counting down.
TCTAAGGATACGCGATTTCACTTAATACCAATAGACAAATATGAAGATTAATAACAGAAATGAACTATAAAATAAAGCCAACCAATATTGAAACGGAATTCAACCCTCGAACTAGGGTGCCCTCGAACTGATTCATACCAAAATAGTTAAAAATAAAGCAAGCTGATAAACAAGAGAGTATAAGCTAAAGAGAGAGTGTTATATTGGTTTTTTTATGTGAGAATAATGTGTCTTACAAATAGTTAATACTCCCCTTTATATAGTAGAGGAGTTCTACTTATGGTATAACTCTAATTACAGAAGGAAATCCCATGACTAGCTAATTAACCATTTCTGATTTGATCCGTTCCGAGATTTACGCCACGATCCTCGACCAGTCAACGAGGTTTACGCCGTGATTCTCGACCGGTCATGGATATCTCGCCTTTCTGTTATTGTGCTATCTCCAGTCTTGCTCAATGTCTATCTTGTTTGGCTTTGATCGCTACTAGTCTCGATCTCGACAGGTACCTCGGTTCTGAACTTAGTACCTAATCTTCGTGATTTAGTCTGATCCGTTACGAGGCCGTCCTTCGATGCAATCTCCCAGTCTCGGTCAAATAGTAAAATCGGGTGGGCCCGATTTTAATCATATACAAACTGCTTTTGCCTTTGTCAATTTTCTGTGTGTTTCTTTTATTATCAAGCAGTATTTGTGATTCACCTGCCTTATCTCTTTCATATTTTGCTAACCTTAAATCCTAATTTTTTAGTTCATTGAAAACTAGTAAAAATTAATAATAAAATTTTAAATATTACTTACGACTTACTAATTATAAAATTGTGAATATTTAAAAATCATAAATTTTTAAAACTTTTAATCACAAATACCACAAAATATTTATAATAACAATAACAACATACCCAGTAATTTTACGAGTGGGGTCTGGAGAGGGTAGTGTGTACACAGATCTTACCCATACCTTGTGAAAGTAAATAAACTATTTTCGATAGCTACACCCTCGACTAAAAAGAAATATAATAGTGGCGAACCCATGGAAAAGAAGAAGTAACAACAACAAGAAAAAATAGGAAGTAACAACAACAAGAAAAATAGGATAACTGAAGCAAACATGTATTACTAGAAATCTAAGAATAAGAGAAAGCAAGCATACTACTAGTACTACTGATATGAAAAGGAAAACTTGCGGCTACCTACTAATCCTATGCCGTAATTCTCGACCTCCACACCCCTATCAAGGGGCATGACCTCGGTAAGCTACATCTGCGCCATGTCCTTCCTAATCACCTCTCCCCAATACTTCTTCGGCCTGTCTCTACCTCTCCTGAGACCCACCGTGGCCAACCTCTCACACCTCCTCACTGGTGCACAATGCATCTTCTTTTCACATGTCTGTACCATCTCAGCCTTACTTCTCGCATCTTGTCCACTATTGAGGCTACTCCAACCTTATCCCGAATATCTTCATTCCTAATCTTATCTCTCTTGGTGTGCGCACATATCCATCTCAACATTCTCATTTTCGCTACTTTCATCTTCTGGATCTGAGAGTTCTTGACTAACCAACACTCCGCCCCCCTACAACATAGTCGATTTAACCACCATTCTGTAGAACTTATCTTCAATACTCGGTGGTATATTCTTATCACACAGGATCCCGGATGCGAGCCTCTATTTTATCCATCCCGCTTCAATACGATGTGTGACATATTTATCAATCTCCATATTAACTTGTATTATAGACCCCAGATACTCCAATATGATGTGTGACATATTTATCAATCTCCATATTAACTTGTATTATAGATCCCAGATACTTGAAACTTACTCTCCTAGGAATGACTTGTGTATCGAGCTTCACTTTCACGTCGGTCTCAGGGGCGGACCCACATTGGTTCAAGCGGGTTCAGTTGAACCCGCTTTGTAAAAACAATATACTATTTTTATATATTTAAATTATTTTTTCAAGCACCAAAATGAAGTTAAATAATAAACGTTGAACCCTCTTGACAAGAAGTGAAAGGTGGTGCAGTGGTTCAAGCGGGGTCATCAAGAGTGCGAAGGTTTACACTTGCTATCTGTATAAATTTTTTCTCTTTATGTTAGAGTCTTCTCCTATCTCAATTTCACACTTGCTTATTTGAAATCTTTTAAAGTATTCTGCTTGCCTCTTTCTCGTGGTTTACAAAACACGTATTTTTTATTTGTTTAAATTTAGCATATTATCATAGTTCCAAAATTCTTATATTAAAGAAGTTATTAATCCAATTTAGTTTATAGTTCTCTTCTATTTTTTATTGACTGCAATAATTAGCTTGTAAAAATAAAATAATTTTGAATTTGTAAAATTTAAACAAATAAGTAGAATTTATTATTTTGTTATCGATTAAATTGTTGTTTGTTAAATAAAATTGTTAAAAATTTAATAAATTATAAAATTTAAAAACATAGATAAAAAATTGTTAAAATTTATCTTTATAAAGGCGACCTCAAAATACGAAAAAAAAGAATAGCGAGCAAAACTTTGTTTGGAGGTTTTGTTATGAAACGAAACAAAGAGCAGTAAGGTAAACTATATTTGTTAAGCTTGGTAGTGCTTCTACTGTCGGATGCAGCCGAGGGTTTAGTCTCTATCTGAACCCGCCTGCATAAAAGTCTGGGTCCGCCACTGGTCGGCCTCGTGAGTTGCATCGCAAAACTTGCACTCCAAGTATTCTATTTTTATCCTGCTCTACCGAACACCTTTAGTCTATGTAACGACCCGACCAATCATTTTGAGTATTATAACCCCGTTCTCCCATTTACTACTCAATTTGTGCATTACAATTATTATATAACTTACCGGGGTAATTGGTTCGGGTCCGGTGAGGTCTTGGAATGAATGAGAACACTTAGTTCCAAAGTTTAAAACTTAAGTTGAAAAGGTTGGATGGATGTCGACCTATGTGTAAATGACCCCGAAATAAAGTTTTGATGATTCCAATAGCTTCGAATGGTAATTTTGGACTTAGGAGCATGTCCGAAAATTTATTTGGAAGCCTGTAGCTAAATTAGGCTTGAAATGGCTAAAATAAAAATTTAAGTTTGGAAGTTTGACCGGGAGTTGAATTTTTGATATCGGAGTCGAAATCCGATTCTGGAAATTAAAATAGATCCGTTATGTCATTTATGACCTGTGTGCAAAATTTGAGGTTAATCGGACTTGATTTGATAGGTTTCGGCATCGAATGTAGAAGTTGAAATTTCTTAGTTTCATTAAGCTTGAATTGGGGTATGATTCGTAGTTTTAGTGTTGTTTGATGTGATTTGAGGATTCGACTAAGTTCGTATAATGTTTTAGGACTTGTTGGTGTATTTGGTTGAGGTCCCGGGGGCCTCGAGTGAGTTTTGGATAGTTAACGGACTAAATTTTGGACTTGGAAGAAATCTGGAAATTTTTGCCTTCTGATGCAATCGCACCTGCGGAATTTGGCTCGCAGATGCGAGATCGCAGAAGCGAGCCTGGCATGGCAGAAGCAGGAAGTCCGTAGAAGCGGACAGAATCTCACAGAAGCGAGTCCGCAGAAGCGACACCAAGGTCGCAGATGCGGAGGCAAGGGAGGCTGAGCAAAACCGCAGAAGCGGACGCTTCTTCGCATAAGTGAGTCCACAGAAGTGGGAGCAGTCGCAGAAGCGGTTGGTTTCTCGCACCCGCGAGACCGTAGAAGCGGCTAAGTGAGTCGTAAGTGCGGAACCCCTGGACAGTATACATTTCGAAGGGGTTCCGAGTTTTGCCATTTTTGGACCTTCACGCACTGTTTTTGGGGCGATTGTGAGAGATACATTCACGAAAAATTTGAGGTAAGTCACTTGTGATCATTTCTACTCCATAATATTTAATTATCATCGAATAATCCGACTAGATTACGTATTTTAGAGGTGTAAATCGGAAATTTGGACTTAGGGATTTGGAAATAAGATTTGATGATTTGGAGATCAAGTTGATGTTGGAATTTGATAAAATTTGTATGGTTAGACTCGTGGTTGAATGAGCGTTCATATTTTATAATTTTTGTCGGGTTCCGAGACGTAGGCCATACGGGTGATTTTTTAGTTAAATTTCAGATTTTGTTGGAAAATTAGTATTTTTATATGGAATTAATTCCAATGATTTGCATTGACTGAAAGGGATTAATTGTGACTAGATTCGAGGCGTTCAGAGGCCAATTCGCGAGGCAAAGGCATAGCGGAATAAAAAATTATACGGTTTGAGGTAAGTAACACTTCTAAACTTGGTTCTGAGGGTATAAATTCATGAATTATGTGTTATGTGAATTGTATGAAGGTGACGCACATGCTAGGTGACGGGCGTGTGGGCGTGCACCATAAAAATTGTGACTTAAATAAATTCTATGGAGTTGTAAAATTAAAGAATCATGTTATTATCACAACCCAAACTAACCTCTGTCGTGATGGTACCTATCGTGGAACTAGGCAAGCCGACTCATTTCCAAAACAAACCGATATTTTCATTTCAAAGATAATTTCAAGATTATTTAACATAAAACCTCCATTTAAAGAGTTCAAATCAAAGAAAAACAGAAGTGCGGAAAAGAAAATTCCGACATCGGAGTGTCACTAGTCAAGAGCATCTTCTACAATCTGTCTAACAATATCAAGGATAACTCAGCCTGAAAAATAGCTAAATATAACTAGAGGAAGATAAGAGGGTGAAGAGCAGGGGCTGCGATCGGCAAACAGCTACCTTGCTATCTCCGAGAAAATCTGCAACCAGAACACTCAATAACCGCTACCGTGTCTAGCTACACCTGAATCTACACACAAGGTGCAGGGAGTAACGTGAGTACGCCAACTCAGTAAGTAACAATAATAAATAAAGACTGAGCAGTAGTGACGAGCAATATAGCATATAACGTTCATATCAGGAAATCTCAGTAAAATACCATATGCTCTTAAAAATCAGGATTTGAATCAAACATTTCGTTTAAACCCAGTTCCAGTAAAAATTATTTAAAGACATTTTTCCAACAGTTTTTCAAACAAAGGCTCAATGCAAAGGTGAGCAAAAATGATGAAATCATAAACAGCCCCTTGGGCAAAAACATCACTCATATACAGCCCCTCGGGCAAACCTCACAGTCACTCGTGCCACTCGAGCATACCTCACAATCACTCTTGCTACTCGGGCATACCTCACAATCACTCTTACCACTCGGGCATACCTCACAGTCACTCTTCCCTCCCAGTCACTCAGCACTCGGAACTCGACACTCGCACTCAGTAGGTACCTGCGCTCACTGGGGGTGTGTACAGACTCCGGAGGGGCTCCTTCAGCCCAAGCGCTATAATCTGTGTGGACAACTCAGGTACTATAATAATAAAGTATGCTGCAGGCGGGCAGCCCCAATCCACACGCATCCTCACAATCAGGTCCTCGGACTCACTCAGTCATAAATATGCTGCAGGCGGGCAGCCCGATCCACACATATCCTCACAATCAGGCCCTCGGCCTCACTCAGTCATAAATCTCTCAAGCCACTCGGGCATTTCGGTAAAATAGGGCAGTCGACCCAAAACATATATATGCATCAAAATAGAGTCATAAAACTAAGTTATGCGGTAAACAAGTATAAATATGACTGAGTATAGATTTTCAATTGAAAACAGTGAGAGGATGGTAAGAAACAGCCCATAAGGGTCCAAACAGCATTGACGCAAGGCCCAAACATGGCATTCAACCTAATTTACAGAAATTCTTTCTAAAACATATAAGTATCAAATGGTTTCAACAAAGTATGCAACTTTACAGTTGCTACGGGACGGACCAAGTCATAAATCCCCAACAGTGCACGCCCACACGCTTGTCACCTAGCATGTGCGTCACTTTAAAATAATAGAATGATACGAAATCCGGGGTTTCATACCCACAGGTCTAGATTTACAATCGTTACTTACCTCAAACCGGTCAAATCTCTAACCTGCAATGATCTTGCCTCTGGACTCGTCCTCTAAATGCTCCGAATCTACTCACAATCAGTACAATACTATCAATACGCGCGAATGGGATGAATTCCACAAGAAAAACTACAAAATTAGACCAAAACCCGAAATTGGCTCAAACCCGGCCCCCGAGCCCACGTCTCGAAATCCAACCAAATTTACAAAACTAGAAAGCTCATTCACTCACGAGTCTAACCATACCAAATTCATCAAAATCCGACATCGTTTGGTCCTTGAAATCCTTAATTACCATAATTAATACAACGGGAAATCACCATATATACAAGTATTAGGGCTCAAGTAACTTACCTCAACGAAATCCCCTTGATTCCTCTTCAAATCTCTCCCAAAAGCTCCAAAAATCGAGTTGAAATTGTGAAGAATGACCAAATTTCGCGAAGGGTCCTATTTATGGTTTCTGCCCAGGTTTTTCGCACCTGCGGCCATTTTCTCGCACCCGCGCGACCGCACGTGCGCAACTCACTTAATCACCCAGCTTTCGCACCTGCGTACCCCTTCCTCGCACCTACGGACTCGCATCTGCGGTCCCAGGTGCGCATCTGCGAAACCAGTCCACACTCCTCATCTCCGCATCTGCGCTCAAGGCTTCGTACCTGCGGGCTCGCAGATGCGGCCAATTCTTCGCACCTGCATTCCCAGCCTTGGCCCAGCGTCGCCCATACCTGCTCACTCTCCACGTGCACCAGCGGCCTCGCACCTGCGACCGTTTCTTCTGCAGGTGCGGAAATAGCAGAAGCAGCAGCTCCAGCTGCAATTTCCAACTTCAACAAATCCGTTAACCACCCGGAATCACCCCGAGGCCCTCGGGACCTCAACCAAAAATACCAACAAGTCATATATCAATATACCAACTTAGTCGAACCTTCGAATCACTCAAAACAACATCAAATCATCAAATTACCCTCGGATTCAAGCCTAAGAACTTCTAAATTTCTAAATTCGGCAACCGATGCCGAAACCAACCAAACCACGTCCGAATGACCTCAAATTTTGCACACACGTCACAAATGACACTATGAACCTACTCCAACTTCCGGAATTTCATTCCGATCCCGATATCAAATTTTCCACTGCCGACTGAAATCGTCAAATTACCAATTTCGCCAATTCAAGCCTAATTCTACACGGACCTCCAAATCACATTCCGGACGCACTCCTAAGTCCAAAATCACCTAAAGGAGCTAACAGAACCATCGAAATTCAAATCCGAGATCGTTTACACATAGGTCAACATTCGGTTGACTTTTCCAACTTAAGTTTCTACTTATAAGACTATGTGTCTCAATTCACTCTGAAACCACTGCGGTCCCGAACCAACTAACCCGATATAACATAATATAGCTGAATAACACAAAAAGAAGTAGAAATGGGGAAAACAGGCTATAACTCTCGAAATGACCGGCTGGGTCGTTACATCCTCCCCCTCCTAAATATTCGTTCTTCCTCGAACGGGTCTAGAAACATACCTAGAGTCTCGAATATGCGTGGATATTTGCTCCGCATCTCCCGCTTGGTCTCCCAGGTGGCCTCCTCTACAGGCTAACCTCTCCATTGCACCTTCACTGAAGCTATATCCTTTGACCTCAACCTTCGAACCTGCCGATCCAAAATAGGCACTGCTCCACATCATAAGTCATATCACCCTCCAACTGAACCGTGCTAAAATCCAAAACATGGGACGGATCTCCAATATACTTTCGGAGCATAGAAACATGAAACACTGGATGCACACTCGACAAGCTGGGTGGCAAGGCAAGCTTATAAGCCACCTCCCCTATTCTCTTAAGCACCTCAAAAGGCCCAGTGAACCGGGGGCTCAACTTGCCCCTCTTCCAAACCTCATAACACCCTTCATGGGTGATACATTTAGCAAAACCTTCTCCCCAACCATAAAAAACACACCACAGACCTTCCTATCAGCGTAGCTCTTCTTCCTAGACCGCGCCGTACGAAGCCGCTCCTAAATTAATTTCACCTTATCTAATGCGTCCTGGACCAAGTCTGTACCTAAGAGCCTAGCCTCACCCGGCTCAAACCATCCAACCGGAGATCTACACCTCCTCCCATATAAAGCCTCGTACGGAGCCATCTGAATACTCGACTGATAACTGTTGTTATATGCAAACTCTGTGAGTGGCAGAAACTGGTCCCATGAACCCCCAAAGTCAATGACACAAGCAGGCAACATGTCCTCCAATATCAGAATAGTGTGCTCGGACTGCCCGTTCGTCTGAGGGTGAAAAGTTGTGCTCAACTCAACCTGAGTACCCAACTCTCGCTGCACGACCCTCCAAAACTGCGATGTGAACTGAGTACCCCTATCTAAAATGATGGAAACTGGGATACCATGCAGGCGAACGACCTCTCGGATGTAAATCTCAGCCAACCGCTCTGAAGAGTAAGTAGTACCAACTGGAATAAAGTGCGCGGACTTGGTCAACCGATCCACAATAACCCAAATAGCGTCAAATTTCCTCGAAGTCCATGGGAGCCCAACTAAAAGTCCATAGTGATCCGCTCCCACTTCCACTCTAGGATCTCTAATCTCTGAAGCAAGCCTCCCGGTCTCTAATGCTCATACTTAACTTGCTGACAGTTTAGACACCGAGCCACAAACCCAACTATATCCTTCTTCACCCGCCTCCACCAATAGTGCTGCCTCAAATCCTGGTACATATTCGCGGCACCCGGATGGATGGAATACCGCGAGCTGTGGGCCTCCTCAAGAATCAACTCTCCAATCCCATCTATATTAGGCACGCATATCCGGCCCTACATTCTCAGCACGTCGTCATCACCAATAGTCACATCCCTAGCATCACCTCTCCGAACCCTGTCCTGAAGAATGAGCAAGTGGGGGTCATCATACTGACGCTCCCTGATACAGTCATAAAGAGAAGACTTGGAGACCACACAAGCCAATACCCGACTAGGCTCCGAAATATCTAATCTGACAAGCTGGCCCACTAAGGTCTGAACATCCAATGCCAAAGGTCTCTCTGTTGCTGGAAGATATGCTAAACTCCCCAAACTCTCTGCCCGGCGACTCAAAGCATCGGCCACCACATTGGCCTTCCCCGAATGGTACAAAATAGTGATATCATAGTCCTTAAGAAGCTCCAACCATCTCCGCTGACGCAAATTAAGATCCTTCTGCTTTAACAGATACTGCAGACTCCGGTGATCAGTATAGATCTCACAATGAACCCCATACAAATAATGACGCCAAATCTTCAAGGCGTGAACAATGGCTGCTAACTCAAGATCATGGATAGGATAGTTCTTCTCATGGGTCTTCAACTGGCGCGAGGCATAGGCAATCACCCTACCCTCCTGCATCAAAACACAACCAATGCCTATCCTCGAGGCATCACAATACACGGTGTAAGAACCTGAAGCTGATGGCAGAACTAATACTGGAGTTATGGTCAAGGCAGTCTTGAGCTTCTAAAAGCTCTCCTCACATTCATCCGACCACCTGAATGGAGCACCCTTTTAGGTCAATTTGGTCAAGGGCGATGCAATAGATGAAAATCCCTCCACAAAGCGATGGTAGTAACCCGCCAAACCAAGAAAACTCCTAATCTCTGTGGCTGAGGATGGTCTGGGCCAACTCTGCACCGCCTCTATCTTCTTCGGCTCCATTTGAATACCCTCACTGGACACCACGTGCCCCAAGAATGCTACTGAACTGAGCAAAAACTCACATTTGTAGAACTTCGCATAAAGCTTCTCCTCCCTCAATCTCTGTAATACAATCTTCAAATGCTGAGCGTGCTCCTCCTGGCTACGAGAGTACACCAGGATGTCATCAATGAATACAACGACGAATGAGTCCAAATAGGGCTGGAATACATTATTCATCAAATGCATGAACGCTGTTGGGGCATTGGTCAGCCCAAAATACATCACCAAGAACTCATAATGGCCATATCGGGTCCTGAAAGCTGTTTTAAGAATATCTGAATCCCGAATCTTCAGTTGGTGATAACCGGACCTCAAATCGATCTTGGAGAACACCCTCGCTCCCTGAAGCCGGTCGAATAAATCATCAATACGAGGCAAATGATACTTGTTCTTAACTGTGACCTTGTTCAACTGCCTGTAATCAATACACATTCTCATGGAACCATCCTTCTTCTCCACAAATAGAACCTATGCACCCAAAGGTGACACACTAGGCCAAATAAACTCCTTATCGAGGAGTTCCTAAAGCTGTTCTTTCAATTCCTTCAACTCCGCCGGTTCCATACGATACGGTGGAATAGAAATGGGCTGAATGCCCGGCACCAAATTAATACCAAAGTCAATATCCCTGTCAGACGACATGCCCGGTAGGTCTGCAGGAAACACATCCGAAAAATTATGTACCACCGGAACAGAATAAATGACAGGAGTCTCTGCACTAACATCCCTCACAAAAGCCAAATAAGATAGGCAACCCTTCTCAACCATGTGTTGAGCCTTCAAATAAGAAATCACACTACTTGGTCAATAATCTACAAAACCGATCCACTCAACTACCTTGCTATCTCCGAGAAAATCTGCAACTAGAACACTCAATAACCGCTACCGTATCTAGATACACCTGAATCTGCACACAAGGTGCAGGGAGTAACGTGAGTACGCCAACTCAGTAAGTAACAACAATAAATAAAGACTGAGCAATAGTGACGAGCAATATAGCATATAACGTTCATATCAGGAAATCTCAGTAAAATACCATATGCTCTTAAAAATCAGGATTTGAATCAAACATTTCGTTTAAACCCAGTTCCAGTAAAAATCATTTAAAGACATTTTTCCAACAGTTTTTCAAACAAAGGCTCAATGCAAAGGTGAGCAAAAATGATGAAATCATAAACAGCTCCTCGGGCAAAACATCACTCATATACAACCCCTCGGGCAAACCTCACAGTCACTCGTGCCACTCGGGCATACCTCACAATCACTCTTGCTACTCGGGCATACCTCACAATCACTCTTACCACTCGGGCATACCTCACAATCACTCATGCCTCCCAGTCACTCAGTACTCGGCACTCGCACTCAGTAGGTACCTGCGCTCAATGGGGGTGTGTACAGACTCCGGAGGGGCTCCTTCAGCCCAAGCGCTATAATCTGCACGGATAACTCACGTGCTATAATAATAAAGTATGCTGCAGGCGGGCAGCCCCGATCCACACTCATCCTCACAATCAGGCCCTCGGTCGATATCAATATGCTGGAGCGTGCAGCCCCGATCCACACATATCCTCACAATCAGGCCCTCGGCCTCACTCAGTCATAAATCTCTCAAGCCACTCGGGCATTTAAGTAAAACAGGGCATTCAGCCCAAAACATTTATATGCATCAAAATAGAGTCATAAAACTGAGTTATGCGGTAAACAAATATAAATATGACTGAGTATAGATTTTCAATCGAAAACAGTGAGAGGATGGTAAGAAACAGCCCCTAAGGGTCCAAACAGCATTGGCGCAAGGCCCAAACATGGCATTCAACCCAATTTACAGAAATTCTTTCTAAAACATATATGTATCAAATGGTTTCAACAAAGTATGCAACTTTACAGTTGTTAAGGGACGGACCAAGTCACAAATCCCCAACAGTGCACGCCCACACGCCTGTCACCTAGCATGTGCGTCACTTCAAAATAATAAAATGATATGAAATCCGGGGTTTCATACCCTCAGGACTAGATTTACAATCGTTACTTACCTCAAACCGCTCAAATCTCTAACCCGCAATGATCTTGCCTCTGGACTCGGCCTCCAAATGCTCCGAATCTATTCACAATCAGTACAATACCATCAATATGCGCTAATGGGATGAATTCCACAAGAAAAACTACAAAATTAGACCAAACCCCGAAATTGGCTCAAACCCGGCCCTTGAGCCCACGCCTCGAAATCCAACCAAATTTATAAAACTAGAAATCTCATTCACTCACGAGTCTAACCATACCAAATTCACCAAAATCCGACATCGTTTGGTCCTTCAAATCCTTAAATTACTCTCCAAAAATTTCAAGTCCTAACCCCTTATTTTCACTAATTACCATGATTAAAATAATGGAAAATCACCATATATACAAATATTAGGGGTCAAGTAACTTACCTCAACGAAATCCCCTTGATTCCCTCTTCAAATCTCTCCTAAAAGCTCCAAAAACTGAGTTGAAATTGTGAAGAATGACCAAATTTCGCGAAGGGTTCTATTTATGGTTTCTGCCCAGGTTTTTTGCACCTGCGACCATTTTCTCGCACTTGCGCGACCGCACCTGCGCAACTCACTTAATCACCTAGCTTCCGCACCTGCATACCCCTTCCTCGCACCTACGGACTCGCATCTGCGGTCCCAGGTGCGCATCTGCGAAACCAGCCCACACTCCTCATCTCCGCGTCTGCGCTCAAGGCTTCGCACATGCGGGCTCGCAGATTCGGTCAATTCTTCGCACCTGCATTCCCAGCCTTGGCCCAGCGTCGCCCGCACCTACGCACTCCCCACACGCACCAGCGGCCTCGCACCTGCGACCGTTTCTTTCGCAGGTGCGGAAATAGCAGAAGTAGCAACTTCAGCTGCAATTTTCAACTTCAACAAATCCGTTAACTTTCCGGAATCACTCCGAAGCCCTCGGGACCTCAACCAAAAATACCAACAAGTCATATATCAATATACCAACTTAGTCGAACCTTCGAATCGCTCAAAACAACATCAAATCATCAAATTACCTTCGGATTCAAGCCTAAGAACTTATAAATTTCCAAATTCGGCAACCGATGTCGAAACCAACCAAACCACGTCCGAATGACCTAAAATTTTGCACACACGTCACAAATGACACTACGAACCTACTCCAACTTTCGGAATTTCATTCCGACCCCGATATCAAATTTTTCACTGCCGACTGAAATCGTCAAATTACTAATTTCGCCAATTCAAGCCTAATTCTACCACAGACTTTCAAATCACATTTCGGACGCACTCCTAAGTCAAAAATCACCTAACAGAGCTAACGGGACCATCAGAATTCAAGTCCGAGATCGTTTACATATAGTTCAACATCCGATTAATTTTTCCAACTTAAGTTTCTACTTAAGAGACTAAGTGTCTCAATTCACTCTGAAACCACTCTGGTCCCGAACCAACTAACCCGATATAGCATAATATAGCTGAATAACACAAAAAGAAGTAGAAATGGGGAAAACGGGCTATAACTCTCAAAATGACCGGCCGGGTCATTACAGTTATTATCCGAATATTCTCCACGTGTTAGGAAATTGAACTGAGACTGTATTAAAGATCATGATTTGGTTACGTGCCGATATTTTGGGACCCACATGGTTGTGTTGCTGTTGAATTTAATTGCTTTAAAAATATATATTTCATACTCAGTCATGTTCATAAATGTGAGGATATTTATAGGATCGTGACTGACCACTTGCAGCAGGCCATATCAGCTTTATATATATTATTATTATATGGAACGGGACTGCCCGCCTGTAGCAGGCCTTATAGGCTTTATCATTATATGGATCGGGGCTGCCTGCCTGCAGCAGGCCATATCGGCTTTATATCATGCTTGGGCTGAAGGAGCCCTTCCGGAGTCTGCAACCCCCCTCCCCCCCCCCCACTGTGAGCGTAGATGATTTATATATACGAGATGGACTTCCCAGGGCATGGATTTGCCTTACTTATTTATAAGTGTGATGAATTTCCCTAGACATGGATCTTGTCCGAAATATTTACATTTTGGGATAAATTACCCCAGGGCTGGATTGACCTTATACGGTACTGAGTGACTGACTGTCAGTCAATGTATATATATACAAGATGGAATATCCTTGGGCTGGATTGGCCATAAACAGTACCGAGTGACTGAGCGATTAGTGATCAGAAGTACACAAGGTTTTCCACTTAGATGTCATATCCCTCGTATCATGCAGTATTTATCTATCTTACTTGTACTGAGTTTAACTGCTGAACTTAAAAGCATGCCTACATTTCTGTACCGTTATTTACATACTGGATTGTACCTGAGGAGCTCATCACTACTTTCAGCCCAGAGTTTAGTCTTGTTACTTATTGAGTTGGTTGTACTCATACTACACTCTGCACCTCGTGTGCAGATCCAGGTGCTTCCGGACACGGCGACTGTTAGACCTCAGTGTGTTACCAGTTGGAGACTATCAAGATAACTGCTTGGCGCCCGCTGACCTTGTCTCTCTTCCTTTCAGTTATTGTATTGTTCTATATTTTCAGACAATGTTTTTATCGGTCAGACTTTGTATTCATTTAGATACTCATGTACATCAGTGATACCGGGTTTTGAGAGTGTTTTGTATCTGTAATTGTAAAGTTTTCTATTGAATTCAAATATTATGTTTTCAAACTTGAAAGAAATTGTGGTTTATTGAGGTTGTCGGCTTGCCTAGTAATAAAATATGCGTCATCACGACAGATTAGGATTTTGGATCGTGACAGTCTACCTCCAAACGTTTAACCTATCGTTAACATTGTCATCAGACTCGTCAATCAGTTCTATATAATCCGTAAAAATAAACTACTATAAAATATTTAAAATTACAAATTTCATAATTTTAGAGTCTTTTTAAATACACGGAACGGAGTGAGTAGTAACTTTTTTATACACGGGAACCTGCTATGCAAAAGACAGAGCTATCAAAGAGATGGCTGACCGTTACTTTCCAAACACCATACCTGTCTTCGTCGATGAAACTACAGTACAACAGTCATTTCCCTTAGGAGCAAAAGATCCGCTGTTGAAGCTTCTTCATTTGCCCTATAGAACCGTTTGTCAGAAGCTCCAAAGGGCTGCTCTCGACCTCAAAGAAACGGTACGAAGCAATTCCTCCATTTCAGTTCATGTGAATTTATTTGACTTTGACATAAATTTTAAAAAAATAAAAGAATTTTGAAATTTGTGTAGTTTTAAATTTAGAAAGGATCATTTTTTAAAATCAATTAAAAAGCAAAAAGTTCACATGAATTGCAATTGTGGGAGTATTATTTTCGACCCAAGTATCGAGTGCCTACAAGGTGTTTGTGTAAATTCCTTTTGCTTATTGATTTTGTTGTGGTATGTTTCAGATTGTGAAGGAAACGTGGGTATCTAAAGGAGGACGTGTGAGTGACTATACACTTTATACCGGAGCTTTGGGAACTGCTTTTTTGCTATTTAAAGCTTACCAAGTTACTAGTGACAACAATGATCTTGCTCTCTGTTCTCATATTATCAAGGCTTGCGACTCTGCTTCCCGTGGTTCTGGGTAACCCCTCTTTCCTCATTTGTCTCCCTGCGCAATTCGCGAGGGGAGACATAACTTTTTTGAGCTTAAATTTGATTTGTCTTGTCTAAAGAAAAATGAGAACATTTCTTGTGGTTTTAATTACCCTGCATGGAAAGTCATCTTTATTGTCAATGACCCATGTGGATGATATCTAGTACTCTCACAATAAGTCAATTGATAGACAAGTAGACATATTGAGGTTTAAAGAGTTAGTATATGACTGGAAATCTTCCAAATGATCATCAAGCCGCATACATATGCGGATTGGCCAAAATAGGAAGGATATTTAAAGGCGAAGAAGTTGAATAGAGGATGAGGAAATGGATATGTGTAGAATATCCATTATCTGTTTGTTTATTCTGTTCTTTCTTCTAAAATCCTTAGTTCTAATTATAATTTAAAATTCCTACTATTCTTTAGTGAGTTTAAATATCTTGTCTTAATTTATGCAGTCTATAGTTATGTAATGTGTAAATATAAAGAGAATGGTTAATGTTATATGGGATAGGGAAGACCATCAATTATAGTGCTGTCTAACAATTGGTAGGACCTCTTGTTGATTAATGGGGATTGGAGGGTAAGGCTTTTGGTGTCACAAGTTTTACGGAGAAAATTTGCTTGTGAGTCACTAGTTTTACAAGTTTTACAGAGCAAATTTGCTTGTGAGTCACTAGTCCTTCTATTTATTGAGTAAAAAGGATCTATCTTTCTCTCTTCGTGCGTTTAATTTTTTGGTTATGATTTGGTCTACTTGTTGGTGTTCTGCATTTTCTCTTTCCTCTTTAGTCGTTCTGATAGTTGGGTTAGAAAAGAAATCTTAAGTCAGCACTAGTCAAATGTTCCGACCAAAACATTAACAGAAGTTTCTGTTTCATGATCTCCAGCATATCAAAGTTTTTAAGGTAAAATACATGAGGATAAGTTGAACTGTAATTTGTGAAACTGCAGGCGTGTGACCTTCATATGTGGACAGGCTGGTGTTTATGCTCTTGGTGCAGTTGTTGCCAAACACAGTGGGGATGAACAATTGTGCCACTATCTAACAAAATTCAAAGAGGTGGATATATACTCCTGCCTTAGCTACGCTGGTCCTCAGTTTCCATCATTATGTCCTTTTCATTGTTCCACATAGTGGTGTTTCTGTTGATGTCAATTGTCTCTCATTATCTGTCTATAAATGCAGATTGAGCTTCCTAAAGATCTTCCAAATGAGTTGTTGTATGGGAGAGCTGGTTTCTTGTGGGCATGTTCATTCTTAAACAAGAATATTGGTAGAGATACAATATCTCCGACCCAAATTGTAAGAAATTTCACAAATTTAATCACTTTTTGCGTCTTATACCTCATTATAATGGCCTCTTAATTTGGTTGCAACTTTTTATGCAGCAAGCAGTTGTTGCTGAGGTAATAAAGTCCGGACGAAAATTGGGGAAAGGAAGATGTCCTCTAATGTATGAATGGCATGAAAAAAAATACTGGGGTGTTGCTCATGGACTGGCTGGGATAATGCATGTACTTATGGACATGGAACTGAAAGCAGACGAGGTCGAGGATGTGAAGGACACACTGCATTACATGATCCGAAATCATTTTCCCAGTGGAAATTACCCCTCAAGTGAAGGAAGTGAATCTGACCGACTTGTGCATTGGTGCCATGGTGCTCCAGGTGTTGCCCTTACCCTAATCAAAGCAGCTAAGGTATGGAGTACTAATCGTGATACTTTATCTAGTACTTAGCCTATATCACAATACTCTCCTCTTTATTAAAAAGTTGACAGGAAGATCAAATTATATTATGCTGTGGCTGAAAGTTGGACTTTGTTTAGGATGGTGCAAGTCACTGCCTAATCCTTGTGCTCGTTTCACTTTGATCCTTCAATCTCCTTCACCAAACTATCCGAATCATCTGCTCATCTGTTATAAATTTTCAGGTTTTCAGCATTGATGAGTTTCTTCAGGCAGCTGCAGAAGCGGCTGAGGTGGTTTGGAATCGGGGCCTGCTAAAACGGGTGGGAATTTGTCATGGTGTTAGTGGGAACTCCTATGTATTTCTTTCACTATATCGTTTGACAGGTAAAGTGGAGTACTTGTACAAGGCGAAGGCCTTTGCATGCTTTCTACATGCTAGAGCTCAAACACTTATATCAGAGGGAGTTATGCATGGAGGTGATCGCCCGTACTCTTTGTTTGAAGGAATTGGAGGAATGGCTTATCTCTTTCTCGACATGATAGAACCAATGGAAACGAGGTTCCCTGCATATGAACTCTAGTTTTGTACATACAGAATATGCCGTAGAATCAGCCATGTATATATTTTACCTAATGTGGATGTATTACCTCTGTGTTTGTACTGGAAGTGATGGTTTCTGTTTGGAAGGGCGGGCACATGAATATAGTTGGCTTTTCTGCACCTCTAATCTAGGTAGCTTCCCTAACCTATTTATTTCCTTAAGAAAATATTGAATACTAGTAGTACTAGTTTTGTCCCAAATATGAACTTGTCATGGGCAAAGTAGTAATGCTATATCCTATAAATTTCCCTCTTCCAAATATGCAAAGGCCTAACGTGGATGTATATCATTTGACTCCTTCATTAACTCTTCCAAATATGCAAAGGCCTATCATTTCTGGTTACTTCTTGTACTTATTCTATTAGCTTCTACAAGTATCCAAAAAAAATTGTTCTCTCATAAAATTTCAAATTATTTTCAAGTAAAATGCTTGTCCAAATACAATTCAACCTTCAAAAATTATTTTTCATCTCATCTTTAAAAATTTATTTTTTGTAAGTTTCAATCAAATGTATGTCCACTTAATTCATAATACGTTAGCAAGAAACTGAATTATCTTTGGATCACACAAACATTATTCAAAACTAATAATAGTATGTCTTTTGTCATGATTATATTAATTTGTTTAGAATTTTGGAGAGAAAAAAGAAGTTAGAATTGTTATTGGTGTACGCAGAGCACCTACACTTGGCGCTGTTGCCGCAAAGCTCAGTGGTGATGATCACTTATATGCTGACTTTCTCACCAAATTCAAGGAGGTACTTTTCTATTTTTTTTGGGGGGGGGGGGGGGGGGGGGGGATCTTAAATATATTTATGTTTTCACTCCTGGATCCATTGCGCTTTTGTTACTATTCCTTTCAACTTAACTTTTGTTGAAATTCTAGTGTTTTTTCACATATATTTATGCTGAGACTGTTTCCGTCTTTGTTTTTTATTAGTTTTCTGTTTGATTGTTTGCAGATTAAAATTCCAAATGACTTGTATTTGTGGTCATGTTCTTTCTTAAATAAACATCTTTGTAAAGGTACCATTACCATATCCCTCTCCCATATGGTAATTTAATTAACTCCTCAATACCTTAATTAACAAATACAATAGTGCATCCTTAAAATTTATGTTCTCAGAGAGCAGTTGTGAATGAACTCATCAAGTCAGGTAGAAGACTCATGTACCAAGTTAGAAAATCTGAAATCTGGAGTTGGAAAGTATCGTCTTTCCAGAATGTGAGCATAATGATAATGAATCGTGAATCCTGGTGTAGATGTATTAGGCTGAATCGTCAAACATATACTGAATCCTTGACGATCTTTTTCTTTTCATTTAACGACTCAAATTTGCTGGTGATGTGAACTGTCTTGTTTAATACAAGTGCGAAAGAGAATATATCTTTGCCTTCATTCCCATTTTGCATCAACGACAGCAAGGCAAACACCCCTTTCATACGTGTTAAGAGTTTTTCTTCTTTTTTGGTCCCCTTTTTTTTTTTATAATCAAATTATAGTATGTACGATAACACTACAAAAAGACAGAAGAGACGGAAAAAGGAGTGCAAGGCAAAATCTTGCTGTGTAAGAAATGATTCATACAGACCAAATATCATACATATTTCTCTACATTTACTAACGTAATATTAACAAGAAATGCTGACAACGATGTTCCATTCACTTCGAGCTTCACTGACTTTATGTATACACAGCCAGCTTGAAGTTGAATGAATTCTCAAAGAATTTCGTTTCAATTCAATGAACTTTCACAATTCTCAACTCTACAATTGCAGATTACAGAAATACCATCGATTTCTAACCAAGGTGTATCTTTTTTTCTTTTTCTTTTTTTTTTTTGTTTTCTCTATAATCCCATATCCAGATAATCTATCCTCCCCCCCTCCAATTTTATCCCCTTCACAATGCCTAGTCAGGCAGAGTCCTATTTTAGTCCCAGATCCACTGGCACGAGCACAAGAAACAAAGAAAAATCACTAACATTACAAATCTCACCAATATCTGTACAAACTTCGCAAACTTGGCTATAGCAGCGTGGAATCATGATCAACTCTCTGAGACTTCCTTTTCGGCCCTCTAAATCCGGACTGGTTGTCCAAAATTTTGGAAAGTCCTGATGTCCCCTCTTCGGCCTGCGGTTACAATGACCAAACCCCAGGCAGACTTGGTGTGATTTGAACCGTTGGAGAAGTCAACACTGGCGTCTATGCTGACACGAGGACTACGATTTTTAGTAGCTAACAGGAGTTTTTCCTCGGGCCATGTCGCTGAGAATCTATCAAAAAAGTAGCTGTTCATGGCACTACTTAAAGTTCCATGAAGAGGACTGTTACTGCAGCCAGATGTCAGCGGTGAGAACTCGTTGCCATTCTCTTCAATTGGCGTAGGTGGATGGTTGGCAGTGGAAACCTCATCGAGACGATCAGCATGCCCATTCTGTTCCCCAGAGGAGGAATAAGGGAATCTCCAATTATCAGACATGCCAGGCCAAGGAATGGCCATTGAAACATCTTGACAATGGAAATGCTCATATGACTGTGTAATAGTAACACCTTTGTCCCTGCTTGGCCGAGAATCACCTTCATGTTTCCAGATATAGACATGTGAGTCCTCACTGGCACAGACCACATATCTACCATCAGCAGTCACAGAAGCTGAGATTTGGCTGTTTGTATTGCGAAAACCTGTCATAGTTGATGCAAACTCATCACTAGGATAGCAGAAAAAAATGAAACTGAAAAGTAAAAAGTTGTGCAGGATGACGAACATCTCACAATTCCAATATATCTAAAAGACCATGGATATGGTTCCTGAATGTATATTAACGCAGTTTAACGAAACATCAGAGTGGGCCAAACGCAATGAAACCAACAGAATGCACCAGAAGGGACACAATAAGAAGATCACTGAATCTCAAAGATTTGTTCTCCGTCTAGAAGGAACTCCTTCCTTTTCTTTTCCTATTTTTGATAAAGTATTTTTTAAGGAAAATCTAAGCAGATCTTTAGATTAGACTTCAAACATCTTCACATCCAATAGGTAAATTTCAACATGAGTAGAGGCAATTATCTATCCAACAAAAACAGTAGCAGGCAGGTTATGCGAGGAAAACAAGGACCACCAAGTGAAGTGAGAGAGTCGGTCATGTCCTACTCAATGCGAAATATCTTAACCATTTCCTCATTATTTGTTGCTTGCGTTTATTACTAAATGCACCAACTGATTCGATCAGAAGAAACCCAGGATACTTAAATAGTACTGTCCCGAGCAATTCAAAAAACTAACATATCTTTTTGATAAGTTCTAAAGAATTTATAATCTTTTCTATGCAATTTCATATTTGAGCACAATTCGTACTCACAGTATCTACAAGACCACAACCAAGTTCAATATTTCAAACAGGTAAAGTACAATAAAATGACAACTTTCTTTCACTTCAAAGCAATGATTGACAAAAAGCATGAGGCAACAGCATTTAGACTTGCAGTAACATGTCATAACTGTCCTACATATGTTAGTTATTAAATCTTGTACATCTTCCTAATACAATGAGCTGAAGACTGAAGTACTAACATCCATTATTAATTTTTTACCTTCTACAACATCCATTATTTATTTAGTAAACAATATCTTTAACATAAAGCAATGCTGTAACTTTAATAACTCGCCATCTTTTCAGAAAAGCTATGGACTAGGATAGAAATTGAAACTCTTGCACTCTCATTTAGTGTTCTTTCTTGCATTCTACACCATGCTTTTCCCTCTGGTTTTATATCACGCCCCCTTGGGGTGCAGCCCTTCCGGGGACCCTGCATGAAGGCGGGACACTTTGTGCACCGGGCTGCTTTTTTATATACGATTTCACATTATAAATCATCAGAGCAATCAGATACACACAAATATGTATAAGTTTGTTTTAACTGTTTTCCATTCTCTGTCACCCAGATTTTACAGAGTGAAAGAAGGGAGAGCATACAAAAGAATGAGATGCTCAAGTTCAGGTAGGTGCATGAGAGGAACATACAGCTTCTACAAACCATCATAAGTTGTGCAATCACAATTGTGTATGATGGAAAAGAACCGATTTTCCGGCTTTAGACTGTCATATACAATTGGTCAAGTGGGACTATCTATAAACTTCAATCGGCAACAGACCAGATTTAAATAGTAATTATAGCAGTTTAAATGTACCTTTGAACTTGTGAACAAGATCAGCACCATCAACCACCCGAACTCTCGAGTCTGCAGATGTTACAAGCACTTCTGATGTACTCCCTGGCACAAACTGTTCATTAAAAACTATCAGCAACTAAAGAATATGTGAAGGTCATAAAGCAAACTCATCCAGACAAAACCAACTATTCCATCTGTTGTATATGTTAGTCCTACTTGCTATTTGGAGTTGGTCAGAATTTTCCTACAATCCAAAGAGTAGCATAGGTAGTTCAAGTCTCCGAAGATTCAACTTTAGCTCCATTTTGGCCCGAGTTGTATTTTACCTTAAAGTACCTTTAAGAAGTTAAAGTAGCACATCTTAATTGGGAAGAAGGGACTAGTGGATGTACATCTTAGAGTGCCAGCTTTCAATCTGTACAGCCAATAAAGACATAAGGAGCCTATAGGCACTACCTTGGTCCTGCCCTAATTCACTACTTTTGGCTTTTGACCCATCATGCACAAAAACGTATCTTTCTTCATCTATCTAGAAAGAACCTTTAAAAAATTATGCTGCTTGAATTTAAAGAATCTACATTGGTTATTTGAAAGATATGCATCTATACACACATTATGCACCATAATATCCAGTTAACAAGAGAAGGGAATAGCACTTTTGAGTTTTGGAAAAACAATATGTGGAGAAAAAGAAGGCACTAAAGATCAAGTGAGGCAAAAAACCAGTGCACCTAACATAAATCAATTAAGAATTACCTGGAAACCAGTAATTTTCTTCTGGTGAGCCTTCTTCTTCTTATTCTGCAGATTGATTTGAGCTTTTTGCTGCAATTTATTATCTGGAAACAGAGAGGTCGAAAATATCAGCATGCAGAGTGCTTAATTTTCCTCTAAAGGAGGATGAGAAAAGAGGGGGGAGGAAACAAGAGGAACAATAAGTCAAACCTGATGTGTTGTAAAGACGACAACTCCCCTTGTATGAACCAACAAATGCACCCTTCAAACAATAATAAAACAGTTAGCAACTAAAATTGGAAGGATGCAAATTCTAAGTAGTTTTTGCCATCTTCCAGTTGGTTCAACATAACACCATGGCAAGCTCTATGTTTAACAGTCTCACCTGACCATCTGGTGTATAGCAAGCAGCAGTTACCATCTCATGCAGATCATTCCAATCAACAACTTGCCTCTCAGGAATGCTCCATATGCGAACCTTAGCATCTAGTGATCCACTGATAAAGTATCTATCATCAACAGGGTTAAACTGGATGCAGGTTACTGTGTCAAAGAAAGCAAATCAAGAGCACACTGCAATCAGTCAATTAGTGAAAAAGTTCCAGCCTACGTAACAGCTATTCAAGGTAATTTCTAGGTAATTTTTGTTCTTTCTGATATTCTTAACAAACACTGCTATGCAAATTCATTAAAGGAAAATACTGCCCCGAGGGGAGCAGAAGGGTGAAAATAAGAGTTCGAGTGAATACACATACCATAATCACTATGTGAGAAGATCTTCAAACAAGACTTGCTAGACAAATGCCAAAGCCGCACTGTTTTGTCCATTGACGATGAAAGCAAATGCTGTGGAAGGAAAATGATTGAATGTATCAGATACCATAATTAGCTCATTAACCCAAGGAACATAATGGCATGTGGCTCCAACAACACAAATTTTAACAAGCAACAGGAACATATGTTCCAAGAGTTCCTAGTTATCACTTATCAGAACCATTAAATTATGCTACTTTAAATAATTGTCCAGCATCTATAACCATAAAACTGCCATCTGGATAATATTCAGAACCAACGAAGAAAATGGTCCAAAGTTAGTGATTATGCTGTCTCGTTCTAAACCTGCCAGATTTCCCTATACAATTTACATTAAAAGGTGCAACCTAATTTATGTAATAAAAAGAAAGCACAAGCCACAACAGAATGCAACCATTTGATATAAAACAAGCTAGATCAACCCTTCTTCTTTTTTTTCTTTCTGATAAGGAGCCAGATCAACCCTTTTGTTCATTAAACCACAGCCATTTATTCTAATTACAAGATATTCACTTGTGTCATAAAAGAAACAATTGAAAAAGTACTAACTGGAGTCAACTAGGGAAAGCTCAAAGCTTAACACAAGATACTGAATGATGGGATAGAATCAAGCTCTGTTAGTCTCTTGGTATCAACCTTTTACCCATGGGTGAAGACAAAGTAACTATGATAAAAGAGAAGTACTTGTTTTCCTTCCAACTGAATGTGTCGGTTAAGAAGCATCACTTATACGTATTAAAAAGCTCAGATACCTCCAGATAAATAGAGTGACATACAGTGTCAAGCCCGGCCACCATCTATATCTTATAAAAAGATTAAATGACTCTTCATTTCGTCATTTTGTGCACTCACACATAAAGCAACTCATGATATCTTAGAACACCTAAGGAACCAATCCTCGTATACCTTCGGCAAATCTTCCATGGTAAAGTGAGGATTGTTGCATACTACTAGGTCCACAATGACAGAAATCTATTATTCAGCAGACCACTCAATCCCTGAATTAGTTATCCGTCAACTTCAACCAGCGGTAAATGGAATTGCAAAACTTAATCAAATGTACTTGTTTTCAGGTGACGAGAAGGC
Source organism: Nicotiana tabacum (assembly GCF_000715075.1). Lineage (NCBI taxonomy): Eukaryota > Viridiplantae > Streptophyta > Magnoliopsida > Solanales > Solanaceae > Nicotiana > Nicotiana tabacum. The sequence goes on along the minus strand of NC_134081.1, from coordinate 85,935,422 downwards.
AAGTGGAAGATGTTGCTTGATAAAATACAAACACTGACTATCTGACATCAGACCGAAAGAATCATCTTTATTGTGTCTGAATAGAAACAATCAACTTCGACTTCTCATCTATTACAAGCCATGTACTCCTACTGACTTACTGTTAAATTATGTTGTTATTAGATAGGTAGTAAAATATCCACAGAGATTTGACAAGGTACAGATAACTTTGCATTGCCATATTCACATTAGTGAATTGTTTAGCATCAATGAATGTAAAGAAAGCTTAATTCTTATGTAGGGAAGTCAAGGGTCCAGAAAGTGCCCAAGAATAAAAATAAAGAGTGTCAGCTAACCTGAGACTTGGACCATGAGAGGTCAAGAACATCATCCACATGCCCCTGAAATGAAGAGATAGGCTTTTCTGAAAGCGCAAAAACAGTTTCCGGTACCAAAACATGGTCAAAGCTCCCTGATTTTCGACTTATAGACAATCTTCCTCTTCTTTTCTTCTCCAGGTGGCCATCATTTGGTGACAATGTAGTTGGCTCAGGAGACCCATTCGCCAAAAGCAAGAGATTTAAATTCCCATCTTCTGGCTTATCCAGCAATAGGTCACCCTTCCTCTCTGATTCAGTTACCTGCCAGACATGTATTATACAGTCCTCACCAGCACTGGCGAGATACTTCCCATCCAAACTAAATTTGATGGTCCAAATAGAACCATTATGTGCCAGTATCTCTTGGCTTTTATACAGTGCAGTAAGTTCTTTGCAGGACTTGCCATACTGCCGGGCCCGTACTCTTTCAGGCCCATGAAAAGAAGCATCCTGACTATCATCTGTTGCCGAGCTAGACCTTCTGCCACCCTTCTCAGACGATGTATCCCTCTCATCACTGCTCCGCCGCTCCTTATGACCTGTCATAGCACCAGCCACATTTCTGATACTCTTCAACCAACTTCCCCTCTTCTTCGACTTCGGTCCACCAGTCTCACCATCCTCATTCGTATTATTACAATCCAAAGTATCCTTATTCCCATCCTCTACATTCTGCCTTCTCATCAGTTCTTGAACAATTGGTGAAGTCCCAACACACATCTCAAATTCTTCCATTGTCAACTGCCTTCCTGTACCTACTTCCTTAACTTTCTTCCACGTCCCATCTTCCTTAACTTCCTTAACCACAAACTCCTTCCCATTATCAAGATTCTTTATTGTGCACACATTCTGCTCTTCAATTCCAATATCTCCATTTTTCAATTCCACCAACCCTCCCTCCACCTCACTATTTTCCAACAAAATAAAGTTCCCATTATCAGTTCTCATTTTTCCTGTGGGTGGCTTCTTCTTCGGAGATCCATTTCCACCATTACACAATAGATCCTCACACAGACTTCTACTACGGTTTCTGTTATTATTATGTACAGCTATACCGTCAACCCCATTGACCATATTTACTTGTACTGATGATGACAAGGCAGTAGAATTCATGGAAATAATTTCAGTAGCTTTATTAACTGAATGACAACAAGAAGAAGTGGAACAATTAGAGGAATTGCGATCACTGTCCGATTTTGATCGAACGAACCCACAAGCATTGGTACTCTTAATAATAATACTACTAGTTTTGGAATTATTATTATTAATACTAGTAGTAGAAATACCCTCATCACCGCCGGCAGCAACTAAATGATTAGCTGAAACCGATCTGCCGAAAATCTCCGGTATGTCGCCGGCGGCACCATAGTCGGCAGCTGAAGACTGGGAGAGTGAAGGTCTGTGGCGGAGGAGAGAAGGGTCACGGCTGAGACCCATCTGACTGAGGAGGCGAATACGGCGTTCTTCAACGGAGGAGGGTTCAGAGATCCAAACATCATAATTGTTGGAGACACCCATGGGAAACCGAGGAACAGGGAGTGGGTCCGGAACACCATAATTTAGTGGGGAACCCAAGTTAAAACTAAGATCTTTAATATCGTCTTGTTCGTTGTCAGAAGAAGGAGAGGAAGAACAAGACGTGTTAGTAGAAGAGAGTAAACGGTCAAGTGAGTCGTGAAAGCTCTGGCCCTCCTCGTTTTCTTCTTCGTCTCTGGTTTTGCTCATCGTTTTGCAGGCATTCCCATCTGGGATATGAAAATGCCCCACAAATAACCGTTTTTTTTTTCTTAGAGTCAATTACACAAACATCTGGTGGGTATTTGGGGAAATGGGGGAAGAGATCAGACAGTATTGAAATGTGGGGCTTAAACTTTGGGAACTTCAGATCTGATGATTATGGGTCTACAGAGTGTGTTAAAGAAGCGGTAGGATTGTTGGGGAAAGAGGAAGAAGAATGGAGATGATGTCGTAGCTGTGTAATGTTAGGGGGGGAGGACTCGGTGTGCGGGTGTTTTGGGGAAGATGCTTTTCTTATTTAGCGAGTAGAAAACTAATGCCGGAAACAACCGTAACTATTTTTATTTTTATTGGGTTTAGGTGGCGTTATCTGTCTTTGTTTGAGGAACAAATGGAAGTTGATAATGGATAATAGTAAATTTACTAACAGACTATGCTTGCTGCTTGAAGTTATTGGGTTTTTAGTATATATGGTGGAGTAATTGTTAATCGATTTCTATCCTTTTTCTAATGTTATTAATCCATATTTAGTCAGACATTACCCAACAAATTTTACATTTTTTTTTCTGTTCCTTTTCTTTAACTTTTTTTAAAGAGTAGGCTCATGAAGAAGGAGAAGGGGCAAAAAGAACAAAGAAACACCCTCAACAATTGAGATTTGAACCTTATATCTAGCTAAGTGATATAAGGTAGAGTTGCAAATAGTAAACTATAATTTTAATAAGCAGAGCAGAGTAAAGGAACTGAAAGAAAGGACCTTAGCCGAAATTAGACTCTTATACTAAAGTGATGTAGGATGCAATTGCAACCATTAAACTACAAATTTAATCTCTACCATATGTGTATTAGGTCTCATAAGCTTTGACCTCCCATTTACATAAGGGTGTAATAATTTCTATTAAGTAATAAGCATGTTTCGTTGTTGCTAAATGTCGAAAAAAATAAGAAATTTTAGTTTATATCAATCCAAATTATAATTTATAATTTTTTGAAATCTATCTTGTTATTATTTCTTTAATATTGAACAATAGGAACTATATCGGTACATATATCTTTAAGTTTGCCAAAACATTTGTCGATTGAAGTCAATCAAGGGAACAAAGGGGCTGGTCTCTTTCTCCTGCGTGAATCTTGGCTAATGAATCGCCTTAACGAGTGAGTTAAAAGATTTTCAAAAAGAACCGCTGCTAGTGCGTTTAAACCCTTGCAAATTCAAAGGTCTTTTTCTTTTCTTCTTAGAACCAAATAAAATATGTTTGATGTATGCGAATTTATTTTCCTTTACCGTCAGTTCTCCTTCTTGGTTCATACTCCATCTATTAGATTCGAAAGGCAAAGTATTTAAAAAAATAAAAAATAAAAAATAAAGAAACAGAAAGAAAAAAGAAAATGGAAAAATGGCTTACACTAGTTGTATTTGTTTACCTAACAAAAGGAATATACTAGAGGTTCATTTAAACTAAAGTTAGTTTTAACGAGAATACAATTAAGGGGTCCAATAGATTCAAGTAAAAATTGCACGGGGCGCCTTGTTTAATCGCCCCTTTTTAACTTATATTCATTTTGTTTTTCTGTTTGCATTCGTATTTATTTTTTTGTTAAAAGCGTTTTAAAAAGACGATTTTGCCCTTCTTTAATAAAAGACTATTGACAAAACTGTAGATTGCAGGGCAAAACTTCAGCATGTTTTGGTATGAAATTTTAGCAAATGAACTAAATAATTTCAGCATGCATTAAAAAAAAACTAATTAAAAAATTACATACTGCAAGACAAAAATTTAAGCATGTTTAGTCTTAAGTTTTAGCAAATGAATTAAAAAACTTCAGCTTGTTTAGACTGAAGTTTCGGATAAAACTCATGACAAAACTATAGATTGCATGACAAAATTTCAGCATGTTTTGGTATGAAATTTTAGCAAATGTACTAAATAACTTCAGCATGCATTAGCAAAAACTCATTAGAAAATTACATACTGCAGGACAAAAATTTAAGCATGTTTAGTCTGAAATTTTAGCAAATGAACTAAATAACTTAAGCATGTTTAGTCTGAAGTTTTAGCAAATGAACTAAATAACTTCATCAAGTTTAGACTGAAGTTTCGGATAAAACTCATGACAAAACTGTAGACTGTAGGATAAATAACTTCAGCATGCATTAGCATGAAGTTTTAGCTTCAATGTGAAACAACTTCATGCTATATTAGCATGAAGTTTTAGCTTCAAGGTGAGAGGAGAGAAGGAGATATCACGCGATTAATACGTGATGCAAGTTTTATATCTTTTTTTAATGGTGTAATTGTTATATTATTACGGATTTTTTGTCAGCTAGCTACCAAATCATGACTTTTTTGACTATAAAAGGGAAGGCAATTAGTTCATTTTAGACACACCAACAAGACTTGTCTTCAATTCTTGTTTCTTCCTTTCCTCCTTTATTAAGAGTATTTTGTATGAGAGTTAGTATTGGGAAGCACTTGTGTGAACCCTTTCTTTGGAGTGATCTTGTGAGGTTATTCTCTTAGGGTATTTGGGATTAATTAGAGTGTTTACTCTAATTTTATACTCTCTTTTGTACTCTTATTATTATAGTAAATTGCTCCTCTCCGCTTGTGGACGTAGGTCACTTTGACAGAACCACGTTAAATTTGTGTCTTCTTTATCTACTTTAATTGTCGTTGTTATCAACTTCCATTGTCTTTGTTATTGCCATTATACCGTTGTTTGGTTATATTCCGCACTACCCGGGTTTCCGATTCTAACAAATACTTATCTCTCCATGTGAGAGGAGACCAACGCTAGTATACCACGAAAAGGCACAATTACACTAATTCTTAATGAGTTTAATTGTATTAACTAGTAGTGTAAAATAATTTAATTCATACTATCAAGTATCAAGTTATCTAGAAAATAGTAATGTATACGGTCAAAATCGTGCTTGCCCGATTTTGTATGGTTAATCGAGACCGGGGTGGCAGACCGAGGTTCAATCCCAAGTTATATTGGATCGTTACATGAATAAATATTGCCTTGCTCGTGATTCAGGGATCGATCGAGATCGAGATCAGCTAAGGTCGAGACCGAAAAGGATAGGGATCTAGCGAGATCGAAGGAAGCCTGCTAGGTCGAATAATAAAAAGCCGAGGAATCTGTGACCGGACGAGGATTGTGGCGGAGATCTCGACATATATCAAGTCAAGACCGGTTGATTAGCCAATCAGAAGATTTTCTTCTGTATTTAGAATTGCACCATATGTAGAACTCCTCTACTATATAAAGGGGGTTCCAATCATTTTGTACGGGGATACATGCATAACAAAGCAATATATTACGTTTTCTCTCTTAATCTCTCTTATTCAGTTGTTCAGTTCTTGCTTTTCAATAATATACTTAGTTTATTCAAGGGCGACCTAGCTCGAGGGTCAAAGTTGCGCGTTACATTGGTTTGCTTCATTTTACAGTTAATTTCTAACTTCAATTCTTATATTTCTCAGTTTGTGCCAAGTGAAATCACATATCCTTAAAATCACTTACAAATTTAATTGTTATCCGATTTTAAGGGTAAACAGTTTGGCGCCCACCATGTGGCTAAGGATAATATTGATAGCCTGGTGCTAATTTTCATAACACACACTACTTTACACATGTTCTTGTTAACGTTTTTGATTCCAGGATCAGCATGTCGAACTCTCAAGCAGTACCCACACACATCGACAATGGTCTTGGTTTTCATGGTGAAAACCACAACGTAGCCTCCCCAGGAAATGAAGTGCCTCCAGTTGATCTCGAGGGAGTACCAGTTGCAGACCCCATCGACGCCAGTTCCTATGTTGCCCTGAATACAAATCTGGGCGTCGACCCCGAAAATAGCATCCGCAGAGACGTTCGATCAGCCGGTCAGAACGCACAGGGCGATGAAGAAGGCGGAATCAGCCTTCGAATAATATTCGAAATGTTGCAGGCTCAACAAGTTGCAATAACATAACTTCAAAATCAGAACCACGCACCGAGTAGGGTCTGGTCGAACCCGAGCCATCACATGAAGTTGTTCACAGGGCCGAACCAGTGCCGAGGAGGTCAAATGTGAATGAGTCAGGGACCGACCCCGCTATCTTGAAAATGTTCGAGGAGCTGACAAAGAAAATTAAATCGGGGGAGAAGAAGATTGAAGCGAATGACAAAAAAAGTGAAAACATATAACTCCCGAGTTGATCAAATTCCGGGGGCACCACCGATTTTGAAGGGTCTGGATTCAAAGAAGTTCGTAAAAAAGCCCTTCCCCCCGAGCGCGGCTCCTAAGCTCATTCCAAAGAAATTTCGCATGCCAGAAATTTCCAAGTATAATGGAACTACCGACCCCAACGAGCATGTCACTTATTACAGATGCGCAATAAAGGGGAACGATCTAGAGGACGATGAGATTGAATCTGTACTGCTGAAGAAATTCGGAGAAACTTTATCAAAGGGGGCGATGCTATGGTACAATAATTTGCCACCTAACTCCATTGATTCTTTTAAAATGCTCGCAGATTCCTTCGTCAAAGCACACGTCGGAGCGATAAAGGTCGAGACTAGAAAATCGGACCTCTTCAAAGTAAAACAGAAAGACAACAAGATGCTCAAAGAGTTCGTATCTCGGTTCCAAATGGAGCGTATGGATATTCCCCCAGTCACCGATGATTGGTCCATTCAGGCTTTCACTCAAGGCCTAAACATACGAAGTTCGATAGCCTTAAAACAGTTAAAGCAGAACCTGATCGAATATCCAGCTGTAACCTGGGCTGATGTGCACAATCGGTACCAATCAAATATTAGGGTCGAGGATGACCAGTTGAGGGCTCCTTCCGGGTCCGTTTATCCAAACACGACCATCGACAGAGTTAAAAGGGATATTGACCTGGAACCACGATCAAACAAAGATCGATCAGCCATACGGTGGAGATCAAAAAAATAACGGGCCTGGATGCAACCCCGTTCGAATTGATAGAAGAAATAATCGAGGATAGAGCTCTCAAGGGCTCATGAATAAGAGCGGTTTTGACAGAAATGTCTAACCCAAAGAAGCACCATGACTATCGGAATACAACTTCAACATTGATACATCACCTATTGTATCACCCATTGGGCGCATCAAAGACAACAGGTGGCCCCAACCTCTGTAGATTGATCCGTCCTAGAGAAATAATAATTAAATGTGCAAATATCATGGCACCCATGGTCATAGAATAGAAGATTGCATACATCTGAGGGAGGAGGTAGCCCGTTTGTTCAACGAAGGACATCTTCGAGAATTCTTAAGCGATCGGGCTAAAAACCACTTCAAGAACAGAGATTCAAACAGACTGATTGAGCAAGAAGAGCCATAGCACGTGATACACATGATTGTTGCAGGGATCGATATTCCTCAGGGGCTCGTATTCAAACGCACCAAGGTGTCGAACACGAGGAAAAAGCAGATTCGAGACTACGTACCGGAAGGGACCTTGTCTTTCAATGACGAGGATGCAGAGGGGATCTTACAACCCCACAACGATCCCTCGATCCTTCATAATTCTCGATGACTCCGACGCCACCAAATCGATGGACGAAGAATTGGAACAAGTCAGACTGGCCAAGCATCAGCCCGAACGAAAGGTATACCTGAGCATAGGGCTAACCCCAGAGCTCAGGAAAAAACTTATTCATTTCCTTAAAGCTAACATGGATTGCTTTGCTTGGTCCCACCTCGATATGACAGGGATCCCACTAGAAATTACCACTCACAAACTGAGCCTGAACCCTTAATTCCACCCGGTGAAGCAAAAATGAAGGCCCCAGTCTGAGGTTAAACATGCCTTCATCACGGACGAGGTAACCAAACTTCTCAAAATAGGATCCATTCGGGAATTAAAGTATCTCAAATGGTTAGCAAATGTAGTGGTAGTCCCTAAAAAGGGAAACAAACTTAGAATGTGTGTAGATTATAAAGACCTGAATAAAGCATGCCCCGAGGATTTTTTTCCTTTACCTAATATCGATCTTATGATCGATGCCACGACCGACCACGAGACTCTCAGTTTTATCGATGCCTACTCCGGGTAGAACCAGATACAGATGAACCCGGAGAATCAGGAAAAGACCTCGTTTATCACTAAGTACGGTACCTACTGTTATAATGTAATGCCATTCGGTCTAAAAACTGCTGGTGCAACTTATCAATGCCTAGTAATACGAATGTTCGAAGAACAAATAGGAAAATCAATGGAAGTTTACATTGATGATATGTTAGTTAAGTCCCTGTGAGCAGATGACCATTTAAAGCATTTGCATGAGACTTTCGATATACTGAGGAAGTATAGTATGAAGCTCAACCCTGAAAGTGTGCATTCGGGGTTGGCTCGGGCAAGTTTTTTGGTTTCATGGTGTACTATCGAGGATATCATGGTAGTGGATAATGTAAAGGTCGTGCAGAGGCTGACGGGGCGGATAGCCACCCTAGGACAATTCATTTCGAGATCCTCATATAGGAGCCACCGATTCTTCTCGCTGCTTAAGAAGAAGAGAAATTTTGCATGGACTCCGGAATGCCAACAGGCATTTAAGGAACTAAAGTGGTATTTATCGAGCCCGCCGCTGCTTCACACCCCGAAAGTGGACGAACAGCTTTACCTGTACTTGGCAGTCTCAGAGATAGTAGTAACGGAGTCCTGGTCTGAGAAGAATAAGGTATGCAATTCCTTGTCTATTATGTTAGTCGGACCTTAGGTGAGGCCGAAACTAGATATCCACACTTAGAAAAATTAGCTCTTGCTTTAATAAGCGCCTCAAGGAAACTAAAACCATATTTCCAATGTCATCCAATATGTGTTGTAACAACTTATCCTCTTTGAAATATTTTGCACAAACCTGAGCTTTCAGGTCGATTGGCCAAATGGGCCGTATAAATTAGTGGGTACGATATTGAGTATCGACCCCGAACCGCCATCAAGTCTCAAATCTTGGCAGATTTCGTGGTTGACTTTACGTCGGCCCTTGTACCCGAGGTTGAAAAAGAACTACTGATAAATTGGGTACATCTTCGGGAGTCTGGACCCTCTTTACAGATGGTGCTTCGAACGCAAAGTGGTCCAGATTAGGCATCGTACTAAAATCACCCACAGGTAATGTAGTTAGACAGTCTATCAGAACTACAAAATTGACTAACAATGAGGCCGAATATGAGGCCATGATTGCAGGTCTCAAACTAGCTAGAAGCTTGGGGCAGAGGTCATAGAGGCTAAGTGTGATTCCCTCCTCGTGGTAAACCAAGTGAACGGGACCTTTGAAGTCCGAGAAGACCAAATGCAAAGGTACCTGTATAAACTACAGATGACTCTACATCGATTTAAGGAATGGACCTTGCAATATGTAGAGAGCAGAACAGCGAGACTGATGCTCTTGCAAACTTAGGTTCGTCGGTCGAGGATGACAAACTCAACTCGGGGACTGTCGTACAACTCATGAGATTGGTAATCGAAGAAGGGCAAGTTGAGATAAACTACACGAGTTTAACCTGGGATTGGAGAAACAAGTACATAGAGTACTTAAAGAACGGGAAACTTCCATAGGATCCAAAGGAATCGAGAACTCTGCACACAAAGTCAGCACCGTTCACTTTGTCCGAAGATGGAACGCTATTTAGAAGGTCGTTCGATGGACCGTTGGCAATATGTTTAGGATCGGGAGATACCGACTACATCTTACGAGACATTTACGAGGGCACTTGTGGAAATCATTCTGGTGCCAAATCGCTGGTCCACAAAGTAATCAGAGCAGAGTACTATTGGACCGATATGGAAAAGGATGCAAGGGAGTTCGTTCGAAAATGTGACAAATGTCAAAGGCATGCGCCCATGATTCATCAACCTGGGGAACTACTCCACTCGGTCCTCTCCCCATGGCCCTTCATGAAAATTGGGAATGGACATCGTTGGCCCTCTCCCGTCGGCCCCAGGTAAAGTTCAGTTTATTTTATTTATGACTGACTATTTCTCTAAATGGGTTGAAGTACATGCTTTTGAGAAAGTCAGAGAAAAAGAAGTCATAGACTTCATTTGGGACCACATCATATGTCGATTCGGGATGCCCTCCGAGATTGTATGTGATAATGGAAAACAATTCATCGGCAGCAAAGTAACTAAATTTCTCGAGGATCATAAGATCAAAAGGATCCTATCAACACATTATCATCCCAGCGGGAATGGACAAGCCGAATCGACCAACAAAACCATCATCCAAAATCTTAAGAAGAGATTGACCAACGCCAAAGGAAAATGGAGAGAAATACTACCCGAGAATCTATGGGCATACCGCACAACATCGAAATCCTGTACCGGAGAAACACTGTTCTCGTTAGTTTACGGCGCCGAAGCTCTGATCCCGATCGAGGTCGGAGAACCTAGCATCAGGTTTTGATATGCAACAGAGGAGTTAAATAACGAAGCCATACATACGAGCTTAGAATTGTTGGACGAAAGACGCGAAGTCACTCTCATCCAATTGGCCACCCAAAAATAGCGGATCGAAAGATACTACAATCGAAGAGCCAATCTTCAACATTTTAGCATCGGAGACTTGGTGCTAATAAAAGTTACCCTCAACACCCGAAATTCGAATGAAGGGAAACTGGGTCCAAACTGGGAAGGACTGTACCAGGTTCTGGAAATCGTCGGAAAAGGATCCTACAAGCTCGGCACGATAAATGGCGAACAACTGCTGGACAATTGGAACGTATCGCACCTAAAATGATACTACTGCTAAGGTACGACTCCTTCCATTTCCATTTATATTTTAAACTAACCTTGCAGGTGTTCGACCAGAAACAACGATAGATTCTTCGACAAGAAGCCTTTAAGTCTGAAAGCACGCGTTACACTCTTTTTCTCTTAGACCGGTTTTATCCCAAATGGGTTTTTCGGTGAGGTTTTTAATGAGACAACCATTGATCGTGCTAACTTAGAATAATTCAACAGTATCCAAGGTTTCTTTACAATCAACCTCGAATACTAGGGGGCATTGCCTTCGAATGTCAACTTTGATGCGAAGAAATTACTTCATAGCAGTAGGGTCTCGATAGGAAAATTTGTTAGGGCCAAACAGTCAAACGAACCGTGCCCGCGTAGTTTGTTCGAGCCTTGGCACAGAACATGTACGCATGTATAATCATTTATAAAGAGAAGTATTTTTCTTTGCCGATATCTCATGCCTTAGAAAAAGTTTTCTACTCTACAATTTTATACTCTCGATCTATTATGTAAACAGGCTTAAGGGCCGACCATAACTAGAGTTCGGATAATTAACCCCACGCTCGGGGACTGCCGTCCGAAAAATAAACGAGATCGAATCATTAAAACTCCGAGATCATAAGACCTTTTAGGCAACCCTCGATATTTATAGGCCACGACCACCCCACTCGGGGACTGACACTTCAGGCAAGCTCGAAGTAAAACGGAAAAATAAGCCCAAGGGGCAAATCCCGAACTAAAAAGGCTACGGCCGAATTAACACGATTCAGAAACGTCCGAATTCCGTAACAAAATAGGCCTTCAAATTCCCTCATAAATCGGTTAAAAGGGCTACCCCCGGCAAAATCATAAAAGGCTTTGATAATATCAAGCCTCGAAAACTCTAATGAGTACAAAATTGTTCGAACTCCCGAACAGTTCCTTATTGCATGTTAAGGCATTAAAAGTTTTGCAAATACAAATGATAAAAAACCTTTTCAAACCGAAAATGAGAGAAAGCCATAAACAATCTTTTTACAAAGGCTATATCGGCCTAATACCAAAATCTAAGGGCTGTTTTTGCTTTGAGTTCGAGAGACCATCCTCACTCAAATAAAAAAACCGAAAGGTTACCTTACTTAGAGTTTGAGCAAGCACTCACTCGATCGTAAAGCCTAAGAGCTATACTAGTTCGGTTTCAATCAAATTATCTAAACCTCAGACCTTAGAATACAACTTCATAATTTTATAAGGCAGAAAGGAAGAAAGTTTATATATATATATATATATATATATATATATATATATATATATATATATATATACACGTGAAAAATAATTTACAAAGGCAACATGGCCCGATCAAATTTCTCTACAAAAGACCAAAACGGTCTTAAAAGAAACACAAAAAATGCTAATCCTAAAGGACTTAGTCTTCTCCGCTAGCAGCATCTTCGCTCTCGAGGCCTTCTCCGCTTTCAGATCCGCTCATACTCCCAAAATCATCATCATTAGGAAAGGCCAACACTCTGGATTTAACTTTGAGCTCCTTAGCATTCTCGATCTTGGCTGTAAGATCGAAGCCACGAGCATGGACCTTGAGAGTCTCCCTTCGAGACTGGCATTTAGCATGCTCGGCAACCCTGTTTGCTAAAGCCTGAGCAGCTCCGACAACCTTCTTTACTCGAACCTGAGCAGCTTCAGCGTCAGCCCGATTGATCGGTGTCAAACCTACACCACTATTGAGTAGCGAGGATGTCGATGCAGTTTTACCCAACAAGGTCGGGATCGATTTCCACAGGGAGTTAATTGATTTGGAATTAGGTATTTATCTAAATCTAGATGTGTGTGTTGTTCCTAATTGCATTTCCAAACATGATGGTGTTGATTCTACTTCTATTTCTATTTCTATTGTATGCTAAGATTAAAGCTAAGTACAATATTTTTTATGATAGCTTTCAAGTGTTTAAAGGGACTAGGGTAGTGACTTCTGCCTAGGTGGATATCTAACGGGTATCAAGAATCTAGGGAGAGTTTGATTTGTATTGGGGTCGTAATATAGCTATCACACCCAAGTATTCGCACTATACCTCTCGGTAGTTTGAGTGATTTTGCCCAATTTGGCTTTCTCAAATCCCAATGGGTATTCATGCAATACAAGTTATATTAGCTCAAGTCGGGTATTACTATCTCTAGGTTTAACCCTTTTATTGGGGCTATCAATTTCTTGAGTTCACCCCAATTCCTTGTTAGCCTAGTATTCCTAGACTTAGTCCCTCTTTCTCAAGAAGAGCCTAAGTCACAAAGGCATGAATCAGTATTTGCAACCACTAATTCTACAATTCTAGCATGAACTAGGCTAAATATCACTAACTCATAAACAATCAAACCCTAAAATTCAAGACCCATTTAATACCCACACTAGGGTTGGGTCACAACCTTAACTATGGGTCTAGTTACTCATAATAATAGCAAAACTCAAAGATAAAGAGAAGATATAATCCATAATACTAAATTAAAAGATGAAAATCTAATGTTATAAGGTAAATCTTGTACAAAATTGCCCAAAAGGGAAAACCTAGCCGCCTCACGTACTTAGCAAAAACATAAGATAACCTAAAATTAAAAAAAATATCTATTTATACTAAGTTGAAATTTCCGGATAAAAATACCCCTGCGGATGTTTTGTGGCCGCGTAATTCTAACCGCGGCCGCACACTTGCTTTCGCGGCCGCGTTATTCTGACCGCGGTATGCGTTTCTTCACATCAGGACCTGGGTTGAACCTTGTTTCGCGGACCGCATAATTTCCACCGCGTCCGCGTGAGAGACTTCCACGGCCACGCAACTTTGACGCGGACCGCCCTTCTCATTTTTGCTTGAATTATGCACTCTCTGAACCTTAGCAACCGCGGTCCGCGGAATTCCCATCGCGGCCATGCTGGTACTTTCGCGGCCGCATTTTCTTATCGCGGTCCGCGTTCATGTTTGTGCCCAAAAAACCATCTCTCTGATTCTTCATATCGCGGACCTTGAAATAATGGCCGCATCCGCGTTGATACTTTTGCGGCCGCACTTTTTTGTCGCGGTCAGCGTTCCACACCTCTTGGCCCAGTCTTGGTTTTTGTTCAAGTTTTGACTCCTTTATGAGTTGATTATGGCTCCTTTAGCTCATTTTGAATAATCCCTGCAAGCATGCTTATTAAGGTAGTTTCCAGGAATACCTTCACGCATTTTTGGCCCAAAACACAAGTAAAAGAGAGCAATTAATAGGCTAAAATTCATACTTATCAACTCCCCCAAACTTAAGCTTTTGTTTGTCCTCAAGCAAATAAGGTAATTCCCACATCCACAAGAAAAAGAAAAGGATATTTCAGCTGGCCTAAGGTGACTTCATCAAGCATCAACTGGGACTAACAATTACCCTCAACACAAATGAATTATCAACAACGTCATGTTATGACCTTTTGAGTTCCATAGTTCTAATGTGACACTAGAGCATCAAGAGTTGACTCAATTCATCAAGGAAGCTCGCTCTCTCACGTAGGTCATTGTAGATCCCAAACTCCTCCTCCTCTACTCTCCATGAGCAAATCTCACTTTTTAGAATGTAACACTCAAAACAAGGATTGTGAAGAAGTGTGCTCATCACTCTCAAAAGAATGCCACAAGTCCGGCTCTAAGTACCCTAAGCTTGCCCCTTATGTAAATCACCACTAATGTAAGCTCACTCAACTTGAAATCATATAGGGATTTAGCAGGGATGTAATGAAGGCTTTTGGATCAAGGTAGGACATAACGAACTATGATGATTTCATCTTTTCTTAAGCACTCTATTTTCTCATTTCGGCTCATGCTTTCTTGACTCTTTGAGTCATTTTTCTTCCTCCTTAAGGGAACTAGAGAGACAAACCATCACTCTTTCTTACTCATGACAATCATTTTTCTCCTTTTCTCATCATTCCTTGCCTTTCATCATTATGTTCTTTGAATCCCTTCAAGCTTCTATTTCTTTTTGACATATTTCTTTTTGGCTTTTCTTCCTTTTCTTTGCCTTTCCTTTTCATTAATTCTTTTTTTTTAAACCTTTTATCACTTTCAATTTTCTCGTCTCTCTTCCAAACTTATGCTTTTGGCAATTGTTCATCATGAATGCTAAAAAAAGATTGGGTGCCAAGAGAGGGTCATTATAAAACGGATAAAGGCTTGTAATGTGGCTATTGAATGAAAAAGGCTTAGGCTCAAAGGGTTTGACTAGGGATATCATAATGGTAGGCTACGGAAGCTTTCAAAGTTCAAATTGGACCAAGGAGAGCCTACAATCACTTCTCAAGTCAAGCTACACTTAGAATTTCGCCTAGACAAATATTTAGGGCAAGTTCTAGACTTATTGGCACGGGACTTGGACTTGCAATTCAATACCTCACCTCTCAAGATACTGGATTGTTAAAGAGAACAGAGTCGAGGGCCCACAACAATCCTAGCTAAGATTGAAGATCACAAATGGCTCAAAGAAACCACTCGATGATTGTTTTAGTCAACTCAAGAGTCTAAAGGACACAACTAGAGCTATTCTTTGTCAATCAACTTGTCTCTAACCATGAGGTCGAAGGTAAATGTGTTAGTATCAAGTGAAGCCTGCTTGAACACTTTTATTCATTAATACTATATATCAAAGCAAAAAGAAAACGGACTCAATCCCTTAAGAAGGTTGTCACGCCATCTATCATTGGGAAGGGCCACCCGGTTCATATAACATCCACCTTTGGAAAGAACCGTGGCATTAAGAAAACCAAAGGCTTACTGATCACGCAAAATGTAAAAAGAAGCTAAAAACTCAAAAATAAGCTACTAAAGGAAATAAAAAGCTAAGTTATTAAGAAAAATTCGAAAGAAGTTATGAAGTAAACTAAGGAAAGTAAAATGAATATGCACAATAATAGAGTGAACGAATATATACAAAATGGAAATGAATATATACATCGAATGGTACAGTTATATACATACCAAAAGTGAAAAATAACGAAAGTGAAAATAACGATAAATAAAGGTAAAGAAAAATAGTATCATAGTTATTACATACCAATGTCATCAAATCATAACCAAATCAAAATGGACCACCCCCCAAATAAAAGATAGCATTGTCCTCAATGCTAATATCAAAATAAGATCAGGGAAGGGTTAGAGAGTAAAGAAAACTCCCTATGTGGTCTCTGTCTGCATGGGGTCAGGAATATGAGTGGGGTCCTCGGACTGCATAGGATCATCAGCTCCCTCCGGGTCCTCTAACTGGATCTCTAAATCCTCTGACTGGGGGACCACAAATCCTCTAACTAGAGCTCTGTCTGCCTGTGCTGCTAGGGCACTCTCCTCCATAAGCAATTCAAGTGGGATATCTCCAATAGAAGTGAACTTCTCAACCTCCCTCTTCAGCTTCTCCACTAACTCCTTTGAGGCCTGAGTCTTTCTCATCATCTTTACCTACTTGCCCAGATCCTTGATCACCTTGCCATGAGTATCCAAAGTCTCCGGGATCTTCTTTTGGCTGTCCAGGAGCTTCTTTTGGTTGTCCAGAAACTCCTTCAATGAATCCTCCACTGATAGAGGTACCTGAAGCTGTGCTGGGGCTGACTGTGCTGCTAATGCACTGGATACGACAAACAACTTTGATGTTGCTGCCTGCATCCAGTTGTTGATGCTGGATAAGGTCTGAGAAAATCCGTAGTGTAGTCTGGGGGTAAGTAGAAGATGAGAGCACAGATAATGGCACAGTGATGGATGGCCTGGATGAAGGAGGAGGCAATGCAGTTGAAGGTCCCTCTGCTATGGAAGGCTTTGACCCGGTGACCACTACCCTTGGCTCTTCAGACTGGCCAGTGGAGGTAGTATCTTTACCCTTTGCTTTAGGGTTGTCCGGTCCTTGGAGGCTATACCAGGAGAAAGGTTTCTTCGGCTTCACCTTCGTGTCATAGTGCCTCCCCTCTACCCCTTGAACCTTGAGATACATAGTGATGAAGTTGGGGTAGGGGTAGGACCTTTCTTCTTTTCCAGTTGCTTTGGAGATGTGGTGGGATATAAGGTTCCCCATATTGATTGGATAACCCGCCATGATGGAAGCTATTAGGATTGCCTGGGAGAGTGGGATGACACTATCATGCTGGCTAGGATCAAGCCGACTGCATACAAATGTGCACCACTCTTTGGCTTCAAAGCTGAGGGTGTTTCTGGCGATTGGGACTCCAGCTGCGAGCCAGGCCGGTGTTGTCCCAGGGATGGATATTACTTCCGCTAGCCAAGGTCGGGCTGCTTCATCTAGGGACATCTTTTCCAAATACTGTACAGCTTCCACATCCTCAAAACCGGCATATTTGTTCAAGGTGTCGCCATTAAACCGTATCTTCAAGTTCCTACCTTTGTCACAGTGGTGCCCTTTTTGATGTGGGCAACATTTGCGTAGAATTCCTTGACAAGGTACTCATTGGCATCCGGAACCTTGCTCGTGAAGTACTTCCACCCTTTTCTCTCCTCAAACTGTCTCTTGACATTTGGATTGTGAGGTAGGAGATCTCTTTCTATAAACTATCGCTCAAGGGTGAGCAACCTTTGGGGCCACCATTCCCGGAATTTGAGGTATGCTTTCTCTCTCACGAATCTATCCGCCCACACCTCAGGCTTCCTTGATTTAGCAAGACCACCCACATTGGTATTACCCCCTCTCCCGTCATCCGGGACCTCGTCATCCTCATCTACATTGATAGGAGCAGCTGTTGAGGCCGGAGTTGCAGCAGGTAGGGAAGATGGCTCTGATGCCTCACTACCTCCCTCTGAGCCATTAGACGACCCAGAAGAGGAGGTAGCTTCATTGATTAGGCGGTAGGCTTGTGATTGGGCCTCTTGTTGAGGTTGTGTAGATTCCCCCTCAGAAATCTCTCGGGATGGGAGATATTCACTTGTGTCTAATGATTCGGCAGGAGGTCTAGTGAGCGTTTGCCTTTTTGCTTATGATTCTTTGAGCTGCTAAGGGCAAAGACTGCTTTCTTTGCCCCGGCCTCAGGAGGATTCTACCCTCCCTTTTTATTTGTCTGCTCCTTCACGAGATCGCACCATTTTCTACAACACACAATTAGTGAAAGATAATTAGAATTGGGGTTCAATCATGCCTTAAAGGAGTATAGATGAAATGAATAACAATGCTTCTCAAAACAGGGCAACACGGACCGCAAAAAAGTGGACGCGGCCATGGAATGCCCATCGCGAACCCAAAAAAGTGAACGCAGCCGCGAAGAGGTCAGGTTCAGACTACTGAATCTCTGATCTTGGACACACGCGGACCGTAAAAAATTAGACGTGCCCGCGAATGACCAATCACGGACCGCAAAAATATGAACGCGGCCGCGAAAGCAATTAACAGACTCTTTGAAGTTCACAAGCGCGAACCGCGAAAACTTGAACGCAGCCGCGAAGGACCAACCGCGAACAGCGTAAAAGTGACCGCAGTCGTGAACTCTTAGCAATCACTTAGTAACAAAAAGCTGGGGTAGCGCGAACCGTGAAAAAAATGAGAGCGGCCGCCTACCCTATCGCGGACCGCGACCGCAAAATTCAAATAAGATCGGTACTAAGAACACTGATAACTAGGGTTTTCACTATGTGTGCAAAAACTAGTTCAATTAACCATGCAAAGTTACTAACCCCATCCCCCATTGGGCATATAAACACTACCCACATGTAGTTAAGTATCAATTAAGCATTAATTTGAGATCATGGCATGCATCTAACCCTAACTAAAAAGAAAAATTAAAACAAAGAGAAAAGAAAAGAAAAAGATAAAATCACATCATGGAATTGAACATACCAGTTGTAAAATTGTAGTAGGAAATGAACTCTTAATGTGAATGAGATGAAAATTGAGAGCATGATGAGATGAACAGTGCTTTTTGTGCGGTGAACCGTTAGGGTTCGAAAAGTATAAAATGTTTAAGGAACCTTTATTTATACTAATCAACTATGGAACCCACCGCCTTACCTGAGCGCGGCCGCGAAATTCTATCGCGGTCCACGCTATGTTACCTTATGTAGACCAGCTTCAAGCACATGCGCGCGGCCTGCAGAATATTGGCCGCGACCGTGAAATTCAATGCGGTCCGCAAAAATTGGAACGCGGCCGCGATCTCTGAAGGATTTATTTGACTGTCCAACTTCAAAGAGTTGGCATTTTGCTCTTTTCGAGTACGCGTCCGCGGACAAAAAAGTGAAGTCGCGAAATGCTCATGCGGACCACGAAATTTTGGGCGCGGTCCACAAACTTCCAACACCCAGTCAAAATCCTGCACTGCACAACCACTTCCTACATACACTTCACAACCAGTTAGCCAAAACAATGCCTAATCAAAGAAGAAAATCGAAAGAAAGAAAAACACATGGGTTTCCTCCCAAGAAGCGCCTGATTTAACGTCGCGGTACGACGCATGTTACCATCATCATTTGAAATGGATCAAGGCCACTACATGGCTATCATCAATCTTGCCAAAGTAATGCTTCACTCGGTGCCCATTGACTCTAAAGATTTCACCATTTTTGTTTTTCAAATCGAGATCACCAAATGGAGTTACATGCACCACTTCAAAAGGGCCACTCCACTTTGACTTGAGCTTTTCCGAAAACATCCGTAACCGAGAGTTGAATAGAAAAACCAAGTCACCCTCCTTGAATTATTTGTTTCGGATATATTTGTCATATAAGTACTTCATCTTGTCCTTATACAAGGACGAGCTGGAATAAGCATGGAACCAGAACTCATGAAGTTCATTTAGTTGCTCTACACGGAGATTGGCAGCTACATCCCATTCAAGGTTCAACATTCAGCACCCACATGGCCTTGTGATCTAATTCAATCAGAATATGGCATGCTTTCCCAAATACCAATCAGTACGGAGACATACCAATTGGCGTCTTGTAAGCTGTACGATAGGCCCATAAAGCATCATCAAGTTTCCTTGACCAATCAGTCCGGTTTGCACTGACAATCTTGGATAATATTCTCTTAATCTCCCTGTTGGAGACCTCAACTTGTCCACTAGCCTGTGGGTGATAAGGGGTTGACACCTTATGATTGGCACCATACTTAGAAAATAAAGTGTAGAAGGCTTTGTTGAAACATAAGAACCCACATCACTAATGATAGCCCTTAGGGTGCCGAACCTTATGAAGATATTTTTCTTTAAGAAAGCCACCACACTTTGTGCCTCATTGTTGGGCAAAGACACAGCTTTAACCCATTTGGAAATATAATCAATAGCAACCAGAATATAAGTGTTCCCACATGAACTCACAAATGGCCCCATAAAGTCGATGCCCCACACATCGAAAATATCAATCTCAAGAATAGTGGTGAGGGGCATTTCATTCTTCTTGGAAATTCCACCAGCTCTTTGGCACTCGTCATAACGCCTAACAAGCTCGCTAGCGTCTTTGTACAAGGTAGGCCAACAGAATCCACAGCTTAGGACCTTTGTAGCAGTTCTCGCCCCACCATGATGCCCACCATAAGGCGAGGAATGGCAAGCTTCAAGAATACTCAATTGCTCTTCTTCCAGAACACATCTCCGGATAACACCATCATTGCAAATCTTGAAAAGATATGGCTCGTCCCAATAATAATCCAAGCTATCATGTTTGAGCTTCCTCCTTTGGTTAGAAAAGAGCTCACTCGGGACAATGTCGGTCACAAGAAAGTTAGCCACATCGATGAACCAAGGCATCCCATTCAAAGAAACGAAGAGGAGTTGTTCATCCAGAAATGAATCATTAATCTCGAGGCCATCATGGGGCCTCCCCTCCTCTTCCAAGAAGGACAAGTGGTCCGCCACTTTATTCTCACTCCCTTTTCGGTCTATGATTTCAAGGTCAAACTCTTATAGAAGAAGAACCCATCTCATCAACCTAGCCTTAGAATCTTTTTTGGTCATCAAGTAACGAAGTGTCACGTGATCGGTGTGCGCAATCACTTTGGCACCCATGAGGTACGGCCTGAACTTTTCCATGGCAAAGACAATGGCTAATAACTTTTTCTCGGTCACCGTATAGTTGACTTGGGCGTCGTTCATTGTTTTGCTTGCATAATAAATCGGATAAAATATCTTGTTGATCCTTTGACCTAAAACCGCTCCTATCGCAACGTCGCTAGCATCGAACATGAGCTCAAATGGTAAGCTCCAATTGGGTGCGGTAATGATGGGAGTGGTAGTCAATCTATACTTGAGAAGCTCAAAAGCTTTCATGCAATCATCATTGAACACAAGCTTTGCATCTTTTTCTAACAACTTGCACAAGGGGTTTACCACTTTTGAGAAATCCTTGATGAACCTTCGGTAAAACCCCGTGTGACCAAGAAAGCTCCTCACCCCCTTGACGGAAGTAGGAGGAGGGAATTTTGAAATCACTTCAATTTTTGCTTTATCCACTTCAATACCGTTCTTTGAGATCTTATTGCCGAGGACAATGCCCTCCTCGACCATAAAATGGCACTTTTCCCAATTAAGCACTAAGTTGGTCTCTTCGCATCGGGCCAACACTTTGTCAAGATTATCCAAGCATTCTTCAAATGAATCCCCCACAACACTAAAATCATCCATGAACACTTCGAGGAAGTCCTTCACTATATCCGTAAATATTGCCATCATACACTGCTGAAAGGTAGCCGGTGCATTACACAAACCAAACGACATCCGTGAGAATGCAAATGTGCCATACATACAAGTGAAAGTGGTTTTCTATTGGTCTTCAGGTGCAATGAGAATCTGGTTGTAACAGAGTACCCATCCAAAAAGTAATAATAAGTACGCCCGGCAAGTCTATCCAACATTTGGTCAAGAAATGGGAATGGAAAATGGTCTTTGTGGGTCACTTTGTTAAGCTTTCTATAATCCATGCATACCCTCCAACCGGTAACAGTTCTGGTGGGGACCAACTCATTTTTCTCATTTGTGATCACAGTCATACCCCCTTCTTCGGGACACATTGTACCGGTGAAGTCCATAAACTATACGAAATGGGGTACACAACCCCTGCATCTAGCCATGTGATTATCTCTTTCTTGACAACGTCTTGCATGGCCTCATTCAACCTCCGTTGATGTTCCACGGATGGTTTGGCATCTTCCTCGAGTATGATTTTGTGCATGCAAAAGGTGGGGCTTATATCCTGAATGTCAGCCAAAGTCCATCCTATTGCCTTCTTCCTTCTTTGAAGCACCGCAAAGGTGGATTCTACTTGCATGTTAGTTAAGCACGAAGAAAAAATAGCAGGTAATGTGGAATAATGGCCTAAGAACCCATACCTGAGGTGTGAAGGCAAAGGCTTTAACTCTAATGTTGGTGGCTCCTCGATTGAGGGCTTTGTTGGCATAGTCTTCCGGTTCTTAAGGTCCAAGGAAAGTTTACGGGGTCCATATGTGTAGGATCCCATTTCTTGCAAAGCATTTGCACATTCTATCAAGCCTGCCTTCTCATCATCCTCATGATTCAACAACACAGCTTCCAGAGGGTCTTCCACATTGATTATAGCACTCGTGTCATCAATAATCACCTCTGTCACAAGATCCACAAAAGAGCATACTTGGTTGCTATTAGGCTGCGTCATTGACTTGCACACATGGAACACAACTTTTTCATCACCCACTCGGAAGGTGAGCTCCACAGCTTCCACATAGACCAATGCCTTCCCTGTTGCTAGGAAAGGTCTCCCCAATATTATTGGCACCCCATAGTCAACTTCACAGTCGAGAATCACAAAATCTGTGGGAAGAATGAACTTGTTGACCCGAACTAGAACATCATCAATAATCCCCAGCGGCCTCTTCATTGTCCGATCCGCCATTTACAACCTCATGGAAGTAGGTCTTGGTTTCCCAACACCTAATGTCTTGAACACGGAATATGGCATCAAATTAATGCTCGCTCCCAAATCACACAAGGCTTTGGTGAAATCGGCACTACCAATAGTGCATGGAATTGTAAAGGCACAGGGATCTTCTAGATTTGGAGCCATGGAATGCACAATGGCACTCACTTGATGTGTCATTTTGATCGTCTCACAATTCATTGACCTCTTCTTTGTTACCAAGTCCTTCATGAACTTGGCATATCCCGGCATTTGTTCTAGAGCTTCAACTAATGGCACATTGATGGACAAACTCTTCATCATATCAATGAATTTCTTGAATTGGTTTTCATTGTTTTGCTTTGCAAGCCTTTGAGGATACGGTGGAGGAGGCCTTGGCAAAGGGGCCTTGGCTTTGGGCACTACCGTTTCGGTATGTCTATCACGTGTTCCCTAGACGGGTTCACATCATTTTGTGTCTCCTCCACGTTGTCATCAACATCTATCCTTACTTCATCATTCACATTCTCATCATTAGCTTGGATCTCATCATCTTCTTGCACAACCAAATCATCATTCACAATCTTTCTTGGATTGGAGGTACTTGCATCTCCACCTTTACCGCTTCTTGTGGTCACCGCCATAGCATGGCATGTATTGTTACCACCCTTCGAGTTTACTACCGTATCACTTGGTAGTGCCCCTTAGGGCGAGTATTCAGTGCTTGAGAAATTTGACCCATTTGTATTTCCAAGTTGCGGATAGAAGTATTGTGGGAGGCTATTTGGGCATCGAAGTCGGTATTTCTTTCCATCATTTGCTTGAATATACTTTCTATCCGCCCCATCTCATTGTTTGAAGAACTTTGCCCTTGATACGGATATGGAGGCGGGTTATTGGATTGTTGATACATCAGGGGCCTTTAAAAGCCCGACCCCCGATTTTCTTGGTTGTTGTTGCTCCAACCCCCTTGGTTTCCATTGCCTCCCCAATTGTTATTATTGTTGCCACTCCAATTGCTATTATTGTTTCCTCCCAAATTGCCTTGTTAATTACCCCAATTTTGGTTGTTGTTCCCCCAATTGTTCGGATTGTTGTTGTTGCCACTATTCCAATTCCCTTGGCTTTGGTTGCCCCAATTTTGATTGTTTCCTTGTGATCTCCATTATTGATTTGGAGCATTGCTCCCTTGACCTTGGTAATTATTGGCATATAAAACTTCCTCACTTTGATCATCATAAGAATCGTCTTGATTGTAGCCACTACCACTCTGCTCAAATTGTTGTTGATTGCTTTGCACTTGTTGACCACACTGTCTTCTCTTGTTGACCATTACATTCACTCCTTCCATGGCGTTTACTTGCTTTGGCCCCTGAACCTGCTGAAACTGAGCCTTTGCTAACTAGTTCATAGTAGTTGTCAATTCTGATATGACTTATCCGTGATCATGAAGTTCCTTGTGAAGTTGGATGACATTAGGGTCACCCTGAGGAATGTTTGCCCGACTTTGCCAAGCTGAGGAGGTGTCCGCCATCTCATTTAGAATTTCACATGCTTCTGAATATGGCGTGTTCATGAAGTTACCCCCTGCCAGCTGATTCACCACACATTGGTTGGTTGTGTTGATACACCTATAAAATGTTTGCTGGATCATTGCTTCAGTCATATCATTGTTGGGGCATTCTTTTATCATTGTCCGGTACCACTCCCAGATTTCATGTAAGGGTTTATTTGGCTCTTGTTTAAAGGCTAAGATCTCATCCCTCAATGTTCCCATATGACCCGGAGAGAAAATCTTTGCAATAAACTTCTTAGCCAACTCATCCCATGTGGTGATGGAGTGATTGGGAAGCTTCTCAATTCAATTCAAAGCCTTCCCTCTAAGTGAAAATGGGAAAAGCCTCAATCTCAAAGCGTCCTCAGATACATTCGTCTGCTTGCTCCCCCAGGATGTGTCTACAAAACCTTTGAGATGCTTATATGCGTTCTGATGTGGAGCTCCGGTGAAGAAACCTCTTTGCTCCAATAGAGTCAGCATGACATTGGTTATTTGAAAATTGCCCGCCCGAATCCGGGGCGGGACAATTGCACTTGCGTAGCCTTCATTAGGTAGCACCCGGTGTGCTGCCCTTGGAGGAGGTGGGGGAGGGTTTGGCATATTGTCTTGAGGCGGGCGGCCTCTTCTTCGTACTTGAGGTTCTAGGTTGACCTCATTCACATCATTTTTATCTACCTCCTCCCCCTGAGGAATATGTCCGAGAGCTTCATTATAAGCCATTTGGTACCTAAAGCAATTGACACATAAAAATTAGAAAACGGAAGGAAAGAAAGATAAAACACACAAATAGTTAGATAGATAGCTAAAACCATCTAACTCCCCGGCAACGGCGCCAAATGTTAATCGGTGCCAAACCTACACCACTATTGAGTAGTGAGGATGGTCGATGCAGTTTTACCCAACAAGGTCGGGATCGATTTCCACAGGGAGTTAATTGATTTGTAATTAGGTATTTATCTAAATCTAGATATGTGTGTTGTTCCTAATTGCACTTCCAAACATGATTGTGTTGATTCTACTTCTATTTCTATTGTATGCTAATATTAAAGGTAAGTACAATATTTTTGATGATAGCTTTCAAGTGTTTAAAAGGACTAGGGTAGTGACTTCCGCCTAGGTGGATATCTAACGGGTATCAAGAATCTAGGGCGAGTTTGATTTGAATGGGGTCATAATATAGCTATCACACCCAAGTACTCACTCTATATCTCTCGGTAGTTTGAGTGATTTTGCCCAATTTGGCTTTCTCAAGTCCAAATGGGTATTCATGCAATACAAGTGATATTAGCTCAAGTCGAGCATTACTATCTCTAGGTTTAACCTTTTTATTGGGGCTATCAATTTCTTGAGTTCACCCTAATTCCTTGTTAGCCTAGTTTTCCTAGACTTAGTCCCTCTTTCTCAAGAAGAGCCTAAGTCACAAAGGCATGAATCAGTGTTTGCAACCACTAATTCTACAATTCTAGCATAAACTAGGTTAAATATCACTAACCCATAAACAATCAAACCCTAAAATTCAAGACCCGCTAAATACCCACACTAGGGTTGGTTCACAACCCTAGCTTTGGGTCTAGCTACTCATAATAATAGCAGAAATCAAAGATAAAGAGAAGATATAATCCATAATACTAAATTAAAAGATGGAAATCTAATGTTATAAGGTAAATCTTGTACAAAATTGCCCAAAAGGGAAAACCTAGCCGTCTCACGTACTTAGCAAAAATATAACATAACCTAAAATTGACAAAAAGATCTATTTATACTAAGTTGAAATTTTCAGATAAAAATACCCCTGCGGAAGTTTTGCGGCCGCGTAATTCTGACTGCGGCCGCACACTTGCTTTCACGGCCGCGTAATTCTGATCACGGTCTGTGTTTCTTCATATCTGGACCTGGGTTAAACCTTATTTCACAGACCGCGTAATTTCCACCGCGTCCGCGTGAGAGACTTCCGCGGCCGTGTAACTTTGACGCGGACCGCCCTTCTCATTTTTACTTGAATTATGCACTCTATGAACCTTAGCAACCGCGGTCCGCGGAATTCCCATCGCGACTGTGGTGGTACATTTGCGGCCGCATCTTCTTGTCGCGGTCCGCGTTCATGTTTGTGCCCAAAAAACCATCTCTCTGATTCTTCATATCGCGGACCTCGAAATAATGGCCGCATCCGCGTTGATACTTTCGCGGCGCACGTTTTTGTTGCGGTCCGCGTTCCATACCTCTTGGCCCAGTCTTGGGTTTTGTTCAAGTTTTGACTCCTTTATGAGTTGATTATGGCTCCTTTGGCTCATTTTGAACAATCTTGCAAGCAAGCATATTAAGTTAGTTTCTGGGAATACCTTCACGCATTTTTGGCCTAAAACACAAGTAAAAGAGAGCAATTAATAGGCTAAAATCCCTACTTATCACCGATAGATGACCACTATTGCACCAGCATTAGCCTTGGCAGTTTCGACCTCCGATTTGGCCGATGCAACTTCTATGGCCAGCCTCTCTCGATCGGAAGTTGCTGAACCCAACCGAGACTGGAACTCCTCAATTTTCTTGGCTTGAACCAAGGCTTTCTCTTTCAAGCTTCGGAGTTGGGTCTCAACCGAGGCCAGTTGAGCTCGGGCAGCTTCCTTTTCTGAGGCAAGGTGGTCCTTGTTCTTTTTCCACTCCTCGGCCTCCGCTTTCACTCCGTCCACTTCCTGACGAAGCTGCCCGATCACATCGAGCTTTCGCTGGACCTGTAGGACCGATCTGTTAGCCACCACGCCCGAGTCAGTGTCATTAACTTTAAAGATTCTTTTTTACCTACTCGGCCATATCAGCTTGTTCTTTCTGAGATGCTTCCAGCTCAGCCCGAAGTCCTTTTTCTTCCCTTTCTCTCTACTCATTGAGAAGCTTGAAGTCATCTCTCTCCTCAGTAAGCCCTCGATTTTTGGCTACGTAGCGGCTCAGCTCCCCACGGGATCGGAAGAAAGCCTCGTGATGAAGCACAGAAGCCTACAAAAATAGAAAGAAGGAATTATACAAGGGGAGAAAAGTACAAATATGAAAATTGACAAAGAAAATATGAACTTACCCGGTTCAGGGCATGTTGGGCTTCGTTGAAAAGACAAGGCGCTCCCACCTCGTCCATCTGGGCTTGGTCTTCTTCCGTGACCAAAGATCGGAGGTAGCTAGCCACCCTTACGGGTGCAGCAAGAACTCAGGCATCCTCCGAAATCGTGATAGCGATTATTCGCTTACGCCCGAGATCGGCACTAGTGGCCGAAAACTGATTGGTCAGTTTAAAACTCGAGGAAGCTTCGCCCGAGCTCTTCTTCAGAGAATCCAAGTCATTCAAATCGGTGACATCTTCTACCCCAACAAAATAACCACAGAAAGGATCTTCCTCTCCGTGGGCTCCCTCCTTGTGACAAGTCTCCACGGCCTGAGCGTCACGTATCATCAACTCGAAAAATGAAGGAAACGAGGGGGAGTCTCCGATCTCTATTGACCCAAGTGGGTCTTTTGGGGCGCCGCCTCCGTCTTGGGGAGCCTCAAGCCTGGTTTGTGCACCAGCATCCACCGCCTCTTCAACGGTCTCTTCGCCTCGAGATAAAACATCTTCGGTTCCTCTCAGATTGGGGACTTAGGCAGAAGTCTCCTCATCGACCTCATCAAGCTTAGACGGAGCACTATCAACTTCCACCGGTTCCGAAGATCTCCGAATCTCGGTGCTAGCTCGCGCACATGCCACCAGCCCAGAATCATCTTCTTTCTCTTCTTCTTTTTCTTCTTCTTCTTCTTATTATTATTATTATTATTCTCCTTCTTCTTCTTCTTCTTCTTATTCCCTTAGTCTTTTGACTGACTCCATAGTCAGCGGGATTGTGTTCCCATTGGGTTTACAGGCTGTTCTCTTCTTGGGTTTTTGACTCTCGGAGTTTGAGGCCCTTTTACTCTTATTCTCCTTTGCCGGTTTTGAAATAGGTGGTGAAACTTCTTCATCACCAGGTAGGGGTCTCGTAGTCGTATCCTTTCCGAGACCTACAAAAGGAGAAAGTAAGTAAACTCATGTTTGAAAAGATACTTGAACGATAGGCAAATCGGTAAGTCAGAAGAAGGCTTACCATTAGTACGAGCCTCCCACCAGCCCTTTGACAAATCGCGCCATTGCGTGCTCGGCGTATGTTGACGTTGAAACCAGGCTCTAAACCTAGTTTTCGAGGTGGGGAACCGTACCCGGCATCCAAAAATTTGCTGCATCGAGAAAAACACTGATAAAGAAGGATAAAGAAGTAAAAACAACGAACAAAAATGAAAGACGGAATCATACTTACGCTTCATATTCCATTTCTCAGGAAATGGCATGCTCTCAGCCGGGATTAGGTGTGTGATCTTCACCCGAACGAATCGGCCTATCCAGCCCCGATCTTTGTCTTCATCTATACTAGAGATGAGCGCCTTGATGGCCTGGCATTGAAGCTTTATTAGCCCACCTCGATAGAGTCGAGGGCTATATAATCTTATGAGGTAGTCAAGGGTGAAGGGAAACTCGTCGATTTTGCTCACGAAGAAACAGAGCAGTATCACGATCCTCCAGAAAAAGGGGTGAATTTGGTCGAGGGTCACCTGGTCAGATCGAGGGGACCCAACGTGAAAGGATAAGTGTAAACACTAAGGAACCCTTCCTCCTGTGTGGTGATCGCTTCTTCTGGTGCCGGTATCACAAACTCTTTGTTTCCCCAATTGTAATCTTTCTTCACCTGGTCGAGGAGGCTTTCGGGTATTGAGCACATGTTTCTCGATATTGGCTCGCATCGGCCAGGAACCGATGAGGTTTTCTCGACCTTAAAATCGGAATCTATGACACACACCCCGAGAATAACTTCTTCACTCCACCACTGGTTTCTCGCCGGTCGGCCAAGATGAGGAAGCAACCTCTTTCTGTGGAACAGTTTTAGATGTTTTAGCCATTTCATTTTTGTGGGCAAAGAAGATTGGAGGCTGAAGTATTTGGTATTTTAAGAAAAACAAGCAAAGAAACTCAAAGATTTGAAGATAGGAAGCTTTGAAGAAGGCAAAAAACTATGGAGATTGGAATGAAAAAGATTTGAAAGTAAAGTTTGAAATAATGAAGAAAGGGGCTATTTATCGTTTTCACAACGACGGTTCAAAACTGGTAGTGGCCGATTGTCGACTGACGCGTATTACATACCTGGGAAACTGTACCGACGAGACAGTTCTGTCACTTCTACTGCTTATGTCACGGCGATTACGTCATGATCGAAGGCTCAAATCGTTTCTTGCCATTACTCTCTAAAAAACGAGGGGACTATCTGTATATGGTCAAAATCGTGCTTGCCCAATTTTGTATGGTTAATCAAAACCGGGTTGGCAGACCGAAGTTCAATCCCACGTTATATTGGATCTTTACATGAATAAATATTGCTTAGCACGTTATTCGGGGATCGATCGAGATCGAGAGCAGCTAAGGTCGAGACCGAAAAGGAAAGGGATCTAGCGAGATCGAAGGAAGCCTGCTAGGTCGAATAACAAAAGGCCGAGAAATCCGTGACCGGGCGAGGATTGTGGCGGAGATCTCGGCATATATCAAGTCAAGACCGGTTGATTAGCCAATCAGAAAATTTTCTTCTGTATTTAGAATTGTACCATATATAAAACTCCTCCACTATATAAAGGGGGTTCCAATCATTTTGTACGGGGATACACGCATAACAAAGCAATATATTACGTTTTCTCTCTTAAACTCTTTTATTCAGTTGTTCAGTTCTTGTTTTTCAATAATATACTCAGTTGGTTCGAGGGCGACCTAGCTCGAGGGCTAAAGTTGCGCGTTACATTGGTTTGCTTCATTTTATAGTTAATTTCTAACTTCAATTTTTATATTTCTCAGTTTGTGTCAAGTGAAATCACATATCCTTAAAATCACTTATAAATTTAATTGTTATCCGATTTTAAGGGTAAACAAGTAACTATAGGTAACTAATTGTACATAATAAGTGGAATAATAACCTTGAAAATAAGTCAAACAATTTGTTAAAACAAATTAAATTAAGTTGATAGAATAAAAATTCTCTACAGTGTACGTGTATGTGAGTTAAATTCATTTTAAATTTGATTTGCGTCTATAAAGATTGAATGGAACAAATTTACAACGTAGGTGTACCTAAAATTTAAGGAGATATGATAGCTTAAATAACAGTGCCAGACAAATGAGATTTAAAGAGAACCAATTAATTATAATGAGGATTAATTAGGCTGGTCGTGCAAGTTAAAAGTTGTACTGTTAATTAGCAGAAGCTTTTATTCACCTGTTACAGTACTGAGGTCTACCATTAGCAACTCAAATTGATCTACATCTTAATGAAGATACAGAAAATTATTGGATGAACATTATTGACAAAATATAACGAGTACAGAAAGCTCCAAATTAATAAATTATTGGAATGATAATGGATGAAGTACAAATGTAAGGCTTGTTTTTGGTGAGAGGGAAACCCGCAGCCGCTAAGGTCCACTTTTTGTTTTTGGTAAGAGGAAAATTCGCAGCCGCTACAATCTCTGGCACAGTCTTTACCCTTCGGGTGAGTACTCTCTGGTGAACACTTTGTGCGCACTAGGTAAACCTCCCTCTGTGTAATAGTCTGCAAACCACACAGAGAATATAAACCGCACTAGGCAAACCTTGTGCGACATACTCAACCCATAAGGTATTAAGGGGGGAATCGATCCCAAATCATCCGTATGATTAACCACACTCCAAACCAATTTGGCAACTCGAGGGGTACAAAGTCCACTTTAAGAAGGCAATTCTCGTATCTTTGAGTTATCAATTGGAACATATATATATAATTCTCATTTTATTTTTCTGTAACCTCATTGCCACTACTTCTCAACTAAACATTCCATAGTCAAAATAAATAGCCATTTTTCCTCGTTAGGTGGAAAATCATTTCATTGAATAACATTTTCGGTAGTCAAATACTAAAGTTTAATGAAAGAGTTGGAGCTAGCATGTAGAATTTGAGTTTACGTGACTTCAATAGCTTTTGCTTATACCTTATATATGTATTAAAAAAATTAAATATCTATAAATATTTAACTGTAAACGGTCATTCCGACCTTGGCTATTGGTGATCCGACCTCGGCTATTGATGAATTGTCCGACCTCAGCTATTGGTGACTGTCCGACCTCGACTATTGATGACTGTCCGACCTCGACCTTATATCTCTGCGTGCCGAATTTCTCTGATCTAATTTTGACTCATACACTCATATTTCCAATTTCTTTTTTTAATATATATATATTTCTTTTACTTTATATTATTTTAGTAATGATGATGAAATGAGTTGAGCATACAAAATGAAATAATAATTCATATCGACGACCCAACTTGTTTAATTTGGGTTGAATCGTAATTATTGTTATTGTAGTATTTATTTTATTTTTCTGGAGAGGCTATTTCTTGTAGTAGGGATTAAAAATTTAACACATGCAGCACGCCGCGATGACCTTTTGATCCAGCTGTGCCCACAAGGCCACAACGAAAACATCACTTCTTTATGACGAATTTACTTCTTTTGAAAAGATAGAGAGAAAAGATGACGTGCAGATAGGGGCGGCTCAACAGATCTCGGGGTCTAAGGCGAAATCATATTCGGAGGTCCTTAATTCCAGTATAATCTTATTAGTGGGATTTAGAGAGGGTTGGGGTCTAAGGCGAAATCATATTCGGAGGTCCTTAATTCCAGTATAATCTTATTAGTGGGATTTAGAGAGGGTTGTTTGTACGCAGACCTTACCCCTACCCTGGAGTAGAGAGCCTGTTTTCCGATAGACCCTCGGCTCCCTCCCTCCAAGAACTCCCACCTTGCTCTTGGGATGACTCGAACTCACAACCTCTTGGTTGGAAGTGGAGAGTGCTCACCACTATAGCAACCCACTCTTGTCAAATATACTAATTAATGAGGGAAGAAAATTATCATAATTTATAAATTTATTGTATAAAATAACCTCAATCAAGTAATAAAAAATATACCGTAATACTTTTTTTATTTTAATTATTTATATAAATTATATAATATATAATATTAACAATTAACAATAATAATAATAATTTAAAATAAATTTGGGGCCTTCAAAATTTGGGGCCTTCAAAATTTGAGGTCTAAGATAATAACCTCACTGCCCAAAGCATTAGAGCCGGCCCTGCTCGCAGATTGAGTTGGATTTAATTATATAAGCCATCAACGTCTGTCCTTTCGTTTTTCTTGTTTTTATTTCTCTCTTTCTTTGAAGTCAATCTTAATTTGCCTTCTAGGCTTGTGTTAATTAGTTGGATACATTAACATCTCCCAAATGTATTTTTGGCTTAGCTAGGAACACGTTTGCAAGAGCTATAAATCATGTTTTGCTATCAGAAGGTGGCAGTGTTTGGTGATCCGTTCACGTGTTCAGGGTGTTCATCGGTTGGTATGATATGATATTTAGATATTTTGATTTGGTATTCGATTTTTTAAAATATTTTACCAAATCATACCTAATTAGATTCGGTATGGTTCAACTTATCTTCTTTTGGTTTCAGTTTATTCGGTACGATAACTTCGGTTTATTCGGCTTGAATATTAACTAGTGCATAAAGTCAAATTGTAATATTCTTAATTAAAGTAGTCACAAATACAAAAATAAAAACGTTCTAAGTTTACCTAATCTTGACAAAATCTTTGTCC